>NC_136063.1:98756194-99467194 GCF_964261635.1 Lissotriton helveticus
AGCAGAGTGAACCACACCAAAGAAGAGTGAACCACATCACAGCAAGATGAACCAAAATATACATAGCAGAGTGAACCACAACACACCACAGCAGAGTGAATCACACCACAGCAGACCTTACCAAATCATAGCAGAGTGAACCACAGCAGAGTGAACCACACCACAGCAGAGTGAACCACACCAGGGCAGGCTAAACCAAATCATAGCAGAGTGAACCACACCACATCAGAGTGAATCACAAAACAGCAGAGTGAACAGCACCCCAACAGTGTGAACCACACTGCAGCAAACTGAACCAAATCGCAGTCGAGTAAACCACACCACAGCAGACTGAGCCACACCAAAGCAGGCTAAACCAAATCATAGCAGAGCGAACCACACCACATCAGAGTGAATCACACCAGAGCAGAGTGAACAACACCCCAGCAGTGTGAAGCACACTGCAGCAGTCTGAACCAAATCACAGCAGAGTGAACCACAGCAGAGTGAACCACACCATAGCAGAGTGAACCACACCACAGCAGTCTTTATCAAATCAAAGCAGAGTGAACCACACCACAGCAAATTATATAATAGAAACAGTACAAGTTACTAGACTGGTGGACATTTGAATGAAAGTATGCATATTTTAATCACATCATTATGACTTCCTCATCCCAGTACTAATGTCATAAAGAGTGTACAAACAACGGAGATCCCCTCCAGGTGTGCCTTTCAAGGACCTACTCTACCCAGAAACCTCCTGTTTTGTTTGTCACCTTTGAAAGCATCCTATCTTGATTGGAAGTTCCTGCTTACCCAGTGGGCCCTTTTTGGGCCTTTTGTACATTCTCAGGATTATGTTTCTTGAATGTGCTCTTCACTCATTTTCGTTGACGTGGTGCCTCCTTTCTGCTGGCATTGTATGAACGCTTGCACAACTGGGCTTGCTTAAGGCTCTGTGGAGCCAGTTCCTGTGTTTGCAATGCTTTAACCTGCCGTCCTACAGGGCTTGGAGTTAGGCTCATGGTTGCCGACCTAGATGTTACTGTTGCTGTCTCAATGGACGTGACACGCTTGGCACCTGGAAGGCAGCAATAGGATGTAGGATTTATCCAACGAATGTTTTCTGCATGGCCTGGGCCTTGGGTGGAGTGGGCATTTTCACCATATAGCACCCACTGACCCTCGAATGGTGGAGCTTATTGTAGGTCTTCCTGCTGGGCTTACGCCCATGATGTAACTGTATGCTGAGCAGCAATGGAGTCTTCACGACCGGAGGACTGGTTAGACCATGATTACCATGGAAACAGTCCAATGCAAACTGCCAGGCCAGGTTTTCCCTTGACTGGAAACAAGCATCCTGGGACCGGTGTTGGGTATTACACCTCATCAGCCAGGCTAGCTAGAATCCAATGGCACAACAAATGTAAAAAGAACAGATGGTGGACAGAATGTTGAACAATATCAAATATTCATACCCAGTCACAGATCTAGTCCTAAACCCATAGATTTTGTCCTCACCATGCCACTCCAGTTTGGACTCAGCTATCTGCAAAGCAGTCTTGACCCTGCTTTCTATGAGAGTGTTGACACATGGGCGGCAGGGTGCCTGCCTCTCATGCGGGGCCATAGAGTGTTGACACATGGGCGGCAGGGTACCTGCCTCTCATGCGGGGCCAGAGAGTGTTGACACATGGGCAGCAGGGTGCCTGCCTCTCATGCGGGGCCAGAGAGTGTTGACACATGGGAGGCAGGGCACCTGCCTCTCATGCGGGGCCATAGAGTGTTGACACATGGGCGGCAGGGTGCCTGCCTCTCATGCAGGGCCATAGAGTGTTGACACATGGGCGGCAGGGTACCTGCCTCTCATGCGGGGCCAGAGAGTGTTGACACATGGGCGGCAGGGTGCCTGCCTCTCATGCGGGGCCAGAGAGTGTTGACACATGGGAGGCAGGGCACCTGCCTCTCATGCGGGGCCATAGAGTGTTGACACATGGGCGGCAGGGTGCCTGCCTCTCATGCAGGGCCAGAGAGTGTTGACACATGGGCGGCAGGGTGCCTGCATCTCATGCGGGGCCAGAGAGTGTTGACACATGGGCGGCAGGGTGCCTGCCTCTCATGCGGGGCCATAGAGTGTTGACACATGGGCGGCAGGGTGCCTGCCTCTCATGCAGGGCCAGAGAGTGTTGACACATGGGCGGCAGGGTGCCTGCATCTCATGCGGGGCCAGAGAGTGTTGACACATGGGCGGCAGGGTGCCTGCCTCTCATGCGGGGCCATAGAGTGTTGACACATGGGCGGCAGGGTGCCTGCCTCTCATGCAGGGCCAGATAGTTGACACTTCAGTGAAGCCTGGAGTAAGGGAGAGACAATTGCAAATATGCTCTTAAACACAGTGAAAACCTTATCAGCATTGAGGGAGTTACACCATGAAGTCCTAGCAATTCAGAGGGAAAGGTGGCAAAAGGCTGACAGCACCAAAGCGGCCAGCGAGATTTGAGTGTCAAGCGATGGCAAACCTACGTTACCTGTCTCTATGTTGCCCTGTATGATGTGGCACAGGCATGGTCCAACTATGTAGATCAATATGGTATTTTCATCATGCTCTGGTGGTCCTGGTTCAACCCCATTTTTACAAAAATGTTCTATGCCAATGATATATAGCGTGCCAGAAGCAGAATGATGTCTGAATGTTGGCTGAAGCACTGTGGTGAGCATGGTCACTGTGGTATATAGGGAATCGTGTGCGGAAGACATTGTGACTTAATAGGGTTAGCTAGCTTAGGCAGCATTGATAGGTGAAAATGCAAGCACAAAACCCTCGTACCAGGCAGTGCTAGCAGAGAATATTTTGACACTTGTTTTGGAATTTCTACAAGACAAAATTAAATGTCCAGCCCAGGCAAAGGCATGTGTAGAGACCCTGAACAGGTCTGGGAATAGACTAGTGAGGAAGAATAATGAATATCAGTAAGAGCAAGTTGTAAACAGTGATAACAATGCAGAACCTGCTAGAGGGAACTGAATATGGTGTGAGACAAATTTTATTATACAAAAAGGAGGGTTGCCTTTGCAAAAGTAAAATTCACAGACAGAGTCGTGCTGAGCTGCTGTCGCCCTGAAGTCACCGTGCCGTGTGGAGCGGGCTTCCCAGCTCTGTGAAAGGTTACATTCCAGGAGGAGGTGAAGGGCCTGACTCTAATGCTCTATCCTGACTTGTTAGTTTCTTATTAGGGTGACTTTAATTAGCTACATTGCAATTGAATTAAGAGTGTGTTTTTCATCGTCACTGTGCTGGCATTGTACCACACATATAGACATATGTATTAGATGTGACCATTTTGCTATTTTCAGCTGGAAGGTTGTGTGTGTTTCAACATCTCTGCACCAGCATTGTACTGTCTACTATTGTTAGTTGAAAGGTTGTGTATGTTTCACCATCATTACACCAGCATTGTACTGTCTACTATTGTTAGTTGAAAGGTTGTGTATGTTTCACCATCATTGTACCAGCATTGTACTGTCAATTATTGTTAGTTGAAAGGTTGTGTATGTTTCACCATCATTGAACCAGCACTGTACTGTTGACTATTGTTAGTTGAAAGGTTGTGTATGTTTCACTATCATTGCACCAGCATTGCACTGTCTACTATTGTTAGTTGAAAGGTTGTGTATGTTTCACTATCATTACACCAGCATTGTACTGTTGACTATTGTTAGTTGAAGATTGTTCATTTCATTGTCTACTATTTTTAGTTGATGGGTTATCAGAAGCAGAGAAAAGTTGTAATAGGTGTCAAGAAGGTGAATAAAACAAAGAGGTCCATCATCTTGCTGAGACAACTTATATATGCAGGCATGTGCAATATTATAACAATCTGACATACTCCTACAATACAAACCTAAACCTAAGCAACGGAGGTGTAAATGTAAGTTCTGCTAAGACACGCCCTTCTGGATGATAACCTCATTAAATGGTGGGTAAGAGTGTAGGACCCCGTCTTGGTCACAAACTGGACACCCCTCAAAGAGATGTCAATCAGTTGCTGGATGAAAGCTTCAGCTTGTAGGGACCCCTCGAAGTCAGCAGAAGTGTCCCCTCTGATTATACTTGAAAACAAAAGGTTATATTTAGAAAAAAGCATCCTTGCTTTGGGCCAAGATTTTGATCAGGCTTCATTGTTTGTATTCCACAGATAGCTGTGTTGCCATATGGACGTAATAACAAACACATTTGTATAATGCATGTAGATCAAACTAGCAAGTGATTGCCATCGGTGTTTGGGATAGCTCAGTGAGCTGATTGCCTAGTGGTTTTCTGAGCTCAAACCTCACTGCTAACTCATGTGGTGATCAACAGCAAATACATTTTAGTTTCTTCAAGGTCAGCTCAGGCTTCTATTCTTCTACGGTCAGCAAACTGATTATTTTATAATTGAGTAAAAAATAGCACCTGCTCTAATTGCTTATATACTGCAGAAGGATACTATGAACAACTGTACAATAACAGATTATACTATTATTTGAGACTGTCTCACCAACTACCATCAACTCATGCAAGATCCAAGAAACTTCCTGCCTCCTGCAGGAGAACCTCAGTGTTCCTTCCTCTCACCTGTGATTTCCAACCACTACAAAGAGCCCCTCGGATACAGACTCATAGATAGCAACAGCAAGATCCATCAATACATCAACAAAACTTAACTCTACCTCATTGGTTAAAATCATTTAGTGACAGCAACATCCCCACCATCTATTTCAGCTGTTTAATTTTATGTACGTTTTTAGTTGGTAAACAATCATGTGACCCACTCAAAAACCACATGCACATATACATATAAACTCTTCACAGATCAATGCTGGTGAATGCATGATTAGTGCTATAGGTACTTACTCTGCACAGTACCAGGGTGGATAGTAAAACCATGAGAGGGCATCCCCCACATAGACATTGAGTGTGTTTATCTGTATGACTCCTCCGACCATGAGGTCTCCCTCCTTGTAGTAGGCTGGTGTGTCACTGCTTGTCAAGGTACAGCCGGGAGTATAAGGGAAAACTTCACAAGAAGCGCAAATGAAACTGATGGAGTAAAAAGCAAACCACAGGCACATTGTGACTTTAACAAGGGTGTGCCCAGATCATTGTTTGCTGGTAGTTGATTCAGTCATGATTCAGCAGCAGGAAATCCAAGCTGGTATCTTCTCTTGCTGGTGAATGATCAATGTCTCCTGACTGGATCTCTGCCCGGTGTTAGCAGGAGTGCTCTCACCAACATCCTCGGAGCTGGAAACACAAAGAGACATGCGGGGGCTCACACAAAGGCACACACAGGAAGGAGAGTGCCACATGCTGCTGTGTTCTCCATTCTTTGGTTACCTCAAGTCCAACAAAGTCCTAAAATGTGAGGCACAATCATTGCTAACCAGATGTTCTTCAGCCATATAATTAACTCATGTCTCTAACCAGACTTTTCTTAACACTATCATTAATCTATTGTTGATACCCAGCCTCCTTTAGGGCCACATTGTATCCTAATGTTTTATCCAGGCTGTCTTTTATAACTGGACTTCCTCTAACCCTATCATTGAACTCTTGATGCTAAACCCAACATCCTTTAATAACAGCATTGAACTCTCACATCTATTACCAGAGCTCCTGTAGCCCTATCATTGAACTCTCCTGTCTCTATCCAGACCTCCTGTAGCCCTATCATTGAACTCTCCTGTCTGTGACAAGACCTCCTGTAGCCCTATCATTGAACTCTCCTGTCTGTGACCAGACCTCCTGTAGCCCTATCATTGAACTCTCCTGTCTCTATCCAGACCTCCTATAGCCCTATCACTGAACTCTCCTGTCTCTATCCAGACCTCCTGTAGCCCTATCACTGAACTCTCCTGTCTCTATCCAGACCTCCTGTAGACTTATCATTGAACTCTCCTGTGTCTCTAATCAGACCTCCTGTAGCCCTATCATTGAACTCTCAAGCTTCTTACCAGACCTCCTGTATATCTAATTTTGAAATAGATTCTTTTATAGATAAGGGGCCCCACTACAGAAAGTGCCCCAGGGCTGCAAGAGAGACACGCCAAACGGGAAGACTGAGAAAGAGCAATTGACGGAAATACACAAAAAGAAGAGAAGAAACCTGTTACAAGCAAGCCGAGTCTGGATGCCAGTTCGACCGATAGGAAACACAGCATACCTACTGCATTTCAACCACATACAAGGAATCAAGAAAGCCCTACAGATATATTCTGTTACGGTCCTGAAGAGAATCCCACAAATCCAAGGGATTCGAAACGCGTCGACCTTGTCGTTTTTCTTGTTGTGTTTAAAAAATTTCTTTTGTGTCTTCTAAAAAGTTCTCCTCCCAATACCGTTAGGCCAATCATTTCTGTAAATAATTCTAAAAAATCAAGTAGAAGATGGCCTAATTATCTTTAATGATTATAAGAAAAAGTATTCATAATTGTTCTTAAACCCTGGATCAAGAAATAATCCAGATTCAGGGATTTTAGCTTTTCCTACACTTCTCCCCACACCCACCTTCACGTATGTTTTTCATTTTTGTATGCAAGCCGTCGTACGATTCTGATGAATGAGTGGTGAACCGATAGCACATTTTCTGTTGTTGCATTGTGTGCACATCCTTCCTGACACCCCCGTGTATATACTCACAAATTGACCTTAATCATTGGAGTTTTCCTTCCAAATTGTACATAGTATAAATAGGTAGACTTATTTCTTCTTCTTTTGATATATTATTGTTGGATGTTATAAACTAAGAAAAACTTTAAAAATTCTTCAAAATAAATAAATAACAGTTCTGAGATACATTTCAAGACTGAAAGAGTGGTCTATTAAGGTGAGAACGTGGCGCTCATCCTTATTGTTCTTTGAGAGAATAACCGAGCAGTATTGGCGTTTGTTTTGTTACTTACCAGGGCTGCAATGGGCATGTGTGCCCACTTTACGTGCCCCGGGGCATAATGGTATTACAAAAGGGGCTCAGATGTGTGTACGGCCCCTTCTGTAATACAATAGCGCTGGCACACATAAAGTGTCAGTGCTATCTTTAAATGGCATTTCCTCATTTGCATGGGGATGTGCCCCATGCAAATGAGGTAATCCATAGGCCTCTGTACCTGCACTGTATTACAGACGTGTGCGCTGAGGCAAAGGAGCTCTCAGGAGGCACACTGACAGTGCGCCCTTGATGGCAGTTCTCTGGAGGGGTAAAGGGAGTCCCATGGAACCCTCCAGACATCCCTTTGCAGGCAGGTACAGTCACTCAGTGATCTATATTCCCCTTCAAACCCGCCTGTACTTTGAAAACACAAAGTGACTTCAAAGCAGCCTTCTGTTTTTCACATAAACACGAGTTCAAGGCTGCCCTGGGGGCAGTGCATTCACTCTAATATGGCACATTTTCATGGTTTGTGCAGGGTGCACCTCTTATTTAGTGAGTCAGGCGCAGACAGTGAAAATGCGCCTTTAGTGTCATTCAGCCCAAGGAGTCATATAATCAAATTACATTATTAAAGAGCTCCTGGCTCCCGTTTGTTGCTCACACTTGTTTCAATATGAGAAAAGCAATTTGTCTCAGTCTCTTCTTAGCCTTTTTTCTTTGCCTTATTTTTATGAACTCTTCCCCCTCACAGCTCATGAACAACCCGCCTAATTTAACCCACCTGCTATCTTGCTCTAGTATTCCATCCTGTTATTGTCTCTCTCAGCCTGTCTCCTATACCGTCTCTCCTCCCTTTTAGTCACTTAACAAAGTTCTCCTATTGTTATTTAAGCATCCTATAAATGTGTCAGGTGTGGTTCCTTCGACTCTGAAGGGAGAAAATGTAGTCTGAAACCTTCCTGTTGGAATAGTGGAAGACGCCACTCTTTCACTCCTGCGACTTTACTGATGGACTGATTGACTCGCTACATTTTTGAACACACACAGCTGCTGAGGTGGCCTTCATATACCTTAGTATAGGGGAGCCATCAGCGCTTGCTTGAAGGCTGGTGTTGACATTGCTTGGAGCAGTTTGTTAGGAAGTGACACAGAAGCTGAGGGGCCCAGAGTAGAAGCAGCCCTGCCTCCTCTTGAGATGAGCTAGCCCTGGGACACTATGGGGAGCTCAGGATCTAGAGTCCAATGATCCCTGCTTAGTATTGTGCAGTATATTTGTACCCCTGTAAATGTAGTTTAAAGTGATGCCACCTCTTCTGACGTGGCCTTTTTCATTAAAACCAGGACCATCCCCTGCTCTGGACTTCATATCGCCATCCCGACTGTTCCAAAATCATGCTCAAGGACCGCCCGACCATCCAGGAGGAGGCAAAAAAAGTCTACTCAGTCTTACCACGCACTGAAACATCCCAACAGCAACTATGGAACACCTCCACTTCCAGATCCAGACCAACTCCAACACTACCCTCCATGACACCATGGTCTACAGGTCCCAGCCCAACCCCTATTCAGCGCACCCCAGGTTCTCGCATCCACGACTACATCCCAATCAGAGACCTCACCTTCCATCTGGACAACCCTAGTGACAAGAACACCTCCCTCCTGGAGAAACTTGCCAACATCGGACTTAAGCAACTAGTCAACGACCCGACCCACACAGCCAACAAATGCTCAACCCAATTGTCTCTACCAGCGGGAACATCAACTACATTCATACCACCGTAGTCTCCTGGACTTGCCATCAATGCATACATCTCGCCTTTACTATGACCACAGTACACCACCGACAACAACACCCCCCTCAGTCGCAGCTGGATCAAGGCCACCCAAAAACTTCCCAGCAAACCACTTCACATGCCCATGGACGCCAACACCACAGCACATAACCTCCACCAATGGATCTCCAGCTGCCCCGACACCCTGGCACCCTTCATGAAAATACCAGGCAATCAACACTCCAAGCAGCCCAGCTGGTTCAATCCCGCACTCCACAAGTCCAGACACACCTGCAGACATCTCCAGAAGAGATGGAGGCAAAATAAAGCCCCAGAAACTCATGCAACCTTCAAATCTGCCATCAGTGCACACCACTGCCTCCTGAACACTACTAAGAAGATGTCCCTCTAAGACAGATCATGCCAACGTACACAACAGCAAATAACTCTTTGCCATCAACAAGGAGTTCACCAGCTTCAAAAGCAAGACCACAGACGGGCCCCCTCCCAAGTCCTTTGCAAGAAACTCAGCACCTTCTTCCACCACAAGATCAGGAAGATCTAAAGACAGCTTCGACACCCCAGACCTGGACAAAACTCCCGCCACCATCGCACACAACCAAGCCACACCCAACTGACTGTGCTCTGCTAGGCCATGCTGACACAAAAGAGGATTCGCTCAAGACCATGAAGAGCATCCACTCAGGTGCCCTGATGGATCCCTGCCTGTATCACATCTTCCACATAGCAGCCGCCGCCATCACAGCCCAACTTTTCTGGACCATCAACTGCTCCATAGAAACCACTGCCTTCTCCGATAACTGGAAACACGCCGAGATCCCCTGCTGAAGAAGCCATCCTCAGATGTAACAGACCTCAAGAACTTCAGACCGATCTTTCTTCTCCCATTTCCCGTTGAGGTCATAGAGAAGGCCATCAACACCCAACTCTCTGAGTTCATCGAAGTGAACTACATTCTGGAAACGTCCCAATCCAGCTTCCGAGGCAACCACAGCACAGAGACTGCACTCGTCGCTGCCACAGATGACATTTTGCTCCATCCTTGACATGTGTGAGACTGCAGCCCTCATCCTACTAGACCTCTCAGCCGCCTTCAATATTGTCTCCCACTGCAACCTTTTCACAAGACTCTAAGTCATTGAGTCTAGCGAATAGGGTGCAAGGCTTTGGAATGTATACACTCCTTCCGCACCAGCCGGACTCAGCGAGTAGGACTACCTCCATTCTTCTCAGAACCCACAGTGATCAGCTATGGAGTTCCAACCTCTTCACTATCTACATGGTCTCATCGGAGCCATCTTCAACAGCCGCAAACTCAACATAACCTCCTACATCAACGATACCCAGCTAATCCCTTCCCTCACCAGTGAACCCACAACTGCCAGCACCAACCTCCACAGTGGAATGAAGGCTGCTGCTACCTGGTTGAAAGACAGCTGCCACAAGCCCAAATCGGACAAGACCAAGTACTCTTCCTGGGACCCCCCCTTCAGCCTGGGACGACTCCTGGTGGCCAGCCGCTCTGGGATCTCCCTCCACCCAGACGGATTACACATTCAACCTCAGCATCATACTATGCTTATCACTCACCAAATCAACGCAGTTTCCTCTGCCTGCGTCCACACTCTCAACCTTTTTTGACAGAAATTCAGATGGATCCCCACAGAATCCAGAAAGATGGTCACCCATATAACCATCAACAGCAGACTCCACTATGGCGACGCACTCTATGCCGGCATCACCCAGAAACACAAAAAAAACGACAGAATATCCAAAGCGCCACAGCCAGACCGGTCCTCTACATCCGCCACCACAGCCACATCATACAACACCTCCGACAACTCCACTGGATCCCAGTCAACAAGAGAGTCACTTTCAAGCCCTTGACTCACGTCCACAAAGTTCTATGTGACAAAGACTAGTATACCTGAGCCACCCTCTCACATTCCACGTACTGGACAGTCAACTCTGATCCTCCCAGCTCGCTCTCGCCTCCATCCCCAGGATACACAAGACCCGAACAAGAAGAAGGTCATTCTCCTACCTCGCCACCAAGACCTGGAACACCCTGCCCCTGTACTTCAGGCAATCCTTATCGCTGAACCAATTCTTAAAGGACCTCAAGACCTGGCTCTTCGAATGATTCTCCACCCAGACCGACTAGCAGCCCCCCACCTCCAGCACGTAGAAACCCTCACCAGTGAGTAGCCACACTTTACAAGTCCCTGATTGATTGGTTTTGTCTGCTGTGCTCTCAAAGCCAGTGCGGGCTTCTTCTGGCTGAAGTGATGTTGTGTTTTATTACCAAAGGAACAATATTGTGCTTACCAATTTTCACTCACCTTACATCAAGCAGATCATAGACCCAGCTCCTTCTGCATTGCCACCCTTGCTCTTAGGTATTAAAAGTCTGTTGTCTTCCAGCAGAACACAGGTGTTCAACATAAGCAGTAAACAAGCGCTAAGCAAGGCATTTTCTACGGTGAGTTCTTATAGAAAAAAGAAAGTGCTCGTATTTCTCTGGGGCATCATAATAACAGTCTTTGGGCCCAACTAATACAAAGGTGCAACGCTCAAAGGTCTGGCACAAGTAGCTACTTTTACATTCAGGAGAAACAGATTCTGTTTATCTTATTTCTGAATTCTGAAGGGAAATTTCCATAAAACATGTTTATAGTCTATCTTCCAAACCTCAGAGGTGTTCAAAGTAATACTGATGTGAAAACACTTTAATGGGCCCAGCAGACACACCATCTCCAATCTCAAACCTAACATTATGTTGGTCTCGTAAACATCATAGAGACGATCAACAAGGTTGTCTCAAGATAGCTTTAAATTAGAGTCAGAAGCCTTCTTTGGGGCCAGCAATTCAACCTGTCAATAGATGTTTTAGGTCTCAGCTGCAGACAACGTTACCCAGCTGTTGGCAGACCTGTTGTTTCTGATACATATCATATACTTAAGGTGGGCTTTGGGTTACCCCTTGCTCATGATTAGATAGCTAAATTGTCTATCTGAGTTGTATACTCTTGATTCAATTCTTTCATCTATGGTCTTGGCATTGACATCCTGGTTTGGGGTCTACATGTGGGCTTTGAATGCTTTGGAACCACATGTAGACCCCAAACCAGGCCCCTGGAGATAACTAGGAGAAATAGAAGAGGTGTAGAGAGAGGCCATCACAGGGAAGGGCTGTGAGGAAAAGAAGTACATGAAGCTATCATATATGGATGTATGACATTACAACGCATGCTTTTACATCACATGCTTTTACAACGCTGTTTTTACAACGCATACCATTACAAAGCATAGTGCTTTTAGGCGCTGGATAGTGAATTGTTTAATTTACTATTCCAACTCCAGTCCCCGTGGATAGTAGGGAAGGTGTTGGATAGTACATTAAACACATTCCCTGTCCTAGAGCGCCCCCCAGCGCAATGCGTTGTAATGGTTTGCGTTTTAAAAGTTGCGTCGTAAAGGCACTGCGTGGTAAAAGTCGTGTTGTAAAGGATGTTTCCCATCATATATGGGGAGGAAGAGTCTTTAAGGAAGCACTTTCTACAGAGTAATAAAAAATGGGAACAAATAAATATGTAGATATATTCAACTTGCTACATACAGGGACGATGTAAGGATGAATCTAAGGCAGAGAAGAGAGTGCTGGCCATGTGTCCTAGTGTACTGACCAATATTGAAATTCGGACTGCAGCTTTTACCATTTATTCCAGTATCTTTTGAAATCAGCTGTCCACTCTCTCTCGCACAAACGCCTCACACCTGCAAAAACACAACAGGAGGCCTAACCTCCCACCCCACACTGAAAATGTAGAACCTCCTCTGTCTACACCTCAGGGCCTCCTCCTCACTTCTAAAGGTCCTCAAGAGGCTGAAGACCTGGCTCTTCAACTAACCCCCTCAGATGAGCTTTACACCTGCTCCAGTGCCCTGATACCCCTCGGGCGATAAGTTGCGCTTTAAAGATCCGTGTAATTTAATATAACAATGGGTAAGCATTGGTGGTTCCCAAGCACATGCTGAACTCATAGGTGGCATCAGTACCTAACATAGGCTCAGTTGTACTATAATCTTGATCCCTCTCGTCCTATGTGTGTCGTACGTGTCGCTCTAGTTTTCTCTCATTTCTTTTTTAGCATGCATCATCATATGTCTTCTTTTTTTAATTAAAAGAGGGCCTGTTCTCTCAAGAGGCCCAGAAATTCCTGAGCTTCTTCTATTACAAGCACTGTTTGTGATTTTGTGTCCAACTGGAACCACAAAGCAAATGGAAAGACCTACTTCTATTGGATTTACCTCCTAGCTAGCTCTGCAGTCACTGGCGCAAATGATCTGCGCTTGCTCAAGGTGGCTTAGGATCATTCTTAAAACAGGTCAAGGGATTGTTCCTGAAGCGTCTTCTTTATCTTGTCATTTTGCTGGGAGGAGACCAGCTTGGCTATTGCGTGTTTTGGTTGTGTCAATAGCGCATTCCTTGGTGCACCAACACTAAGCTCTTGGGTTATTTGGATCAAAGTGAGACTCATACGTCTGGACATCTTTAAGCATGAATTGGCACAAGGTCTGAAGAAACTTGACCACATCACCTCCATGATGTTCTCTCACATTTTGAATATGAATATTACCACGTCTTGATTTACCCTCCAGTTTTATACATTTCTCCCAGAGCAGCTTGATCTCCGCTTCTATTTTGACATTGGTGGCCTACATTTTGTCAATTTTTTACTTGTTGCAATAATATTGTCTTAATTTGTGGCCACACACTCATTAAGCCCTCAATCTCTCTAGTGATGTCAGAGATGCTGGATGCTGATTCCGCTCTCAAAGCTTGCATCTGTGTAGTGATCACGCCCAGACCTATATATGTTCCCGTTCCATTTATCTTGGATCCATTCTGGAACTCTTTCCTGTTTGGGTTGATATTCCAGGTAACTTCACAGTAGGACTTCTTGATTTCTCCCAAAAGTCACCAACATGCTTATGAGATATAGCCCTTCTGCTCCTGAAAGTTCTGCTAGTTTGCAGTGGCACAGGTGGGTCATCGCCTCAAAGCATGGACACTCAAGGTTTATGCTTGAAGAACCAGATTTGAAGAAAGATGTGTCTTTCATTAGACACCATTGTCTTTCAAGCCCTTTGAGTGAGGGGAGCCGGTATTAGGATACTTATCAGTATGAGGAAAAGCAGGGAGAGGAGCAACTGATTAAAAACAACAGTGAATCCTCTCACTCCTGCAGGAGGTTGGTGATGTTCCTCTCACCTTGTGGCCTTCCATCTGTGCACTCTGTCTGCTGCCTCTTTCCCCGCCTGCACTGTGGTTGGCTGCTGGGTTAAGTGAGGTGGCCTGACTCTCAGTTGTCTGTTGATGTGATTGGGTCCCAGATGGCCGTCATGTCCCACATGCTCTTGAAGGAGCGCTGTTTCTTTCATCTAGTGGTGGCATTGCCCCAGGATCACAAAAAAAGTGACATCGGTGGCGCAAGGGTCTTGTATATATGACCCTACATTTACTTCATACAGAACAACAAAGGCTGCCTTATCCAATAAGAACCAGGGCCAGATTGATATTCTCAAAAAACATCAGTTCTTATTATTGATACATGTATATTCAATGTAATAAAGGCACATCTGCATTAATTAGCAAACTATAGAATGACAGACAAAAAGGTCAGCCTCAAGCTCTTGGATGGAAAAAGAGGACAAACTCAGTAATCAATCTTTCAAAATGTATTAATGTTCAAAATTCATAAGAATTTCAATGTCTGGTGGAACTTAAATACAACAAAAGAAATACACATTAAACAATCATAAACCACAACTATAGGACGCTGACTCTCCATCTAGCTCACTAAAATGAAGTGCAATGTCCAGAGAGTCCAGTGGATCCCTAATAGGTGTGCAGAGGTAAAAGCGGATAATTCTAATGCTCTTTTTGTGGTAGTGTGTGCGAGCAGTTAGATTTATCAGAGGGTAGTCACACACAGAGGCAATACATGATAGACACACTCAAGCTTAAATCCGAGATCAATTAGGAAAAATAAACTTGCATCTTTATAAATATTTTTAGAAACCAATAACTTAATTCAACAGTGAATAAACACATTTTATGTCAATTTTTAACCAATGCAGTTCAAGACACAAATGATTACAGGTTTTTAAGCATCAATGGTCAATACTGTCATGCAGGGACCATCACGGTTAAAGGGACGAGAGGCATTAGGTTAGAATAGCAGAGCACCTCCAACAGATTCACTGGCGTGATTGACGGACAATGGTGGCCAGAGTTCAGGGAAAGTTCTACTCCAGGGGAGTCAGAGTTTTAAAATTACCAGCCCTCAGGCATGGCAGGCAGTTCTGGGTACCAGGATCAGAGGTGCCAGAGGTCTTTGGATGCAGAACAGTTATTCACTGGCGGCATTCAGCTACAGGTGTCCTGAGGGAAGTCCATTGCGGTCGGCCCCAAATTGATGCTTTCAAGCAGTCGAAGCCACCAGGAAGTGGGTACAGGCTCCAGAGAGTGGTGCTGTTTCCAGCATCTGTGGCAGGTACTGTGAGTATCCCTCAGGCTGTAGTATGCATTGAAGGGGTCTGTTACCGGACTGGTGACCAACAGGCTTGGGCTGCTGTAACTTTTTGATGACGAGGTGAATTGTGTCCACACAGTCTGTGCCGGTCTTCACCTCATGACTGTCTTTTACCGGGGGGTTTAGGGATTAGTACCACTAGTCCAAGGGAGGTCCCAGGCAATTGCTGAAGGCTGGCAGGCCTCCGGGGTTCTTGAAGGCTACACAGGTCTCAGATAGGGACGGCAGATCACAGTTGTTTAGTTCTTTTGCAGCTTTCAGGGTGTGGAGTGGTTTCTTCTGCAGCAGGGCTCAGTTCCTGGATCAGCAGCATTTCTTCATCTTTTGTCTCTTTAGGTCCATGGAATCTGAAGTCATGGAACCGCATGCCGATACAACTGAGGCAGATGGAATCAGAAACTCATTTCAAGAAAGCCTCGAAGACCTTGTCCGACACATTTTGCTCTACACTTTTATAACTGAGATACATCATATGCCTACTTATGTACCCACCCTTTTCTTCTCCGTAGCACCAGGTTGCTCCTTTTTGAGAGACAGTTGTGCTCTACAAATAATCAAATCAGTCAATCAATCAATAAAGTCAAGGTCTCGGGGAGCCACCTAAATACTGAATTTAGGGGTGAATTTTGGAGATAGGTATTAGCCAAAGGGCTACTTACCTTTAGGGTATCTACACCATATAGTGACTATTTCCTGTGGTAGGGGGTACTATCCTAGTCCTGATTGGAGGTTTTCTCACCATCTCAAGATGGGGGAATTTGAGCAGAGGGGCTCACCTCACCTGCTCTGCCCAAGGGTTGGTGCAGGCTAGGAGGGCCCTCTTCCTCATCCAACTAATTTTTTACCTTTCCATCCTGCAAAAGTGGAGCAGGAAAGGGGGCTTGGCCTCCTCCAGTATCTGTGGGTTCCTGGGTTGGATTTCAAAAGATGCATTGCCTTTGAAGCTTCCCGCCTGGGAAAGCCATCCTGACAGGTATTGTTCCTGTCCTCTGAGAGTCCTGGTTCTCACCCCATGAGGTCATAAACATGTCTGGTGGTGGCAGGCCGGTGACAACCCTACTAGTGTTGGGTTAGGTTTTCAAGGAACACTCCTCAAGGGTCTCCTGTGTGAATGTATTAATAAATAAAACACTGAGATCAATGAGGGTTTATTAAGACAAGATGTTGTTACCAAATGCCTTAGAAATCAGTGAACCCATCATGGAACTAGGAAACCCGTGTTGACAAGTATCCAGCCAATGTGCTCCTTATGGCTTCCCTGTTCATGTACAACATCACAGAATAGGCTGGACATTGTAGGGTCCTATCTGCTCATGGAGGTAGGCCCACACATAGGACACAGTGCACCATGCCTTAGGGCTGAAGGCCTGCAGTAGGTTTGGCTTACCTACACCTTATGCAGTGCATGGGAGGCATGGCACACAGGGCTGAGTGCCACATCAACTTCTTGGATTTTCCTGCACCAAGATACCCAGCCTGCATAGTCTTGTTGAGGGGGCCCTAGGGTGGCACAACCAGTGCTGCAATCACAGAGGCCCCCCTTTCTTACCCATGCCCCAGGTACCAGGGACTTATTAGTTGACTGAAGTGGTGCTAATCGTGGTACAGTGTTTGGGAAAGAGATCTGGCACTGGGACCCTGGTTAGCATGGACAGAGGGCACTTACAGTTCAAAATCACCTCAGACATCAAGCAAAAAGTGGGGACTAACCATGCTAAAAGAGGCATTTTCTTCAACAAAAGGTTTCCAATAATTAGGCAAAACGACCTTAGCGCAGAGGGTACCCATATGCAAAGCTAATTAATTTCAAAGCGTTATTCAGGTTTTACTGAAAAAGACACATGTACATGTTTAATGCTTGCAGTATTAAGAACCAAAAAATGGTGCCATATGCATTTACAATTTGTTAATTAGCTTTCTCAGAATCACTGAACAGTTCTGAATCTTTCATTCAGGAATACAGAAATAACGTTGGAAATAATAGTTGTGCATTCATTGCTGCTATTAACCTACTGCTCTCTGTTCCTTCGCTTCGCAGTCAAATCTGTCGAATGGCCTTACTGTTTTTCCTTGTATCTGGTCTTTATTGATGTTAATATGACTGCTTTGTCGTTGATACTTCTTTAATCTTTTGTGTATTTCTATAATCTTAGATTGAACTGTAATTTATGTCTGATCAGAGACTCTTGAGGGATTTGGCATGGACTACAGGTCTTTCCTCATTAATGAGAGCATTATACCCACAGCTCATCTCCTGACACTGCTGCTTATGTCACATTGGTGACCAGAGTGAAGTACAGTGTCATCTTACTCTATGTGCATGAACACCACAGAGGGTGGTGCGAGTGAACAATAAGGAGGATGGTGTGTGTAAATCTCAGCAGCAGTGACTCCAGATGAGCTTTGACAAGTACCATTGTCCAAAAAATCCAGCATTCACTCAGCTGTGGAAGTGAGTAAATGAAGAAGTCTCAGCTGGCCAAGATTAGCAGAAACTTGCTCAGAGATTGGTCTCTGCATTGTTGTTTGAGAGCTGCACATTAAAATATTCACTGCGTCCAAAGTTAGAGAGTGGTGGTCCTGAAACTCATAATTTGCCTCTGTATCACTTGCTTTTTTTAAAACAAATTCCCTCAACTGGTGAGTTCATTTGTGAATAACAAGTTGGGGGTTGAATGGCAGAAGAAGTGAAAAACCAAACCTCCCCCTGCTGTAAAAAAGGTGGATGCTGGTACAGTGTTGGGTGTGTGGTATGGTTTCAAGCACACACTAATGCTCTATTCCCTGTAAAGGATACACAGGTGATGTGTACCGAGAAGCCTTTTAAAATTGGGAAACTGATCAACCAGCTCTGTTAACCCTTGAACTACATGTGGTTGCGTGCATGTCGGCCATGTTGGTTTGGGAACAGATTCTTTGATCTGCACAGCTGTGGAGTCAGTGGGTTGAGGAGCGCATCTCATTGTGGACAGCTGTACATACTGTTTGAAGAAGGAGATGTCTAATAAGGGATTGCTAGAGACAGCTCGGTCTCTTTTAGGGACCAATGTGATTTCATTTGAGATAGCCGCAAGAAACTATCAATCTAACAAGGTTTGTAAAGTACAACTATTCACCTGTGAGGGTCTCAAGGTGCTGGGGGGGTGGCTCCGTTGAGTGCTGAGGTCATCTAAATAGCCATGACCCAATGCCTGACAGCCGGTCCGCCGGATTATAAATCCCATAGAATAAATCCCATCGCTATCTGACACTGTTGTGACTGGATAACCCATCTGCCGAAATCCAAACCAGCCTCTTATTTTGTCTTTTAAATTAAGGTTTTTCCTTCATACATTTGTTTAAAACCCTTTTCTAAAGTCGCGTATGATTTCTTCTGGCCCCATAAGGCCTTGTATTGAGTTTTTGGTAATGCACTTTCAAGGAACATTTTAAAGGATGGCTCTGGAGGATTGGCTATTGTCGACCAAAGTATTCAATTGAGGGTATTTTCACTGTAAAGCTGTAATCTAAAAAAAAAGGTGCTGTGTCTAGTTATTATTTACGTTATAAGTCCAAATTCTAGAAGAAGCTTTGCTAGTCATATTTATATGGGGATCTTAAAAACTCGTCTGTAACCTTCATCGATAAACCGTCAAGGGAACCTGAGGTTCTACCTAAGGGAACCTCACGACTATCAGTGAGTGTTAGAAGAAGCTTTGCTGCCATTACGGCTAGAATTAGACCCCGTTGTCTAGTCAGCCAGTAGCGATGACTCCAAATACTTACCTTCATTGTTGAACATTGCCCTGAGGCTTGGAACTTTCTCCATCTTTAAATCCCAAATTTCATACGGATCCCCACCACACATCAGGTATTGTTCCTGTGATGGAGACATAATTTACCAGCTCAAGACAAAGGATGCTCTTTACAGATAGCAGAGGGTATTCTGTTTGTCTTCAGAGCCCCATCCCACCCAAGAATGTATCTTTGTTATTTTTAATTCATAGAATAAAAGATATTTCTTCTGACACTCTAAGTCTGAGGAGCTGTTTATGTTTGGGGTTGAACATCTGGGACGCTGTAATGTTTCTGCATTTGTTTAGTTTCTTTGGTTTCTGACACAGACTACTTTTCCCCAAAAGACATCTGACTGAGTTTTCTTATCCTCCCTCTGCTCCTTCTCATACTGCTTGCTTCTCAACTGATTGAGCATGTATAGTGTTAGTGCCAACTTCTTAGAGTGCTAAAGCTTGGTTTATTTTCTGTTTTGATGGTCTGCAGGCAGGTGAGATTTTGTTTCTGGCCACACACTTGTCCTGTAGTTGTTCCTTTGTTAATGATACCAAAGAAAGTTCTTACTGTAGAGAATGATGAGTGCTGCACTGAAGGCTTCCCAGGTTTTTATTGGGTATGCATGTTGACCCTCAAATCTGCCTATTGTTTCATCTGCTCTAATGAGGAGCTGGACATGTGAACAATCTGAAAATGTAATCCTCTTGCAGTCAACAATATACAGACTGCCAGCATTATCTGGCACCTCTGGGTGGCTAGGCAAGAGCTGATTGAGTTCCATGACGCCGAGACGATGGCCGTCTCTAGTTTGTATAATTTTAGCAAAGGAATTGAATTTAGAAAAAACGCAAAGTAGTCAACGATTGATTGTGAGCATGTCCCATAAAGAGCAACACGTAGCGGGTTGTCGTTTGCAGTTCTTCCATTTAGCACCCCCATACCTACGTACTCAAGTGCACATATGAAATATCCACCTCCTCTTCAATTGCATGAAATAAATATGGAGATTCGTATGAAAGTCTCTGGTTAGATGAAAGGAGAGAACCAGAAACTGTTGAAGTGGTCCAGCTCCCTACGGACTTTACAGTGGAACATAGACCTTTGACTGGCCATGCCAATGCAGATGGCATTTCCTGGTTTTTCCACTAAGATGATGAGAACCACCAGGATAAGTGCTAAGTTGTTCTTCACCTTTCCTCTGGAAGGGGGCATGTAACGTAATGCCTCTTTTTGCATGTTCACCTCCATATTTTCTACTGATGCTGCTGTTTTTTTTTTAAAATGCGCTGAGTGCTGCAACCAAACATCAGTGTCAGTGTTTTAACCCTATAAAATTAGCATATTAAATTGGACACATCTAATTGGGAAGGCCTGAATTACTTATAAATCCCTTGTATATGGTACCCAGGGCACCCAGGGCATGCAAGACAGAGGCCCTGATTGGCAGAGGGGTTACTCAATCCCAACTTTGACGGATATCCTGCTGAAATATAAATCCTATAGGTCAGTGGTTCCCAAACTTTTGACTCCTGAGGACCCCCATTGAGTCACCATTGGAAGCCGGGGACCCCCAAGCAATTTGTATGAGTTAAATTTCAAACCTTTAAAACAGTAATTCGAAAAAAATACACACGTGTGCACACAAAACAAATACTCAAAGTACTAAGGATTTTGGGGCCAGATGGACGACCATTTCATTGAGCGCCTCGCAATTGGCGACACATTGCGAGTGGCAAATTGCGAGTCGCTAAATGAAATATACAACAGTGTGTTTAACACTGTTTGGGATTCCCAATTGGGTCGCAAATTGCGAGGTTCATTAACATTAATGAGCCTCTTGCAATTTACGAGCCCAATGGGAATGTCAGCCCTCCCAGCGATGGTGGCCTGCTGGGCTCTGCAGGCCACCATGTCTCGGTCTGCTTTTAAATAAAGCAGTTAAAAAAAAAATGCAGCCTGTTTACCATGCATTTAAAAAAAAAAGAAAATGAAACGTTTTCGTTTCATTTTCTAAGGGTCCCTGGGACCACTGCCTGCCCTTAAAAAATAATTTAGCATGCATTTGCAAAGGGGAATGGGACCCCTGAGGACCCCTTCCCATTCGCGAATGCATTACCATCTACTTGAAGTAGGTGGTAATTGTGACTGTTTTGCGACCTCAAAACATTTGTGAATGGTTTTGAGACTCGCTATTTGAAAGGGAATGCCCCTTCCAAATAGCAAGTTGCAAAACCTATTTAGAGAGTCGCAAACAAATTGTGACTCGCTAAATAGGCTATGTACATGGCCCAATAGGTTTTTGCATGCGCAAACGGGTTCGCGAACCCGTTCGCGTATATAAAAACAGATCGTACATCTGGCCCTTAGTATTTTATATTGCAGTAATAGCCCCTCTGTCACATGTATTTCATTTGTTTTATGGCATCTCTCATACCATTGTAGGATGTCAGAGCACTTTACATCACACACATTTAGAGACATTGAATCATACATGTAAATCAGTGTGTATATAAAATGTTTAAAGAGTGCTTGGTCTGGAAAAGCACAAACTCAGGATTCAAAACATAACACAGTGGCTAGCGTTGACTTTAACATTAAAAATGTATTTCCACCCAAATATATCTTTTTAGCAGCATCAGGATAATGAATAACTGGGACAAAATATAAGTTACTAACTGGTACGATGCAGTTTGCAAGCAGCTCTTTGATGACAGTTTATAGGTCCCTCTGCTAGATTAGGATTGTCACTTATGAAGTGCACAGTAACAAAAGAAACTCTGTTACAAAAGCAGTAACCACAAACCTAGGCACATAAAATACTGCTTTTTAAGATGCATGTTACACGTTCTTTGCAGTAGGCACATTAACCCTCTGTGCTACATTAGTTAAATCATAGCTGCCACTGAACAAAACTCTCCTCGCTCTCCAGCATGTACATTAATCACTGGCATTCTCTTGACCCTTTTATTGTTGCTGGAAAGCTGCTAATTATACTAGAAACCTTTCTGTGTTTTAAAAACTGTTGCCTACGGACCCCCTGGAAATGTGACACGGACCCCTGGGGGTCCGCGGACCACAGTTTGGGAAACACTGCTATAGGTTATAATGGGATTTACATTTTAGTAGATGAGATATTCATCACCGATGTGATTGAGTAACCCTCCGCCGAGCTCTAAATCAGCCCGAGAGTGTCCACTTTGGAAGGACAGTGGTTTCATTGCCAGTTCAACTTTGCCATTTAAACTAATGACAAAGCCAACTTATCCATTAACATTACATGTACTTCTCCCATTAAGAAGGCCTATAGAGTCCTAGGGCAGGGGGCTATATTTTGTTAAGTAAGACATATATTTTACAAAACAAAATTGTAAATTTGCAGTGGGTAAAGTTGGTAGCCCCTTTGGCTAGTAAGGAGTTAACAGATGGCATCCCAACCCAATAACTTTTGACTGGGACTGCCAAACTGGGCCATGTGAGGTATCAACTTAATCATGGTATTAAATGCGACCTGATGCCAAGGTCAATATTAATGTCACTAATAAACTAGGGTAACTTTTAACTCGTCCAGCAGCCTCAGAAAGTAGACACTCACAGACAGCTTTTTGACTGCCTGGCGAGATGTGTGAATGATTTCCAGGCTCAGGACCAAAGGCAGTGCTGCAGCAGCGAGGTATCATCTCCTTTGCTACGTTGACCACTCAGGGTTAGACCAGAGGCGTGCTTCAGAGGGAAAGCTGCCTTTGATGGGCCGCCTAGCACAACACCCCTCAGCAGGATGCCATTTGTTCCTTTAGACAGGATAGAGTCAGGACCAGAGAGGGGAATCTTGCCCCAAACCAGTTTTACCACGGGTGTGTGGTCCTCAGATAGCTGCTTCTCTAAGGTGGGTAATCTTGCTTCTCATAACTGAGGAAGGCTAGTGCTATCTTGAAGGGGGGCAAGAATGAAGCACTCTGGGATAGCTAGATGCCACACATCACAGGAACTTTGTCACTAGCTAGGAGGGGACCTGGTAGCCCATTGGATAGTGACTATATGGTCGATTCAGGGCACTTTCCTGGGATAAATATGGCACCCCTGGCACGTTGAATCCTCAGCACTCACTGGACTCGAAAGGAGGACAAGGAGAAGCCCACTTTGCACCCATTGGAAGCACACAGAGAGGCTGTGACTCTGGAGCGACTGCACCTGCTGCATTTTGAGCTCGAAAAATTTGACTCCTCTTCTGAATGTCTTGCTCAGGGAAAATCTGATTACTGGTCCCAGTCCAAAGCAGGGACACCAAGGGTCAGTTGACTGCCCTCCCAGACAAGCACTGGAGACATTAAAGCTGGAAGAGCCCAAGTAACATCTCTGGTAGCCACTGCAGAGGTTCTGCCTCTCCTGGACACAGGGCACACAAAAGGTGCACCGGTGTCTGCTGGACCCATCGATTCGGTTGTGACCGGATTCATCGACCAAGAGGAACACCTCTGCAACAAAGATTTTCAATGTGACTGCTGTGTTGCAAAAGTGCAAAGCCTGCATCAACAGCCCTTGAAACATGCATAGAGGCCTAAGTGGGACCATGAGATCCGTGGAGAGACCCCACTCACCTGTGGACAGATGAATTGACCGGTCTTCACCCCCATCAACTGTACAGCATCAGTAGCATCTTGAGCATGTTTAGCCTGCATCCCTCAGCATCAGGATGTAAATGTAAATGTATTTCGATTTATATAGCCCACAAATCACCCAGGGGTCTCAAGGTGCTTGCTTAGGGAACCCGTCCTGGTATTCCCCTGTGAGATACCCCGGCAGGGTATTCACAAGGTGAAAGCTAGGCATCCCGCCGCGAGAGGCCGTAGTGGAGATTAAGCAAGCTATTGCCCAGAGTCGCAGAGTGTGACCCCATGAGTCGAGTAGGGACCGGAGGGAGAATTGTCAAGTCCGTGGAATTTTTGAGCCTGAGACCCGCCGAGGCGGGGAATCGAACCCTGGTCCACGGCTGATCTCAGCTTCCGGGTCTGCCGCCTCTAACCACTGAGCCACGCTTCTCCACATTACTTCACCCCACTTTATTGCTGTATATGGCAGTCATCCTGCAAAGTTTGATGGCCAAGTAACTGTCCAAAGTATCATTTCTGGTCCTCTAGACCCCTGTCCTGCTGTACTTGGTCACCCAACTCAGGTCAAATTTTCAAACAAACTTTTCCAAACTTTTTTGTTGGCCAATGCTTGATTGTGGTTTAAATAAAAGTTATGTATTATTTCTAAAATCTGTATTTCCAGATACATTCAGTGGATTTTAATGATTAGGGGCCAGATGTAAGAAGCTGTTTGCGATTTGCAAACGTCGGAATTCGCAGAATTCCGGCATTTGCGAATCGCAAACGGTGTTTTGGTATGTACGAGCCAAATCGCAAAATAAGGTATCGCAAAAATTGCGATTCCTTATTTTGCTCAAGCATTTAAGGAATCGCAATTTTGCGATTCCTTGAATGCTATGCATCAAGCATTTTATTTTTGCGAATCCACATTAAGAAATCGCAAATTGCCACCAACTTGAAGATGGTGGTAATTTGCGAATTCTTTCACAAATGCACTTTTTTGCATTTGTGAAGGTGCCATGTGGCGCACATACATGCCCTCAGGGCATGTATGTGCACCATATGCGCACACATGTAAATTACAGGGGTGCATCAGGATGTCTTTATGACACCCTTGCACCCTTGAAATTATTCTCAATTTGTGATTCTCAAATTGCGAATTGCAAATTGAGAATAACTTCACATTCATTTCTATGGGCCTCCTGGCCCATAGAAATGAATGGGAAATGATTCCTTAATTGCGAATTCGCAATTTGCTATTCGCAAATAAGGAATAATAAGAAATCGCAAAAAAATTGCGATTTTTTAGATACATATCATTTTGCAATCCTCAAATAGCATTTCTCAAAAAATCGCTATTTGAGAATTGCAAATAGGTATTTTGATACATCTGCCCCTAAGTTACCTAAGATTTTATGACAATCTGCTCTAATTGTATAAATTGATGTCTTTTTTCTTTTGGGTTGCACGATTTTCCTATTCTAATGTTTGGTAATGTTAAATGCTTATTACATTGTACCTTCTCTATGCCTTACTGCTCACAATCCTACCCAGGGTTGAGCTTAAGGTTACGTAAACGTACCTGACTGGACCCAAGGCGGTATTTGTGAGTGTACTGCATGTTCAGCCTTTCCAGTCATACTTTATTATATGTTATGTTATGTTATGTTATGTTATGTTAAAACCACTTATATAGCGCTCAGCTGCCCCAGCGAAGGGGCGTCCCAGCGCTTACAGCAGCAAAAGGAATAGCATACTACAGTGGCCCAATAAGACCTGTTCCCACAAGAATTAATTGTTTTAGGGGAAAAAGATGGTTCTTAACTGCCTTCCTGAAGGTCAGTAGGTCGTCCAGTTCTTGTATGTGGGTCGGTAGTTAGTTCCACAATTTAGCTGCCAGATAGAGGAAGGAGCGACCTCCCGCTCTGCAGCGTTTTATGTGAGGCACCATAACCAAGTGCTGCCCTGTGGAGCGTAATGTATGAAAGGGGACGTATGGGATCAGCAGGTTGTTAAGTATTTTAGGCGTTGCCAGTTTCAGAATTTTAAAAGACAGACATAGCATCTTAAACTGAATCCTTTATGCCATAGGGAGCCAGTGAAGCTTCCGGATGGTATCGGCGGCAGAGCAGAACCGTGGAAGGCCGACTAAGGTCCTGGCAGCTGCGTTCTGGATACGCTGCATCCGGGTGATTTCAGCTTGATTTGCCCCCAGAAGCAGGGAGCTAGCGTAATCTAGACGGGAGAGGATAGTAGACTGAATTATCAGCTGTCTGGCGGATGCATCAAAGAATTTTAAGATAGGTTTAATACCTCGTAAAATGCCAAAACAAGTGGCAGCGGCTTTTTTTGTGTGGCAACAGAAGCTAAGAGAGGAGTCTATCCACACCCCCAAGTTCTTAACCTCGTTCCTGGGTAGAGGGGTCTTACCTAAGACAGTAGGCCACCACTGGTAACCCCATAAATCAGTGTTCTTACCGACTAACAAGACTTCGGTTTTGTTTGCTTTCAATTGCAAGTAATTAGACATCATCCAGTCTGCCACGGCAGCAAGTCCATTTATAAACTTGGAGACATTCGGACTCGAGCCATCCGAAAGAGCAACCACCAGCTGCGTGTCGCCCGAATATGAGACCATAGTAAGGTCCCACTGCCTGGCGACAGCAGCAAGTGGCTGAACATAGAGATTGAACAATGTGGGGCTCAATGCCGAGCCCTGAGGAACGCCCTGCTCAATCGGATGTGCTTGGGATAGAAATGGAGGAGTGGAGACACGGAAGGATCTGCCTGTCAAAAAAGATCTGAACCATTCGAGGGCCAGACCTGAGATCCCTACCTCCTCCAGGTGGCGAAGCAAGACCTCATGCAAGACCGTGTCAAAGGCGGCACTGAGATCTTCACAATATGATTTAGTTTTAATTTGCATTATTTTATCGGTTGTGTCATTCTATGGTAAACACAAATGTAGGTTTTATTAGCAATGTTTGATATACAGTTTGATAGTTTGGAATATAAATTTAGTTATATATATTTTTTAATCAGACTTTATGTATATCATTTATTGGGGTAATTGATAACAAATTTGTTCATATAATATTTCTAATAATTTGTGGGTGTATAAAGTGCTTTTTTATATTTATGTATGATTATTTAATAATTTTGGCTCTAACATTGTAGTGAATATTGCACGGTTGGCCCACCTGAAAGTGGGAAATAATCAATCGAAAGCCAATCGTGGGGCTTAGCCAAACCGGGGATGACCTCTTCATAGAGGCTACGAAAGTGGTCCTCCCACACCCCGGCCGCTATATTGACCTCCAAAGCTGGAGTCGGCTCGGCAGACCCTGTTCTCACTATCTGCCAGAATTTACGAGCATCTCTGGTCTTGAGAGAGGCCAGCATGTTTTCCCAATTGGAATGGTCCCATTCCACCTTTGCATGGTGGATTACATTTTGGTGGGCGCCGAGCCAATGCAATTTTCATTGGGGGAGGTGCTTAATGCAATATCTAAGTTGCCATCGGGTAAAGCTCCCAGGTTAGATAAAATCCCGGGAGATCTATTTAAGCATCAACCTAGGGTTTGGGCCCCCTACCTACTGGAAGTTTTTAATGCAATCCTTGGGGGAATGGCGGTCCCTAGTACTTGGCTGGGGGCAGAGATTGTCCCTATATTTAAGAAGGGCTCTCCTCTGCTCCCAGCCAATTACAGGACGATCAGCCTCATTGACGTCTCATAAAAAGTCTTCGCGAGACTGATACTTGACCGCCTGCAGGAGTGGATGATAGACCACTCAATCCTAAGTACATTCCAGGTGGGGTTTAGGAGTAAGGTTTCAACCACGGACCAAATTTTTTGTTTGGCCCTCCTCTTCTGGAAGACGGTGCGGGTGGAGGGCGGTACGCTTTACACCGTCTTTGTCGACCTCCGCGCAGCCTTTGACTTGGTTCCGCGGAGTAAACTATGGACGGTACTCTCTAACTTGGGTATCCCCCCCAATCTTTTAGATATCATTGTTCGTTTGCACACACACAACTATGCACAGGTTAGGTGTGGGAGGATGGGCAGCCTCTCAAAAAGATTTCCCGTTGGCAGAGGGGTAAGGTAGGGATGTGTCCTAGCACCCACCCTGTTTTGCCTCCTTGTCAACGGGGTAATTGATCACCTTAATAAGGTCCCCAACACAGACGCATCAAGGCTCGGCGGCAGCAGGGTGCCCGCAATTATGTTTGCGGATGACACCCTGCTGCTGTCGAAATCCCCAATGGGGATCCAGCGTATCTTGGAGGGGTTTGAAGCATTTTGTGGAGAGCATGGTCTCGAAATTAATGCCCTCAAAACCAAGTACATGATTTTTAACCCCCCCAAAAAAACACGCCCTAATCCCTCTATAGGCCTGAACAGGTTAGAAAGAGTGTATACGTTTGAGTATCTGGGTGTGACCATGAATGATAAATTGGAATGGGGTAATCACCAAGCTAAGTCCCAGCTCAAACTAGCTCAAATTGCAGGGGGAATAATCAGGCTAGTTAATTCTAACAAATCATCTGCTAGACCGATAGGTCCCCCGCTGGAGATCTATAGACTCCAGGTCAGAGGTGCGATTCTCTATGGTAGTGAACTCTGGGGCCATGTCTGCAAAAAAGATCTAGTTATTGCTGAAAATAAGTTTCTCAGACAACTCCTGAAGTTACCGGCTAGCACTCCCCTTTTGCCCCTCAGATTGGATCTGGGCCTGAAACCTCTGGACGAAGTACTGGGTGTAAAGCCCTTAACCTTTTGGCGAAGATTATGGTCCACTCCTGAGTTAGCCAACTATAGGCAGGAACTGCGGGAAATTCTTGCTCTTCCTACTATAGAGAACATCCCGTGGTTTAAATATCTAAAAACTGAGTTTGCCCGGCTGGGTCTTCCGACCCTCTGAATTGAATTTGAATTTAAAATATTTATTAAGCGCAACGTTCACCATGCGGTTTCTTGGCGCTGTGGAGGCTAATATAGCAGTAAGACAGAAAACTAATGGAGTGAAAGGGATAGAAATCAATTTACATTGGGAAAGGCTTGGGTAAAAAGAAGGGTCTTAAGATCTATACGGAATGAAGAATAATGTGTGGCCAAACGCAAGTGATCGGGGAGGGAGTTCCAAAAAGATGGTGCCAAGAAAGAGAAATTGGCTCCGCCCCATTTCTTGCGTCTGTACCGGGGTACCTGAAGGAATGATTGGGTAGATGAACGCAGCTCACGGGCAGGGGTGTACTCCTATAGTAGAGAAGAGATAAAGGCAGGGGCAGTCCCTTGGCGTGCCTGGAAGACCATACATCCAGTCTTAAAGAGAGATCGCTCCTTAACAGGTAGCCAATGTAGTGCTTTCAGTAAGGGGGTAGAGTGGTGAGAGCGGGGGAGGCCATACACCAGTCTGGCCGCCTGGTTTTGAACCAACTGGAGCTTCCTCAAACTATACGCCGGGATGCCGTTGTAGAGGGCATTAGCGTAATCCAGCCGGGAGACAACCAGAGCGGACATAATTAACTTGAGTGCAACGGGAGAGAAAAAGCGAGAGACAGAGCGGAAAGCAAGAAGAGACCACAGAACTAATTTGTGAATGAAGATTGAGATGATTATTGAGTTTAATACCTAGGGTTTTAACTGAGGAAGAAGGTGTAGGGGGATCCTAAAGAAGAAGGCCAAAAAAGAGAGTTCCAGGGACTGGAGGAACCACCCGTAAGGACCAATTCTGTTTTATCAGGGTTCAACTTCAGATGGTTGTGGTTCATCCAGTCCCTGATGAAAATCATAATAGACTGAAAATTAGACATAGAATGAGGGGAAGAAGACAGATTAAAGATAAGCTGGAGGTCATCTGCATAGTTAAAAACAGTGACCTCCAGCTGCTGAAGTGCAAAGATCAGAGGATAGATGTAAAGATTGAACAGAAGAGGAGAAAGAGAAGAACCCTGAGGGACACCACAAGTGACTTTAAGTTGAGTGGCCGAGAAATCCCCCAACCGAACCGCCTGGGTGCGGTCCCTCAGCAAGGACGATAGCCAGACCAGGGCTGAGCCCTCGACCCCCGCCGCTCCGACACGGGAGAGTAAGATGGAATGGTCCACCGTGTCGAAAGCGGCGGAAAGATCGAGGAGCACCAGGGCCTGGTTGTTGTTTTGGTCCATGCCCTCCCTGAGATGGTTCAGGACCGATACCACGACGGACTCGGTGGAGTGCCTAGGCCGAAAACCAGCCTGGCGGGACGCAAGACCCCCATTGGCTTCCACATGGGCACTGAGGACCGATGTTACGTGTCTCTCTAGTACCTTGCCTAAATAAGGCAAGAGGGAGATGGGACGATAATTGGCTGGGGTGGAAGGGTCAGCTCCAGGCTTCTTAAGAATGGGGACTATGGTGGCAGATTTGAGAGCTGGAATTACCACCCCCTGAGCCAGCGAGCTATTGAGGAAGGATATAGGTGGTTTGGGGCAAACAGAATAAATCTGTTGCAGGATGTGGGCTGGGCAGATGTCCGCCGGGGAGCCAGATTTTATTTTGGGGAGTATTGCAAGGAATACTTCCTCGGTGAGCGGAGGGAAGAAGGAAAGAGAGCCGTGGGCAATCGGGGGAGAAGGCTCAAAAAAAGTAGGAGAAGGAGGTGGGATGTTAGCTCTAATGTTGACAATTTTTTCTAAAAAATAATTATTCAAGGAGTCACAAAGGGACTGAGAGGGAGGGGGTTTGGGAGTGGCCCTATCAGAGTAGGCCAAGTCCTGGACAATGGAGAAAATCTCCCTGGATTTGTTTTCCGCTGCCAGAATTTTAGCTGAGAAGTATGTTGTTTTAGCACTCAGTATAGCTTTTTTATAGTCGCTCAGCAAAGACAGATAACAAGTTTTTAATAGAGGGCAGTAATCCGTTCTCCATTGCCTCTCGGCCCGCCGGAGGGTCAGCTTTTTTGTCTTCAGATCATCACCAAACCACCGATTAGACTCCTTGGATCTTCGGGTGGATATCCGTCGTAATGGGGCTACCGTGTCGCAGCCTCCAGCAAGCCAAGTGTCGATGACAGTGGCTTGAGAGATGGAAGATAAGCCTTCTAGATTAGGTGCGGAGTTCAAAAGAGAAGATGACAGAGCGGGAAGGTCTACCCTATTCCAGTTTCGCGCCCAGATGTTTTTGACAGGCGGAATCTTTATTGCCAACTTAAGGCGGAGGGAAAAGGAAATCAGGGCATGGTCTGACCAGGGGCATGGGGACACGGTCATGGAGGAGATCAAGGCATTAAGAGACCAGACCTGGTCTAGTACTTGGCCGTGGGTGTGCGTAGGGGTGTGCAAATGAGAGATAAAATTGAGGGATGTAAGTGAGTCAGAAAATTGTTTAGAGGCTGTGCTTTCCTGGGGGTCTGAAGGCCAGTAATTAAAATCCCCTAATACCAAAACAGAAGCGTGGTTAATCGCTAAAGTGGCCAACAGGTCCTGAAAAGCCGGCAAGAACAGATGAGATGACGGAGGTGAACGATACATTAATAAACAAGTGAGCGGGGGGGGAAAGGCAAGTGAACGAGCTACCAAGTGCTCGGTAGAATTAATAATAGGAGAGGGAAGAAGTTGAAAATTGTGCTCAGCTCGAGCAATGAGAGCCACACCACCTCCTGTCTGCGATCCTGAAGCGGCGTGCCTGGGACTATCCCGTAAACATCTGGTGGCAACTTTCCATGCATGTAATCTTGCATCCCACATACAGGGGATATGCCCAGATTCCATAACTAACATTTTCCTTGGGGTCAAAGATTGCTACAAGTTTGAGACCGTTCTAGATGACATTTCCCCGAATCTTGCCAGGAAATTATACCTGCAATGGCGCTATGGCACCCTGCCGCTAAGAGCCTTCACCAGCAAATGGAAACAGCACTCCTTGGAAAACTGTCCCGGCTGCAATTGTAGGCTAGAAGATGAATTGCATCTAGTTTTCTTTTGCCCTGCCTACATTGCTGCTAGAAGGTTTTGGATGATTCCACTCTGTAAAAATTTAGGGTTTGCTAATTGCTCCTAGGCCTTTAGAATACTTCAGACTGGCCTCTCAAGTGTAACTGTCTTTGCAGTGGCTAAATTTCTCGAAGCAGTGTGGCACAAGATATTGTCTTCAATTTCTAGGGCACTCCAATCTTGATTCACACTATGCACTAGTTAGTGTAATACATTTTTATGTACTTTATCATTTTATGATAGATTCTTAGTTGTTAGTGTTAAATTGTTTTTATTTTTCACATTCCGTAATATTATAGATTGTTTTTAAATATTTAACTAGTTCTGAATCATTTGATTGTTCTAACAGTATGATTCTGGTGTATTGGGGCCTTGTCTTGAGAACTACTAGCCTGTACTTGTCCGCTACCCCGTTATTGATGGAGCAGTGATGTCTATCTTTTTTTCATCCGTATCGATTTAATGCTGTATCTTTTATGGCAAAATTGCCGAATAAAGATTAACGAACGAACGAATATTGCATGAATCAATATTTTTCACAAATGATATGTTTATTTAAAGGTAACAACATTCCTATTTTTGATATTTCTATATTTGATATAGGTTAAAACCCATATTGTTAACAAGAATATTTTTGGTCTTGATATTTGAGCTTTTAATATTTAAGTACAGTTAGTCCATTTTTTTGTTATCTATATTTCATTTCTGATATTTTTGTGTTTCGATGTTGTATGCATCAGTACTCTGTCAGTAATCTGAACTAACTATCAACGAATGTATAAAACCATATTGGTATAAAAGGACAACGTATGTTTGTATATGCCCATAAAAGCCAAGAAACAGACATGATAGAGACACAAATGAGCAGCAAAAAAAAGATTGGTCTATATGGCTGAATAAAAAAAACACCACTTAACCTTTGTACTGTAGAAGATGTATTGTAAATCCTCGACCTATTGTGCATTGTCTATTTGACATGTGTAGCGTGTACCACGTACACCCCTCCAAAGACTGGATAAGATGCAATATATTTCATTTACTGAAATAAAGGTATTTTAAAACAAAAATAAAATCTCCTCTGGAAAGGATCCCTGGTAGGGTTTGAAGATTCTTACAAAGCCCTCTCTGGTTCAGTTGTCTCTAGGTCTCAAGTAAGGTGAAAGGAGATGCATTTAATAACCAGGTGGGTGTGTGTGTAAACAATATATTAACTGTACACAAGAGTGGATGTCACCACTCTGACTCTCAGGACTATGTAAGGCATCTTGAGAAGTCGTAATCAGTACCACCCAGTACTGCTGGGCACAACAATTTCTGGAAATGCAAATGCAAAATCTGTAAAATGAGATGCTTTGAATTCTTATGGAAATTGATATTGGGCAACAAAATCTGCTCAAGTCCGCTCCTCCCCGTACCTGCGGAATGCCTACCGAACTCAGGAAGGACCAACCTTACAAATGACCCTTGCTGGGCTGCTTGAAAGGGAGACGGCAGGAATGTGCAATATTTAACATTATATATCACATCACTGTCCTCTCTTTGAGCTGGCACCAATGCAAGCACGCTTGTGCCGTGGTGCAAGGGGGTCTGTACTGTAGTTGACCACAAGATCTTTCTTAAATTTTGCAAATTTCCTGAGCAAAGCATGTAAAGGATGTCCAGCAAAGGCATACTAACCTATAAACCTTGAATAATACTCACTAAGCCCAAAAATGAGCAAAGTGAGTCCTTATCCTTGGGTGGAGGGGCTTCCTGTATTTGGGTTTGAACCCCACATACAAAATATGATGTCCTAAATAATCCAAGTCCTGGACCAAAACTCTTGTCAGTCCTAAATGTAGTGTATTTTGTAAAGCGCACAGCTACACCAACGGGGCGTCTCGGCGCTGTATAACCCTTCCTGGCTCTCCCTGTGAGATGCCTCTCCTGGGCACCCCCAAGGTGAAGCCAGGCATCCCAGTGTTGTAGGGGCCGTTGTGGAGATTAAGCAAGCTATTGCCCAGAGTTGCAGCGTGGGACCCATGATTAGAGTAGGCGTCGAGGCGAGAATTATCGAGTCCGCGGACATTGAGCCCAAGACCCTGCCGCGTCGGGACTTGAACCCTGGTTCCAGCCTGATCTCTGCTTCAGAGTCTGCCACTCTTAACAGTGAGCCACACTTCTCCACAGGTTACCTCCGATTTTTTTAAAAATGTGTAATATGTTTTCCAATATAGAGCCTGCAATCATTAATACATCATCCTGAAAAGCCTGAGCCCTAACTACATACCTCATGATAACATCTATAAATCTTTGAAATACACAGGCAGCTGAGACTAGACCAAAAGGAAGATGTGAAAATATAAATGCATCAATGGCGTAAAAATGTGGTCAGTTCTTGAGACTCCTCAATAAGAGAATTTTGGTGGTAGGCTGAGGGCAGATCAATGAAAGTAAAATATTTCACTTTCAATATATTTGCTAACATGTCCTAAACATTGGGGCTGGGATAGCAATCAACTTAAAATGTTTTGATCAAATAGCAACGGTCCACACACATCTGAATCTCCCCAGATTCCATCTGTACAATAACAATCAGGCTCATCCAATGTGCAGACTCTGCGGGATTCTTGGAAAGAAGTTATTTTCTCTAATTGCATCAGAAGATCTTCCCTTATACCTAAAGGAACTGGCCTCATTTTATGAACAATAGAAATAGCATTGGTTTTAAGCTCGATCTTGTGCTTAGAATTCCTGAAGGACCCTATCTCATTGCTAATAACTTTTGGAATTTTTCACTAAAATCAGTGCTATTCATGTCAATCCCATTGACAGACCTAAGCTCCTTACGAGCAACTTCTGAACATTTCCCAACAACATCAGTTGAGTGCATAGAATCGGATTCAATCTAAGAATGAAAAGCAGTGGCTAAGCAATTATTTACAGAGCACAACTTTCATTGTGCATTGGTAACAAAAGTGTCAATGGACACTATGGGAGTTTCTGTCCCAGGGATCCACATAAGACTTAATTTGGCAATGTGAGAAGTTAGCCTGGCATATGATGTCACTAGTTCTAGTGGCACCTTGCATCAGTCTAAATCGACCCTTATTGATGGTGGTTGTAAAGTCAACCATATAGACAAGCTATCCTAGTTGTAGCATGGACCAGCAGTCTTAGGCTAAAACTTCAGAGAGCATGTGAAGCCAGTTGCTTTACCAAAAATAATCCCTTGAATACCAAATGAAAGGGACACCACACAAGGTATATATCAAATATATATGTACTAGCAGCCCACTCCGACATTGTCCGGGTATGAATTGCTGCCGGCCAGTAGTATATTGTTTGGTAGGATTTCGTTTTAATAGCATTTCTTATCTGTGACAGGCATGTGACACGCTCCGATTCACAGTGCACTGCTGATGCACTTAAGAGTGCGCGTTCAGTAGTGTGTGAACTCGAGTTTCCCTACTTTGTTTTTCCTTGCAATATTATATAGCCCGAACTCGACAACATGGCATGAGCACAATTTACATTACAGAAGAACACATTCATATGTGGTAGGCACGGGGAGACAAAGCGATGTGCCTGGAATCACAGGATGTTGAGCTGATGCTGAGATTCGAACGTAGCTCCCCAGCTCTAAAGTTCGCAATTCTAGAACTTGTGGCGGGAGGTGTGTCTAAAAGTGTATGTCGGTGCTGGCCATCAATGAGAGAGACCTGTGCATTTTTCAAATGCGTGGTGAAAAAATATGAGTATGTTGCTGGAGATGTGGGCCGCCATGCCACTAATGTACTTACCGGGGGGAGGGTAAACACCCATTATTCCGCAACTTTCTTTCCGCATACCATCACTCCGCATACTTTCATTACGAAAGTACCATGACTCCGCAATGCCATTATAACGCTTGGCATTACATTTTATATGCTTTTACCACGCATACTTTTACAACGAAATTCGTTGTAAATGCATGAATGGTAAACGCATGTTTTTTTAATGTTTGGATAAGGTAAGTATGGGTTAACGGTTATATGTTTTGGGGTACTGAGGTATATGTTTTGGGGTGTTTGGGTATTTTAAGGGTACAGATATAGTTTTGGGTTATGGGGTACAGGGGTAGTTTTAGGGTTTAGGGATAGGTATGGGTTTTGGGGTACAGGGCTCTTTTTAAGGGTTCAGGGCTAGGTTAGGGTTTTGGGGTATAGGGGTATTTTTAGGGTTCATGGGTAGGTTTGAGTTTTGAGGTACAGGGGTATTTTAAGGGTTCAGGGCTAGGTTTGGGTTTTGGGGTACAGGGGTATTTTTAGGGTTCACGGCTAGGTTTGGGTTTTGGGGTACAGGGGTATTTTAGGGTTCTGGGCTAGGTTTGGGTTTTGGGGTACAGGGGTATTTTAGGGTTCAGGGGTAGGTTTGGGTTTTGGGGTACAGTGGTATTTTTAGGGTTCAGGGCTAGGTTTGGGTTTTGGGGTACGGGGGTATTTTTAGGGTTCAGGGGTAGGTTTGGGGTTTGAGGTACAGGGGTATTTATAGGGTTCATGGCTAGGTTTGGGTTTTGGGGTACAGTGGTATTTTTAGGGTTTAGGGATAGGTTTGGCTTTTGGGGTACAGGGTATATTTATAGGGTTAAGATGCGTTAGTGTTTAAGGGTGTTGGGGTATTTTAAGGCGTAAGGGTGGGTTATGATTATGGGGTGCAGGGGTATTTAAAGGGAGCAGGGTGGGATTAGCACACGATATGAGACATGGCATGAAGGGCGGAACGTACCACACGCCCCCAGCATTTGTCACGCCCCCAGCACACGCCCACAGCACAAGGCAGACACGCCCACAAGGGACTACTTTGCCTGCACGGTTCTTTTACCTTTTAAATGTATATGGTGGGCGTCTGCATAGCCTATGTCCTTCTGCTGCAACTGCCCTTTCCAATGCTGTATTGGGTGTTGTGATTGGTGCTGTGGTTCCTGAGATTACCCGCCTCAAATGTTTGGGCTCTCTCTTTATTATATTAGTATGGATTTCTTTCTAACGCAACCCCTCTGCACTCTTTATGAGGTCAGAGGCCAAAGTACATCACAAGTTACTTAATTAGCATACGATAAGTTGCACAATATACAGTAATGGCCTAGGGGCCTCACAAACCATATACTAAAATAGTGGTATAAGACCCATGACAGAAATAGTGAGTAGGCCTTGGGCCTAGAGAATCGCTGGGGCTACACTAGACAACCAAAGGTTAGGAAGTAGGAGATCCACGGGAGACGCGTGCAGTGTCTAAACACTGTTGCGAGTTACCATTGACTTATAATGGGAACGTAAAAGTTACAAAGTTACTGTTTAAGGGCACTTCCGGATGGACTACGACAAAACCCCTTTAGACAAGGATACTTCGAGAGTCAAGACCCACGGGAGCACCAGAGTACTCTTGTTACCTCACCCAGGGAAGCCGGGTTCATAGGTGCCTTTTGGTGTCGGGTTTCGTCGATGCTTTCAATGGAGACCTGCAAAGAAGTGCTGCAGGCGACCAGAGGAAAAGTGTCCGGGTGGATCCAAGGGTGGATCGAGGAACTGAAGAACCGGAAAGCAGAGGGGCAGAGTCTGGGTCACTAGCCAGTGACCAGGAAGGTACAATGAAGGAACCAGGCAATGTCGAGATGATTTCAGGTGAAGATGTGAAGCTTGTCTCTGCAGCCACGAGGACCAGGAGGTGTCAATGACAACCAGGAGCTAGATTTGAGCTATCCCACAAAGGATCTAGTTGACTGCGGCATCGGTATCCAGATTGGACCCACAAGCCTTGGCAAATGCAACCCACGCAGGAAGTAAAGATTGGCTTCGGTGCAGAACAGCAAGGTCTGGGTAGCTTCTCCTTTGCAGGGAAACTGAAGCTAGCCTGGAGCAATCAGGAAAGCAGTTTGTATTCAAATGGAAAGTCTTCAGAGGGCTAGCTAGCCAGCGGGCTAGCAACCGAGAAGACACAGCAAGCTGAAATGCAAGAGCAGGCCCCACGCGGCACTCGTGGAGTGCGGAGGGCTGTGCTTCAGTGCAAATGGTGCTTGGGTGTGAGGCTTCTTGTACCCCAATGCACAACTGCGAGTTACCTCAGGAGACGATGCAGTTAGCAAAATGCAGGATGTCCAGGGTGCCCGGTACCACATCTCTCGTGTCCGCCACAGGTTTCAGTTTTGCTGTGGATGTGGACCAGAGTCAGAGAAGTCTGGAAGTCCAGTTCCTGTGTCACTGAGTCTATGGGTTCCGGCAGGAGCGTCAACAAAGCAGACCCGCAAGTTACTGGTGATACCTGTTTGCACAGGGTGATCACTCCTTGACCACAAGGGAGATGTCTTCAGTCTTCTAGTCGAAATAGAAAGTTGAAGGTCCAAGAGTTCTGTATCAAAGTTTCATTCCAGGATAATCTAAAGTCCTGGGTACACAGCTCCTATACTTATACTAAGAAAAGGGACTGGATTACCTGCTAGGTCCCTCATTTGGGTGGACCTGGGAAGGGGGTGGTTATACCCCTTTCCCTTTGTCCAGTTTCGCACCAGAGCGGGGCTGGAGTGCCCCAGCAACTGGTTTGAACTGGGCTATGCATGGAGAACCTTGTTTGCCCCAGGCAGTGTCTCAAAAAGCATTGCTGAATGCAGCCCTCCCTGCCCCAATACACAAAACCCTGTCTGGGGAGGTGGTGGCACCACCCAGGACAGGAAACCTATTGTCCAGGCTGCCCTTGCTGTAGGTTCCCCCAGCAACAGGAGGTCAGACTCGTGTCTGTGGCAGCAGCATCCCTTTTGTGATGCTGAGGCTCTGTTTTACTTTAACCGGGGTAAGCAGTAACTACACGTCTTCTCCCTCTAGAAGGGTGGAATGCTACCCCCGCCGCCAGGACTGGCGGGCCGGGGTAGTATTCCAAAGTGTTTGACACCTTACACGACATGTTTTGATAAAGCCAAAACAAAGTTAGCAATAACCGTGAGGATTATAATGCACTTAAGAGTATATGGTATGGCTACATCATAGAACAGCTATAAGGAGATGGTTCCAAAAGCTGCAGAGAGGCTCAGCTCATGCTAGGGCACCCTCTCACACAAAACCAAGCACTCTACCTCCAGGATTGTTAAGGCCCGCCATAGGAGTGACTTATAGGTTACTATGTGTTTATATATAAGGTAGATATAGATATACTATATCTAAGTAAGGGGTGATTACACCACCTTACCCAAGCTGAGTGATCAGCCTGTGGTGTCAGTTTGGATGGGCAGCCAGGGGTGGCATAATACATGCTGCAGCCCCTAGTAGGCCTTGGATGCACCTATGCCTTGGGTACCTATGGTACACTATACAGGGGCTCACAAAGGTGATCCAATATCCAATCTGGTATGTACCTAAAGTACATGGTATCAATTTAGAGAAAGAACGGCTGGGCTGTCGGTCTGATCAGCAGGCCCATAGCCACACTAAAGTCGAAAAACCAGAAAATCACAGCAAAAAGTGGGGGTGACCATAGGAAGTCGGCCCGAAGTCGGCCCTACTCTCCTACAGGCTAGGTCAAGTCAACCCACCACATCTCAACCTTTCACAGCAACATGCCTTTTTGTAGCAGTAGTTCTACATAAGCACCTCAATAAAGCATGGAAAAATACAATGAATCAATAGCTTGCTCCCCAAAAGCTTTGGGAGAGATATCTGGCTGTTCTAGAACAACTAATGATGAAAATAACATTCACTACACAATATGATTATTGGGGTATCTGAATTAGCGATCATTAATACTGAAATCTCCAATGCAAATTTCCCATAATGAACGCTTAAGTCTGCCAACTGGGGTGGACACGGTGGACATATAATTTGGCAATTTCCCTGAATGATAAGAATAACTTTGGCAGATCTGAAATACACTCGAGAGCAGGGTACATACCACTAGACACTTAATACTGGTTCTATGCCCCTCTCCACCTTTTTAGTTAGGCAGTTTACCTCTGGAATAAAATATTGTGCCTGGACTAACTGACCTATTTTAACCCACTCCCTTCCTACTTCATCTACACATACTAGGCCCCTCGCCCCCACTGCACCCACCGGCAGGAACAAAAGATCCCCGACAAAGAGCCCCGGGTCCGGGTGCCCGCCAGGTATTGCAGCGCTGACCTGGCGAGAGGCAGGCTCAAATGATGAAGCATGACACCTAGCTTGCTGGGTGTGTGAGAGCCCTAGTTCGAACAAGGAGAAACCCCTCTCCTTATCACACACCGTTACAGCCTGCCTGTGACCACACTACCCCCACATGCTCGTGATCCTCTATCACACCTACCACGAGGAACTTCGTACTTCTCTTGCTTGCATAGATCTGAAATACAATCATCCATAGAGACAGCCACATTGCTAATGTTGACTGATTGTTTTCTTCCTTTAAAGACTCTTTGGAAATGGCCTAAATGTTCCCCCTGATGCACTGTTTGCCCAGTGCTCGACAATTTGTATTATTATTTATGTGGAATTTAGATCCACATCTAAAACTGAATTCCTGATTTTTCTTTTGTATATTTCTGTTAAACTTACTTTTGGTAGAGCTAACACCTCCGAGCAAGAATACACATTAATGTGTGAGGTGGAAGGATACTCAATAGACATACATCTGCTTGAAACCATGGAGCCTTTCAATTGCTTTGGCCACATCAATAACCTAAGCTAAGGAATGATCCCTACAGCTCATCAATCATCCCTAAATTTTCTTTGAGCAGCAAAAAAAGCAAATTGATCTCTCAAGTAAGTGTCTAAAGATTCACCAAAATTGCAAGTTGACCCCAATAGTCATCAATCAATTGCTTTCTTTTGAAAAAATTTAGTATCTCATGGAGATTTCTTGTGTGCAGGTTTTCAAAGGGCGAGAAGAAGAAGTGCTGCACCACAAACCATTAGCGATGCATGCAACAAAGTTATTATCACAGCATCACATTTACAAGGCAAGGCATCGCAGATTCAGGCGTGCAGAAAAATAATGTAGTGTTGCACCGCAAAAGGATGTGCATCATGCACATCCTTTAAAAGAGCGCTAGGCACCATAAAAAGACGCAATGTATTTTGGAAGTCCAAATACACACAATGACAGAGAATCTTGCACCACAACTTAATCTTGCTACCAATAACTCCCTGGAAGGATCTCATGATAGAGTAAGAAAAGGAAAAAATAGGTTCACACCAGAGCATGTAGAAATATTAATACCTGAGGTCAGCAAACATGAGCACCAGTTATTTATAAATACAAAAATACCTCAAGGTAATCAGAATGCATTATGGAACTCCATATTTGCCAAAATGAATGTAGTTGCACCCACCTCCAGGATGGGTGAATAGTCTAAAAATAGATGGAATGACATCAATGCGGTAGTAAAGAGAAGTTACCATGTAATTGCTGTGCCGCGGTACCACTGGAGGTGGACTTGAGAGCAACATTGAGCTCTCACCTATGGATGAACAAGTTTTAACTGTAATACGACCTGACTTAGTTGGTGGGGTACAAAGTCCTGCGGAGTTTGAGGAAAACGAAGTTCATGGCAAAGTATATTATTACACACATTTCCATTGATTATAAAAGGTTGCGGGCCATGCGGTCATATTGTAAATGTCTATTGATCATGGTAGTAGTTGTATATGTGTATGGTATATGTGTGTTGGATAAGATTGTAAGGGGCAGATTATCAAACATCTTGCGTTGGGTTAGTGTCTAGCGGCAAGGGGACATTGCATGTACTCACAATAATGTTGTTACCAGTAAAAGCAGTGTCGATGTATGTCATGATCTAGGAAAGCATAACCATGTCAATATCAGTAAAAACATGACCAATGTAGGCTATAACAACTGTTCACAAGCTATTGAGAATGTCGATCAAAATGGCACCAGTGACTGCCATATTATTTTCAGGATTTCAATGTGAACTCGTGTCATTGCTGTCGGATTTACCCAAGGTGACCTCCCCATCAACGCAGATTCTGAGATACGTGGTCAGACAGGCTTCTTCACCCGTTTCAATGCTGATCAAATAACAGGTCACAGGTGGATCCCTCTTAACCCACAGATAAGTGCATGCCCAGGGATTACCTTGATCAATCCCACAGATAGATAGTTGTACTACAAACAGGTCCTCCACAGATAGCCCAAAAAAATATTTGGCCGAAGGCTCTCGTTCCCCAAAAATACTGCAAAGCTTGATGCCACATGTAGATAGAAACACTCAGACACTCAGGATACAACAAGCATACCACACGTAGTGATCTGGCGTTCCTCATGCCAGACATCTGGACACATATAAACTGACTACACACTAGCTCTTTCCAAATTCGAGAGCCATCTGTGTCCTTATCAGACACCCAAACATCTTAATGTATGAATGTAATGCCTTTTAAGAATGCAGAAATCGATTTATAGTGCTTCACACGACATGCATAAAAGCAGCCAAAACATGATACACCGAGAGATTTTCCTCACATCCATTCTGTCAAGACTCTCCCAGTCGCTGAGTTAAATTTAACCAATTTGTTCCTGTTTTGCCAAAAGCCTCTTGTCTTTTAATTTCTTTAAGGTAAATTCCTATTTAAGCAACATTTTGGTGAAACAGCCATGAAAGATTGGTTTATCGAGCCCAAATGCTGTCAAAAGGACAAGGACCCCTGCCAGAACGGATTCATCTGCATAAACAAAGACCGATGAGCAGGCACGATAATTGATTGGAAATTCTGCTGAATCCGCGGGGCAAAGGTCGAACGGGAGGCAGCCTTTATAAAGTAGGAGACTTATTCTGATCCTTCGTTCCAGTAAGTAGCGTATGGCAAACTATTAGAAGCGTAGATCATGTGTGCTTTTTCTCTAGTCAGCACAATAGAGAGGGTACTATTTTGGGGCCACTGTAGGGGACACAGGGTACACCTCATCCCTGAGTGATAGTAAAGGATTGCTTGGACCTTTAGGCATCCATCGGAGGTACGCTTCATCCCTGGGTGTCGGTAGGGGATTGCTTGGACCTTTGGGCGTGGTACAGAGGTACGCATGGGCCTGAATGTTATGTGAAGATACAACCTTGAAGTTCCGTTTTAGCCACTTGACCCACTGTAGATTAAGAATTCGGTACACACTTCTCTGGAGTGTGATATAGGGTTTAATTCAGATGTTAGAGAAAATTTGGACCTTGTTGAATAGTGTATAATTTGTGTCTTGCCACAGAAGGCTGTTAATTGTCAGATTACTCCTTTTTCTCCACACAAATCATTGTAAATTTTTGTCCTCTGAGCTGATAGCCACAGACTATCAAGCTTACTTAACTCTGCGTGCTGTGTGGAGCATATTCTCTCCCTAGGCTGTAGGTGCTAGGTAAATGCTAAGTTTAGAACAAAAAGAATAGGTCAACCATTCTAGATTTGATATTTTTGTGTATTTATCGATATCGTGCTGCCATTATGTTTTGTAATATGATGCATGTCTAAACGGTATGTCATGTTAAGTAAGTCTCTGCAATTAATGAAATAGTAACCCATTTCTTGGACCAGGATTTAATGCTTGCTAGTTTACTGCTATAGACCAACTTGTACTGCTCTGAACTAACAATTGCATTCTGTTACAGGTTGTTACTATTTCATTTGCATTTGTCAATTGTTTTTTTTTTTAAATGTCCTTTTCAATTTTGAGTGTTTATAGAGCTCGTAACCAGACAATTGTTTTCAGTACCACTCCATGTACACTGATTCCCAACATTAGAGACGTATTTGTGACAATTTAAAGAATTTTTAAGACAATAAAAAAATGTTAAATCCTTCAAACAAGTTCCCCAATCCATCATGCAAGCGTTGTTCCCCACCCATGGTTGGAGGTTAGAGAGACACTACCATGAGTGGCATGACCTCACCAAAGTGCACGCATTCCCCTGGACTGAGGGGGAACCTTCGATATCAACATCATAGAATGAACCAGAGCTTACATCCGGGGCAGACAATGGGGCCAAGAGAGAGAAATAAAATTGGCCCTGCTGAATCTATAGGCCGACCCCAGGATGACTGAAAAATGCAAAGCACATAACCCCAAAATTAGCAATTACAAGGAAGAGAGCTCCAGCTCCTCAAAATCCAACAGCGAGGGTGAGAGGACAGGGTGGGGCCCGCCAACACAGAAAGAAGATAGAGAGGGCATGCTGGGGATCCTGCGGGTGCTTAAAGACGTGTTCACTTCACTGACAGTCTAGGACCACCCTGAGAAAGGTCCCTTGGTCACAATGTAATCAAATGGGACACCATACCACTTTCTAGTGAATACAGGGGAGGCAAAGTCCTGCTTGCGGGAAGGAACAGCACCTGTGTCTGAGAGCACTTCCACAGTACATGGAGTCATGGGTTCCATGGCATAGGTCCCCCTCACAGAACCTCTTGAACTAGAACTAGGAGGAAACTAGCTCAAAGGACAATTGCTATACTGTACACCCCCCTGACTAATAAATTAGCGCAGAACCTGTTGTCCAAACTTAGGATGTCCATCCAGTTCACAAAGGATTGACCTGTACCAAGTCCCTCCCCTGGATCCCCTCTAGAAGACAAACCACCAGGGCGATCCCGGACCATTGAGCCCCTGCCAAAGGGTTAGTCCAGGATCATATGTGGGAACCTCTTAGAGCTATGTAAATTAGCTCCGCAGTGGACTGGCCGTGCACAACATTTCTTAGTAAGAACAACCAAGAAGGTAGAATGTAGGGTATGAGGTGAGCATGAAGCCTAAGACCATGGCACGCACCAACCCACTGCAACAAGACCATGTGCTACCACGGGGTAATAAGTCCAGCCTTTGTCACCACAGGGGATTCTGGGTTAGGGAAACTTTGGGGTATCCACGCTAACCGTGGCCGAAAAATCCCTTCCGCTCGCAGAATTTACGGATTTTCGGCAATTTCGCGATCTGCGAATCTTGCGAAATTGCCGAAAAATCCACAAATCCGCTCACGGGCGGATTTCAGTTAAGCCAGGTGCTCGAGTTGAAGAAAGCTAACTTTGTAACCATTTTAGAATGGCGCCGGCAAGCTGCCAGAGTTGTAACTTGCAAGTAAGAAACTCGGGCAACGCTGGCGCCATTCTAAAATGGTCACAAAGTAACCTCAAAAGGAAGCACTTACAGATATAAATAAAGCAGGTGCCCGAGTTGAAGCTCAAATTCAGTAACGTTTTAATCAGCCCAAAACATTAGTGAGCACGGTCGAGGCTGGGCATGTGTGCATTAACCCCATATCTGCCGTCAAAAATGAGCTGTAATACCTGAGGGAGGTCTTTGCATCCCTGAGTTTCTCAAGCGCAATCCCCGTGGAGTGCCTGTGACCAGGAGGCTGCTTTCTCCTCACCTGCTGCCCTGCTTGCTCTCTGACCCTTTATACACAAGAGGCATGTTGACACGCATAGAAGCCCCACACCACATACTAGCGGTATCAAACGTCTTCCCGCCCTTTCCCAACTATGATAGACAGCTCACTCAAGGGACCTCGCCGCCTTTTGGCACGGTGGCAAAGTTACAGGCACACATGGTCAGTGGAGACAAATCTTCTGGCCCTACGCAGCTGCAGTGTAGGAAAAGCACTATCATTTACCCAACGAGGTAGCACTTACTGATTAGCCAGTAGAAAGTACTCCAGTTGAGTAGATGGAAATCGCAAAAATATCCGCAAGTTTGTAGGAAAATCAGCGAATTCGTGGAATTGTTTACGATTTCGTGCGAATTTGCAGACCGCAGATCTGCAAAATTTGCCCATCCTTAATCCGCGCAAGCCATATCTCATTGGACTCCCCAGGGTGTCTAGTTTCCAGAAATGTATGGGTTTGGTAGGTTTCCCTAGATGGCTGCGAGCCCATGGCCAAAAAACAGGTGCACCCCCCCCAACAGAACCAGGCACTTTTGTGATAGGTAATTTTGAAGTCTCCACAGTATGATGTGGGCCATTTGCTGTTGCAGCTGTTATGCTTACCCACACAAGTGAGACACTATCTTTATTGGGAGACCTGGGGGAATGCTGGGTGGTAGGAAATGTCTCAGCCTGGTGATCCTACAACTTTCCCACACAGAAATTTGAGAACAAAATTATTTTTTGAGAAAAATGTTAGTGTTTGTAGGGGATTCTGGGTAGAGAAATGTTGGGTGATCCACGTAAGCCATATCTCATTGGACTCCCCAGGGTGTCTAGTTTTCAGAAATGTGTGGGTTTGGTAGGTTTCCATAGATGACCACCGAGCCCGGGGCCAAAAACTCATGGGACCCTTCTTGCAAAAGGAGATATTTTTGTGATAGGTAGATTTGAAGTCTCCACAGTTTGATTTGGGCCATTTCCTGTTACAGCCACTATGCCTACACACACAAGTGAGGTACCATTTTTATCAGGAGACCTTGGGGAACGCTGGGTGGGAGCCTGGTGATCCTACAACTTTCCCACACAGAAATGTAAGATAAAATAGATATTTTCAGCTAAAATGTGAGGTTTGCTATGGATTCTGGGTAGGGAAATGTTTGGGGATCCATGTAAGCAATACCTCATTGGACACCACAGGGTATCTACATTTCAGAAATGTGTGGGTTTTGTAGGTTTACCAAGATGGCTGCCGAGCCCGGGGCCAAAAACTCAGGTGACTGCCCCTTGCAAAACCAGATCCTTTCAAAATAGGTAATTTTGATGTCTCCAGCATATATTTTGGGCCCTTCCCTATCACAGGTACTTGCCCCTCCCACACAAGTGAGGTACCATTTATATTGGGATACTTGGGGAAATGCTGGGTGGTAGGACATTTGTTGTTTCTTTCAGAAGTTTGAAAACGTTGGCACAGTAATGCAAGCAAAATGTGACAGTCACATTTTGAGGTTTGCAGGATATTGTGGGTAAGATAACTTGTTGGGATCCACAAGAGAGACATCACCATGTAGTCCCATGGGTGTTTAGTTTACGACCAAAACTACAGTTTTTAGGTTTTTCTTAGATGGAATGTACACCTTGGCAGAGAGACAAAAAAGCAAAATATAACTGCACAACCATCTATTCCTCATGCACACACACATACTGGTTGGATTTGGCATGAGGGCGAGTGATGGTTCAGTATATAGAATTTTATCAACAAGAAATTTAACAAAAATGAAATGCACGGTCAATAATTGAAAGGACAAAAAACTGAACCAGTGACTCACAGCTCGTGATCTGTAAAGCCATGTCAAGGCCCCAACCGCCTTACAGGCCATTCACACACCTACGTGATACACACAAGACCAGTCTCACTTCCAAGCATGGAACCAACACATTACAACATTCATAAAAAGGGACAAGGTACACCCTGCTTGAGAAAGACAGAAAAGACAAAAATTACTGCACAACCTACTATTCCTCAAGCACACATACATACCGGTTGGATTTGGCACAAGGGTGAGTGATGGTTCAGTATATACAATTGTATTTACAAGAGATTTCACCAAAATTAAATGCACTGTTAATAATTGATAGGGTGAGAAACTGAACCATTGACTCACAGCTAGGCCTGGGCGATAAATTATGTTCCGCTCGCGGAATTTGCGGAATTTCGATTTCCGTGGAGAACATGAAATTGCCCAAAATTCTGCGTTCCGCAACTTCGCGAAATTATTTGCTTGTTCGCGTTCTCAAATCCGCGTTCGTGTGATATTTCCCCCCGAGCACACAAACAGCGATTGCGAAAAGTAAAAAAGCATCATGAACAAGCAATTCTGTGTGTTCGTGGAATTTCTGCGTGTTCACAGAGATTTTTTGCCATTTTGCAGAGATTTGCGTAACGCGATAACGCAAATTCCACCCACCCCTACTCACAGCTCGTGAGCCGTAAAGCCACGACAAGGCACCAACCTCTTTACAGGCCATTCATATACCTTTTATACATGTAACACTTACAAAACCATTCACACCTCCAGCCGCGGGTCCATCACATTGCAACACTCACACCAGCAGAGAGCACCATTCAAGGGCCCATCACTTTCACATGCCTACATTATTATTATTATTATTATAAATATGCGTTCTTATATAGCGCTCGATTACCCGTAGGCATCTCGGCGCTTGCCTTGGGAACCCATCCTGGCTTTTTCCCTGTAAGATACCCATACTGGGCATCCCCAAGGTGAAAGCCAGGCATCCCGCCACGGGGGAGCGTAGTGGAGATTAAGCAGCTAATGCCCAGAGCTGCAGAGTGTGAACCCGTGATTCGAGTAGGCACCAAAACGAGAATTATCGAGTCCGTGGATATATGGGCTCAAGACCCTGCCGCGTCGGGAATTGAACCCTGGTCCCGGGTCTGACCTCTGCTTCAGGGTCTGCCTCCTCTAACCAGTGAGCCACACTTCTCCACATGCCTGACACAGCAACCTCACCAGCTGACAAATTGTGTGGACTAGCATTTGGCTAGCAGTGTGTGTAGTGACCAGCAGTAAGTCACTACTCATACACCACCAGCCAAGCACCAGTCCACGCACACCACCTGCCAAGTGCCAGTCCACGCACACCGCCAGCCAAGCACAAGTCCACGCACACCACCAGCCAAGCGCCACCCTACACACTCTCGCAACCAAGTGCCAGTCCATTCGCACTGCCAGCCAAATGCCAGTCCACGAACACTGCCAGCCAAGCGCCAATCCTCGCACACCACCACCCAAGCAACAGCCTATACACACCGCCATCACATTTAGGGTTTTTTAATACAAAAAAGAAAACACAAACAAATGATAAGTAGATAGAAATCTGCTATCACAAAATCTGAAACTAAATACATTGCACAAATAGCAACCTTGAACCTAAACAAAAAATCTAAAACAATACAGACCAGGCAGTTCACTATACCACTCATGTATGCTCCCAATAATGTGTATGCATGTGGTACATTCTAAAACAAGGAGGCACACAAAGCGCAAGGTTAGAAGGACACTCGGGCAGTAAATTTGAGTCTCCTTCAGTGTACCTCTTCATCAACAGACTCTACATCTCCTACGGGGAAAGTCTTTTGAGGGTATAGGAGGAATGTGAACAGGAAAGTGGTGATTTTTCAATCGAGCCACATCCTCCACCACTCCAACTCTAGGAACACTTGCTTGTTCCACCACAACAAGTCTGCCTATTACACACTTCTGAAACTCAGCAAAAGCCATCTTGTGTAATCATTATATATTCAAGTTATATTTTAGGTGTGGGTTGACTATTTTGTAGGGAAAATGGGTGGGAAGTTAATTGAGTAAGAATTCATTACTGATTAATTATTCATTTCTATAGAATATTTATTTTGTTGCTAATTTTGTGAATTATCTAACAATTTTAGTTTTTTATGTTATATATTAGGTTTATTTTGTTGTGTTCATAGGAGAATAGGGTTCATAGGCTTCAATTTAATTGATGGCTGTTATGTTTGTTGGAATACAGTGTGGTACTCTAATTAAATTAATAGTATTGTAGTAGGGCTGAGCCGTACATTCACACAGTGTTAGGCGTGGAGACGCGTGGCTCAATGGTTAGAGCGGCAGACCCTGATGCAGAGGTCTGGCACAGGACCAGGTTTCAAGTCCCGCCTCGGCAGCTCTTGGACACAATTTCCCCAGACCTGATAATTCTCACCTTGGTGCCTAGTCTAATCATGGGCCCCACTCTGTGCCTCTGGGCAATAGCTTGCTTAATCTCCACAATGGCTCCAGCAGCACTTGTATACCTGGCTTCACCTTGGGGGTGCCCAGGAGTGGACATTTCACAGGAAAGCCAGGAAGGGTTCTTCAACGATATGAATACAGCGCTACGAGACCTCTGGGTAGAAGGCGTTATATAAATACAAACACACATTTAAGATGGCATGGGCTTATTAGAAGTTTAAATGCCCTTTTTACTTTCCTGCTCTGCTTTGCACACGACACGCACTTGCGATATTGTATAGAGAAAGCTGTGTATTTTGCTTTACATGAGAATAACTTGTTTTAATACATTTCTAAGCTGCTTTGTTAGTTTAGTTTGTATAATGGGTGCCACTAACCGTCAAGGTTATCTTGGACACTGTGGCTGTTGTTCTAACTGATCAGCGCACGTTCAAGCCATTATACATATGCAGCTGTGGCCACCTATGATAATGGCGCGTTTAATAATGCGCTGTGTAGGCATGATCACAGACACTTGGAGAACATTCGTATGCTGGGAGCTTGTGCAGAATTTGATGTGATCACCTTCTGCTAAATACCAGAGGTATGGGGCCGCCTATGTAAGCCTTAGAGACCTTCTGTGGTTATAAAATACCCTACTAGCAAGGGAGGGTGAAATATAGGTATATTTTAAACCTGTTTCCATTTAGCATTATAACATGCTTTCTCCCTTTGTATGTTATGGAATAGTAACTATGCTGACAATCTTGCTTCTAATAATATGTCTGCTTGTATTAGCTAAGGTGCTGCACCTGAGAACACGGCGTTAGAAATAAATATTTCAAACTTGCTCGTGTCTTCTTTTACTCCATGTTTTGTACTGGTATGAGTGAATAACAAAAGAGTGTTCTTGTTTTCCACATTGCCTGAGGTAACCTAAGTCGCATGTTCTGGGTTGTCTAATCATTGGCTCCTTTGCTTTAGGACAGAGAGCTAATGAGACACTGATGCTAGTCTGGTAGGGGATGTTGGGTACTAAGGTGAGTTTTGGCACACCCTAATTCACTAAGGTCCTAAGTATCTGTGCACAGTTCTGTGTAGGAGCAGATCCCTGCAACATGGGGCCCTAACAATGGTGGTCGTATTTGCAAGAGGCTTGAGTAGTGCTTATATCAGTCCATTACCCCCTCACTATTGTTTCCGGTTAACAGTGGTGACGGATAACCCTACCTATAGTTTCATAGGTCTTTTCAAGCTTGAATCTATCAAAATGGTTTCCTTTTGAATTACTGCTACATTGTATTGCATTGTACTTCTTCTTTCTGTGTTGTTATGGCTGACATTGACATACCGCAGCATAGTCGCATTGCAGCCCGCAATCATTTTCAGGCTTATAATATCACCTTGGAGGGCATGGCAGTAATTTTAGTGGTGAGTGCTGAAGTAGCATACCCTTTTGATACTTTTCTACTCATGGGTGACGTTTCCTGCTGTGGATGCGGCTACTCAGGTGTTTCACACTTATACTTATACTCACACAGCCGTGCCCGTGGAATATATCCCTTATAGGACACAGGAAGTTCCGATTCCTGCATGGCAGCACAGTGTTTGGTTTAATGGCGCCCTTCCCCACAGTTTAATGGCGATTAGATTAGTTCCTTTGTCCATTCCAGGTGCTTCTTGGCCTGTTTTGGCTGAATTTACCCCACATCCTCGTGCGGGGACAGTCCCTGTTGCTGACTTGAGGCTCCTATATAACTCCCCAATAGGGGTTATTAGGGCACTGGTCCAATATATCATCCGCAATTTCCAGGGTGGGCCCCTGGTGTTGCGGCGCTTCTAGCTAGACCGAGCGGAGTGAAGCTTAGTCCTGTGATGGTTAATGCGGTTATGGGCAAGCGTCCAGATGATAAGGATGATATGCCTTTCTGGCTTGCCGAGAAATTTGACAGCTGGAAGCAGTATTTCCTAATTCAAGTCCTGTAGAAAAACACAGGATTCTTACAATTAGTTTGCCCATTACTTGGTGCCTGAAGCCGGTGACTGCGAGTCATGGAGTAAAATTTTTGCAGCAGTGTACACGAGGTGCTTCGGCACTCCATCAATGGCTGTTCTTCCAACGGTCATTAAACGAGTTCAGGATGAGCACGGACCTGAGGCAGCAGTTGAATTGGGAATGAGACTTGTTGGTACATTTGATGTGGTTTCCGATCTTGTCCTTTCTAACATTAAGGGAGATGCAGTTAACTTTCAAGTGGCTAATGCCTTACGCGATGTCCCTGATGCCGACAGTTACCGAAAATTATTACGGCGGCTTATAAGACCATTGGCCGTAATAGTTTAGGTCTCAAGCCTTTTGCTACAAAAGACAAAAAACAGACTCCGGCTCCGAAGTCTGATAAGGTTGATCAACCCAAATCTCAGAAGCAGAATTGGAGTAAGACAAAAAACACGGTAAACCGCAGCAGAAACAGGAGTCACGTCTCGCGTCACCTATGCCTGCGTCTACTGACCGCACTTATGACTTGCGCAACAGTGCGACAAATAAATCGCCTGATCATTTTCAGGTTCCTGATCAACGTTCTCCTCATTCTTTACCGGACACATCACCTCACAGTCCGGTGGTGGGAGCGGCGGCAGAGGAAGGGGTGGCTAGCAGAGTCACAACCAGCCCCGCCCGATAGACGGAAAAGGCAAGCAGGACGATTCTTCACGGAAAAGACCCCAGTTTCAGAAAAGTTGCCACTTTAACAGCGAGATATGACACAGATAGTGAGAACGCAGCTTCGGAATCTGACATGGGCCCTGACGCTGTTGGATAGTGCAGCGGAGATTACTATTGTTCGAGAGGCACTACTGAAGGTGACAGCGACTGACAAATTTGTTGTTGTTGAGACAGCTAACACTAGAATAGCACTCCCTGACAGGCTTTATGAGATTGACCTTTTAATTGAAGGTGACATACAACGTACCATAAAAGGGGTATTTAGGGAAAATCTTATGACTACCTATTATATTTTGTTAGTGGAGGCTGACTGGCCCCCACCTTTTGTTCTCGCAGCTCCGAAAGGGGATGAGGTAATCCTCCCTAGTTCCGCGCATACAGTGTCTAAGGAGCATGCGCTGAATTTGCAGAAGAGTGGACGAAGGAACTTGCGCAGGCTTTGTACCGTACTCACTGTGGTTGGGATAAATTCGGACCCCAACACGAGATTCCCTTACGGTCAATGCAATAGCCTCAACCTCAATACCCCATGCGACGTGAAGTGAAGGTTTCCATGGTGGAAATCATTGAACAATTGGAATATCAAGGCGTAATTGAAACTTGTGTGCCTCCGATGAATAACCCACTTTTTACTGTGACCAAGCCTGATGGTTCATACCGTTTGGCATTGGATTACCGGGATTTAAACTCGCATTGCTGTAACTGTGCAGTACAGAATACCCACGACTCTGCTTCGGTAGATGGTCTTGTGCGGTAGAATCCCAGCCATGCATGTGTGGACTGAACGTGATTACCCATTACCCGGACCACGCACGCCCTACGGACGCACGGATCGGGTGCGCTCTCCCTACCCCAAGCACCCCATGAAGCTCGGGAGGCACACGTCCTCGACTTCACCTCCTGTTGGAAGAACAGGGGAATTAGCGACTTTTCACGTTCAGTCCACACACGCGTGGCTGGCATTCTACCGGTTACTGCCACCACGATCTTGTTACCACCGTAGCCCCTCAGCCCTGATGAGTCACATCTACCTTCACAGTGTGACAAAACACGTGTCGGCTGGCTACAATTTTCTGTACTGACCAACAATTGACTTATAAACACCTTTCACCCACATGAATCATTGTGTTTGCCGTTTTTAATTTTAACGTAGACTTTCTCTCAGAGGGTAAATGCTTGTCCTTACACTAGGACAAAGTAACCTACTAGCATGTGCACAGGATCTGTTCTTCTTCTTGTTGGTTTAGGCCTTCCTACACCACCACAGGGGTTGTTTTTCCTGTTGGGTTTGTGTTCCCCTGTCCTGCTTTGCACCGTGTGCCTACTGCACGAAAATTTCAGCATCAAGAGCACACTGCTCAGAGCGCCACTGCTTCCTGCTCTCTCAACTCAAACCAAGTCTCCGGATGTCACGTTTATTTTTGATGCCTTCTTGCAGTCACAGGAGTATTTACAGTATGAATTTGTTCATCCTGCTCCTTTGACTATGCGTCCTTTGGAGGATTTCCGTAGTATCATTTACTCTGATGGTTCTGTGCAGGTAGAGCATGGGTCCAAGCACGCATATTTCTCAGCCTGCGCAATTGTGGTCGGTACAATGGTGAATGGAGAGTTCATGTCCGATGTTGTGCATACACAGACATTAGGGGACTGTACCGCCCAGTTGGCAGAGCTCTGTGCTCTACTGTTTGCATTGGAGTACGCAGATTCTGGTGTGACTACTCTTATTGTGAGTGACTCTTATTACTGTGTCCAGTCTTACAATGAAAATCTGTTCTTTCGGACTCAAAATGACTATCGCGATTCCAAGGGGAGCACAATAAAACATAAAATGATCTGGGTCCGAATGGCTGAACTTAAAGAGCGAATGCCATTCGTGTATGTAATTCATACTCTCGGTCATCAGCGTGTTGGAGTTCACGCTGTTAGCAATAGTTTGGCCGATGAGGCCGCAAAGTCAGCAGTAGCGACATATTTGGTTGCAGCAGTTACACGTTCCAAAAGAAAGATTGATGATGATATCTTGGCAGCAATTGCCGCTACTGAGAAGGGTAGTAAATGTCCTACGGGATTTCCTTCAAAGTATACTTATCACTTAAGTCCTGATAAAGTTCCTTATGTGAAAATACCCGACGTTGATGACAGATTGATTCGCAACGCGGATCGCAGGCCCTCACTGATTACAGCTGCCCACGAAGGTGCTGAGTCCGCGCATGCGGGTGTTTTGGCTACTGTGTCTCAGCTACAACAACATTTCTGGTGGCGGGGACTGTACAAACAGACGTGTGATTATGTCCTTCAATGTGACATCTGTCAGCAGATCAAGCCTTTGACTGCTGCGCGTCCTCCCCAGACACAGTTGTACATATCTAATAAACCACTTGGGTGTGTTTATTTAGATAACTGCGTTCCTTTCCCTCTGATACTGCGTATAAGTATATCTTAGTTGCAGTTGATTCATGCACATGCTTTGTTTGGGTTTGGTCACACCGCAGCGCTGATTCGCGAACAGTCATAAGAGACTTGCGTGTCTTGGAAATTTTTGCCTGTGGCACCTTCTATTCGGACCAGGGTCCAGCGTTCGTCTTTAAGGCGTACTAGGATGCCATGAGTTCATTGGGGGTCAAATTTTTGTCTCCATACCGGCCTGAGGGTAATAGTGTTGTGGAGCGAATGAACTATGATTTAAAGCAGTCATTGACCACCAGGGTTATAGGAATAATAATAATAACAATAAGAGCATCTTGTATAGCGCCTGGTTACACTTAGAACAGTGTGTCCCCGCGCTGTATAAACAAAGGACTGGGCCGCTCCCGAAAGAAGAAGAAAAAGAAAATTGGGAGGCAAGGAACGAAGACTTATAGCTGCGGGAACAGATAGGTTTTTAGTTTTTGATGGAAGCTCCTCTAGGTACCTGCAGGAACTGGGTAGCCCATCTCTATAGTGTGCAGCGTGCACCTAATAAACTCCCTAGAAGGTCTCTGGGTTGGCTGAACCCATACGAAAAGCTCTTTGGTATCAAAATGTTCGTCCCAGGCCTTGAAGGTCTAGACCAGACGGCGGCTGCTGCCCCCTTTGACAAAGATGAACATTGTCATGTTTTACAGAATCTACAAGAGACAGTTTTGCAAAGGAACACTTGCTCTCCACAGCTGATGCTGCGTTTCAGATCCCGGTAGTTGGCTGCCTACCCCGATTCGGAGAAATGGTTCGAGAGAAGATTTAGAACAAGAAAGAATTTGGTCCTCCATATCGAGCTCCAGTTCCTGTGCTTGGCCTGCAGGGCACAGGAACGGTCATTTTACCACCTCTTCCAGGTCGTAAAGAAAAAAGGTACATCTCCATTGACAAAGTCAAACTACACTGAGTGGCTGATTCTTCTTAGCATGACACCTGTGGTGTCCTGTCCGGCACTGCAGAGGAATTCCATTTTGACTCCGGCTCCTATTCTTTGTATAAACCTATATGTCTTATTTTATATAGTTTTTATTATTTTTGGTAAATGTATTTTTTTGCGTTTAATTTGTTAATTATTTTATTATTTATCTATTTATATGTGTTTTATATTAGTAAATTAGAATTATACTATATATAGTATAAAATGTTACTTAAATGATGTATTTTACAATATAGCTATGTTATTTTTTAAATATTTATTGTTTTCAATTCCCTATATGTTCCTATTGAAAATGAATATTTTTGTCTTTTTTACCAATATTAGTTAGAAACAATGTTTTTTTCTGTATTTTTTATCACAATATTTGTGGTCTCAATATTATGTTGCTTAACCAGTTCACCAATGGCATTGTTTGCTGTTGGGTGGGTGAGTCAGTAATGTTTCTACGTTCATGTTAGATTCATACCACATTTAATGAATATCCGTCTATTCAGTGATATCATCTGATGTGCTTACATGGAAGGTTTGTGCATGTTAAAGAAATTTTAAGGAGCCTGCATCACATTTTTACATTAGGTGTGTTGCACGATATACATGACAACTGTTTTAAAGGCTTGACTCGAGTACAGATTCTTACAGACTATTTATGTGACCCCCCCTGTCTTCCATCAGACAACCAGACACCTCCGCTCTGCGTCCCTTTCTGCAACCCTCGCCCCCTGTCCGACATAGCAGATGTGGAGGTCACTCCTACTCCTACCTACCAGCTTCTTCTCCTACCTAGCAGCTCCTTATCCTACCTAGCAGCTCCTTCTCCTATCTAGCAGCTCCTTCTCCTACATAGCAGCTCCTTCTCATATCTAGCAGGTCTTTCTCCTGCGTAGCAGTTCCTTCTCCTAAACAGCACCTCCTTCGCCTACCTAGCAGCTCCTTCTCCTATCTAGCAGCTCCTTCTTCTACCTAGCAGCTCCTTCTCCTACCAAGTTGTTCATTCTCCGACCTAGCAGCTCATTCTTCTACCTAGCAGTTCCTGCTCCTGCATAGCAGTTGCTTCTCCTACCTAGAAGCTCCTTCTCCTACCTAGCAGCTCATTCTCCTACCAAGCAGTTACTTCTCCTACCTAGCAGCTCCTTCAACTAGCTATCAGCTCCTTCTGCTACCTAGCATTTCCTTCTACCCTCCAACTCTTTCTCCTACCTAGCAGCTCCTTCTCCTACCTAGCAGTCCCTTCTCCTACCTAGCAGTTCCTTCTCCTACAGAGCAGCTCCTTCTCCTACCTAGCAGTTCCTTCTCCTACCTAGCAGCTCCTACTCCCACCTAGCAGCTCCTTCTCCTACCTAGCTGGAAGGACATAGAATGAGCTACCCTTTCATCTACAGACCTCCCCATCTCTTTCAGAGTTCCAAAAGTCCTTGAAGACTTAGCTATTCGGCTTCTCAACTGGACCCTGCCAGCGCCTGGACACCCTCACAGAGGACAAGCAGCGCTGTACAAATCTACTGATTGATTGATTGATTGATTGATTGATTGATTTAGAGCCAAGTCAAAAAACCTTTACTTAGCTCTACGTTTGTTTATGCATTTATCCACGGGTGCACCCATCACTATTTACAACTTGTCAGTCACTTGATAAAATGATTTGTAAAAGTCGAGGGCTGCCAACATGGAGCCCCGCCTAAATCACGAATTAGCAAACTTTACCATCAAGGCTTCTCGTAGCAGAGATGAAGAAGAGTGCGTGCAGTGAAAATACTTTTACAGTGAGCGATCGCTGGTCTGGCACTCCAGGTGTTGTGTTGTATGTGACCACAGTCATGTGCTTCCAGGGAGAGCTATCAGGAATGGGACGGGCAGGGGCATAGATTAAGGGACGATGTTCAGGGTGTGACATTCTTGCCTGGGTAGTTGGTTCTCGGTCCGTGAGTTGGACTTGCTCTTTCTGTGTCAGTTTTTTCCAGCAGTCTTATTTCACTAAAAGCTTTTAACTTCTTAGTTTATTGTAGAGGAAACTTCAATATATATACAGTAAACATCAAAGGAAGGGTTTTTAGTGAGGGTCAAGAGAAAGGGCGCACAGCTAAGTATTAGCGCAGAATTATTATATGTTTCCAGCGAATGTTGTGAGGTGCAAAAACAGGTTGAGGGGATGAGCCCTATAACCCCTCAAAATAGTGTCCACAAGTGCTGACACTATGTACAAATGAAAGACAAAAACCTATGCACACTCTAGTACTAAAAGAAAGTTGTCATGGTAAACATAATACAAACAAATGAGACAAAGCGTATTATTCATCAAAAAAACACAGGTTTCTTGTAGTCAATTGATGGATAGTGTGTCTTTAATGTTCATCAGAACCAGCCGACACGTGTTTCGTCACGTGTATGGAACAATCTTCCCGCGACTCTTCAGGGCTAATGATATATGATGTGATGTTTGTGGAGTCGCTCCGTCGGTGATACTTCCGACCCGACAGGGCCCAGGACTGAGTAAAAATGCTGAGATCGGAGAATTCTAAATAAATAACAATAAGGTTTCAAAAGAGTCAAATGACAATGTAATTCGTAAAGGACTACCCTCCAGACGTTTAGGTAATCAAGAATTTGGAGAATTTGATGTAAGAAATTTCACTTGTGGAGATACGGTATGGTCGGAGGATCAGTAGTGATCCTGATGAAATCGCCGTTCTCCACGTTGTGTCCCGGGTATGGTCAATATATATACACTCACTGGTTTACAAATAGAAAAAGAAATCTGCAGCCATCTGAGTACTCTTCCAATGGGAGCAAATCTTCAACTTTTTGGAGTTTACAGCAATAGGCTTGGAAAGCGGCAGCAGTCTCAGGTTTCCAGGCTTACTACTGGAACTTACAACACCCAAAGGTTTATGGGATGGATGTTTGTTGTTATTCATTTGTTCAGCGTCTTGAGACCCTCACAGGTGAGTAGTCATGCTTTATAAGATTACTGATTGATGGATTGTTGTCTAACCACTGCATGCCAATGTATGTTGCCAAGCAAAAATTTAAACTGTGCATTTTGGAAATGCTAATGACCATCAACTTCAAGTTGATGGTAATATGTGCATGCGTTGAAAAATGCACAAAAATGCATTATTCAAATTGCCTTGTAGGGTAGACATATGTGTGCTCTACATGTGCACACTTACCTTTGTTTGTGGGGTGCTTCAGGGGTGCCTTGGGCCCCCGGGCACCTTTGAATTTGCATTTGCTATTTGCGACTACCAATTAGGTAATCACAATTAGCGAAAGCAATGCCATTCCTTCCTATGGACCTGTAGGTGCATAGGATTTAATGGAGTCACATTGCGAAATAGCGATTCGCATTTTCCGAATCACTATTAGGTAATGTTAAGGAATCGCACATTTTGTTTGCGATTCCTACATGCATAGCATTTTGCGATTTACAAATAGCGAATCGGGAAAAGGCTTGATGCATGTGCCTCATACATCTTTATTTAACTAGCACGAAGGACTGTAGATTGTTGAAAAAGTGTCAAGATACAACATTATCTCTTCACATGGACTCGCTCCCCCTCCCTGCTCCTCTGCAGACCTCAGCTGCGGTCTTCCTTCAGAGGATGAGCCCTCAGGGGCTGTTTCCTGGATCCTGTGCCCTGAAGGATGTTTCCTATTTTCTTCTCTGCTCTGCGCCTCTGTTGACTGTGACAGAGTCCGCACGGACTGCGCGGTCCTCGCTAAGTACAGGCTGTCGCGGAACAACAAGTGTCACCAAGAGGCGGACGTTAATGGCAGTAACTGTTTTAGACACAGCCCTTGTCTGAGGTCCCCTGAGGCTGGCACTCTCCATCCTCAGTGCCTTCAATGCACAAGAATCTGCAGTAAAACTCATATCACAGAAAATACATGTTATTCAAATTACCATTTATTGATTTCACTAAATAAAGAAATCTGTTCTGCTCTGTTGGACTGAAGAAGGTGGTGGGTCAGTGACTGACAGCCTCTGAGGCACAAGTATTCAGTCACTGATGGACGACTGACATGGGGCAGTCATTGATGTGTTAATCAAGAGAGTCATCTTTGTCCCTCCACGCCGGGACACTCTTGAGTATCTGTGTGCATTATAAAACTAAATAACATAACATAACATGTTGCACTGTCACCAAGTCACCTTGTTTTACAAACAGGTTAGACATTGTGTCAAGCTCTGGGGGGCTGTCTGGATGAAAACACAACCCAACTACAAGAGAGATTCAAAGTGCAGATCACAGAAACATTGCAAACTGTGTCCATAATGTTAAATGTAAAAAAATCTATTCGGCAAATGCAGCAAATGTATTCCTAATTCTACTGTTAGGATTACAAGACGTGGATTTGAAACATGGAACTAACCTGCCCCTTTTCTGCATTATATGGGAAGCAAAAACATGCAAAAAACTGTTTGCTTCATTTCAAACCAAGACTGAAATATGCTCCCACATTTTGAACCAGTCTGAAGTGACTTCTTCCACTTGAAATAAACTTGCAGCTCCTTGATAAGGTTGGTGTGTGTTACACATACTTAATAACATTTGCCAGACACTCAGGCCCAGATTGATGCAACTCAGGGCATGAAGCAAAGTTGTTTAGATGTGCTGCATTAAATGGAGAGAGCAGAACATTGCCATATGTACAAAGGGATGTAAGTCATGACACCGTGCTACCATTACAACGCAACCATCACAACGCAAGTCGTTACAATGACTTGCGCTGTAGGCACTGGATTTAGGAATAGTATGATTTACTATTCCAACTCCAGCCTACGTAACAGTAGGGAAGGTGTTGGAATAGTAAATCACAGTATTCCTTAGTATATAACGCCATCCAGCGCAAGTCGTTGTAACGACTTGTGTTGTAATGGCTGCATCGTAATGGTAGTGCAGTGTAAAGCCCGCGTTATAATGGCTGTCGCCCATACAAAGAGGCTGCACACATCTACCGTCTCCATGCGCTGGTGAACTGCCAATAGCCGTGCACTCTTGTGCCATGGTGCAAGGATGTCTGCATTGTGCTCAGCATAGATTGTCCTCCCCCGTTTTGGGAATACTGACGGTGACTTGTGCCCGAGAACCCTGAATCGAGTCAAACACGCAGACAGAGAACCTCACAGTTAACTTCGGTACCTGTACCCCTGCGGCAACGAATTAGTGGCAATTCCAACTTTATGCCATGTGTTTGGAATTACGTACACAATCGGTGGTTTAATAATTCCCCGTGTTACCGGATTGCCCAGGAGGCGCCGGTAAGAAAACTCTACTTCACATGATATTGGTCCCATTCTTCATACCACAAGTTAATTTTAATATGAGATCGTCTGAACCTGAACTAGGTGAATCCTAACCAGCCAGGAGGGAGTCGCACCTAACCAGCTGTGTTGGTGGCTGATCCAGACAACGAGTGTGATCACGGCCAGGCTTCTTCCCCCTCCCCCGCCCCCCCACGTCCTGATGAAGACCCGCAGCCGAGGAAGTGAAACTCCCTAGAGCACTAGGGTCGAAACGTCGACTTTTTATAATTTCTGTGCCTGTACCCCTCATTGTCCCCCCTTTTCCTCCTCTAGAACAATTTGGACAGGCCTATTAATCAGCGGAAACAATACCGCTTGATTGTTGTTTTTTGTAAATATTTGAACCATATGCCTGAACTTTTTCCTCCTTTCCTCTTTCCACTTGAGCACCCTTTTTCACTTTGACTATAGCTCTTCTAGTCTTTGCGCCGTGTATTTGAATAATTGTTTTGATGATAATGTAAATAATTGTGTTATTCTGTTTTTGATAAATACAAATTTTGAAATGTGGGTTTGGTGTTCATTGCCTATTCAATAACCTGTCTCTCCCATGTAGCTTGACTTCTCAAATGCAGATTGAATCGCATTTCTAATCTATAAATTATCCTATGGATTAAGTCAATTTAATTAATAGTCTAGGGCCATTGTTTTGTTTATATCAGCATAGATTGTGTACAGGTAGGGAGGCAAAGCTTTAAATACATGTCCTCTTTGTAAGTGTGCTGCAGGATGCAGCATACATGCAAAGAGGAAAAACCAAGAGAAGTATAAATATTTCTCCTCATTCCGTCAGCCTCAGGGGGGATCAGGAGTTTGGCAAAAATCAATGTCCACAATTCTTTGTAGATAAGGTGTTGCTTCAAATTCCATGGGGGGATGTGTGGGAACGCCCATGGAACACACATGGAATGACATCACTTTGGTGCACTTTGATGATCTGCATGAAACTTGGAAGCCAGCTGGATAATCTCAGTTCAAACCAGGGAGGCCATGGGACCCACCCCACTATATATGGCCTCAGTGGGTGTGTAGCCTGTGTATAGTGCAGAACAGGAACACACTAGGGGAACGTGGCATAGCAGAAAAAAATTGGAATTCACTGCAAAGGACACATTAGTTTAGCGAAAACAAAAACATCATGTTCAGTACTCCTTCGCTGGGGATAAAAAAATAAACAAACATGGATGTCGACAAAGAAAAAAACATGACAAGGGCCTTAGTTATGATGTGTGTTATGCGTTGCACCACAGAGAGAAAATGTAGGACTTTTTTGGATTTGTATAAACTGAATCATAATGAAATTAAAAGGCATGTGTAGGGTGCCCACATACTCCAGGGAGTGTCCCAGTGCTAGAGAGAAACGTCACCTGCAGAATAAAAGAAAGAAGGTTTAATCCACTTGATGGAAAAACTGAGGGCCATATTTATGAGGCCTTGCGACAGTTTTGCTCTTCAGTTACGTCACTTTTTGTGACGCATCGGCAGCGGAAAACATGCCTCCTGTTGCGCCCTATTTACAAAGTGACGCATCTATGGAGATGCGTCACTTTGTAAATCCCTGCGCTACATTATACCTGCGTCAGGTATAATGGTTGCAGGGTGGGCGTTCCCACATAAGTAAGCCTCGTAGAAGTGACTTGGTGAAATCTAACAGATTTCACGGCGCCACTTCTAGGGTGCAAATGCGTCAATATCTTACGCCTACTGTCTGAGGCAAGCCCTTTGACATGGGGCTTGCTCCATGTGAAAGGAAACATTGCTGGAGTTGGATCACTTTTGTGACACACTCCAGCAATGCGTCACTTTTGTGCCATACAGATATGTCAGAAATACTGACGTATCTGTAACTCCTTGCGACATGATGCGTCATAAAGTAAATATGATGCATCAATCATGTTGCAAGGAGGGCACACTGAGAAGTGATGCATCATTGCTTTCACGCAGCGATGCATCACTTCTCATAAATGAGGCCCCAGGTTTTTAGCCTCCCCCTGGAAACCAAAAGCTCAAGGATAACATGCGGTTCCAGAGGGAGTGTGTTTCAGGCCTTTGATATGAGATAAGAAAATGATTTTCCACTAATTCTGGCCGGGCAATCTTTAGGAATGCTGGCTAGATGGCCGTAGGTTGACCATAAAACTCTGGGAGGGGAATATTCATAAATCCACCTGCTCAGGTACACTGCTCCAATCTCATGCAGTCCACTTGTTTTTACAGAATTGTATACGGACGCACATCAAAGATAAGGAGATATTTGGTGACTTTAGATTGATTCAAGCCCAGGATCACAGCTTTATCTTTATCATTAACAATACTACGTCCCTTTCTGACTTCGGAGGCTGAGGCCACATCATTTGTCTACTTGCCACCACTTGCACCTGGTTGCCCAATGGTGTCCCACACTTGGTCCTGATGAAGACCCTACTGTAAAAACTACATTTCTCTACACCTACCCCCGGGGTCGAAACGTCGACGGCTTGATATTGTTTTCACCATTCTGGACAAACAGTGATAGTTTCCTCGTGTGTCCTAACACTATGGTGTTGTAAATAGATAGGCCATGTGTCTCAGGCCGGACTAGCATCTTTAAACCTTTTGGATGTATATATTGCTCACTGCACTCCCCCTTTTTTACTTATCCTCACCATTGCACAGTGCTGCACTTACCCTTCCCTGCCTTCTGGGGCACCTTTCTTTAAATGTTTTAACATTGATGTGTTCCTTGTGAACTTAATAACTCTTGTTCCACATGAATAAATATGTTAAATTGATCAATTGTTAAATAAATTGTTGTGAATTAATTTTACAGGCGATGTTTAATGGTGTGCTTAAACATTGTGTTCACTAGGGACATTTTTTCCATGTATCATTCTCATGCAGGGCTTAGTGACCCAGGACCACTGTCTTAAAGAGATTCTTAATGGGTAGCCAGTGGAGTGATTTCAGATGAGGGGTCATATGGGTTCCAGGAGCAAGATTGAGGACTGTTCTGGCTGCTGCAGTCTGGGTCATTTGCAGACCACTCAGAAATTTGTCAGGAAGGCTTAGATGAATTACATTTCCATAGTTGAGCCTGGAAGTAATAATGGCATGGATCACCATTTTTCTAGTTTCGACAGATAGAAGAGGTAAACTATTTTTTACGTAGCAACAATAATAGGGGCCCACAAGAGCCTGAATTTGGGGTTAAAATAACAGGATAGTCAAATTTGAATCCCAAATGTTTTACCGAGCTCTGATGAGTAGTTGAATGAGGGACACCCTGAGGCCACCAAGTACTTCAAACCTCAGATGGGGTAGAGCCAAAAATCACAATCTCCGTTTTATTGGGATTGCATTTTAGTTGGGTAATGGACAGCAAATTGAACACCTTAATAAGCCAGAGATAATAACTCCTCCATCAAATGTTGCTGCTTTTTCACAAGTAAAGAGCAGCTGAGTATCGCCAGTGTATGATATTATTTTAGCCCTTAGTGTGAACAACTTCTCTCTACCTTCGATATCGAATCACTTTACACGAATATACCTCAAGATGACGCATTGTGTGTACTTTAGTTTGTCCTTGAATTGAGAGATCGCCCCCATCAAGTACCCACTAAATTTATTGTATATGTAGCCCAATTGTGCTTGAAAAACAATTTCTTTAATTTTTAAGGTAAACTGTTTCTCCAAATTTCGGGGGTAGCCATGGGGAGTAGTTTTTCCCCTGAAATCGTTAACCTTGTGATGGCCCAATTTGAGCAAAAGTGGATATATAGCGACACAAACCCATATAAACATCAAGTGGAATTTTGGTGTCGCTATATTGATGACATTTTTATGATTTGGAACGGTGATGCAACACTACTTACGGAGTTCCACAATTGGTTGAATTGTAGAACGCGTGAATTTAATTTTACGGTGTCAAGCGACTCCAACAAAATTCATTTCTTGGATGTATATATTGAGCATGAAGAAGGTAAATTGTGTGTAAGTCTGTATACTGAACCTACAGACCGCAATATTTTATTACACTTCACCAGTAATCACCCACGGACTTTAAAAGAAAATCTACCATACGGTCAATTCCTCCGGATAAGGAGGAACTGCAGTAACAAAGACCAGTATTTTTCCATGCTAATAAACTGAAAGAAAAGCTTGAGAAACGAGGCTATCCAAAAAGATTGATCAAAGTAGCTCTCAAAAGAGCTTGGTACACTCCTAGTGAAACATTGCTGGTACCGAAAGATAAGGACAATGCAAACACCCCACTCACCTGTGTGCTAACCTTTGACCCTCGAGCTAACAAGGTTAAGAAAATAATTCAAAGAAATTGGAAGGTTTTGGATGAATTTGAAATACCTGAACCATTGTTTGCTTTCAAGAAAGGTCAGAATATCCATAGCCAGTTAGTAAGATCCTCAATCACCAAAGAGAAGGTTGTGCCGAGAGACACAAGAGATCTGCTAGGATTACCTCCGGTACTGGGCCATTTTAAATGCCATAATTGTTGGCATGTGACCTTACAAAGGACTCGAAGGAGATTGATATCAATGGTACAATTCATATATAAAGATCATTCTCTAATTGCAATTCAAAAAATCTCATTTACTGCATTAAATGTCCATGTGAGAAATTTTATATTGGACAAACCATCCAGACAGTTAAAACCCGTATTTTACAGCACAATCAAGAATAAAATGCAAAATCACAGGGGCACCTTTGGTAAGCCACTTCCTTGCTCATAATCATGAGCAAGGACCCCCGACACCGGGGGCTGATCTCAATTACCCTCCTTCCCGCCCCGGTCCGACGCGGTGACTAGCACCGCTGCGCGGAGGGCGAGGAAGGTAGAGACAGCTACTTCCGGTGCGCGGGGGCGGTTAGCGGTCTAGTGCTCCTGAGGCACTGGCGCTGAGGGACTTGAAGGCACTGAAGAGACCGGGCCGCGTGGTGGTGAGTAGGCAGTGACAGTGTCTACAGCCACTGTGCTCGGCGCTGCTGCATTTTAACATTGGTGCTGAATTTTAAACTTTTACACATCTGTACGGAGCTAACGACGAGATAGCGATTGAGGCTTCCCTCTTAAAATTTTATTTTGGCTAATAGACTGGCTGGCTTACCTGTTGAACCCGACACCGGGGGCTGATCTCAATTACCCTCCTTCCCGCCCCGGTCCGACGCGGTGACTAGCACCGTTGCGCGGAGGGCGAGGAAGGTAGAGACAGCTACTTCTGGTGCGCGGCGGGGGCCGGTTAGCGGTCTAGTGCTCCTGAGGCACTGACGCTGAGGGGCTTAAAAGGCGGATGCCCACCCGGCCGCGCGCCAAAGGCGCGCCAAAGACAAGCCCATCTGCGCCCGTCCGCGGCCGTGCGGGGACCGGGACCAGAACCCCTGAGCAAAATGTGGTAAGAATACAGTGGAGCGCAGATCAACGCCGGGAACTTTGTCCCAAAACCTCTAACGTATGCTACCACAGCCTGAAAGTGGAGGCGAATCTGAGCTGCAAGGAATGTCGGTTTACATTCTGCACGGCAGATAAAATGGAGCCGCAGGGAACTAGGCTTGTATGTGGTTTGTTGAATGTAAGGTCAATGCGCAAACACAAATTAGATATTTGTGACTTACTTACGGATAACAAACTTGACCTCCTATTTCTCACGATAACGTGGCTGGACGTCAATTCCGAGCCTGACATAATTGAGGCACTCCCTGGGGGGTATATAATGGTCAGGCTGGATAGGGCCTCCGGCAGAGGAGGAGGAATAGGAATTATATTTAAACAACCACTAGGCTGTCAATTGGAGCGACAATCTGTAGCTGATAGTGTGGCGGGCAGCTTTACTATTAAGGTGAACCCTTCCACAACGTTTAAAGGTCTCCTGATTAATAGGCCTCCGGGCCTCTATACCCGATTTATCGATAGTTTGATGGAAGGTATGATGGAATCAGCTCTGCGGAGGGACAGGCTCCTTCTGTTAGGCGATCTCAATATGCATTTAGAGAACTTATCTGAAGGGATTGGTTGATCTATGTCAGGAACTGCATGCACTCTAATTCAACCTTAAGGTAAAGGTTCCTACCCATCAGCAGGGTCATTTATTGGATATCATATTTGGCAACTGGCGGGAAGTTGAAGTACAGTCACCTATCCCCATTCCATGGTCGGACCACTTCCTTGTGCCCTTTGTGGTAAGCATCTCCAAAACTAAAGGTCAGGAACAGCCTATGTTAAATTACCAGAGGCGCAAATGGGCAGACTTCTCCCAGTCCAAGTTCAATACTGCCCTGGCCAAAGGAGGGCAGCCGGGAGGTAAGGATGTCGAATCTGCGTCCCGCATTCTGGACAGATGCATAAGAAATGCCTTGGATAGTACGGCTCTGCTATATCTGAACAAGTCTCGGAGGAGGGCTCAGAAATCGGCCCCATGGTATAACGATGATCTGCATCGAGCAAAGGCATAATGTAAACATCTTGAGAGGCAGTGGAGGTTAGGCTTCCGGCACCAGGCTAAGCTGGAATACAAAGCTAAGCGGAGGGCCTACCATGGGCTAATCAGAAAGGCCAAGGCATCGCATTATGCAGGGAGAATTGGAGAAGCAGAAAACTCCATGAAGGAGCTATTTAAGATTTATAGGGAAATCTCCTCGCTTAATCCATCTGGCATGCCCACTGATAGCTCAGAGGACTCCTGCAATCGTATTGCTGGATTTTTCTCTGAGAAAGTGGCTATGATAAACTCCTCCTTTCCGGGAGATAGAAAATTGGGGTCAGACTTTGTAGAGGTTAAGTGTGAAGATGGGAGAGCACATAGGCTGGAGCACTTTATAACCCCTCCCCCTGAGACAATACGGCAGATCTGCTGCTCCATAAATTCGGGGTCCCCAAGAGACCCCGCCTCGCCAAAATTTCTCGCGGAAAGTCTGGATATCCTGGAACCCTATATTAGGCATGTGCTAGATACATCATTTAGTACGCACACGGTGCCTGAAGGGTGGAAGAGGGCGGTAGTATTACCCCTTCAGAAAAAGCCAAAATTAGTTGGGAGAAGTTGGAGAACCTCCGCCCCAAATCGCTGCTACCTTATCTGGCCAAAGTGGCAGAGAAGGTTGTCAATTCCCAGCTTATGACCTATGTGGAGGATGCTTACCTGCTCCACTCGACTCAGTTTGGGTTTAGACCAGGCCGCTCTACAGAGTCAGTGCTGCTCATGGCTGTTGAGACCATCAGACAGGGGGTGGATGAGGGACAGGCTATGGCCCTCATCCTCCTAGACCTGAGCACAGCATTTGACACTGTAGCGCATTTCACCTTGCTGCAGTGTCTGAATAAGGGTGGAGTCTCAGGCGCGGCGTTAAAGTGGATTCAGTCCTTTCTGACGAATCGGGGATTCCAGGTCAGGCAGGGCAATCACTACTCTAGAGAGTTCAATCTGGATCAGGGCGTGCCCCAGGGCTCGGCCCTGAGTCCGACTCTATTTAATTTGTATGTCTTCCCTGTGGCAACTATAGCTGAGAGTCACGGCATGCGAATTCTGTCGTATGCCGATGACACGCAGCTGGTCAGCTCCCTGTCTCGGGCACCGGATGCTGGGGCATCCAGCCTCAGAGCATGCATGCAGGAGCTCGCCTCCTGGATGTCCTACAACTGCCTTAGGCTGAATGGTAGCAAGACTGAGGTGATCGTGGTGGGAGGCGGCCCGTCGGTATGGTCTTCAGCTTGGTGGCTTTCCTGTTTGGGGCTGGTCCCCCTACCTTGCCAGCAGTCTAAGAATCTGGGCGTGCTGCTTGATTCGGACTTGACCTTCGCACCTCAGATTAGCCGGGTGGTGGGGGTGTGCTTTGGTGTCCTAAGGGTCTACTGAAAACCCTTGATCTCCTTCCAACGGATGTTAGACGGACACTGGTGCACGCCCTCGTTACCTCAAGACTGGATTATGGTAACCTCCTGTATCTGGGTGCCACGGCCAGGAGCCTGGACTGTCTACAGGTGCTGCAAAATGCGGCAGCTCAGCTAGTCTTGAGGCTTTCTTAAGTATCTGCCTCAAAGGCCGCATTGGAGGCACTCCATTGGCTCCCGGTCAGGAGAAGAATCGAATTCAAGACCCTATGTACGTGTCACCGTATTATTGGGGGCAAAGCACCCAGGCCTCTACAGAGCCTTATTACACCGTACAGGCCGGTTCGACCTCTTAGATCTGCTGGCACTGGTCTGCTGACGGTCCCCAAAATCAAAAAGGCCCGGATGGGAGGAAGGTCCTTTCGCCTCCTTGCAGCGAAGAGGTGGAATAAGCTGCTGCTAGAGCTCCGCATGGAACCATCGGAGACCAGGTTTAGAATAAAGCTTAAAACATATCTGTTTGTGCAATAACTTGGCACATTGAGCACAGTGCTATGTTCTACTTTCCATAGCGCGGGGACATGCCGGTGTGCGTAACCAGGCACTCTACAAGATTCCCTATTATTATTCTTCAGTAAAAGACATTCATTGGTCAGTGTTGTGTGTTGTCTCAAACATCAACAAAGGAGAGACAGAAATCATACTCAACCACCTTGAACCTAGATTGATTGAGAAGTACCAAACATCAAAATCAGGTTTAAATGATAAAGACGAGATTTGGTCGCTGCTGAGTTAAAAATATGACTATAGTCGTACCTGTATATTGTGAGACTGTGTATGGTACATCGATTTCTTTTTATATTGATTCTTTTTATATTGATTGTTTGACAGATTATATAAAACTGCTTCAGAATGTACAAGGTTGAGGCAACACACTGGGATATAAGGTGGTTATATTAGTTCCCATTTCTTCTTTTTGATTAAGCAACGTTAGGTTATAAATTAGGGATTTCAAACGCTGTCCAATGCGCGGCCCTTTATTTCCCTCTAACATTTTCTTTCTATATTTCTATATTTCTATTCTTCTAATTTTCTATAATTCCGGTTTTTTAAATCTGGAGAAAAAAGAAAGAGGTAGGATTCGATCCTTGTTGCATGTGTAATTTCGCTGTTCTTTATAATACACGGTCAGGATGCGTAGGTTATACTGATAACCACTTCGCAAGTCCTTCTTCAGTTTTTTTCTTGCCCTCACTTCCCCAAAATAGTCCTATTTCAATGTTTACGCTTTAATATGGCGCGCGAGACGAACGCTGAGATGCGAGTTATGCAGAGATTGCCAAAATAGAAGGTACCTTTTGAACCTCGGGACCTCCTAATCTGTGCTGGAATTTACATAGTACTGCCCCGGTTTGCGTGTAAGGTGGAACAGCCGTTTTATCGGGACGATTCTGAGCCATTCTCATGTATCAGTTCTGTTCCTATTGTGAAGCGCTCTGACACCTTCGGGTAAAGTCTGCGCTATATAAAACGCTTAAATAAATAAATAAATAAATAAATAAATAAATAACACGCTGCAACGACAAGGTAAAGGCTGCTTTAAGATACCCAGTCGTATTAGTCACACTGTTTATTTAAAACTATGAGAGAGAGGGTAATGTTCCCGCTTATTTCCCCTTTTTTTAGAATTTCGAATTTGGGACGTCTTTCCCGCATTGAGAATGCCCATTATTGGGAACCGCTTCACTTAAATTACACAACGAATTCTGACTGCATGTTTATGCAAGTAGCTACCTCTTTTAGATGGTGCTTTTTCTGGCTCATGTATGATAGATTACATAACTTTTCCTCTGTGTACGTGTGGGGTTTATTGTTGGGACATAGATTTGATCACTTTAGAAGGCTCTATATTTACCTTGCGATTTATCTTTGCTTTGCTTTCATGGTTCTTAGAGATCTATTTCTCTTGCACTTTACGTGGTGTTTTTGGTGTTTTTGATTTGTGTATCGTTGCCAATATACCTCTAGGTCCTTGTCACCTCTATATGTAGGATGATCACTTATGGCTTTTTGTAATTCGTGGCCTTCTAAGTCGTAATGTTGTATATATGTAAATATCATCCTTTTTGTATTTTGTAGGTAATATGTGTTTTACTTGCCCAAAGTCCTGAAGAGGCCTTAATAATTTAGAGGCTGAAACGCGTCAACTGTTATTATAATCTGACACCAAAAGTATTGAAATTGAATTTGAAAAATTGGATGAGAGCCTTGAAGAAAAGAAGCATAAAGTGATTTTCAGCTTTGAAGGCCCGAGTATTGAATGTGGTGATCTGGAGGAAGGAATTAAGGTCGCATAACGAAGTACCATAAACTTCCTTGTTGAAACTAATGGGCAATTGAACCATAAGAAGGGTTCAGGGGAAAGTTTTGTTGTTTTGTTCACATCTACGTTTTTTTGCACATTGTAAATATTGTGTAATTTATGCGTGTCAAAAGAGAAAAATATGTATATATATGTATAAAATGTAAAAAGGTAAATAAGTAAGAGAAAAGGGATTAATATTTCCTCCCAATAGAGACTTGATTTACTACTAAAAAATGTATGCAAACCACTTTTTTGTTTGTGTTGATTCATTTAAATGTTTAGATAGCTACTAGATGAAGTGAAATAGAGATTTAGTCAAGTAGTAATTTAAGAACATATAGGATAGATAATTTTGGTATCGGTCCTAACATCAGTTTGTATAAAGAATACCATAGGCATCATTATATTTAGCGTAGTTTACTCTCCCAGATGCCTTATTGGTTTAATGGGTTTCCCCTGTCATAATTTGGGTATTACTTTAGCCCTCGGCAAGAATTTCCCTTCTACTTTGTTCTTTTTGGTGAGAGTGCAAGTGTGGATAGAGTTAGGACAGGCTTTCCATAGAAAAAGCATATTTTGTTTCTTTACTAACTTTGGCTTCTTCATGGAACCGTTTGTGTAAATCAATGATGCTGGGACCAAAAAAAGGGAAATCCAATAAGTGTGATTTTCTGTTTTTTCATAACAGAATGTATTTTTTTTTGCCAAAACATGACCCAGCCAGCCCAAGAGGATACATTATGTCACATTTTCCCCGTATCTCACTCCCAGCACCCCCTCATTCCGGGCAATCTCGGTCTAGTGTGTGGAATTTGGCAGCCGCTGCACAGCAGGGCTGGGTGGTGGGTGGGAGGAGTCACGGGCATTAAGAGCAAGGCTGGAGCAAGCGCGCAGTGGGTGTGCCTAAGGCAAGCCCGTCTGCGTCCAACCGGGGCCAGGGGCCAGGACCCCTGGCCCCCGCCTTCTGTATTCTGGGCAAGAACTCCTGTCATTGGATCACGGAGCATTGCAGCCACATCACTCAACAACATCCAGGCTTCGCCGCAAAAGGCTGCTAAAGTCACAATCTAGCTCAACAAAACAAAGGGACACAACCCCCCCCATAAAATCTGCAATCCCACAAGGTTGCCTCAACAAACGCACACTACAAAAGCATAATCTCGAGGTCTTCTCGCCTCGACATTCTAGGGGTCACAGAAACATGGCTAGAAGAGTCCTCTACCCCAGATCTGGTTGCATCTCTGCCACCTAATTTTGCGGCCATCATCAAAACAGAGCAGGTAGCATGAAGGGGGGAGGGGTCGCCTTTCTCTAATAACTACTCCTTTAAAACAGAAACCCTCGGTTTGAGGGTGCTGATGGACTAGGGGTTAATTTCTGCTCCCCCACTGACTGTTTGGTTATACTTCTAGTCTACCGCCCTCCATGCACATCATCCGGATTTGCTGAACCTCTCCTGGAAATAGTTAACGACCTTCGGTCTCACTATGAAGGACTGGTGATAATGGGGGACGTCAATCTACATTGGGAGAACATTCCAAAGGACAGTCAGGCAAAACAGTTAGAAGAGGCCATGACATTGTTAGAACTCTGCCAAAGGGTTGTTGGATCGACACATGAGAAGGGTCATACACTGGACTTTTCCAGGGCGATCGGTAAACCCACCACCAGAATGGAAAATTCTAAGAAGCTGGAACAAGATTAGAGCAGACGAACTGGTAGCCACCCTAAAAAACCCCGACACACCAACGCAATCCAAGGGCGACTTAGAGGCCGATAGTTCCACCTAATCATTAAAGCTCAAGAACGCCATAGAGGCAACAGCACCTGCACATAGGGTGAGCATCCAAAGGTGCCCCCTGGTTCAATGATGCTCTTAGGCTACTAAAACAATCTCTCCGCCAGAGCGAGAGAGCCTGGCGTAAATATTATGAACCTAGCACCCGGGTTGGGTATGCAACTGCGTTCGCCGCCTATAAACAGGCCATCATATCCCGGAAAGCAGAAGTCTATGAGGACAGAATTGCTGCTGCATGCAACCCCCAGAAAGAAACCTTTAAGGTCCTGAATGAGTTAAAGAAAAATAAGGAGCAAAAACCCTCCTTTACCCAGGAAGACTGCCACAAATTCCAGGCCTTTTTTACTAAAAAAAGAAAGGATCTCCTGATGGAAGTTCATCACACCCCGAGCTTCATCTGTCCCATAAGCCCCTTCCCCACACCTCCTTTGATTGCCCATCCTTTAACCACCCTGCCACTACTCACTAAGGAGTCCCTAGCTGTCCTGACCTGGCGGGTGAAATCTGGGTCTCCAGCAGACCCCTGCCCACCCAAGATTTTCAATCTGGCCCTGCCAGAATCGATGACAACTTGCTCTCCCTCCTTGATTGTTCCCTGGAATCAGGACTTGTCCCACCAATTTTAAGGAAGCTCGTGTAATCCCGCTACTCAAGAAACTAGGCGCTGACACTAAGATTCTGAAAAACTTTCGACCAATCTTGCAGCTGCCTTTTTATTGGCCAAAGTAATTGAACGATAATTTTTTTCATCAGGACAGGACGCACACCTGTAGCTGCAGTTTTATGGTAATTTTATATTACATTTTTATCCCTGTGATTTATCATTGTGTGTGCGATTCCACTGTAGTGCCGTGCCCAAAAGCACCTAGGTACTAACATCAGAAAACGTGGGACTGGACAAAGTAATTGAACAGCATGTTCTCCCTTCTCTCTCCTCTCATCTTGAAGACAATCACCTCCTAGAACCGAATCAGGCTGGTGTCAGGGCCCATCACAGCATGGAATTGGTCATGCTTTCCGTGCTGGATGAACTGAGACTCAGGGCAGACAAAATAATGCCTTGTGCCCTGGTGCTGCTAGACCTCTCCGCGGCATTCGACACGGTCAACCACAACCAAATATTGTCGCGTTTGGGGGATCTCGGCATTCAGGGCACAGCCCATGCCTGGTTAACCTCATTCCTAAAAAATCGTTCCCAGAGAGTTCAACTGGCAAATCTGGTATCCAGCCCAGCAGCTCTCTCATGTGGAGTTCCCCAAGGCTCAGCACTTCCACTCCTCCTTTTTAATGCCTATCTACAGCCCTTGATCTCTGCGTTGAACCAGATGGAGTGCCGGATCTACAACTATACTGACAACACTCAAATCATTATCCAAATCGACAGTTCTCCAACAGCATATATAAGAATGCAAAATATATTAAAATTCACGGTTAACTGGATGTCAGCCAACTCATTAAAAATAAACCCTGATAAAACAGAGGTACTGGCGGTTACCACTGCTTCCAGTCCTTGGAATGACCTCTACTGGCCAAAAGAACTTGGGCATTTTTGCTGAACCGGCAGTGGCCGTGAAAAGCCTTGGAAATAAAAATAACAAACTCTCTATGGCACAACAAGTCTCGGCAGTCTTAGGTACTTGTGTTGGCCTCCTGAGACAACTGCGAAAACTGGCTCCACTCCTTAACTTGGCCACATTCAGATGGGCAGTCTCAGCAATGATCCTGCCGCTTCTGGACTACGGCAACTCTTTGTACGCTGGCCTCCCTCAACAACTGTTGGCCAGACTACAAACTGTCTTGAAAGACGCAGCAAAACTAATCTTTAAAAAAACCAAGATTGACGCACGCCACACCATTGCTACGTGATCTTCACTGGCTCCTAATCAGGGAGAGAATTAAATGTAAGGGTCTCTGCATTACACACAAAACCCTATATGGCCAAGCCCCAAGCTATATCAAGGACCGCATTGTCCCCTATGTCCCAAGCAGGACACTGCGGTCAGCAGAGGCCGCCCTTCTGGTCTGCCCGCTTTAAACTGTCCTCCATGAGAGGGCGAGCGTTCTCTACCGTGATCCCCCTGGCCTGGAATAGCCTTCCAGTGAGCCTACGCAAGGAAGTGAATCTCTTGCCCTTCAGGAAGAAGCTCAAAACCGTGCTCTTCCTGGAAGCAAGGGGTACGACCTAGCAGCCTCCCCCCCTCTCCTTCTATCTAGTCCAGGTACGCCCTCTGACAGCACTTAGAGACCTCTGGGTGATAATGCGCGTTATAAATTTAAATTACAATTACATAACAGAAAGTATGGTTTAATCCCCAGTTCAAGCTCAATAAACAAAATAAGATAAAGAAAGGAAAAACATCAAAAGAAACACATATTACACAGTCCATGTCCACCACTGTGCCCGATATAGCGGTCAATGTCTGATACATGCGTACGTCATAAGACTTGAGAGTCCACTCAACCATCCTGACCTAACCTCGGTATCTAGTTGCTGTTCTGCAGTCCGTATATGCTCCAGAATCAAGCTACAATAGTCTGCCCCTCTCTGCCGGATCTTAGAATGTGTTTGAGGACATCCCCTTGCCTGGAACATTGTGACCTCCATACCCATACAGAAGTTGATACCCCACTTCAAAACACCCAGAAGCAGCAGGTCTGTGGCTTTCCACTGTTTTGCAATGTCTCTTTTGGCAACAGTGAAGGCAAGAAAAAGTAAATGATGTTTATATCTATTACCACCTATACCTTCAGCACTATGGAGGTGAAGCAGTTTTGGGACCAACAGGATATCCTAGGCATGCTCTTCAGCCAAGCAGGACACAACACCACGCCAAAAGAGGGTAAGGACCCAACAGTCCCACCCAGTATGGAGAGATGTAGCGTCTTCAGTCTCATACTCTAGGCACCTAGGAGAGCGAATAAGGCCCACAAGCTATAGGCAGTGCCTTGAAAAATTGACTCTATGAAGATACTTGAATTGGCTTAGTCACATGTGTGTAGATATTGCCACCCCGCGAGGAGGCTCTAAAGCCTCTACGCAGTCATCATCTTCGATATTACCGTAAGTCCCCGTGCCCCACCAATCTGAGGGTAGCTAACATGGTGGAGCTGTTTGTAACCAGTGTCTGGTATATTTTGGAGATGTTATAGTTGCCAAAGTTGCTCATTAAAATTTTACCCTTGAGTGGATTGAAGTTCGGTAGAGCCGAGAAAATGTGGATGTATGGGGATAGGGCGTGGCGCAGCTACAAGTATTTATAGAATTGGCTATGGGGCAGCGGGAATTCAGATTGGAGCTCCTGGACTGACTTAAGTATGAGGCCGCACATAATATCACCCAAAGTGGATATACCTATGTGGTCCCATTCATGAATCCCCTCAGCCATGTGATTTGGGAAAGGAGCGTGCCCTGCAACAACGGTGTCTCACGTGTTAGACCACTCCACAATCCCATTTTACGAAGGGACTGCCTGCATAACAGAATCAACTCTCTGGTCACTGGGAGAGGGTAACAACCTCTGACCCACTGTTCAATAACTTTAGTATAGATGTCTCATCCATTAACCATCATTCTACGGCATATGCTAGATCCTAACGTGTGCCATACCACCGCTCATTTAGAACCTGTAAGTAGGAGGTGGCATGGTAGGATTGAATGTCAGCAGCGGCGATGCCTCTGCAATATGTGGATTTGAAGCAGGTTCAGAGTGTCACAAGAGCAGTATCCCCACCCAAAAAAAATTGACCCTAGATTGCATTAATCTCTCACAACCAGGTGGAGGGAATGAAATATGGATAGTTCTGTAAATGATACAGGAGCAGTGTAGCGAATTCATCTTAAAGATGGTGGATTGGTCAAATGAGGATAGAGGCAGCTTGGACCAAGACCTGACCTTGTTCTTGACATGCTCCATCAACTGGGCTAAATTACGGTCCCACAAGATAATTGGGACATGCGATAAATATACTCTAAAGTATTGAAAGCCATCTGCAACATAGGCTAGTTCTGTAGCCCACTCTAAGTCAACCGACAACCCCTTCACTAGCAAAAGCACAGACTTGTCCACATTCATAGGGAGCCCCGACATCTCCCTGACCACTTGCATGATTCCCAAATTCTGAGGTGCCAAAACTGGGAGGCCGACCAGAAAGGACAAAACGTCTTCGACATATAGTGCGATGTGATCTGAGACTCCCATGCACCATTCAAAGCCCGGCATCTGAGCATCCACCATGACCAAAGTGGCCAATGGCTCCATGGCCAGGTCAAACACGAAGGGGACAGGGGAAAGCCCTGTCTGGTACCTGGCGGATGGGAAATGCGGCCGCCACCAACCCCGCAACTCTAACCGATGCAGTCAAATCTGCATACAATAGTCGAACATGAGAGAAAAATCAAGGCCCCATATTAGGACACTGGAGGAGCGCAAAAAAATATGTCCATCTCACAGAATCAAAGGCCTTGTCTATGTCTGCTAGAAGGAGAGCTGCTGGTCGCCCCAGTTGATCTACAAGAGCCATGGAATTATGGGCACAGCGAATGTTGTGACGAGTGGCACGGTGGGGCATAAAGCCGACCTGGTCAAGATGGACCAAATCCGGCATAAGAGGTATCACCCTTTGACTAAAGCTTTGATGAGGGAGTTTGACCTCAATATTTAGAAGAGAGATTGGGTGGGAAGAGGAGGGAACCTTCAACGAGGAACCCGGTTTACGGAATATAACTAACTCTGCATGTCCAATCTGGAGGCATGCACGTCTCTTTTAGCCCAGCATGAACCGATTCTAGTAGGTGAACCCCCACCAGCTGCATATATAAGCTCTGAATAATTTGCTAAGGAACCCATTGTGGCTGGGGTATTCCCTGGGTGCAATTCTGTATGGGTGGCTGTCAATTTCTCTACTGTATGTGGAGCATGGAGCAGTGCCTTGGCTGTAGGAGACAAGGCCTTTGGGAGAAGGGAGTCTATGAAGTGATTGATTCGAGGGGCTGCCACAGTCTTTTTTTCTATGTTTGAAGCCTCATAGTAGTCAGTGTAGCTCATGGCCACCTCAATAGGACCAGACACCAACGTCCCGAGCATCCCAGCACAGTCTAGAAAGCAATTTGCTACATTTGTCTCCCGACTGGTATATGCGGTACATGGAGGCTCGTCATGCACACTTGGCCTCCTCTTTGATGCTGTTGCTGGGTCAGGTCCAAATGTCATCACTCCATCCCACCCCCTTTGTCCTGGCCTTGCGTCTCCAACTCTAGCTTCTGAGCCTCTATCAGAGATAGCTCGTTTGACTGTAGTTTACACTCCGCAGTACAAAAACTAATATCTGCGCCTCTAATGGTGGGTTTCATTGCCTCCCATAGTATGATTTTAGAAGAGGCAGTCGCCATGTTATGGGAGAAATCGTCTACCATGGCCTGGTGCATGTGTGTTTTATATAGCAGGTTTCTCAAGTGCCACTGTGAGAATTACCATCTGAATGGGGGGCACTGGGAACTCACCAAAAGCCTCAATGCCACTGCAGAATGGCCAGACAATCCTTTAGGAAGGATCTACTGCAGAGAATCTATGTAAGTGACAGGCTGGCACCAACATATGGTCCAGTCGAGAGAGGGACTAATGCATCACAGAATAATAAGTAAACCCAGCCTCAGTGGGTTGATAGGCCTGCCAGGTGTCCACCCACCCCATCGTCTCTACCAGGGCACGCAACCGGGATCCCCACACTTCTCCAACTTCTGCCTTTGATCAAACTCTTGGAACATGATGTGGTTCCAATCTCCTATGATAACAGCCAGCACTTTTGGCAGTGTTCCCCAGAGACCTATAATATGATCAACAAAAGACTGCCCTAGAGTATTGGGGGGTGTAAACACAGCTCACAACAACAGATTCCTCAAATATTGTAGCAGACACAAAAAGGTATCGCCCATGTAAATCCACCCAGGTCTTTAGGATCTGAAACCAAACCTTGCGATGTATAAGAATGGCCACCCCATGGTCCCCTGACAAAACCAGAGTGATATGTCTGCATAAAGCCAAAGTGGACCAGACAGGTAGCCTTAGACACAAGGGGATATCTTTCTTGTAATAGAAGTTTATCAGCCTGTAGTTGTTAGGCCTGATAAAGCACCACGCCCCTCTTCACCTTATCAAGGATACCACCATCATTCCATGTTATACCACAGAGTAGGCCGGCAGCACTGACGGAATCTGTCTTTGCCACTGGACACTATCTAGAATCAATCTATCTATCCACGGTCCCAGGTACGGACAAGCTCCAATACCTCAGCAACATTGAAGTATCTGTCGTGGAAGGAGCCCAGAGCCGACCCCAACGGGGGCCGAGAGCTGTCCAATGGATGTCCAGTTTCCCAAACAGTGAGAAGATCTCTGGAGGGCTCTAAATCGAGGAAAACCAGAGGTGCATCCAGCAGTGCTAGGCCTCCATCGCAGACGTATATATCCATATGATAAAGCTGCTATTTATGGCAGTGGCAGCCACGGAGGTTCAGCAGGCCAAGCACCAGACCCCTAAGCCCTAATGGTTTGTTAGTGTTCATCAGAAGATCTCTTCTGGGGGATTAAAAACAGCATTCAACACATCAGCACTACACAGATGCAGGCAGGGAATAGAATCAGGAATTGAATTTTTAGCTGGCAAAGGTGTTTCTTTGCAGAAACAAATGATTGAAACTATTGTTGGACCATCTTGGTGTAATCTGGGAAGATCCTAATCTGTTGAGACTCAAACAATAGCTCTTTCTGGTTGCGTGCAAATTTAAGGACTGCGAATGTTGGCTATACCCAGTCACAGCCGGGCCCCATGAGGGGATTTCCTGTCCAGGGCCCTGTGGGCATGCACAATGACAAAACAGAATGAGAGGGAGTCCAGCTGCAATGGTAGAGTGATCCAGCAGGCAAAGAATTCACCCATATTCTCTCCCTTACAGCCCTCGCGAAATCCCACATAACGGCGGTTATTGCGACGGGCACGGTCTTCCGCATTTCCACTCGTGCAGCTAGTTTCTTGGTCATTGTTGTGAGTGTAGTTATTTTTTGCTGTAGCGAGGTAATAGTGTCTTCAACTTTGGAGATCCTGGTCTCGGCCTCTGTGATGTGCTCTACGGCTTCGGTAGATCCTCTCGCAGCAATGTCACTTTAGAGCCCACAGCACCAATCTTTGCCTTTAGCAAGTCTCTAAATTGGGTGATGGTGGCTAACAGCGCAGCGTTGTCAGGGACAGATCAGTGGGCCCCACTAAAATCTGCGACTGCTGCCCGGGCCCTGGCGAACCCTTCCATTGTGCTTGCTTGGCCAAGGTGCCTGAGGGTAGCCCTTAGTCATCACTTTCCCACAGCACGTATTCAAGTTATAGGCCTGCAATCACCATCAGTAGTGGGACAATCTTTGTACTAAGCTTACCATCCACCCCTGAGGGTGGTCAGGGCATGCCCAGTGGGTATGGGGGCACTGCTTCTGGATGAACAGAAGCAGGCTAGTGGTCAGAGGAGGGTCACTGGAAGGCCCCCAAATATGGCAGGTGAAGACTAGGGGGGCAGTCTCTGAGCACAAGCTACATACCTAACACTGCCACCTCCGCACCCATGAGCATACTCACACCCCACCCTCTAGTGGGGGTCTTCACCAGAATGGAAAAGTAGAAAACAGGTTCTAAGAGCTGTGTCTCCCCCAGAGTGGGCCCGGGCTCCAAAGGCAGGTCTGCAGTGTAGATTGCATATGACCACCCACGCCAGGCTACCCCAGGGGATCCAGAGGCCAGGTGACATCATGCCAGCCAGCCACAGAGGCACAGATCCACAACAGCACACACCACCAGGATGCCCCAGGGGCTCCACAGGACAGCTGGCCCCAGGCCAGCTAGCCACAGATCCACAACAGCACACACCACCAGGATGCCCCAGGGGCTCCACAGGACAGCTGGCACCACGCCAGCCAGCCACAGATCCACAACAGCGCACACCACCAGGATGCTCCAGCCAGGAACTCACCGGGAGCACCCACTGGGTCCAAATTTGGATCTTGATGCAGGTAGGCACACGATCTCTCAGCGTGACCCGACATGGCCACCAACACTGCTAAGGCCACCCATCAACCTAGACCCAAGCCACAAGGCCAGCTTGCGGGCCTGTAACACCCCATCTCATTGGCTCCCAGCTGCCGCCCCCTCTTCTCATGCACTGCCACCTTTGGAATGCAATCCGAAAGATTGTGCTGCAAATCCGGCAGGATGTTGAAAGATCCTGATGTCGGCCGCTGGAGCAACCTAAAGCGCATCTGCCATGTTGGACCGCTAGGCCACGCCCCCAGTGATTTCCTGTTTTGATTCCCATAGGAAGAATTTGTTCTCCAAAACACAAAAAACTGAATTACACAAAACTTGTCACTAAGATAGCTCTTTACTCTTAAAGCGTGCTCTTTACTAAGATAGCTCTTTACTTTAAAAGCGTGCTCTTTATGATTTGGTGTAATCCATTCAACTATTTTTGACAAATTGGCATTTAAAGAGGGCTAGGGCTAGGCATGAATGGCTTAAACAGAAAAAGTTACAGATATCTGCAATATGGGTACCATGGCACCTCCACTGTACCGGTCCTCCGGCAATCCCATGGTAAAAAATAATCTAAAATAAATCAAACCAGATAAGTCAATGGAGCATTTTCCTGTTTCAGACAAATCAGTGAGGTGTGTACAGGGTTGGATCTGCAGTACCTGAGCCTTCTGATTGTCTGGCTGCCAGATGAGAGAAATGTTCCCTCAGGTTGATGCTGCCATTGCATAACTATGGGATTGTAGGGAGGACAGGTGGAAATACCCAGCCCTTCAGCCCTCTCAGAGTTTTAATTAAAAATAAAGTGTTTTACCAGTACAGTGGTACTATAATGGCATCAGCAAAGTCCCTGTAGATAGTCCAATACCTGCAACTGGACCTGGTGCCCTACCCCTTGGAGGGAACAACTAAAGCCTTTCATAGCCTGAGTTGACCACTCAAGGCAGGCTGGCCTCAGGGCCTGTTGACAGGTCAAGCCACGTGCCCGGGCCCCAATGCACATGGCCAAATGCTGTGTATAGATTGGTTTGTCGGTTCCCAGGGGTGCTGCCTGTCCGGCAGTGGGTTGGGAGCAAGAACTTGATCTTGACAAAGTGATCACAGACGTGGTGGTCAATGGCCCTAGCAGCTCATCATCTTTATGACGGTAGCAAATCATCGTAGATTGTAAGAGTTTGCAGTTTTCAACATATCTCAAGAACACTGAAAAGGGTGGTTGGACTGTGAGCCACTATGATGTAATATTTTGTGACCCAATCAATTTCATAGGTCAGTTTGCAAAATATCAGTGGGCGTACAAAATGCTGATGCCCAATTTGTGACACATGAGGCCACATTATTATTTCAGAACCAGGTCCATTATGACGTACTTTGACAGTTAGCGACAGACATCAAAAGTAACATAATCCTATTTTTTCACTGATCAATGCAGTTAAAAAGGACACCTTTTTAATGTTTTTGGAGTGTTTTTAATTTTTTTAAACTTTTGTTTGGGGTATTAAACTCAAAATCTTAGCCCCATATTTCTACAATTTTGCACATAGCTGCATCATTTTCTTGACACAGCCATGATGCAAAATGTTAGTTGAGATTTACAAAACAACGGTCTGATTTGCATTGCCTTCCATGCCATAAGAAAAAGAAATATAACACAGTGCATAGCACAGACAGCCGACCCCTATCTATGCATGGTTTTTGGCCATGCATAGTGTTGTATCGGCCATAGCACGGGATGCCAAATGCTATCTATTCACAGCCTTTGGGCATGCATAGTGAAGGGTTAGCCATAGCATGGGCTACCAACCCCAGCTATGCATGACCTTTGGCTGTGCATAGTGTGGGTTTGGCCATAGAATGGACTGGCAAACGCTATCTATTCATGGTCTTTGGCCTTGCATAGTGTAGGGTTGCCCATAGCACAGGCTGCCAAACACTATCTATGCAAGGTCTTTGGCCATTTATAGTGTTGGGCTGGCTATAGCACAGGGTGGCAAACGCTATCTATTCACAGTCTTTGGCCATGGATAGTGTATAGTTGCCCATAGCACAGACTGCATAATGCGATCTATGCATGGTCTTTGGCCGTGGATAGTGTAGGGGTGATCATAGCACGGGCTGCAAAACGCTATCTATGCATGCTCTTTGGCCATGAATAGTGTAGGGGTGGCCATAGCACAGGCTGCCAAACGCTATCTATGCATGGTCTTTGGCCGTGAATAGTGTATGGTTGGCCATAGCACGGACTTCCAAACGCTATCTATTCACGGTCTTTGGCCGTGCATTGTGTAGGGTTGCCCATAGCACAGGCTGCCAAACGCTATCTATGCATGGTCTTTGGCCGTGAATAGTGTATGGTTGGCCATAGCACGGGCTGCCAAACGCTATCTATTCACAGTCTTTGGCCGTGCATAGTGTAGGGTTGCCCATAGCACAGGCTGCCAAATGATATCAATGCATGGTTTTTGGCCTTGAATATTGTAGGGGTGGCCATAGCACACACTGTCAAATGCTATCTATTCACAGTCTTTGGCGGTGAATGCTGTAGGGGTGCCCATAGCACAGGCTGCCAAACGCTATCTATTAACAGTCCTTGGCCATGAATAGTGTTGGGTTGGCCATAGCACAAGCTGTGGTGTAGTTACTATATTGCCAATAGGATCTGCGCATTGGAATAATATATCCTATAGATGTGACGTAGGACTTATGTTGACTAGGTCTCTATCGAAATATATTAGACTTAATTGTTAGTGCCAGCTAGCTCAGAGGTCACTAGAAACTCTCTTGAATACACAAGAAGGGATTCGTGTCTGACAACCGCATAAACATGACAACTTTGTTTCCCCAAGATAAAACTGATCTTCAGAGTCATGGAAACAATAGATAGATATTTCACTGAGTCAATCGTGCAAGCTTCGTTTCATCAGAGGTGTAGAGAAAATAGAGAAACCGGCTTTTTCAAAAAAAGGATTTATTGAACAATCTTCTTTCTCATGCAGAGGAAATTAATTGCTACAATCGTAATGCAGGCTGTAAAGTATAATGTGTACAGCAAGAAGAGTATTATAAAATAATACTGTAAAAGCATTGTATGGTTTCTAAGCCATAAGAATACATACATAAATAACAATGGCTAAAAGTACTCAACTGGTGCTTCTAAAAATATGCCTACCCCAATGTACCTAACTTAAGTTTAGTACGCGGGAAGAAGTAAGTATTGTGTGGTATAGGTTTAGTTTCTTTGCCAAGAATCTATCCACGATTTCTCTTAGGGTCTAATCAGCTCCATACCTTAGTTTAGAATGAAAGAGGTCTGGTATCTCTGTCTCGACTTGATTTCCCAACACCCTGCAAGGGGCGCTTGGAAACACTAGAGCTGGATTCTCCGTGAGAGAAAGGACAGCTTCTTGATCAGTGCGTCAGCTGGAAGGTCAGCTTCGTTCGGCACTTGCTATAGAGAGCTGCGTCGCGCAAGTAGATAGTCGAACTGCACAAAACCACTGTGTGTTTGCCAGAGCAAGTGAAGGCATATTTATACCTTGAAGGTGCCTAGTTTGACGTAAAGTCGGGCATAATAACATCAGTAAAGAACCCCAAGGGAATGGTAGTTGTTTGTAAACTCCATGAGTTCTTGTCAAACCAATATTCAAGCAAGGGGATGTCCCTGACTGCTTAAGCCAATTTTCCAAGAAATTGTTCTGACTTTTTATTACGGGTGGAAGTAGCCATGCCTGTATTTGGACTGCATGGGCAATGTCTAAATATGGGTACGATTTCTATGCCTATATAAGGATAATGTGAATTGTACCTATATAAGGGCATGAATCGGGAAAATTTCACTCGGGTCCTAAAACGCCATACAACACCCACTCCACTTTATTATGTTCGACATTACTAAATTCTTAAGTATCTAAAACATATCTAAAGCATGATGTGTCAATAGACCCACCAAAATACATAAAATGCATTCAAAATGGTTGTACACGAAAATGAGCATTTGTGCTGTGTGCATTTTAAAGGCAATATTTTCATTCAAAGCATATGGTATAACTTTGGAAATGCTATCCAAATGAATCATGAAATTACATTTATGAAATGGCTCTTAAATACAGAAGGAAATGGTCGAGACCATTCCATAGCAGAAGATATAAACTGTTTTGGTTGTGCACAAGTTCAAATATTGTCTCATGGAAATATTCAAAGAATTCTTGTTCCCTAAGAATAGTTCTACTTTAAGCAGATTACTTTGTGCCAAAAACAAATTAATTTTTGGGAAAAGTCTTATCTTAGAAAAATAGAGTTCAAAAGTTAGAAGTTTATGTTTTGAAAAGTGAAGGTCGAATACAGAGTTCATAGAACGCTGTGTGCTAATTTCAAAAGTCAGTCTCATTGTTTGGAGAAAACATCAAATCTTCTAAGCTGGTAAAGAATTAGTCTACCACAGTAGGTGAAAGTTGGACTACTTCGTTAAGTAGACCGATTGCACAAAAATGTGAAGCATCGCCATCAGCGTTAGCCGCATTAGCAATGTTCGCAGGAGATGCAGATGGTACCTGTGTGCCTGTTGATCCACGTATCTCATCGTCAGCAGTTTGCGTCTGTGAGACCTCAACGAATGCCGACTTCAGTATTGGTAGCCGCTGGAGACAACACAATGCATGGGCCGTTACCGGTTCAAGCAAAGTATCAACTTTCGTTGACAGAACTGATGTGAGTGTCAGACAGATATCCAACACACATTCTTCTCCACATAGCAGGCATCGTAGAACAGGTAAGATGCAATCTTGCCAGATTTGTCAGAATGATAGAAACCACGTGGTATTCAGATCTCTTAAATGAGCCAAGCCCATAATTTGGATTATGAGCTCACGACACCTCATCTCCAGAAGAGTGTTCTCCAAGGTGATCTGGGCGTCGTTGGTGAGTTGGCTTGCCATATCGGAGCAGAAGGAGCAAAAATAGTATCCCTGAACGAGTCTCAAAATGAGAGGCAGTCTGCCAAATACAGAGTGCACGAAGTTTGGAAATATGCCTAGGACTGCTTCAAAAGGTGCTAACAGTCCTGTGTACAATACTACTGGTATCAGACATGTTTAAGATCAACCTAACATTTCTGCAAAATGTATAGGGCAGTTTGTGGATAAAAGGATATGTATCTCTGTAGAGGACCTCGCAACTTGTAGTTTATACGCCTCTTTGGACGAGGTCAGCCAAGAAACTGTAAGAGGGAAACTGGCCAATACCCTTAGCCAACAACGGGGACATACCACCCTTCCATCAGTGGTATTAAAAACATATGTGAATGGAGAAGACCCGGATTATTTCTTTTCCAATTTTGAACGTATGGCCAGAGCCACTTGGTGGCCTGTGGAGAAGTGGGGGCTTTACCTGGGGCCCCTCCTCTCAGGAGATATGCAAGCCGCATATCAAGCGGATAATCCCCTTGGAATCACCCCTATGATGAAATAAATAAGACCATCTTAGAGAGGTAAGGGATAGATGAAGAGACCTACCGTATGAGACTACGACAAAGCAAGGAAGGCCCCTGAGCCCTGTCCTTTAAGGTAAAGGATATGGCCGACCGATGGCTTAAACCGTTGGGGTAAACCAAAGAAGAAATCATAGAGAGGATATATTTGGAACAATAGTTGGTCTCCTGCTTCCACCCATACAGAAATGGGTGTGACAACATACCCAACTCAACATGGATAGAGCTGTAGAAATAGCTAGTGCTTTTAGCAGGGCTTTTGAATTACAAAAAGGCAGAGAAGAAGCGCATGGAAAACCCTCGGGAAGCTCCACCACTAAAGGAAGTTGGGCCCCTGTCCCTAGAAAACCTGAGACCTTTACTTTAATGCCGGGACCCTTATCAACTCCTGTACGACTCACCACCCCAGAAGGACCCCAAAGTTTTAATTGTGGGGGGTTTGGAAATAAAGCTAGAGTTTGCTTTCAAAAAGAGGAACCAATGGAGGTTGGATTAGCTCGGTCCTTTTACTGTACCAAGGAGGGTCAACTCCTTCCCTTCTATAAGGTAGTGAGGGTAAATGGGGAGGACCGGTCTGCCCTAATTGATACAGGGTGTTTGCACAGAGTTATGAGGCCTCAAACCATTCCTGGGGGTATTCCTCGGTCCAGGGGTATGGTAAACATCCAATGTGTTCAAGGTAACAGTAGACAGTATCCTACAGCAGAAGTACAAGTGCAACATGAGCCAGCAACTGAACCCATTCCCTTACGTGTAGGACTCATCCCTAAATTGCCAGAACCATTTATACTAGGGAGAGACTATCATTATATAGAACAGCTTCTACATAACGAAACAGAGGAGTGTAGCAGAATTGCCCCATTCGCCAAAGAGCAGGACTTGGACTCTTTCCCAGGGAAGACAAAGAAAAGTAACAAACAAAAGAAGCGAGAGAAAAAAATCTGGACCCAAGTAGCCCTGACCCAGCCAAAAGAAGTAGTTGTGTGGCAGTATGATCCAGGGTTTCTCGCGGCACAAAGGGAAGATCCCACTTTAAGGGAGGCTTGGAATCAGGCTAAGGAAGAGGAAGACCCCGACCAAGTAGGTCCTCAATTCTTTATAAAAAAGGGTTTACTATATAGAAAAGGAGGGAGGGATCACAAGCCTCAATTGCTCGTTCCCCAAAAGTATAGAGAGAAAGTGCTTTTTCTGGCCCACAGTCACCTGTTAGGAGGGAATTTTTACAGTAAGAAAACAGAGAAAGAAATCATAGAAAAGTTTTATTGGCCTGGTAATTTTCAACAGATCCGCCGATATTGTAGAGAATGTTCCCTCTGTCAGAAAAATAGTCAAAGTTTTCCCCCAAAAGAACCCCTTCGGCCATTGCCCATAATCAAGGAACCTTTTTCCAGGGTGAGGAGGGATATTATTGTTCCCCATCTTCTATCTCGAAGTGGCTGTAGGTATGTGTTGGTCTTAGTGCATTTTGCAACCCGCTTTCTTGAAGCAATTGCTTTAAGACAACCTAATGCAACCCAAATAGCAAAAGCCATGATTTCTATCTTTACTAGGGTAGGATTTCCACGAGAAATCATAACAGATCAAGGTTCTTCTTTGTTTCTAATCTAATGAAACAGGTTTGTCAACAGCTAAACATTAAACAACTAAGAACATCCACCTACCATCCTCAGACAGATGGGTTGGTAGAGAGGTATAATACCACACTCAAAACCACCTTAATAAAGCTTCTTGATTTAAAAACTAGAAAATGGAAAGACATGCTACCATTGGCTCTATTTGCCATCCGTTGTAAACCACAAAAGAGTATAGGATATTCCCCCTTTGAATTGTTTTATGGGAGACGCCCACGTACCCTATTGGAGAGGGCAGGGGGAGAATGAGAAGAAGAACCGGGAGGTAAACCTTTGCCCAAATATGTACTGAACCTTAAAACACATTTACAAGAATTGCGTAGTATAGTCCGGACCAATTTAGAACAAGCTCAGACATCCCAAAAGACTCAGTATAACAGAAGGGCAAAGATACGCACCTTTGAGATAGGTGATTATGTTTTGTTGATGTTCGCTGATTCAGACCACAAAATGTTAGGTCAGTGGCAGGGACCTTTCCGAGTGATAGAAAAGGTAACCCCGGTGACATACCGTTTGGAATTAGATCCAAATAGACCTTTGGTTAGACTAATAGAACCAGCCCAACCTTTATACTTCAAAAGTTTTGATCCAGAACTTCCTGCCCATCAAAGAGACGAGTTATGTAACCACTTACATAATTTGCGCATAAATACGTGTGGAGATGTGTGGCTCACCGATTAGAGCGGCAGACCCTGAGGCAGAGATCTGGCCCGGGACCAGGGTTCAATCCCCGTCGCGGCAGGGTCTTGGGCTCAATGTCCTCAGACCCGATAATTCTCACCTCGGTGCCTACTCTAATCATGGGTTCCACTCTGCAACTCTGAGCAATAGCTTGCTTAATCTCCACACCGGCCCTAACAATGCTAGGATGCCTGGCTTCACCTTGGGGGTGCCCAGGAGTGGACACCTCACACGAACCGGCCAGGAAGGGTTCCACAGTGGTATTCGTACAGCGCTTAGAGACCCCTGGGTGATAGGTGCTATACAAGTGCAAATTACATTTACATTTACATTTACTTACAACCTCTACAGGAGGTGTTTTCCCTTATGCCAGGGAAAACAAATGTAATGGAACATGAGATCTATACCATCCCTGGGAAGAAAGTGAAGCTACATCCTTATCGCATCCAGAGGCTAGGAGAGAAGCAGTGAGAAAAGAAGTGGAACAGATGCTCCAAATGGGAATCTTAGAACCATCCTCTAGCGAATGGAATTCCCCGATTGTTCTAGTTCCAAAACCTGATGGGTCCATCAGGTTTTGTATAGACGTCAGAGAGGTGAATAAAATCTCCCAGTTTGACTCATACCCTTTGCCGAGAGTCGATGAGATGAGAGAGAGAATTGGAAAGGAACGCTATACAAGCACTCTCGACCTCTGTAAAGGGTATTGGCAGGTACCCTTGCATAAACAAGATAGGGAGAAAACTGCCTTTTCTACTCCTGAAGGGTTGTTTCACTTTACTGTTCTACCCATCGGGTTACATGGGGCCCCTGCTACTTTTCACTGGGTGATGAATACAGTCCTGAAACCCTGTGCGGCCTTCGTGGCAGCTTATATCATTTACATTGTCATACACAGCGAAATGTGGGAACAACATCTACAACATTTAGAAGCAGTAGTCCAAACTTTGGGGATACAAGGATTTACGATAAATCCTTCCAAAAGCAAATTGGCGGCGAAATCCGTTAAATATCTAGGATATCTGTTGGAGGAGGGCCTAATAAAACCCCAAGAGGAGAAAGTGGAGGCTATCACTGCCATTCCCTTCCCGAAAACCAAGAGAGGTTTAAAAGCATTCTTAAGGGGTTCTAGGTTACTAAAGACGGTTCATCCCTAACTTTTCACAGAAGGTCCACCCTTTAACAAATCTTCTAAAGAAAGAAGTTAAAGCAGAGAGGGCATAATGATAGGATTTTAAGATGGTTTCCGGCCTTGCAGCCTGTAGTGTTTATTTAACTGTTGCTTTGTTATCATTACACGCACAGCATGTTCTCTGCACGCGCTGCCTGCCGGTGCACTATGACGTCAGGGTGTTCTACCTGATCACCGGCAGGCTGACAGTTGGGTGACAGTTGCTTGCCTCTGGCACTTGCGGTCAGACGTACCTTGGTGTCAGGTGTGTTACACTTAATAAAGAATCTTCTACTTACCGGCATTTTGTCATCTCTACAAGTGGCGACGAGGCGGAGAGCTTGACACCACAAGGAACCCACGGGAAATTATTTACGCGAAGTCGGCGTTGGGTACGTCCTGGTCCGTAATCACTTCGTTGGAATTCCATCTTTGGGAGTATGTCTTTGCGGAACAGAAGATTGATCTGCTGACCTTCCGATGTGTGAGACTGGTGAGGAGAAGTGAAACGCATAGCAGCGTTACTGTTCTCGAGATACATCTGTTTACCCTCGTTCGAATCACAGGCGATGGAAGCAGGAATTAAAGGGTGAGCCAAAACTACCCTTTTGAATGTTTTATCCTGTGCGTGAATGAGGAAGTTTGTAGGACTGGAGAGTGTCTCGGGGGTTCCCGTTGTACACTGCCTGCAATTTTGAGTTCTGTTTGCTCCTCGTCCTCTCGCTGAATGCTGTTTGCGGAGACTGAAGGGCGGAACTTGTGAGGAGATGGTCTGCCTGTCTATTATTGCCTTCGCCTGCTGAGACAGCGTGTCAGTCTGAGACGAAGAAAACGCTTGAGTGAGGAGCGCCTTCGTATGTGGAAATCGATGTGATTCCCGCCCTCCTGCGTATCTACATGGAAAGCCTGAGGAGAATTCCTGTCAGGTTGGTTGGTGACGTCATTGGAACGCAGCGTGAGGCTACGTCGGCGGCCATTTTTAACAGGGCTTTTCGTGTGTGTCATCTGCTGGTGATACGCACACCTATTAATTGAATGGGAAAGCTGTTTTCTTTGCGTCGAGGAGCAGATTCAAGGAAGATTTACCCTCTTAGCAATTAACTTTGCTTTCACAAGGAAGAGTGGCGTGTTATTACTACCGATGATGCGCACATCTGAGTTTGAGGATAACAATTAGACTTTACTGTTTAGAGACTGAAATAAACTGACAGTAAATTTCTGGTTAATAACTTTGTAGGATTTTCTACAGAATGGAATGGAAAATACACTATTCTAATTTATAAAGTGTCCTGAGGTTTGGTTCAGTTAGATAATATTGTAAAATATAATTATTCTTTCGCTATTTTGAAGAGTAGGTAACGTATAGGATGGCTACAGGTAATGTTTGGAATCTATCACCCCCACAACCTTTCATACCATCTACTGGGGATGATGCACTCAAATGGGAGGAGTGGAGGGAGTATTTTGAGAATTATTTATCTACTTTTGAGGGGGAAGAGGAGTTGACCCCGGAGAAGAAAAAGAGAATCCTACTTCACTGTCTGGGAGCAAAGGCGATGAAAATATATAATAAAATAAACAAGAAAACTAGGACTGGAGATGTTTATGAAAATGCATTAGAAGATTTGACTTTGTATTTCAAGCCTACCATCTCTATTTCTGTTAACAGATTCAAGTTTTTTCAACGCAAGCAAACACAGGAAGAATCTGTTGAAGATTATGTTGCTGCGTTGAAAAACTTAGCACTTACCTGTAGATTTGGGGCATTACATGATGAACTTATTCGTGACCAGGTCGTTATGAGATCCTCAAATAAACATGTACAGGAAAAATTGTGGGCTAAAGGTGAATTACCTTTGGAAGAAGTAGTTGAAATTGTAAAATGTACAGAATTAACAGGGAGATGTGCAAGAGCAGTATTACTAGAAGAAAAGTCCTCTGTTGAGGATAAATCTACTGTAGCAAAAGTCATAAGTTCTAAGAGGAGCTATGTAAAACCTGGTTCTGGATACGAAAAAGGTAAAGATACTGTCCATAAAAGTAAACTATCAGATGAGAGAAGATGTTATAGATGCGGCAGTAGATACCATTTAGCCAATGACAGGTCTTGTCCAGCAGTGAGGCAAAAATGTTCTAATTGCAGTATGGTAGGACATTTTGGTGTAATGTGTCCTAAGAAACAGAAGGGCAATATAAATGTAAAAGCGATAATTTCAGAGGAAGAAGAAAGGTTTACATCTTCAGATGAGGATGATATGAACTTATTTGTGTTAATTGTAGAAGATAAGCTAAACAAGAAAAAGAAACCTATCTGTGACATGAATATTGGTGGGGTTGATGTGTCCATTGTGGCAGATTCGGGCTCGCCATATACCATAGTGAATGAGGAAGTATGGATGGAGAAATTTGTACCGGTGATAGGGAAAAAATTATTGAAACCAGATATTTTTCCCAAATCGTTCAATTATCAACCCATTGAAATGCTAGGTTTTAGGGAACTCGAGTTCATATTTAAATCCCGTCAAGCATTTTGCAAACTGTACGTCTCCAAAGTGGGTCCATCCGTGTTAGGATGGATGGATCAGGGAGAATTGGGTATTATTCTAGATCCCAACAGTCCAGATCCTGTCCTCATTTTACAGACTGAAGAAGATTGTAACAATTTCTATAAGAAAAGGTTTCCTGGGGTATTTTCAGAGAACATTGGAAAGCTTAGAGGTTTCGTCCACGAAATAAAACTTAAGAGGGACGCCATACCCTGCATACACAAGTCTAGGAATATACCATTTTCTATCATTGGTGAAGTGGAAAATGAACTAAAAAAGTTGCAGAGGGAGGGAATTATTGAACCGGTGGAATCGGCAGAGTGGGTTTCGCCATTGGTGGTCGCGAGGAAGTCTAATGGCAAGCTTCGTCTTTGCATTGATCTTCGCGATTTGAATAAAAACATTTTGGTAGATCAATTTCCCTTGCCAAAGATTAGTGAGATGCTGTCCCTTACAAATGGTGCTAAATGGTTTTCTACAATTGACCTAAGCTCCGCTTACCACCAGGTGGCATTGCATCCCAATAGCAGAAGTCTTACTACATTTGTGACCCCAATGGGGTGTTATAGATTCAAGAGAGTACCTTTTGGGCTGGCCTCTGCTGCGGCCATGTTTCAGAGATTAATGAGTGAACTCTTTAAAGGTGAAAAAGATTTATTGATTTTCCAGGACGACATCATGATAACAGGCAAAAGCAGAGGTGACCATGATGCCAAATTAAACAGGGTCCTAGGGTTGCTGGAACATCATGGGCTCACAGCAGATCTACGTAAATGCAAACTTGCTGCCAATAAGGTCACCTATTTAGGGCATGAAATTGATGGGAATGGTATAAGACCAAAAGAAGAGCTGCTGGCAGCAATTAGGGATGCGCCTTCACCCCAGAATAAAGATGAGGTGAGAGCATTCTTAGGGTTATCTGAATTCTATGCTAAGTTCGTGAGGAACTTTTCTTCTAAAACCTTACATTTAAGGGAACTCATTAAGCAAAAAAATAAATTTGAGTGGAATGCAGTTTGTGAAGAGGCGTTTAGAAGGATAAAGGAAGACATTTGTGGTGCTCCACCCCTTCAAGGATTTAACCCCTCCCTGAAGAGCATAGTTACCACAGACGCTAGCAACAAGGGGTTGGGTGCAGTTCTTTCGCAGGTCAATGGAGAGGGTAAAGAAGTTACCGTTGCTTTTGCCTCTCGGTCAATCACTCCCACGGAGGTGAGGTATTCCGTGATTGAGAGGGAGGCACTAGCGTGTGCGTGGGCACTTAACCATTTCAGACAATACATTTGGGGGTATAACATCACCCTTAGAAGCGATCACAAACCTTTGATAAAGGTGCTGTCCACAAAGGGTCTCCTGGTTGCTTCCCCCAGATTATCTAGGATTTCCATGAAATTGTTAGAGTATAACTATGAGGTTGAATACCTTCCTGGGGTGAGAAACAAGGTGGCAGACTGTCTAAGCCGTTTGCCCCTACCGTATGATGAAGAACAGGTTTCAGGTATAGACACTTTCTGTATTGCAAACATTCTGGAGGAGGTGCAGTGTATTTCGGTTGGGGAATGGGCAGGAATGATGGAAAAGGATGAAACTTTACTTGAAGTGAAAAAATACATAAGGGCGGGCTGGCCGGACAAGAGGAAAATACCAGCTCAATTACGTCCTTTTTGGGAACTCAGGAATGAACTGTCAGTGGAAGGTGAACTGATTTTAAGGAGTGGAAAGATGATTCCGCCTAGGGATTTACGTCCAAAACTTTTAGACATTTGCCATGAAGGACACCTTGGAATTGGTAAGACCAAGAGTAGAGTCAGAAATTCTTACTGGTGGCCAGGGTATGACTTGGATATTGAAAGAAGTGTAAGAAATTGTACGGCCTGCGAAAATTCAGATAAGACAAAACAGACTTTGAGACCACCTCTTCAACCACTATCTTGTCCAAACATGCCATGGGTCAGACTAGGTATAGATTTGTGTGGTCCGATTAGAGAAAGAGATGAACTGTTGTATCTGATTGTTCTTGTAGACCATTTCTCAAAGTGGCCAGAGGTAGAAGTGGTGCAGGAAGCTGATGCAAAAAGTGTTGTAGGGTTTTTGCGCAAACTTTTCCTGAGGGAGGGACTGCCAAAATGCATTGTTTCGGACAACGGCCCACAGTTCATTTCTAAAGAATTCAAGGAGTTTCTGAAGAAACATGGTATTGAGCACAAAACTACATCTGTGTACCATCCGGCTGGTAATGGTGCTGTAGAAAGGTTTAATCGAGTGATTAAAGGAATAATCCAACTGGCAAACCAGAATAACATGTCATGGAGGAAGCAAATAGTAAAGAATCTTTGGTCATTCCGAGTTACACCGTGTGTATCAACTGGCACCAGTCCTTTTGTACTTTTGAGAGGAAGGACACCAATCACAAAGGATAACATAAGCTGGGCCAAAACAGAAAGAGTCATGTGGTCTCCGGAAAAAATACAGGAAAATGTAAAAAAGTCGCAAGCAATTTGCAAGAAGTACTTTGACAGTAAACATGCTAGTAAGAGAATTAGCATTAAAGAAGGCGACTATGTGAGGGTAAAAAGTGCAAGGATCACCAAGAAGGGAAAAAGACAATACTCTCAACCTATGGAAGTAAAAAAAGTGTTTTGTAATTCAGCCCTCTTAAGCGATGGGAAGTCATGGCATTTTTCTGCTTTGTCCTTATGCAAGGAGGGAGGTGGAGAGTGTGTTTACGATTCTGTTATGGAAGACAATGAAGTTTCCTGTTCTCAGGACTACGATTGGATTCTGGACCGTGTTGGAGCTGAGGGGTCTCGACCAGAGGGTACCAACGTTGTATCTTTGGGTACATACGAGGTGTTTTCTGAGATTGAGGACAACTCAGGTACGTCACGGTTGGAAGACGGCAGTAGTGGTCAGAGCAAGGTAGCATTAGAGAAGTACAGGTGTCTGACCAACAGTGATATTGGGTCAGATTCCGAAGATTCTATTTATGAAGATGTCGCGTCACAGGACGACAGTTGTGAGGATGAACCCAGTGTAAGCCGATATGGAAGAGTAGTTAAGCCTCCAGCTAAATTACAAGATTACGTGTGTGATTAGCTGCGGGTTCTTCTCTTCCCATCTGCAGTCACTCATGTTATCCATGGGTCCCCTTGTTGGTTAGGAAGGGAGATGTGTAGTGTTTATTTAACTGTTGCTTTGTTATCATTACACGCACAGCATGTTCTCTGCACGCGCTGCCTGCCGGTGCACTATGACGTCAGGGTGTTCTACCTGATCACCGGCAGGCTGACAGTTGGGTGACAGTTGCTTGCCTCTGGCACTTGCGGTCAGACGTACCTTGGTGTCAGGTGTGTTACACTTAATAAAGAATCTTCTACTTACCGGCATTTTGTCATCCCTATTGCTTTATCACCCTACATCGGAAAGGGAAGGATCATGCTAACGCAGACTTTCTCTCCAGATATCCTCTTGATTCATTTCTTGCAGGCAAGAAAGTTAGGAAAGGGGATGTGAGAAAAGGGTGCCAGACGAGAATGTGGAATCACCATTGAACGATGCCTTCTGTCCGAATACTACCCAGAGACACAAAGAGTTAACCACAGCCCTTCCCTCATCCCTATAGGAAACTGAGGTGAAGGACGGGGCACCGAACGAATGGAGGAGGAGGAACCAACCGGATGAGGCGGGTCAACCGCCCTTAAGGAGGTGGCCGTTGGAAGAAGAGGCGTGCAGAAGGAGGAACCCGGAAGACGGCAAGGAGTTCAACCCGACGGATCAGCGATTGGAGACGTAGTCGCGGAGAGAAGCGAAGGACGAAGAAACCATGGCAGGAACCGGTACTGACTTGGAGGACATGGATGCCCCCAGAAGAAGCTGAGAGGCCGTTGCGGCAGATGCGGTGAGTGACCAAACAGGTACATGTGGGGAAGAAGGGAGTACCTTGGGCACAAAACCTTCCTAAACCTGCACTAACGTCTGCATGCCAGTGTCACCCGTGAGACTCTAGACCTGCGCTATGCATTACTCCCGTTCGAGTTCCCGTAATTGAGCGCTATAATTCCCCTCACTTTGTTTCGATTGTGGCAGTTGCGGAGGGAAAACTTATGGCTGTAGTGAATAGGGAAGAATATTCCGTAACTCAGCCTCCCTCGTTAAGTCAAAGTATATTATTTATCCTCTGTAGGAGAAGGGTTCAAGTAAATCCCTTTATCCGTTCTTTTCCCATAATTTCTGATGCATTTCGGGTGTGGTGACGGTAACAGCCAGACTAAAGAGGCAGTACAGTCTATTGACCGCTCTTCTCTTCTCTTTTAGAACTCCGGGACGGCAACCACCATACTTGGGAGAACACTGAGGAAAAGGAGAGCGCAACAGGCGAGTCAACCTAGACCACTACCACCTGACCATCCTGTCTGCTGATAAATGAGTCTATGAATTCCCACTTAAACTCTTAAATAAAATCTCACCATTCAACCCTCAATCCAGCCTCCTAGTTTCCATTTCCGCCCATCCCTCCGACTAGCTTCCATTCAAAAGCTGCCTAAAAATTGGATCTATAACTGCAGCTGGAGAACCTTGCAGGTGGCAGGATAAGTTGGTAGAAGAACCGTCACAGGCTCCATGTAAGTTAATACCCTGACATAAAAGTGTACCGCTTGGTGAGCTTTTGCAGTTTGTTCCACTAAGAAATAGTTATTTTCCCCCACTCCAAAATCTGTGTGTATATGGTCAATCCCAGGTTGACTTCATGTATTCTTTACCCAACCTTTCATGTATGCCAGCTGGTATATGTTTCAAACAATACTGAAATTGGAAAATCGTCACTGGTAGAGGGATTGTTCCATGTTTTAGCCATTCTGTTGCTGGTTTCTCAGAAAAAGTTAATGGTAATCTTTCCAGTTTTTCTATGCTCAGCACTGTATAGTCTGCTCCTATTTGTGCCATAGTGATTTGTTTATCTGTAAGGTTAAATGCAGAAAACAAGCACTTGGTGTTGATTAGACACCATGGCACATAGCCAGAACGCAGATTTTGTAACGTCCAGCCTAAAAGCATTATAGAATGTAATTGTGACTGTTCATGTTGTAAAATGAGCAAGTCCTGTTCCATTATGTCTATGGCAGAGGATACTATGCTGTCCAAACTATACATTCTGGGTGACAGTCATTAACCCATTGTCAACTACAGGGAGAGATTTCTCTAAATTAATACGATCAATTTCTCAGATTCGTTCTGCAGTCTCTGCTTGTGTTGCTTTCCAAGCGTCATTATAAATGGCATATATACCAGCGTATAAAAAACATTTATGACGTGGTTTGCCAGTCCTTGTAAGAAGTCCCTCAAATCAACGCCATCTTTAAGTAAAGATAAGTATTGTTTTACCTCTGTTAGTGTGGACTTCTGTAGCCACTCGAGGCACACTTTTCCTACACTGTATGATGTTACTATCTCTGGATGTTGTCTCTAGACATATCTCGGATCTGGCCTAGTGAATGTGAGCCCTTGTGTTTTATTGAGGAACCTATCTTGACAGTTGTTTGTGTCTGTGGGCCAGATTAACCATCTTTTCCAATCAAGATTAGTTCTGTTTCTAAATAAAATTGTTTTACGTCGACCACCCCCTCCTGAAGTGTTCTTACTATCAGGTGTAGGTGTAGGTATGGACGGTTTGTTTAAATCTTTTATCTTAGCTAAGCCAAGAGAAGATGTCAGTTGAACAGTGTCATTTAAAAACATTATTTGTTCAGGGATGATGCAGGCTCTAAATAAGGCTTCTAATCCCTGCCCTTGCCAGTCTTTTGTGCCCCAGACAGGTTTTGTCTCAATATTGTCTTTCCAAAAGTCAAAGCCTAACGTAGACAATTGAGCATAAAAGGCCGCAGAATACATTTGCTAAGTATTAGTCAACATACTTTTCATTCCTGTCTTATTAACATTTTAATGTAAAATGTTTCTGGATTTGAGAAATTAAAACCTGAGAAGTATGGAAATTTGTCATAGAATGTTTTTGAGCTACCCTTTGGTGGCGTTGGACAATGTTCCCATTGATTATATGTATAAACATTTCTAGGGTTTGCAGATCTATGCAAGAAATGATGACCACAGTGATTATAACAATACATTTGTTCATAATCTGATGAACCTTCTAGGTATTCATGTTTTGTAAATTTTGAAGACATCTCTAAGTCAGACATCATATTATTAACAGTCTCAAAGTCCCAATCATCAGAAAATGTGCGGGGTGAAACAAAGTAACTCATGGAAACCTTGAATTGATGTAGAATCTTAAACAGCTCTGCAGGACCAAAGGTGTCATTATCAGTTCTGTCCCAGGCTATACCATCAGGTATAGGAACGGCTGTGATGTTCACTAATGACAAGTCTCTTTGTTCATGATGAGACGATTTGTGTGGCTTGAGGAGTAAGTTGATGTTCTTAGTTGCTGTGTCCATTTTACTATATTTTCCATTTATTAGCATTCCCAAAGATAGTACAAGAGTCAGCCAAAGTACGAGGGAAAATATGCCTAACACAATTCAAAGTTCAACCCATGGTGAGAAATGAAATGAAATTAAATGAAATGAAATGAAAATAACATTTATAGAGCGCTACAAATGCCCTCAGGCGTCCAGGCGCTATGACTCTCGGAGAAGCCCTCAGGAGAACAAGCAGATTTAGATTACTGAAAGAAGAAAGTTTTGAGTTGTTTCCGGAACCATGTGAGGTTTGAATTGCTTCTCATGTGGAGGGGGAGGGAGTTCCACAGTTTCGACACATTGAAGGAGAAGGAACGTCCCCCTGATCTGGCTCTGAAGATTTTAGGGACTTTGGCCAGAAAAGCAGAGGAGGATCGAAGCTCCTTGTTGGGCAGGTATGGGGAGATGAGGGAAGAGTTGATTTCTGGGCCCATTTTCCAGAAAGCCTGGTGAGCGATGCACAGGGCTTTGAATTTAACTCTATTTCTAACAGGTAGCCAGTGCAGCGCTTTTAGGCCAGCAGTTATTGAGGTCCTGCGTGGGACCTCAAGTAACGTGCGGGCAGCACAGTTTTGGGCGCGCTGAAGTTTTTGTAGGGTGTAGTCCGGTGCTCCAAGGTACAATGCGTTGTTGAAGTCCAGGCGAGATTGGACGAGGCCTTGTATGATTATCTGCCTGGCTTCAAATGGGAGAAGGGGAAGGATTTTCTTGATTACCCTGAGGAGGCCAAAACAGGTGGCTGCCACTTTCGTGGCCTGGGTGTTGAAGCTCAACGACTTATCCAGCCATACCCCCAGGCTTTTGATGCTATCGCTGGGGGCAGGGGCCGCCCCCATGCTTGCTGGCCATAGCAGCTCTAGAGTGGAGGGGGCTGTCGGGCCTAGGAGCATAAGCTCGGTTTTGTCTTCGTTGAGCTTCAGGCATGAGTCCATCATCCAGCCCCTCACTTCCTCCAAGCACGCCGATAGATTGGGCAGCGATTGGAGGCCGCTCTTCTGCACAAGGGAAACCACCAGCTGGGTGTCGTCCGCATAGGAAATGATGTCAACGCCATGCGGACGGACAATCCCAGCCAGCGGCCTCATGTACACATTGAAGAGCGTGGGGCTTAGTGAGGAGCCCTGAGGGACTCCACATCCCAGAGGCCTGCTTGATGAGACGGAGGTGCCGTCGAAGACCTGGAAGGTTCTATCCGATAGAAAAGACTTGAACCAAGCCAGGGCTTCTCCGGACACTCCCAGGTCGGCGAGACGGTTCATCAGAATGGTATGATGTACCGTGTCAAAAGCGGCACTCAGATCGAGGAGGATCACTGCCACTGATCCCCCTCGATCCAAGATCCGTCTTGCTTCCTCGGTCACGGCCAATAGAGCAGTCTCCGTCCCATGTCTGGGGCGGAAACCCGTCTGGGAAACGTCGAGAAGATGGTTTTCCTCAAGAAATTTTGTTAGAATAATGTTGATGTGTTTCTCCAGGATTTTTGATGCCCATGGGAGCAGAGAGATCGGGCGATAATTGCTGGGGTTGGCTGGGTCGAGGGCAGGTTTTTTTTAGCAAGGCCCGTACCATCGCCTGCTTCCAAGTCATTGGTACCGTTCCGCTGAGGATGGAGGAGTTCAGCAACTCCATCAAAGTAGGAGAGATGGTCTTGCTAGCCAGCCTCAACGAGCCCGGGGGAGCCGGGTCACATGGTGAGCCGGATTTGATTTGTTGAGCTAGAGAGTCCAGCGTTTCCAGATTCAGCAATGGAAAGGAATCTAGCTTATTATGAGAGAGAATTACCGTATCCGAAGCTGAGTCGGAGTGTCGGGTGGCAATTTCGGCATCTGGGTCAGGGAAGGAAAGGTAGATTTTATTAACTTTGTTAAAGAAAAAGTCAGCCAGCTCATTGCATTTAGAGGGAGAGCTGCTGTTCTCTGTGGCGAGCGGGGGAGGTTTTATCAGGGAGCTCACTATCTGGTATATTTCCTTCGGTTTTGATTTTGCCATTGTGATTTTATCATTATAGTATGCTGCTTGTGAAGTCTTTATTGCTAATTTGTAGTTCCTGATTGCGTCCCTGTGGGTGGTTTTGTCGGTAGGGTTGTATGTCATGCGCCACTTCCTTTCTAGTCTCTTACAGACGCGTTTTTTCTCTCTGAGATCATCTGAGTACCAAGGTGCAGATTTGCTTTGTCTCTTTGACCCAGATGGATAAGAAGGGAGGACTTGATCAAGGGATGCCGTGATCCAGTCGTTATATTTTTTATTATTTATCATTGGGTCCTGGGAGAGTAAAGGACGAGTGGTGCTTAGAGCCTTGGTCCAGTCATCTACGGAGACCAGATAAGTCTTTTCTAGCTTATGAAAGAGATCTGTTGCCTGTTTTTTCAAAGTCTTATTTGCTGGCGTTGTTTCGGGCTCAATAGGCTCCTCGGGAAACGTATCAAAGTTGAGGAAATAGCCAGAGGCAGTTCTGTCAATTGTAGGGATTGCATCAGGATTATTTGAAATCACTGGGGCTACCTGATCACTTGTCAAATTAGTATAGTCAGATGCTATTTCATTGTAGACAGGCGTTTCTTGACAAACTATTATTTGGGTTTCAAGAGGTACAAGTTCCATGGCTCTGTTGCACAGTCCTTCTTTTCGCACTGCAGATTCTTCAAAGGTGATGAGTCTTTCAGTTTGAACCTCTTGGATTGTAGCCAGATTTGGTCGTCTGCTACATCTTTGGATTCCACTTGGCCTACTACTTATGATTGGCCACATGATGTGGTTTTACCAGGTCGATAGACACAAACCTGTTCTCCTTTCTTTCAGCAAGGGGCGGTAGTAACACTGTTCTTGATCCGTGGATTGCTAGGACAGGTACTGGTTGTCTGTAAGAAGGCCCAAAGTCCCTAATGTCCACAATCTTTTCTCTGACTAGATCCCCAATCTTTGGAATCCAGGCAGGCCTTGCTGTGACAGGTGGATCTCCTTCAGTGGTCGTTGGCTTCTGCAGTGTGTTGCTTTGACTTCTTCTTGTTTCAATTAAGTCCTGCAAAATAGCCAAACGTTCTTTCATATCAAAAGTTTTTTATTCTACCACTGAAGTGTGATGATCAAGGTCCTGGACAATCATTCTAGTACCAAAAAGGATTTCATATGGAGTGATTCCACCCTGAGAACTTGTTGGCAGATTATTTAGACTACGTTGGACACTTATTAGATGTTTTATCCACCCGTCACCCGAGCCTAATAACCTAGCTGTTATAGATTGCTTTATTTCCCGTTTTTTCTCTCTACAACCGATTTTTCCTCAGTATGGAATGGACTAGAATATGTCATAACCCTTACAGAGCTTCTTCCAAAAGAGTGCTCTTATTTTCCTAGTTATGTCCACCTCCATCCAGAGCGTTACTTCATATAATTTGTGGGGTACACTAACCCTGGTATCGGCAGTTTCAACTTGGATGTATTCATTCAAGTCCACTGTCTCCAGATGATCCTTCATGATCTTGCGAGCTCTGGTGACTTCTGCTGCACTGTCCAGCATTGTCTGAGCCCACTCCCCGTTCTTGAGTTGTGTCCTCGGCATATCTGATTTTTAGACCTGCTACCTTCTTCTTGGTGAATTGGGTTTTCTTATATTTTGGAACGCGCTGATGGTCTTTGGACTTCACGCGCTCTTCCGTTTGTTCTGACCGTCCTCCTTCTTTCTGATTTCTGTGAGGAAGTCTGAAAGGTATGAGAGGAACGTGTATCAGTATCTTGATATCTATCAGGTATTTTCAAATTATCCCTGTTCCTGAGGTTATATCTCTTTTTTAGAGGGCTCCTTTTGAGGATGACACCTTCCTGGGGTCTGAGAAGGCTTCTCTTTAGAAGTTTGTTTAGTATTCTCCCACTTCTTTTTTGGAGTAGTGAGTTTGTTTTTAATAAAGACCTTTTCAGGACTCTCTGTTAGTAGGGGCCTAATTGGTTTCCCACCCAAATGATCTTTACCTAGTTCTTCATAGGATTTTTCAAATATTCTGGCCAGTTCATATGGTTGCTCAGTTACATCAAATTCTCTTAATTTGGCGGATCACCACGGATGCCTCACATTTAATATTAGCTCATATTATAGCTGAGACCTGTTTGACATCTCTCAGTAGTTTCATACCCAGATTTAAAGCAGGCTCTGCCCCGTATTCATTCTGAATCTGTTTCAGGACGTCTGATATTACCGCCATAGACGGAACACCATGTGTTTTTGTGTAGATTGCAGCAAAAACTGTACCCCAAGTGTCACAGTCCTCCAGGTGTGGTGCAATCCCCATTGGTAAACAGATTGTTAAAATCTTGTGTTTCTCATAAGGGGTACTATCAGGAAATACTGCCTCGATTTGAGTAATTTATTTTTGAGCTATCCAGAATGGAATTTGTTCCCGTTTTGCAGGTTAGTTACCAATGACTGATTGTATAGTCTTAGGTGTAATTTTATTTGTGTTCCCCTGGCGTTGGTTATGTTGTGGAATTCTTATAGGAGATTGGACTGTTAGAGTCCGCATTACATATTGAACCAATTTTCCATGGATTTTTATTAGTTGTTTTAGTTGAACTAATAGTTCCGCAACTGCTTACAGCAATGGACTTTACATTAAAAAAATCATGGACATTCCCTTAAAAAAGAAATGTTAAAGTGAAGTTTCAGTTGGGATTTGTCATATAACTTCACTTGACATTAAAAAAGCTTTGAAATTCACTAAAAAGAAGAACGTTTGATGGGACTGCCAACTGAAACAGAATGTTTTACCTAACAAACCACTGAACCTCACCAGTGCATGTTACATCATGTAACTAGAACAGAGCCCTGCGTGTACTCTCACATATTACATCACTCCTGACACGTTCAATGACTGCATTGATAGCATCCTCAATGACATGAAATTACATCATTGATAACAACACTGCATGGTGAGGGCACGTATTATAGTTACTCCACCTGCAGCAAGACCCAGTGCTCTAACACCAGGGGTTTGAGTTTACTTTAGGGCTCAAGTTACAGTTACTTGAGACATCTAGAACTCGTCCTCTAAAGTAACTTAAAATCTCACCCCGCCATGCACAGTGTTGTCATCAATGATGTCATTTCAAATGTGTCAATGGTCTTTTCAATGGTGTCACAGAACATGTAATGAGTGATGTAATATCTGAGCTGCAAGGAAAATGCCTCCTATTGCATGTTCACCCCCACATTTTTGGACTGTTCCTGCTGGTTTTTCTGACTATGAGAGAGCACAGATGTCTGCTAACCAGACCCCTGTGCTAGTGTTCTAACCCTATATCACAGATATGTTTAATTGGATGCAGCCAATTGACAAGCACTGACTTACTTATAACTAACTAGTATATTGACCAGGGGTACCAAGGGCGTGTAAGGCAGAGTGTCCAGCCCGGGCTGCAGCACTGTTTTGCGCCACTCTGAATGTGACAAAGGACAAAATGGATCTCAGCCTGCCACTGCAGACTGGAAGGGCACTCTTTACACTGCTAGTTCGACGTTGCCATTATAAGTAACGACAAAGCCACTACTTTACTTAGTGATATATATAGGTCTCCCCTAAGGAGGTCCTATTGCAGTTAGCTAAATATTTTTTAAGTAAGACATATACTTTTCATATGTCTTTGCAGCAAAACTTGCAAAATGTTGTTTTGCTCTGAAAAAGATACTAGTCCCCTTGGCTAACACAGGGTTCCTTGATGGAACCCCAGCCTGGCTAACCTCTAAATGTGATTACCTAACAAGTTCAAGAATGGTATCAAACTAATTGTGGCATTAAACCCAACCTGATGCTCAGGTTGAATTCAATGTCACTATTACAGGTAAGCAACATTAGAAAATGGCATGCTGCACTCCAGTAGAGTCACTCACACAGCATTTTGCCTACCTGGGAGACATGCAAACTACTGGCAGGCCCAGGAGCAAAGGCAGTTGCAGCATATGAGGTATTGCCTTCTCTCCCAGGTTTGCCAATTGGAGTGTTAGCCCAAAAGGTGAGCTTCAAAGTAGGAGCCTTCTTTGAAGGGCTGACAGCGACAACACCCTCAGCAGGATGCCTTTTGTTCCTGCAGACAATTAGGAGACAGATCTAGAGAAGGTTATCCCGTCCCCAAACTGGTTTTCCTGTGGGGGTATATCCTAATGATAGCCACACCTCTAGGGTGGAATACCACTTTCCTGATGACCAAGCAAGGGTCATGTCATCTTGAAATGGTCAAGAAATGGGCAATCTGGGATATCCAGATCCTACACCTTGCTGGAAATACATCACTAGGTGGAAGGGGACCCAGTTGCCCATTGGCTAGTAACCACGGGGTCCCCTCAGGGCTCTTTCCTGGAATATATGTGACACTCCTGGCATCCTAACCCTCAGATCATGCTGGAGTTCAAGAAATCACTGTAGAACGACTGCCTTTCTGTACTTGAACTCCACAAAGAGAGTCTGCAGGTTAGAGAGAACTTAACCTGCAGCACTTTGGGCTAGTAAGGTTTGGACTGTGCCTGCGGCTTCTGGCCCAGAGAAAAGTTGGTTCACAACCTCCACCCACAGCAGTGAATCCAAGAATCAGTCGGGTGATCCCTGGAACCAGCTCCAGAAACACAAGAGCTGAAGAAGCCCAAACCAACAAGCCGGTAGCCACTTCACAGGTTTTGCCACTACCATTCGTAGGGTGCACAAAATCTGAGATAGCCAAAAGTTGTACCCATTTTTGCCAGATCCAGGAGTTCTATCACAGTCTGGATTCATCGTACTCAAGGGACATTAGCCCCCCACTATGGATTGTGTCCACCCGTGGTGCACGGACACCAGCAACCTAGCATCAGCTGGCACACTACTGTATCACATAGGACTTTGAAGGACTCCAATGTCTGTGGTAAAAGATGCCCCTCATCTCCTGTGGACTGAGGGACAATCACGTAGACACCCTCGTTGACTGCACCTCAACCAGAGCATCCTTTGAGCATCCTATCCCTGCATCCTCAGCATCAAGACCACTCCATTGATGTCTCCGGGGATTATCTCATAATAATAATTCCTAATTGTAAATCGCACACATAGCACCCCTTAAGAGTTTCAAGGCACTGGGGGCTGTAGGGGAGATTAAGTGAGCCAGGGAATGAACTGTGACACTAAAAGCTCTGCAATCAGCCACTCTGGCCTCTGCACCACACCTCCCTCTCTTAGAACTTGTATTAAAAATGCTCTGGTGACCAGGTAGCTGTCTGAAATGTCCTCTCTAGTCCTCCTGACCTTTTCCCGACTGGATTTGGTTATCCAACCTGGGCCAGAGCGCTCACACTAACTCTTTCAAACTTTACAAAAGTTTACAACATTTTTGTTGACCATTGTGTGTTTGCAGTTGCATTTAAAAAACAAGCATAGGCTTGGCCAATAGGTCTTTCCTTTTTCGACCTTATAAGTATTTAGTTATCCAGCACAATATCTTTGGTTCAATAACATCAACTGTTGCATGGCTAAACACTTATAAAGTCCCATTGGCGAGACCTATTGGCTATGCCAATGCTTGCTATTTTTGAACTGGTGTCTCCCACCCTAGCAGTTAGTGATGTGCGAAGCTCACTGGTGTGTTAATGTCCCTTAGTTGGGAGCCATGGGATATTCCATTTGCTCAGGTTTGTTCCGAACCCTTCAAAGCTCGCAACACCTGGCGTGGCTCGCGCTCCAGCCCTCCCGCCCCATTATACAAGCACTGACTCTTTCGAGGTCTGCCACGGGGGCTACTAATGCCATCGAGAGGGCCACCAAAGCCCCGCCCAGGGCGAGCGATGAGTTTAATTCCACACACAACATGCGGTCGGTGGTCAGTCAGCCTTGAATGCGGCCCTCGGTCTGCAAAATTAGAAATTAATATGTGGCATTTTTATGTGTTTGAAAACTAATTCTACACAGGGATTAGGGAGAAGAAGTGGTGATGTCTCCCCGTTAATGTAGCCCCAGTGCGGCTCTGCTCCTAAGATGTCTTCCCTTGCCGCTCCCCCTCGGAGCGGGCACTGGACGGGGCTGGGCTGGCTCAGCTGCAAAAGGTTCCCTGTGCCTGCGGGTCTGCTGACACGGAAAGGCTACAAGCCTCCTAGGGTGGCCGCAGCCTCTGAGTAGGAAAACATTGGCAGCCGGACAAGAAACCAGATCCCTGCCCTGGGGAGGGCATGGGCGAGCTGTGGGGAGTACCTGTCAGTCCCCCCGAGGGGGTTGAGGGGGTGGCGGGCATGGAGAGAGATTTAATGAAGAGAAGATACAGAGCTACCTTAAAAAACACTCATACAAAATGAGGCCGAGCTGTGTGGCATGCCGGTTAGTCCCCTTTGCAGTGGTGGTGGGAATAGAAGAAACAGAACTAGCTTAAAAATATATAACAGACAAACTCCTTAATACCTTAAACTTATAAAAGTGAAGAAAAACAATACAGGGCTGAGCTATTGGGGTTTGTCAGTCACTCCTGTGGGGGAGGGGTGATGTAGGAGGGAGAGTTAAGACAAAGAGCCATTCTAGAATCCGAAACGACACCAAACCGGGAACTGCAGTGTGGACCACTGGGGCCTAGTTGTTGAGACACAGAGGTACCGGTCAGTCTCTCTTCAAGAGTCAGAAGATGGTGAATGATGTCACTTTCCCAACACATTCAAACTGCTTTGTGGTGATCCCTGTTCAAAGTATGGAAGTACCTCTCAGCCTGCACTTCAGAAGTCAAGGGGTCCTCAAGGCGCACGTTTTCCTGTATACATACATTAACACCCACACAGACCTAGGTACAGACAGGCGACTAGAGGTCACGGCCTCCACTGTGGAGAAGCTCAGTCTGACCCCCACCACCTTAGTGTGCTGTGTGCAACCCGGCAGTGGGGGCAAATACACCCGGCTACTTGTCCACCGCCCACCGAGCGCCATGTTAGGTTAAGACAAGCTCCTTTTCACGTGCCCATCCCCATGAATATACCAACCCCTACACACACACGCAAACACTGTTGTGATGCGGCTGGGGGCCAGCTTTGTCCCTACACATCAGCCTCTTCTTCAGGAGCTTTCCATGGAGAGCAGGACAGGGGTGGGAGAAGTATGTACAAGATGGTAGGATCTGTGGTAAGAACCATGCAGACTCCAGGGCGGGGGGAGAGGTGGTGGATGGAGGGCAATGAACAGCAGAGGAGTATGAACTACATGGCAAGACATATATATCGCTCCACCCCCCCCAACTATACCCAGACTGGTGTGTGCAGGGCTGGGTGCTAGCAGCGAAACTACCCTACCACCACATGTTCTAGGCTCTGCCATGTGCTACAGAGAAGAGGGCAGTGATGTGGATGGTGGACAGGACGCCAGGGTGCCTGTACAGGCCCTGGGCCCTAACAGCCAGGCTGCAGGGAGGATGGCAGGATCTGGATGTGGAAAGTACCCTGCAGTGACAAACAGCCAAACACCGTGAAACATGCAGAGACAAACACCACACACGGAGAGACTGCCTTGCCCACTACACTCCAGGCAAAGGTCACTGTCATGACACACACCACAGGGCCTCCTTTGGACAGGCAGTTAAATGGTGGGAGAAGATGCTGTGAGGCACACCAGCACCCCGTACACAGATGGGCCAATGCACTCCAGGCCGGGGGTCACCCCAATGACACCGCAGGGCCTGGTGTGGACAAGCAGTCAATCAGCTGGAAGAAGGTACCAAGACACCCAACGCCCCACACACATGGGCCACCACACTTCAGGCAGGGGTCACTGCCATGACACACACCGCAGGGCCTGGTGTGTACAATCAGTCAAACAGTGGGAAGTATGTGCTGAGAGATGCACAGCACCCAACACACAGGCATGGGTCACTGCCATGACACCGCAGGGACTGGTGTAAATTGAACTCTGGCACCTTGGGCAGCAGTGAGCCCGGCAGAGGTTAAGACAGCTGAAGAGTTAGGGTTTCCCTACATGTGACGGTGGGCTCTGGCGTGTTTGGAGAGAAGGGCAGTGCCATGTTGTGCCGGCGCTACCAGAGCCCGCGGCATGCCAGCCACATTAATAAAGTGGATTATATTTAAAGCTCATCTTCTTACACTGTGTGTAAGAAGCCTCTTAATCGCTGTTTATTCTCCACACTGTGCTAAACTCGCGTCTTAGAATATTCTACCACTGTAACGCAGCCAGCGGCACCCCGGTTGCAAGGGTGGGGTCTGCTTTGCCAGGGTTACATTTAAGCTGTCGTTTCAAGGTAGTGAGCACCGATCCTCATTTTGGGGACCAGGGCATATTTCCCACCATCTAACTTTGACCCAGATTGAGGGAGAGAAAACGCAGATTCGGGCAAAGAAGAACAAGTAAACAGTGACAAAGGAAGGAAGCAGGGGGGAAAAGAATCTTCAAAAGAGTGAGTATTGCGTGAATGCTTGTCACATCACGGTGACGCCTGGCCCGCTGCACGGAGCACTACTCACACTTCAAAGAGAAGGACTTGTTTTCCCTGCGTCTGTGGGCTGTGCTCAGCTGGGCATGGGAGAAATGAAAACAAGTGGGAGGGATGGGGGAGTGTGGCCGACAGTGTTTCCCTGCAGCAGCATGCAGGCGCACCATCTGTTTGAAAGTTAATTACAGATGGTTTCAAAGCTCACTCCCACAAGGGAATTGTCAAACGTGCGCACATTGCCATTGGAAGCAATGAAACGCGTGCACGTTTTTGACCCAGAAAGTAAATCGATTCCTAAAGGTCTCCTCCTATGCAGCGCATGTGTGCTGTGTAGGTGAGACCTAATGATACAAACATCTAAACTCTGCTTCCCCAGAACCATGTGGTGGATTTAGATGATCAAGGTTTCTAAAAAATTATAAACATACAAGCTATTTTTATAAATTGTGTCTGACTTCTTTTGTGTTGTGTGACTTTCTTATTTTGTTGTTTGGTGCTGTTAAATGCTTTACACTATGTTTCTTTATTTATTTATAGAGTGCAACATTTATCCCAGGTGATGTCATGGCGCTAAGGATTACGGTAATAAGCAGGTGGATGAGGCTAAAGGGCCAATCAGTCTTTTGGGAATAGATGTGTTTTAAGTTTTTTCCTAAAGGCATTGTACTCTTGGGTCAGCCTAAATTCAACTGGAAGCTCGTTCCAGTGCCGTGCCGCCAGGTATGAGAAAGACCGACCTCCTGTTCCTTTGCCAAGACTTACTGCTCATAGCCACAACTACCCAGGGCAGTGCTTAGTTTAGTTGATGGTTTATTGCTAACTAATCTACCACAAGGTAACGCTGTCTAGCTACTCCGGAGATTATCACAATAACAGTTAATTATTATTACAATTCTCATTTAAAATGACTTTTACCTGCCACCCAAGCTATTCCTATAGTTTTGAGGGCCTTAAATAGTCCAATGTGTCACATTTGTAGGAGTGTGATGCTTAGTAGTTGTGTTGTTACTGTCATTGGCAGCGCTCACAGGAGCAAGGTGGGATGCAAGCTGCAGCGGCCTCCTGACCAGAGCCATGGCACTATGATTTTTCTTCAACAACAAATAGCAAGGAGTCAGCGCAAACGAAAACTAAATTAAATCACTACATAGTGAGTAGAAGGCAAATGGAAATGAACTAATAATGTGTTGTGCAAATCACACATAGGGTCTCTCGTCTCTGTGAAAAGATTCCCATCAGTCACCACTTGGATCCGCCCTTCATCATCTGGGATCCTTCACCCTCGAAGGTAGATTGTGAGACCCACAGTGGACTGGCAGATGTTTGAAGCCTAATCCTACATGTGGTGCCCAGTGTGAGGGGAACACTTGATGTATATTGTGGTGACTGGAAGCAGTGCTAAAAGTGAAGTGCAAAGTGAAGTTGTGAAACAAACTATAAAATTAGGTAGAGAGGAGAAAAAAGTTTATTAGGGTTCTCTTCAATCCTAAATTAAAATGAGTGTGTAGTGGTCTAAACAAATAACCATTGTTAGAGATGGAAGGTCGACATGTTTCTGCAGACTAATCAGATCCACGTGGTATCTAGGTGCTTCCTCAGGACCATTATCGCTACTGCTTAAAAAGAAATAAGTGGAAAAAGATAAAATATCACCTGAGATATAGTGATACCGTCCTTCTCCTGACTGTGTAGTTCAAAACAATATGTGGATCCATTCCCGACGAGACACACATATAGGGAAAAAAAACAAAGTACATACAAAATTGGATATAGAACACTGTACACATCTTTCTAACACAAAGTGATCTCATTTTATAATGGAAGTGTGATATCTTTCATGTAAATATCATACACCTCTGTCCACAGCACAAAGCTAGCGACTGCTCACTTACCAATTTGGCAGGAGAGAAAAGTCCCACCTCACCTGGCTGCAGCGCAGGTAAAACAGGGCACCGCTCTGAAGTAGCGAAAAGGTAAATGAAAAGAAAGTTAGGACACCCAAGGTGTCCCTCCATTCAAGCAAAAGCTGTTAAGTCTAAAAAACATTTCAGGAAAATGCACCGTCAGATATATGTAAAGTACTGTCATATGAATAATCAAACATATACTGATGTATTTGACACCATTACTATAATTCTAGAAGAGAACTGGTCGTTACAGGGATACTATATGCAGGCCCTGAGATGCATGGATTTTTTTGCATCTGTTTCGTGAAACACTTGTTCATGTCTGACATGATCTATGATCACAACCGACCCTCAAGGAATTGTGTATCGAGGTCAGTTGGTCGCGTCTATCTAGCTCATGACTTAATGTCTTCCGGAGCCTCCAACTCTGTAATATGGGCGTCCAGGACGCATTCTGAAGATGTCAAGGCGACACATAAACAACTATTCAATACTTATGAGAGTTCAGTGTTTCTCACACGCATCTGTGCCATCCTCTGCAATCATATCAAAGTAGGCAAAAGCTCTTCACACCGTATGATTTAAAAGATCGAGCATGCGCCCTCCTGTCCGTCGGTACCACGGGCGTCCCTCTGGGCTGTCGTGGGAGGTACCGACGCGGCGCGCAATCACCCGTTATATTTCCTTTTAGGCGTCGACAGGAGCGTCGCCCGGATGACGTCAGTCTACACGCGACGCGTGTGGCATCATGGGGATGGTAGTTTGTTGAAAACTATGCGCTCGTGTCACTATTCTACCAATCGTTTGACACGTTCTCTCTAAAGCAAATTGCCTAATAGTGCATTGTCTTGCCGGTATACCGTGAACGTCTGTCCTTTCCTAGAACAACTGATGGTTCGACAAAAAACAAGGGGGAATAAATGCCATGTACAGGAGACAAGTATTGAGCATAAATATCTAAATGCACTTTCGGTCATCTGGAACTGAATAAATCTTGTAACAATCATGGCACTAGATATTGTCATTATCATTTATTATTAGAGTGACATCCATGGGATGTCCTCATTGAGGCCCACTTTGTCAGATCTAAGTTTATACACCCATCTTTGTTCTTTTTTAAATAAGAAACTACTGATTTCAGTAATGTGGGGTGGAATCATAGGTTGTTCAATGACTGTCCATTTGAGGTCTGTTGGTAAATGGCCCACCTCTATGAAATGTGCAGTCAGTCTTGTTGCCTGTTTGCAACATCTGATAGAACTCTTGTGCTCTGAAATTCTTGTTTTGACTTTGCGCGTAGTCATCCCTACATACTGTTTGTTGCAGGGGCATGTAATCAAATAGATTACATTTTGGCTGTTACAATTAGTAAAGCGTCGTTGTTCCCAGGGACGACCTGTGCCAATATCTATCTGTGTGGACTTAGTTGTTAATGGACAAGCTACGCAATTGCCACAGGGATGGTGGCCTGTGACTGCAGGCATATCCCATAGAGTCCCTATAGTGCGGGGAATCGTGTTTTTTGGTGTAGTGTGGACCAACTGGTCCTTCACATTTCGTCCACGTTTGAAGGCGAACAACGGGGGTGGTAGATTGACAGTGTCATTCCTGGTGTTCAGGATCGCCCAGTGCTTCCTCACAATTTTTTGAATTCGATTAGACTCAGTGCTAAAGGTGTTAACACATGTTATCCTCTTTTGTGCCGGCTTGGAAGGCAATAGTTCTAATAGACCTTCCCTATTGTTATTAGAAGCACGTTTCTTTGCAGCCCTGACGAGTCTTTTAGGATACTTCTTTTCAATTAGATGTTTCTTAGAGTCAGAGAGTGTTCCTCAAACGCAGATTTGGTTGAACAGTTACGTTGGATTCGAAGGAATTGTCCATAAGGCAAGTTGTCAAGGAGTGCCTTAGGGTGAAAACTGTCATAACTCAATAATGAATTCCTTGCCACTGGTTTCTATGATTTTTCACAAATTTATCACTCAGCCAGGTTTGAGCTTGAGGTTAAGTAAACAAACCTGTTTCAAAACAAGGTGCTATTTGTGAGTGTACTGCACGATAAGGCCCAGCAGCCATTTCATATAGTGCACCCAAATCCTCACATGAGGTCATAAGCAATACATAGTGAGGGTGTGAGTTATAATTAACTTAGGGCACAAGTTATTGTTACTTGAGATAACTATAACTGGTGAATTTCAGTGGTTTTGTTAATTTAAATGGTATTTTAAATTGACATCTTTACATAAATAGTATGTGCCTTTAACCTTTGTTTTTTAAGTGAATGTCTAGAGGTTTATCAATGTAGAGCAGGGGTCTCCAACCTTTTGTGTAGTGAGAGCTACTTCTGGTCAGTGAAAATCATCGTGAGCTACCAAACCCCAAGCAACTTCCGCATTTTTCCGAGAGACCTCCCACGCCCAGTTTCATTGCCGTTAAGGTTAAAAAAAACTATTTTCTTCAGAGCCCACTATAATGAGGTTTGAACGCAAGACTTAAAGTTCCCTAGAAACACTGAAAGTATTGACTTTGGATTTGTGTTGTGTTGTCAAACCACTTTACAACCTTTCACAATAATAGCTTCAAAATCAAGACCTTTTAATAGCTGTCACTGAAATAATCATTGCAATGCAGCTCAATTAACAAACAAACAGGAAAAGCAATCCTAGCTTCAGTGTGGAACTGTAGGATGTCGTCTAAGGCAGTGTAATCTGGTAGCCTGGCGGGGACAGTTCCAAATCACTTAGGACCAGATGTAGGAGCCATTTACCGACCGGTAACGGCCGATTTCGGCCGTTACCGACCGGTAAATGGTTTTTTGCTATGTAGGGGCATATTTTTACAGAATCGGTAAATTTACCGATTCGGTAAATTTACCAATTCTGTAAAATACCGAATCGGTATTTTTACCGATTTGGTAAATCTCAGATGTAGGTGGGACTCTTCAGAGTCCAAACGGCCCTACAAATTCGGTTTTTTACCACCCAATCCAATTGGGTGTTAAAATACCGAATTCAGGTGTGCATGCACATGTGTGCATGCACACCTATGCTATGTGACAGACAGACATGCCCTTAGGGCATGTCTGTGTGCCACATGGCACACATGCCAATTTCTGGGGTGCCAGAGGGTGTCAAAGTGACACCCCCTGCACCCTTGCAGAATTCGGTATTTACCGATTCGGTAATTACCGAATCGGTATTTCCCATTGATTCCTATGGGCTGTGAAGCCCATAGGAATCAATAGGAAATACCGATTCGGTATTTACCGAATCGGTAAATACCGAATATTAGCGATTCGGTAATTCCACATCTGGAATTACCAGACACCAACTAACAAGTAGCATTAAGTCGAAAAACCCTTTAAGTGAGGGTTGGATGAATGCGTGTGCTGATGGCAAAATCAATCATGGGGCACCTTCAAGCTAGTTACAGTGTTCCCATCAGAGTTCCATCCTGTACCGCCCTACATCATTTGGGAAGGCCACCATAAGTACACAAGGAGAGACCCAATGTACGATTTGGCGCAGCGTAAGCCTGGTGGAGATCAGTAACCCAATAAACTTTATATAGCAGGTAAGAGTCAGGATGTAACTAGTAAGCAGTGCTGAATAATAAAGAAAATAAAGAATTTTTCAAAAAAGTGGTGGTTTAAAAAGGGGTGGAAGAAGGAAAATGAATTTATTAGCAACCTTCTACTCCCACTATCTAAAAACAGTGCAAGAGGTAGTGTCAACAAATAGCTACCTAGACAGTTTACATGGTCATGGTCGACATGTTTCTGCAGCTTTACCTGTGCCCCGGGGTCACTTACTGCTTCGTCAGGACCTATGATGCTACTGCTTAATTAGTGCATGATAAATAAGGAAACTCAAATGAATTAAATGTCACCTTCGATTCTCCTGATGAGAGGACCGTTGGATTTCACAACACAGCACACACATGGAAAGAAAAAGAGAACACGCCTGTTAGCAAATCTCTCTGGCGAGGCTGAGATTCTATACAGTGTCTCGCTTTGAATGGTAAATAATCCATTACATTTAACACTTATCTTGTTCTATCAAATAGTCACAAGAGAGCCAAATTACCACTCGTGTAAAAAACACTCACCCAGTATTAAGGAGAATGTTGCCCCACCTCACCCGGCACTAGCTCAGGTACTACGGAGCCCCGCTCTGTGTAAACAACAAACACACAAAATGAACCGGTTAAAGGAAGTACTGTCGGGCCGAGGCAAGCCACTCGACATAACATGGTTCTTAAAAACACTAATCTGTATCTCATAACTCACCTATCCGTCGGTACTCCAGACGTCCAACTGGGCTGTCTGTGGGAGGTACCGACGGCGTGAGTGAGCTTGCTTTTATAAGCCTTAATGTACATACCGAGGAGTGGACGCCGCGCTCATGGCTGGAAGCGTCGTCCGTCCATTTCCGGGTATTCAGAGGTGTCTCCCAATTGGTCGGCGCGGCGTGATGACGCAGCTGCGTCGCGCTCAGACCTCTGGGCAATGTGGTTCTCATGAGGCCCGTTTATGATTGTGATGACGAACTACTCACTCTCAATTCTTGTATTCAGGAGTCTAATATTCTTGTAGTAGGATGGCGGCGTCACACCACGTATTGTGGTGCCCTACTTGAGAAAATTAGAAAAATTAATTGAACAATTTCTAAGCCTCTCGTTTCAATCTGGACAGAGGCGCCAAATTCATCTTACACCAGACACTTTGTTTTTAGCTGTATAGATCTTTTTATCAGGTAAATATCAGTGTCATATTCACATGTAGAAAGACCTGGAAAGCCTTAGCGAGGTCTTCCATGGGATGTCCATACGTGGTCGCGCCACTCATGCGCTATGTCATCTGATTGGTGTACCGCATGTTGGTTAAAACGTGTGAAAAAAGAACACCACAGTATCGTGTCACCTGATTCGAGGGATTTATGGGCAATCTGGTCCTGCTCAAGACATCTCTCTATAGAGAACACCTTCCTCCAGTATCCTTTACTACTTTGTCTCTTACTGAAACCGAAAAACAACACTACAGATAAGGTCATATCCGATGTCAGTATGTAATCACGCCCCTATGGCATTATGTAATCATGTAGGTATGATTCATAAAACACACTGCAAATAAGTCACATGGCACTTATAACAATGGGAAGAGTCATTAATAATGTCGCAGAAAAACATCTCTCAGGGCATACAACTCATAAATGTCACAGCACTGATTATAAAGTGCATCTAACTTCAGAGTGACATCCAAGGAATATCTTCATTCAATCCTTGCTTGTCTGTCCCCAATTTGTATACCCATCTCTGTTCACGCCGGAACAGGAACCTTTTGATGTCCGTGATATGAGTTGGTATCAATGGTTGCTCTATCACAGTCCAATGCAGATCGGACGGAGTGTGTTTGGTTAGTAAAAAATGGTTCGTCAGTCTGGTTGACTGTCTAGAGCACCGAATGGAGCTTTTATGTTCACAAATGCGTGTCTTAATTTTGCGAGTTGTCATGCCCACATATCTCTTCTTACATGGGCAGCTGATTAAGTACACCAAGTTGGAGCTATTGCAATTTGTAAATCTCCGCTGCTCCCACGGTCTACCAGTCCCTATGTCAATAGTCTGTGATCTGGTTGTGTTCGGACAGGCTGCGCAGTTCCCACAGGGATGGTGTCCTGTGGCCGCAGGCATGTCCCACAGTGTGCCCAGAGCTCGTGGTAATTCCCCTTTGGGACGCGTATGGACCAGCTTGTCCTTTAAATTTTGCCCTCTTTTGAAGGCGAACAGTGGAGCTGGGATAGTATCGCCTCCAGTGTTGAGAATATTCCAACGTTTTTTTATTATTCTCTGAATTTCATTGGACTGTGGTGAACGTGCTCACACAGGTCATCCGATTCTGATGAGGTTTGGGTGGTAGTATCTCCAATAACCCCTCACGGTTATTGTTGGAGGCTCTCTTTTTTGATCTCCGGACTAGGCATTTGGGATAATGCTTTTGTACGAGATCTTTTTCTAGGCACTCGGCATGGTGTTCGAAACGGTCTTTGATAGAACAGTTTCTTTGTATGCGCAAGAATTGCCCATAAGGCAAATTATCTCGAAGAGATTTAGGATGACAGCTGTTATAATCTAGTAGAGAGTTTCGTGACATCGGTTTGCGGTATAATTCTGAGGCCAAACCGGTAGAAGTGGGTGTTATCAGAATATCAAGAAACGCTAGTTTGGATCTGCTTTGCTCCATTGTGAAGCGTAGAAAGCGATTCCTCTCATTCAGCCATTCGTGAAACGTTGTAAGTTCTTCTTCACTCCCTCTCCAGATCACCAAAATATCATCGATATACCGCTTCCACAGACGCACCTTGTCTGTGAAAGGGTTGGTGTCTGAGAAAATGTTGTCTGATTCAAATTTATGAACATACAGATTCGCTAGCGATGGAGCAAAAATGCTGCCCATACTCGTCCCACTTACTTGGAGATAGAGCGAATCTTCGAATTGGAAGAAATTTTCCGTCATGGCTATATTAGCCAGAGTCATTATGAGCCTGACTGGGGTGATGGAATCCAGATCTCTCTCTCTCTCATCTGGAATTACCTACATCTCCCCCCCTCTATTTTACCGATTCATAAATACCGAATTGGTAAAATTCGGTATTTATGAGTCTGTAAAATAGACTTACCTACATCTGGCCCTTAATCTCTCAGTGCCTAAGGAAAAGTAATGTGTCCGTTTGTAACGTAACTAGTGCTCATGTAAAGCGCTATGATACCGTTGGTTCTAGTTTGCGCTATAAAACTGCACACCAAAAGAAAATGACACAGTTCCCCTTGAAAAGTACATTCCCCAGGGCCCAGCCTGAAGAACATCACTGCTGTTCAAGACAAGCTGGCATACTATTGCAGCCATACAGGAAGATGATGGGTACTGGGCAGCATGTGTGAGCTTTGGCTCCTGGCCAATAGGTGGGAATGTATTAAATAGGTAGGGCCTTGACATGCCACATTACTGACATGTGGGCCGTACGTTAAGAAGACTCACAGACACAACAGTGAGACAACAAAATAAAGCATACGCCACAATAGTGACACAACACAAGGCGTGAAAGAGGAGGCCACTGCTTGTCGGAACGGGAAAGAAAAGAGGCCCGGGAACCAAATTAGAAGTGCACTTCTGAGGCTTAATCCTATCCTGTGTGGAAAGTGTAGGTGTGTAAAAACATGAGATGGTGAGAAAAGGTGTTAGGACAGGCTCTACTACTGAACACAAATGAGCAATCGAAGAATGCAACAATTGTCCCATGAGACTCACTTATCACAGTACATCTCATACTTTCGAGGTACACAACGTCGTAATGGAATCATTGATCACTTATCAAATAATACCAAAAATGAGAACAGAACAATTCTCTCTTAGTTTCCACAAATAACTAACTTTCTAGGAACGCAGTGCAATATGTAATGATAATGCAGATGACACACTGCTCAAACGGTGGACATATACAAAAATGACACTGTACAAAGGCCCACGTTGTTTGTAAGATGATCTGAAACAAATATGATAATTAGATAGTAAATTAAATAGCACTACACACAAGAACACTTTCAGTTTTTATGGCTCTTTTTTTCCATTTCTTTTTTTTTTCATTTAAGGTACAGGGAGATTAAGTGATTTGGCCAGAATCACAGGATGTCGGAAAGTAGAAAGATGCATGTGCCCAGCCCGGAGAGCTTGGTCAACCCCTGCCACCAGAGCCCGACGGTGAGGGTGCACAGCTCTTCGGTGCCCTCCCAATGAACGACAGTCTGCTGCTATCAAAGCGCTTCCATTTCTGCCCAGTGCTCTGACGCCCGTTTCAAGAAGCAGGGGGAATGTTGAAGCGAGGGAGCGGAAGCACAGGATTAAAGGGTCGGTCGGACAATCACAAACATATCCCTTGGACAAGTTCTGTGACCTTGGATGCTCGGAGTGCAGGCGGGTGGATTACATAGGTTTGTGAGGCTGAAGAGGCAGGATTCAAGCCTATATGTGTTGCTTTGCTAGTTTGCTGTATTACCCAGTCCCGGAATGTTGTGAAGATTATTAGAAGCAAACGCAGGGAGACAGCCTTAGGTCGTCGCTAACAGATTCGCTATGGGGCTGGGCTCACCTGGGTAGGGTCGGCCTATAGGTGGCTGGAACGCACGGTGCCAGTCACAGCCCCGGATCTCCAAGTACAGGCACATAACCACAATGCATACGACTGTACAGATCTGCTAGCTAAATTACTCGAATAGTGCAAACTGGTGTGTCTTAGCCACGGTACATCACAGGACTTGGAAAGAAGATGACCATCCGCTTCTCTGTCCCTCAGTAAAAGACCCTGCATGCTGGACGGAGGCTTACACACGACGGCATGCACTATTGCAGGGTCTTTAGCAGGCTTGGCCTTTAGTGTCGTATTTCCAGACCCCATGCCGGATGTACCCGAAGGTGTCAGAGCGCTTCATAATAGGAACAGAACTGATACATGAGAACATTACAAGTGAACAAATTACAAAAGCAAACGTTACTTTACATGAGAACGCATTGGCGGTGAACAGAGACCCTCACAATAAAAAGAGAAAGCGTGCCGCCTTCTGTTGTGGAAGGACACGCATGGGGACTGCAGGTGGAGGTAGGGAGTATTTGGACCGGACTAACTGGGCACCTGCTGACATGGCCTGCATCCCGGTTGAGCCCTCCCGCTCCTATCCTCTCACAAACAAATAAAAGACAAAAGTAGTTTGGCTTGGGAAATGAGGCGGGCTAGTGGCTAATTAGGTAACTGCGGAATTAAGTTAAAAGAATTCTGATCCAGGCTGTCCCCCATGACCCCGTATCGTGTGATCCTCTGCAATTTTCTTGCCATTAGCTCCCTCCCACATGTACGCGAACCTTCCCGCTGCTCATTGGGCGTTCTCACGCGGAAAAGAAAGCTGCAGGCCCAACACCTGAAATCACCAATGGCAGAATACGGAGCTGTACAGTATTTTTTATTCTTTTTGCAATTTTATATAGCACAAACTTGAGGGCGGAAGCCGCCTGCCGTTTTTTTTGCTCCCCGTCTGTTGAACACCGGCACTTTCACTTTAAGAAGGTAGATGCGAGAAGGCATCAGACTGGGGGGGAGGGGGGAGATGGGGGAGTATAGGGGGGGGGGGCAGGGGCACGGGAAAAACAAGATGTGAGCTGCTGACATACCCGTGCAGGATCCCGCATTCTCCCTTCCACTGTGGATCGAGGGAAATTAGGTGGCAGGCTGTGCTGCTGAAAAAAGGCAGATGGCGAGGGTCACAGCAGTTCTATACTGCTTGCGCAGCTTGCGCGACCGGCAATCAACCAGCTCTGCCCATCCACCTGCTCTGCCCTGCCCTGCCACGCCTGCTGCATTTACGACGCACCCTTCCTTCGCAGCCCAAACAAGCCCAAACACTGAAGGGCTACTAAATTGAGCAGGAAGCAGTGCGAGCTACTCAGAGGGTCTCTGTGAGTTACCAGTAGCTCGCGATCGACCGGTTGGCAGACACCTGATGTAGAGTAACACTATATTATCATACTGTGACAGACTCAGCAATTTCTTCCATCACAAAATCAATTATGACAACTTCGACTAAAACAACCCCCACGAGGAACATCCCCAATGCTCCCAACAGCTCGCAGCCAACACTAGACAGCTGGACAGTCATCAGCATCGAAGACACTCTGAGAACAATGAGGACCACCCACTCCGAGGACCCCACAGACCCCTGACCCCACCGCATCTACCACAATGACACAGACATCATCTCGCCTGAGCTTCAACGTATCATCAACCGTTCCTTCGAACTCAAAAATTATAGACCAATCTCCCTACTCCCCTACCCAGCCAAAGTCATGGAAAAAGCTGTCAACAGCCAACTCACTGCCTTCATCGAAGAAAACCACATCCTCAACTCCTCCCAATCAGGCTTCAGGAATAACCACAGCACCGAAACCACATTCCTCGCAAATTTCATGTTTACTTACGTGCCCGTGACCGTGGGCAGGGAAGAATGTTTGCTCCCACTACAGGAAAAGGTCCTGCATGATGGGAGAATGCTTGTGGCTGTCTCTCAGGGAAAGGGAAACAATAACACAATAAGTGCAAACATTTTGTGATTGAGAATAGGGAAGAGTAGACGGGGTTGGATTAAGATGGATGGAAGAAAAAGGCATCCAGCAAGGAGAGAGAAACAAAATGGCCATGCCTGTAAACACCACTTAGTGCCATTTTTGCTCACTGTTCCATGCAGCACATGTTAGTGGCCTGAAAAAGTAGTGCAAACAGCCAGACTGGCATTTTTCCTCCCGTTCATGGAATTCCAAAGAATCTCTTGAAGTTTTTTGTAACACCACAGAATTCTGTGGAATGAATCACCCTCAGAGTTCCGCCCATGCCTTCTCAGGACATTTTCTATGACATCTGAATTGATGTTACCACTGTGCATGGCAGGGGCATGAATTATAGATACTTGTGTGTGTATATATATATATATATATATATATATATATATATATATATATATATATATATATATATATGCAGTTCCACTTCCTTCGCAAAAGTGCCGGGACACCAGGACAACGGTGCAAATCCAGGGACAAAGGTAACCCTGTGTTAAATGCAGGTTCACAGCGTGTAGCCACAACAGCTACGCAGATGCACTCTCCTCGACAGGAAAAAGAAGATCACTCCCAATCCTTTTTGTGTATTTCCATATTTTTTATTTCATCAAATGCAGCATCGTGACAATAAACACGGAAAAACCCAACGCGTTTCGGCGATACCTTCGCCTTGGTCACGGGTCAAGGCGAAGGTATCGCCGAAACGCGTTGGGTACCTTGGGGCAACAGGCTACTGCAGTAATACAAAGGGGACCCAAGGCTGACGCCCTTGTTTCAGCGGACCTGTGCACCTCCAGACTCACCTTCTGTGCGCACCCGTCCCACGACGATGCTCACTCCCCCACGCCACCAACCTGACTTTGCCAACACAGTGCTTGCTGGGAAATGAAGTTTACCTGAATTCACCGTGAACTTCAGCTGGTGAGCCGATTGCTTGAGGGGGAGGAGACTCAGGTGTTCACATTTGGACTTTAACAGGAGGAGTCAATTTGGGCGTTCTTAGCAGCGAAGGGCGCTGAAGAAGGCAGTCATGCTGAAATGCATTCACCGCCGCTGGGGTTCTAAGAAATAAAGTGGTGTTCTGCCCGAAATTCCTCTTTGTGGCCTCTGATCTTTTCCGCGGAAAGGATGTTCAGCAATGTTTCCTGTGCCAGCCAGAAGCACAGCACGGATGGCCCTGCGGTGACAAGAGACACGGAATACAACTGGCGCCACGCTGTGAGCAGCGTTTTCCGAGACCGAGGGATCGGTAATTCCGGTGTCCGCCTGGAACTTCAAGGAAGCTTTGACTGCGCAGAGATATTTGATCTCGTGAGGGCACACAGTCTCGCATTTGACAGCCCGACTTTCATTGTGTACCTTGGGGCAACAGGCTACTGCAGTAATACAAAGGGGACCCAAGGCTGACGCCCTTGTTTCAGCGGACCTGTGCACCTCCAGACTCACCTGCTGTGCGCACCCGTCCCACGACGATGCTCACTCCCCCACGCCACCAACCTGACTTTGCCAACACAGTGCTTGCTGGGAAATGAAGTTTACCTGAATTCACCGTGAACTTCAGCTGGTGAGCCGATTGCTTGAGGGGGAGGAGACTCAGGTGTTCACATTTGGACTTTAACAGGAGGAGTCAATTTGGGCGTTCTTAGCAGCGAAGGGCGCTGAAGAAGGCAGTCATGCTGAAATGCATTCGCCGCCGCTGGGGTTCTAAGAAATAAAGTGGTGTTCTGCCCGAAATTCCTCTTTGTGGCCTCTGATCTTTTCCGCGGAAAGGATGTTCAGCAATATATATATATATATATATATATAAATTCACAGAAAAAAACATAGGTTTCACACCAGTTATAGTTAGCTGAACATTTTACTCATACAAAACCATTAAAATTCCCACGTTATAGTTAGTTGGACTCACTATAACTCGCGCGCCCGCAATCCACTGCTGATGATGTCACATATTACATCATTCATGACATGGTCAGTGACATCACTGATGACATCACTGATGACATCACTGATGACATCTCAAATGACATCACTGATGACATCACTGATGACATCATCCAGTGTCTGTGTGTTTCTGTAAAGTTTAAATATGTTTTACATATTGAAGAATGAGTGGATGTATAAGTAACTGGATGAAAGATTTAGTAGGTGCGTGACTGATTGTATGAGTGAGTGATTAAATGTGTCTTAGTGAAGGCATGGGTTAGTGACTAAACTGTCTGGATGTGTGCATCATTATGTCTGTTGTTGTGTAAGCTGCTGCATGTGTTGATCAGTAGCTATATGAGTGGCTAAATGAGTTATTGATTGGTTGCCCAAGTATTTGTATGTGAGGCTGCGTGTGTGTGGGGGTGGCTAGGAGGTGTGTAACTCTGTGCATACATGTGTAAGCAGTTGGTTCACTTGGTGTATGGGTTCAAGAGTGCATGTGAAAACAACTGTATGGACGGTTGACTGTGTGCATGGGTGTGTTGGTGAGTGAATGTATATCTCAGTGCTACATGTCCAAGTAAGTACATATGTAAAATACAGTGCATGTGAGAGTTGACATATATAAATGACTATACATGAGTCTGTGATTGCATAAGTGACTGTATCTATCAATGTGTACTTGTATCAGTGATTGTAAAAGAGAGTAAGTATGTGTTAGTCTATGATTGAATAAGTAAGGTTTTGTGTGTATAACTTTATAGATGAGGAAATGGGAGTGTGATTGATTCTTTGCATGACTGACTAGGTGTGTGAGTAACTCCATGGATGAGTGGCAGTGTGTGAGTGTCTGTATAGGTGTATGAGTGCATACGATAGTCTTGTATTGATGAGTGTCTGTATATATGAGGGATTGTATGTGTGAATCAGTGGATGTGTGTGTAGACCTAGGAATCAGTGAGTGTGTATGTAGTTACTGATATTGGTGTGTCAATAATTTCAGGAATAGTAGTTTGTATTTATCACTTGGTGTATCAAAGGTTAGATTAGAGTGTGAGCAGGTGCATAGTATTATCACATGGATGATGTCATCAGTGATGTCATCAGTGATGTCATTTGAGATGCCATCAGTGATGTCATTTGAGATGTCATCAGTGATGTCATCAGTGATGTCATCAGTGATGTCACTGACCATGTCATGAATGATGTAATATGTGACATTATCAGCAGTGGATTGCGGGCGCGCGAGTTATAGTGAGTCCAACTAACTATAACGTGGGAATTTCAATGGTTTTCTATGAGTAAAATGTTCAGCTAACTATAACTGGTGTGAAACCTATATTTTTCTCAGTGAATTTCAAAGGTTTTTTAAATGCTAATTCCTAACTATAACGATTGTGAAACCTATGGTTTTTTCAGTGAATTTCAAACGTTTTTTAAATGCTAATTCCTAACTATAACGATTGTGAAACCTATGGTTTTTTCAGTGAATTTCAAAGGTTTTTTAAAAGCTAATTCCTTGCTATATCGAGTTTGTAACCTACGATTTTTAAAGTGAATTATTAAGTTTTTTAGTAGCTGTTTTGTGTAACTATTAATTATTACATTTTTTATACATTTTTTTTCCTAAAATTAATGTATTTTTCATGTGTTTTTTTTTAATCATTTTACCTCGGAGCGCTCAGGGTGCGCGTACCCGTAAGCGCACCCGTAAACGTAGCGAGAACGCTATTCCCGCGTGCGAAAAAAAAAGTATGTATTTAAAGTAAATAATAATGCAAGACATTCAGTGGCATACTTATAAAAGTAGTATTTTTGATTTTAAATAACCGTATTCTAACTGTAAACACATTTCATAAAATCTAACAAAACGTCATTCAGGCGCGCCGCGTAAGCGCCCCCGGAAGCGCCTACGTACTGCCGCGTAAGCCCTCCCGGAAGCGCTCGGGTGCGCATAGCGTAAGCTGGTCAAGTCATGTGACTTGAGCAACATCATCCGTGAGAGGAAGACCAGTCGAGATGATACCTAATATTCAGCCAGTTTTTACTGTCATTACAATTAGGTGAAAGCAGTGTGACGAACTGCTTTGTTTTGGAGAGCAGAGTATCCTACTGATTGTTCGAAAAAGGGAAGAACACCGCTGCCCTCCCCAGCCCTAATTTTTCCCCTTTTTTTTGCTCCTGTTGAGCAGTTTGGCATTCCCTATTTTTGTTTTTGTTCTGATAAAAATACCCAAAAAAATTAAAAACGTTCGGAAAAAGTAAAAAAGAAGAAAAAAACAGTTCTTTTTAGAACTACCTCCAATTCTCCAAAAAGAGCTATATTCTTTACATAATTTAAAGGAATGAGTGACATGGAGTACAGTGAGAGAGTAAAGGAAAATGAGTGAGGGAGCAAAGGAAGGGACGAGAGGGGAAGGGAAGTGCAGTAGGGGGACTGAAAGAAGGTGAGTGTGGGAGGTGAGTGAGGGGGACGGGAGTGAACATGGGGAATGAGGATAAGTGAGGAAAGCGGAGTAAGGGAACGGGGTGAGGAAGGGTAAGAGAAGAGCAGTGAGGTTGAGGAAAGAGTGTTGATAGAGGGGTGGATAAAGGCAAGTGAGCGTGAGACAAGGGGAGTGAGGGAGGGAGGAGACAGAGGGAGTGAAGGAAAGAGTGAGAGAAGAGGACTGAGTGAGGGAGCATAGAAAGATAAGTGAGGGAGTGTAGGTGACTTATAGGGAGTAAGCGTGACTGAAGAGGAGTGAGAGAGTGAGGGGACGGAGGTAGTGAAGGTAAGAGAGAGGAAGTGAGGGACGGAGAATGAGGATGTGACAGGACAGAGGTAGTGAGAGAAAGAGTGACTGAAGCTACCCTACCTCTAAGCACTCTAAATAATTTTTTTACTCTAATTTTTTACACTGTTTTTCCCCGTGGTGCGCTCAGGGTGCGCGTACCGGTGAGCGTACATGGGAACGCACCCAGCGCTTACCCCGTGAAAATTTAGGGTCCTTCTAGGCCTCCCTCAGAAAACCTAGGGGGTCAGGGGATGTCTACCCTGCCCCTTTTAATCATTTCCCCCTTTTTATTTTCACCTCTTGTGTCTCGATTCTACCGAGACACAAGATGGTGGGGGCTAGATCATGTACCCTTACAACCTAGAGGAGGTGATAGACTTCTCAAGTTGCGAAGGCTAGAGTCACGCTATATAATTGATTTAGAAACCAAGACCCCGCAAGGGATGAATAGTGGGGAAGAATTAACAGCACATCTGGGTAAATAAGACATAGATGAATCTGAATAATTGATGTTATGGATCTATACAATGCAACTACTCTCGTTTCCATACACATGATTAACTGCTGAAAATGTACCACTGTATATCTATGAATTTTTGTATATCATTATCTTGATTTATTACTATCTCTCCAGGTTGCTGAGATGAATGTAATTACACACAAAAAATGCTGACAACTAACTATAGTATTAGAATGATCTATCCTGTGATTGCTATGCCCTATAATACTCATATTTATTGGTCACATTTTGATTTTACATGCGAAGTGATAACTGGTGCAGTGCGGATACATGGCTTCATTGTTGTAAATAACACCGGCTCACAGCGGGTAATTTGCCGATACACGGCGTGATAACTGACTTTGAAAGATTTGCGCTTGCATTTGTAGCGTTTTCAAATACTTAAATATCTGTATGTTAACAGTACCATCATGGCCGCGCGATTTGCATGCAATATCAGAGGTTCTAAGCCGTCATTGCTTTCAATGTTGATGTCGCGATGACGAGTTTAAATACAGCCACCTCACACATACTATGTTGAAACACTGACGAAGGACTAGACGTCCGAAACGCGTCTGTACACACTTTGCTTTTTGCTGGATTAAAATAACTTTGACCGGCCACCACAGAGTGCTTCTGCTTTGTTTATGGAAACACAACGAAGTTTTGAGCTTGGATATATATATATATAGATAGATAGATAGATATAGATAGATATAGATAGATATAGATAGATATAGATATAGAGAGATATAGATAGAGATATAGATATAGATAGATGTAGATATAGATAGAGATAGATAGATAGATATCGATAGAGATAGATAGATAGATATAGATAGATAGATATAGATATAGATAGATAGATAGATAGATATATAGATATAGATATAGATATAGATAGATAGATATAGATAGATAGATAGATAGATAGATAGATAGATAGATAGATAGATAGATAGATAGATGGATGGATAGATAGATAGATAGATAGATAGATAGATAGATAGATAGATAGATAGATAGATAGATAGATAGATAGATAGATAGATAGATAGATAGATAGATAGATAGATAGATAGATAGATAGATAGATAGATAGATAGATAGATAGATAGATAGATAGATATAGATATTACCTACTGGCGGTCGCCAGTAGGTATATATAGTTAGGATTTTTTCTCTATGGGATTTTTGAAAATTCTATGTCTAATAAGTTTGGCGTTTGTGGACGGAATTGGCTGAAATTTTCAGGAAAATGGAACATTTTGTTTCTGAGCAGCCCCTGAAAATTTGGGGGGGGTTTCGTCAAGGGGGGGCCGAGAAAAAAGGGGGGTCCCAAAACGCGTTTTTCCCATGTTAATTTCCATAGGGCGGTTGGCCTCACTTTTAGCCCGAACGGCTGAATGGATTTGCACGAAACTTGGCAAAATTGTAGGGACTGGTAGCCCGATGTGCCTTTGCTAGGTCTCAATATATGTGCTCCAGTGGATTTTGAGAAATTAACGTTCAAAAAAAGATATATATCTGTAAGCGCGCTCTGGGCAGCGCTCCGGTTCGCGTACTTGACGCGTAACGGAACTTCGCGTAGCGAAGCTGATTGGCTCTCCGGTGTCTGTAAACATTCCAAACAGTCCGTAGCGGCCGCCATCTTGTCTCTCGGTAGGGTCGAGAGACAAGAGGAGGCCAAAGCGAAGGGGCAAATGACCATAAGGGGGCATAGTAGATCCTCCCTGACCCCCTAGGTTTGATGTAGAGGCTTTAAAAGGGCCCCGCAGGGCAAAAAAAACAAAACATTTTTTTGTTTTTTTGCGTGGGGAGCGCCCGGTCCGCGAACCAGGAAGCGTTCTGGGAAGCGTACTAAAAGGAAAAAAGAATGATAGACTTTTCTAATATTGTATGTTAATTGATTGTTTGTTTTGTTGATTATTTTTTAATTTCTTTATTTTTTAAGCAATTATTTATTGTGATTGTGTTTCAAAATTTAATAAAATGTCTAACATTTCACTGTCTGAAATGTCGTTATTTTCATTGAACATAGCTTGTAATGTTTGAGTGTGTAAAATGTCCTCATTTTGAAGGAGGACATCTACTGCTTGCACACATTGCAGTAGTTCTTGGTCCCAAGTTTCATCCATAAATTCTATATAATTTGGATCAATTATTTCTTGGTTGCTCTCTTGCAGGACAATTTGAAATGAAACTTTCTGTTCGCCTTTCATTTTGCCTGAAATTTGGATAAAAAAATATATTAGTACAGATAGGGCACTGTTGGGATTAATTTTAGATAGGCAGTTTTTATCAGTGAATTTATCTTTGGGCAGTGTATAGTATCAGAGTGGAAGTAGGAATATAAAAAAGTGTATGTGATTTAACGTAAGTAAATTCATAATTATACAAGAGAAACCTAACTCCATCCATAACTATAACAGAGAAGTCTATCTAAATCTATAACTACTACAGAGGGATAGTATATAACTATCAGAAAAAGTTTACCATATTAACTTATAGTGCACAATATACTTCAGTTTTTAAAATAACAACTTACCTTTACAAAGAAGTTGAAGTGATTAGTGAAAATCCAATTGAAATGTACACCAGGAAGTAGTAGTCAAAATGGCTGTGTTCCCTTCTCTTCCTTTAAATATATTCAGGTATATAACGAATCAAATGTCAGGTAAAAAAAGTAGAAAATGAAAGTAACATTTTCATTGGTTGTCAATTCCAACACTTCAGATGTGTTCTGTGAAGTAATTTACCTCACGGTATTTAGAAAGGTCTACAGGCTAAATGGCTAAATGGAATTTCAATCAAATTTGTGAAAATGGTAGGGATTGGTATGTAGTATGAGCTAATCTATATTTGGTGAAAGTGTCTCCAGTCGTTTTTCTGTAAATTACTTTCCCACCTTTTTTGATGGAGCGCTTCCCGGGGAGCGCCCCAGTACGCGAACTGGCGAGCGCCCCGGTACGCGAACCTGAAGCGTTACGGGAGTCCACCATTTTGTGTTTCGGTCGAATTAAGATACAAGATGGAGGGCACATAATGTTCAGAATGGGTAGAAGGGGACACAGTAGACGTATTTTGACCCCCTAGGTTTTCTGAGGATGGCTGAGGAGGCCCATATGTGCGGAAAAAAAAACATTTTTTTTTTACATTTCGCGCGGTTAGCTTCCGGTTGGCGTACCGGGTTGCACTCCGGGGAGCGTACTTTGTTGAAAATTAGTGAAAAAAGTTAGAGTAAAATAATAATTGTGAGTGATCAGATGTAGGGTAGCTCTGAGAAGAGCTTTTGGGTTTATGGTACATTTAGGTACTTATAAGTAGGTACCAATGCACAGTCTTAAATTCAGAATGAAAACTCTGTTCCCTTCATCTGAGAAGTGAACTCCATCTCCTCTGTAGATATCTTGCATGTAGTAACGCAAGTTATTGTTGTACATGGAGCCCATTCCATGGTCTCTCATGTAAGTTGAAACAGATTTGTTTACATGCTTCCTCGACTTCTCAATTTGTGGACAAAATTGGTTCGACCACCTCCAATTCTGTCTTTGGCATATATTTGAATATACCAAGGCAGTTTGAGGAAAAAGTGCCATTAATTGTTCAAAGGTGTCCTTTAAAAGCATTTCCAGACCTACCCCAGTCAAAGTGCCCAAATCATTACCTCCACAGTGCACAATTAACAGGTCAGGTTTTGGCAAATGCATAAAGGTTTTCACCAATGGTATCAATTGGTGACATTTTAATCCTCTGTGGCCAAACCACTTAATTTCCACATCTTGTAAATTGAGGTTAGGTAAATTTCTGTTCTCAGCATACCTCTGAGCCCAATAGATGTAACTATGTCCTACAATCCAGACAGAAAACATGGTGAGAGAAGGTTCTGCTGCAGTCAGATGAAGTGTGGCAATGAAATGGCAGTTGAAAAAATAAGAGTTTAAAATGAAAAAAACTGTGGAGTTTCTGTGTTAATGAAGCAGTAACAGTGATTGGTGGATTTTGATTGCTGAAAACAGAAAGTTAGGGTGCATCGATGAGTTCTTTGAAAGATGTATTTTGAATGGTCAATAAAAAATCATTAAATGAAAGATTGCACTGGATATGCAGGTGCACTGAGAGTTCAGAGTTCAATTGAAACATTGTTGTGTGAACTTGCAAACACCAGAGGTCTTCCAGGAGGTGGTTGCTATGCAAAAAAGGCAGAGAGGGCAGAGGGGGGAAGGGTTTTGATTTGAAAAAAGTGAGGGAAGAGTTTTGATTGGGTGACATGAGAGATATGTGTGATGAATTACAGCATTTCTGTGCTTTCTATAGCTGCAGCCTCTGGAGTGCATACCCTTTGTTCTGCTGAAGACAAATTGGTGTATTTCTGAGACTGTTTTGAAACTCATAAAGTATTTGCTAAGGTGAGAAAAGATTTATTTAATTTAGATAGAGAATAGTGTGTTTTAAGGAGAAAATTATGAAGAAAGTTGAGTTTTTAAAATGTTGCTTTGTCTCAAGTGTTTTACAAATAGATTATGTTTCTTTGAGAAATTGTAATTGGAGAAAATGTGAAGTATTAGTACTGACAGGGTGTTTTTGTGCATAGGAGCTGTGCAGTGTTTTCAAATTATGACTTGAAAATCGTTTTTTGAGGAAAAGGAATGCTTTTAAAATTTATGACAAGGAAATAATGGTGTCTGCTTCTTTATAAGGCATTTGAGTGTCTCTGATGTTATTTTTCCCATTTTAATTTAAGACCTTTCTCCGTGGGGCAAATTCCTTGTAAATATGCTCGCACCTGTGCTTGGCAAAATTAGATTTTGAGTCTTTGAGTTACATAGCCATGTTAAAAGTGACCCAAAAATGCTGCAAAGGCAATCAAAAAACGCTTTCATGTGTCTTAAGGACATTTTCAGTCATTTCCCCATGTGCAGTGTTTTCAAATTATGACTTGAAAATCGTTTTTGAGGAAAAGGAATGCTTTTAAAATTTATGACAAGGAAATAATGGTGTCTGCTTCTTTATAAGGCATTTGAGTGTCTCTGATGTTATTTTTCCCATTTTAATTTAAGACCTTTCCCCGTGGTGCAAATTCCTTGTAAATATGCTCGCACCTGTGCTTGGCAAAATTAGATTTTGAGTCTTTGAGTTACATAGCCATGTTAAAAGTGACCCAAAAATGCTGCAAAGGCAATCAAAAAACGCTTTCATGTGTCTTAAGGACATTTTCAGTCATTTCCCCATGTGCAGTGTTTTCAAATTATGACTTGAAAATCGTTTTTGAGGAAAAGGAATGCTTTTAAAATTTATGACAAGGAAATAATGGTGTCTGCTTCTTTATAAGGCATTTGAGTGTCTCTGATGTTATTTTTCCCATTTTAATTTAAGACCTTTCCCCGTGGTGCAAATTCCTTGTAAATATGCTCGCACCTGTGCTTGGCAAATTTAGATTCTGAGTCTTTGAGTTACATAGCCATGTTAAAAGTGACCCAAAAATGCTGCAAAGGCAATCAAAAAACGCTTTCATGTGTCTTAAGGACATTTTCAGTCATTTCCCCATGTGCAGTGTTTTCAAATTATGACTTGAAAATCGTTTTTGAGGAAAAGGAATGCTTTTAAAATTTATGACAAGGAAATAATGGTGTCTGCTTCTTTATAAGGCATTTGAGTGTCTCTGATGTTATTTTTCCCATTTTAATTTAAGTCCTTTCCCCGTGGTGCAAATTCCTTGTAAATATGCTCGCACCTGTGCTTGGCAAATTTAGATTTTGAGTCTTTGAGTTACATAGCCATGTTAAAAGTGACCCAAAAATGCTGCAAAGGCAATCAAAAAACGCTTTCATGTGTCTTAAGGACATTTTCAGTCATTTCCCCATGTGCAGTGTTTTCAAATTATGACTTGAAAATCGTTTTTGAGGAAAAGGAATGCTTTTAAAATTTATGACAAGGAAATAATGGTGTCTGCTTCTTTATAAGGCATTTGAGTGTCTCTGATGTTATTTTTCCCATTTTAATTTAAGACCTTTCCCCGTGGTGCAAATTCCTTGTAAATATGCTCGCACCTGTGCTTGGCAAATTTAGATTCTGAGTCTTTGAGTTACATAGCCATGTTAAAAGTGACCCAAAAATGCTGCAAAGGCAATCAAAAAACGCTTTCATGTGTCTTAAGGACATTTTCAGTCATTTCCCCATGTGCAGTGTTTTCAAATTATGATTTGAAAATCGTTTTTGAGGAAAAGGAATGCTTTTAAAATTTATGACAAGGAAATAATGGTGTCTGCTTCTTTCTAAGGCATTTGAGTGTCTCTGATGTTATTTTTCCCATTTTAATTTAAGACCTTTCCCCGTGGTGCAAATTCCTTGTAAATATGCTCGCACCTGTGCTTGGCAAATTTAGATTTTGAGTCTTTGAGTTACATAGCCATGTTAAAAGTGACCCAAAAATGCTGAAGAGAAATTAAATGAAGAAGCAGACACCATTATTTCCTAGTCATACATTTTAAAAGCATTCCTTTTCTTCACAAACGATTTTAATTTCATTTTAAGTCATTTCCCCATGAATGTAGGTATACAATTGATTTATATGTTGTGTTTAAAAACGTTTTTGGAAATCAATTACATTTCTGGATATGTACTGCTAGAGCTTCATGCACCTTAAACAAACCTCTGGATAGGCTACACCTTATCGTCATCCTGAATTAATCATTTAAAATGCTAGGGACAGATTTATGATAGGTGTATGCCTCTTTTGCGCCACTGTGCGTCACTTTTGTGACGCAGAGGCGGTGCAAAAGATTTGCTATGTGGCGACAAAGTTACAAATTGATGCATCTAGGCAGATGTGTCATGCTGTAAAAAACCTGTGCCACATGAAACCGATGCAGCAGTGATGCAAAAGATGCACCATGTTGCAAGACAGGCCTCACTTCATCTCCAAGAAGATAAGAAGCTGAGTCTTCTGTAAATGTGAAAATTGTTGTATACACTGCTCAACTTCTGTGTACTCTTTGATATGCTAGACTCCATCTGCACTATGAGGTACCTAAGCAAAGGAAACACAGGTGATGTAATTGTAAAATGAGGAAAAGAAACTCCACATTTTTCAATTACATCACCTGTGTTTCTTAAGTTTACGAATGACATTGTGCAGATGAAGTTAAGGTCTGTCCACGGACACAAAAGAGGTCTGGCCTTTGTTCAAGAGTGAAGTGCACATGACTTACTTCATTGGTAGGCCTTCACATGTATTATCTCCTCTGTATTCTTCAACAAGCGTAAATTTGATCTGCAACCCTGAGTAGGACTCACCTTAAACAAACCTCTGGATAGGCCACACCTTATCGTCATCCTGAATCAATCATTTAACATGTTAGGGACAGATTCATGATAGCCGTGTGCCTCTTTTGCGCTGCTGTGCGTCACTTTTGTGACGCAGCGGTGGTGCAAAAGATTTGCTATGTGGCGACATATTTAAAAATTGATGCATCTAGGCAGATGTGTCATGCTGTAAAGTCCTGTGCCACATGAAACCTGCGTCAGTTTTCATATAGGTGTTTTGTTGCAAGGTATGCATTAATTTGCAAGAAAGCCCTGTAAAACTAACACAGTGAAATTTAGAAGATTTCACTGAGTCAGTTTATAGCATTGCTGAATCAAATGCTTATGCCTGTTTGAAACAGGCATAAGAAGTGATGCACCATGCAATGTGAGGGTTCCTCCTGTGCATTGCAGTAGACATGTCGCGCTTATGACGTGATTCCTGCAATGTGCTGCTTTTGTGGCACAGATGTGTGACGCATCTGTGCTGTTTTTGCTCAATGGTGCTCCACATTGTAAATTCGGCACACTATGGCTGGCAGAGCAGCGGTGCACATTAACTGGTGCATCCGTGGGGATGCGCCATTTAGCATAAATCTGCCCCTGTACATTTAAGTATGAGCAGGGGACACAGAGTCGGTGAGGCTTATCCAAGGTTAAGAAGAGATGAGTCATGTTCACTGAAAACTTGGACATAGGCTTCACTTCCTCAGCATCGCTGGACATGGCTAAATAATAGCTGCAAAATGTTACTCTTGTTGAACAATTTTACTATTATAATCTCTGAGATTTGTCTCTTACTCTGCAACATCTCATTGTTGTTCTCTTTCTTTAAAGATAACGACAACATCAACCATGAGTGACAATCAGCAATCAGTTGATTATGACATTATCATTGAACTTGTAATTGAAACGTCAATGGAAGTAGATCCCTTGGATGATTTAAATTCTGAGGATGATGAAGAAAATGATGAGGATGCCGATTTGTCAGAATTGTATGATATAGGGTGGGAAGCTGACGTGCTTGAGCCTATGGAACTATAAACATATAAAAATTTATAATAAATGAAAAGTAAAAATGTAAACCGTTTCATTTAAAAATAAAGACACCTTCAAAAACAGGTTATGTGTAGTGTCTTCAATAAAATATTAAAATATGCTCATAAAATTAGATCAGATTCACATATAAAACAGCACAGGTAAAATGAATATGAATTCCATTTCTTTTCTGCTATTTCTGTATTCTAAATTTGCCAAGCACTAAAAAATATTCTATGTAAAAATGTGAAGTAGTGTGTTAAGTTTTTGATGACTGTTATTGATTTACTGTTTGGTAATAGTGGTTAATAACATTTTTTATTATATTTTACCACAGATTCAACTGCAGATCATTTCAAGATTTCAGCATGCCAACCAAGGATAGACTTAGAAAGGCTGCAAAACGTCAAAGACAGCAGGTCCATGAAATAATGCAGCAGTCCTCTACCAAAAAAACTTGTCAAGTCACCAAGAAAGCACCGGGTAAGACCACAAAAACATTCATAAGAAATATTTGTAGTAAAAAAAGTATTACTACAGAAAATGTTTCAGTCCAGAAAAAGAGAAGCAATTTAAACGGAAAGGAAAGGCCAATCAAAAATGTTACTGCTAGAGCAAGAGATAACTCTGTGCATGATAGTAGAAGGAAACAACAGTTTAGGGACATTCGTAAACGAATGTTCCGCAACAGGATAATTGGCAATTTGTTAAAAAATATTAAGAAAGGTCAACAGGAAGTGGTTTTTTATAAGAGAAAAAAAAAAGTTGAGAAAGTTATTGATCAGGCATTTGAAATTAAACGTAAGTTATTTATTTTAATAATCAATAGAATTAGGAAGCTAAACAAGGCAATTTATGATTTCAAAAGAAATAGTAGATGGAAGAGAATAGTTAATCGTAGTAATTTTTGTGAAGTTTTTTCCGGAGAATGGATGCATAGTTCAAGTTGTGAGGCATTTTTTAATGAGGAGAGTTATTTCCAGGATAATGATTTGGTGCATGCAGTTGACACCAGTGGTCGAGCTTATGAAGTGAAAGATGGTTGTCCAGTTGAAAAAGAAAAACTTGTGACAACAGAGACAGAAGAGGTGTTAGGTAATGAGGTTTTAGGAAGACGTCCTAAGGGTCCTGTGTACACCTGGAAGTGTAGTAGTATTTGCAGTGTGCGACAGGATTCCATCAATTTGCTTTGTGATTTTGTACGGACATTTAATAAGAAAAGTTTGAAGCAGAAAATTGAAGTTGTCGCAAGAATTAGATCCTTGCAGAGTGAGAGAATTGACAGGTTTGCATGGTCATTCACTGGCTTGTCTTTCCAGGAGAGTATGCCAGAGTGTTTTTCATCATTTCAGGATGCTAGCAGTGCATCATAATAAAGTGAGGAAATTAGTTAGAATGTTGTATTATGCTAAGAGTCCAGCAATTATGCTTAAACAATTATGCGCTGCTCTTTTGCATGGTTCTGAAATAGATGTGAAGAATATTTGTGAAGAAATTGAGTTTTGTTACTTTGGAAGTAAAGAGGAGAATGTTGAAATTGACCAAGAAGAAGAGGGTAATGTGGAAGATAGTGTACAGGTTTCCAGTACAGATAATTTTCAGAGGGAAATTGCGACGTTTCAGGTGAAATCAAGTGAGAGGCCTAATTTCACTTGTGTGTGTTGTCGACGCACTTATTATAAGAATCAGACTAAGTTAGTGGATTTATATGCAAAAAGTGAAAGGGAAAATAATAGTGAATGGAAGGATTTCACAACATACTTGATGGTAGAAAATTGTTTTGATTTGGGATCGGATCAACGTGTGTGTACTTATTGTTGTAGCAAATTAAATCAAAACCAGATGCCTGCTAGAGCAGTTCATAATAATCTGGAATTGGTTGAGATTCCTTCTGAATTGAAGGATTTAAATACTTATGAATCTATTTTGATTCAAAGTATCCATCCCTTTCAGGCTATTGTAAGAATGGAGCCAAAGACAGGGAAATTGCCTCCATCAGATTTACAGAGAGGATTAAAGGGAAGAGTTGTTTATTTGCCTCTAGATTTGAAGAAAAACATTGACACAATTGGAGTAGAAAAAGTGGAAGAGGACCCTCTGGTTATCTTAGTTAATGGGGTTCCGACAAAGAATAAGAAAATATGGCAAGATTTAGTGGATGTTAGGAAAGTCAAAAAGGCAACATTGTATTTGAAAAAAAATAATAAGTACTATAAGAATATATATGTTGCAGAAGAGGAAGTAAGTGAGGAAGAGGATAGCGATTTGTGTGCTGTCAAATTGAGAAAGTAGAACCCTCTACTAGTGAAGAAATATATGAACATTATAGTGTTCATCCTTTGCATTCCAAGGAAGTCATGGGGAATGCTATTGAGTTGTTTCAAATGAAAAAAGCCAAAGGGAGTCCCATTAGTGTTTGGGAGGAAAGTTTGGAAGCTCGGTGTTTCCCACAGCTTTTTCCAACAGGTCAGGGAGGAAGATATGATGAGCGACCTCATCAAATTCCTGCTTCTGAATACCGGACTTTGCGATTGTATGCAGGAGATGGTAGGTTTCGACAATGTATTCCCTATTTGTTTCATCTCCTGTTTGAAAGCGATCTGTCTGGACTGTCATATGCAGTGAACCACATCTTGAAAAGTGGTATACACATGCAAAACATCTCGGCAAGTGACTTTATGGATAAAGTCAATGTCCAAGACAGTATTTTGGATTCTCACCTGATTAATCTCATGGCGTGTCAGCGTGGTACTAATGAGTACTGGTACCGTCGTCATGGTGATTTAAAATGTATGCTGAGGAACTTAGGAACTCCCACATGGTTCCTCACTCTGAGCTGTGCCGAGTATGGCTGGGAAGACTTACTTGAATTTCTACGAGAGGCAAATGGAAACATCGAAAACATCGAATTCAAGACACCCGGAGAACTGTGCTCTTTGGATCCAGTCAATGTATGCCGGTACTTCAATCATAGATTTGAAGCTATGATGTCTTTCATCATGAATAAGAAGAATCCACCTCTTGGAGAGGTGTTGGATTTCTTCTGGAGAAAGGAGTACCAAGCAAGAGGTGCTCCTCACATACATATGCTGTTGTGGATCAAGGATGCACCTAAATTTGGAACAGATCCAGAAGACTCAGTGATGAGTTTCATACAACAGTATTCTACGTGTGCTGTTCCAAACGCAAAGGAGAAGAAAAGCCTAAGAGAAAAAGTTCTACGTTTCCAAAGCCATCGTTGTGGAAAGTACTGTCGTCGTAAATTCCGAAACAAGGACAAGTTCTACACCAAATGTCGTTTCGGCTTTCCACGACCGGTGATTTCTAAAGGAAGAGTAAACAGTTTGATGTCTTCGCTGCGACATAATGTGATGAAGAAATCACCTAAAAACACACACAATTTGAAGAGGAACGAAGAGTCCAAGTACATCAACGACTACAACCCAGTGATTTTGTCCATGTGGAATGCTAACATGGATATACAGTTTGTGGCTGATAACTGTATGGCTGTGGCTCGGTATGTGACATCTTACATCACCAAAAAAGAAAAGACAGAATTGAAGGATATGTGGGAGGACATTTCCCATGAAAAGAGCCTCAGTAAGAAGTTGTACAGTTTCAGTCTGAAGATGTTGTCGCATCGAGAAATCGGAGCTTACGAATGTTCTGACCGGTTGTCTTCAGCAAGTCTCTATGCCAAATCTAGGAGTATCGTTTGGGCGAGTCTTGGTCTTGCTGCAACACGTAATCGAGTTCTGAAACCTGTGCGGGAAATTGAGTATTTGGCGGAAAAGGAGCCAAACAGTACCGACATTTTGAAGACCAACATGTTGGATACATATTATCCAAATCGAAGCAGTCACCTCGAGAATGTTTGTCTGTATGAGGTTCTACAAAATTACATATTCAAGAGGAACATCAAAGAAGATACTGAGAAAGGAGTGTATGCTGTAATTGGAAGTGAGGGATGTCTGGTCAAGCAAAGAAAATGCCACTTGGTAAACCATCGAAAATTGAGTGGCGAATCTCCTGAAAAAAAGGAGTTTTTCTATTTAGCACTTTTGCAACTTTTCAAGCCTTGGCGTGCAGAAGAGGAACTGCTTGGAGATTTCCTCTGCTACGAAGAGTCTTTCACTGCCGCCAAGGAGACCATAGAATGTCCTGCTTTTCCTAAATATGTAGAAATGTTGAATGCGGAAATCGAGCAGGAAGCAACGATTGCAGCCGCGATTGCCAGAGACAGTTCTCAGGACAGTCAGAGTTCTGCTTCATTGAGTCAGGATCCACTAAGAGGACCTGTTATCGAAAATGAAGCTGCCACTGCCATGAATGAAGTGGAAAGAGCCATGGCACATGCTCAGGAGGATGCAGTTAACTTAGAAGACTTGGAAAGACAACTCAACGTTGAGCAGAGGAAAATATATGACGAAGTTACCAAGCAAATTGATCATGGATTAAGTCATGAGAAGAAAGAGTGCTCATGTACGTCATTGAAGCCTGTCCGACTGTACGTGAGTGGAGAAGCTGGAACTGGAAAAAGTTTCCTCATTAAAGCAATTTCATGTTATTTGCAGGAAAGGACTGAGTCATCGCTGTCTTGTGTTGTCACCGCTCCAACTGGACTGGCAGCACATAACATTAAAGGGATTACTTTACATCGTTTACTGATGCTGCCAGTGGAGCATGACAACAAATTACAATATCACAAGCTATCTGGAGATGCTTGTTGTGAAGTTTCAAGAATCTTGAGGAAAATGAAACTTCTTATCATTGACGAAGTAAGCATGGTTTCCAATGTCATGCTTGCCTTTGTACATTTGAGAATGCAAGAAGTTCTCAAAACAGAGTATGATGTGTTATTTGGTGGCAAACACATCATTGTTTTCGGAGATCTTCTGCAGCTGACACCAGTGAAAGGACAACCTGTGTTCAAAATGCTCATGCATGAATATACCAGGAAGTGCCTAGGGAGCATTGGCAACGTCAATATATGGTTAAACTTCAATTATGCTGAACTGCATGAAAATATGCGTCAGGCGAAGGATGAAGTTTACAAGAATATTCTACAAGATGTTAGAATTGGAAAAGTGACCGAGCATGGGAAAGAAGCTTTACATGCACGATTACTGTCAAATTTATATCCAGAACAAGATGTTGTGCCTGAGAATATTTTTCAGAAAATTACTGAGAAGAAATCTGGAATATGTTTGATGCCAACTCTTGCAGAATGTGCCATCTTCAACAACAAAATGTTGCATTTAGAAAAGCAAGAGATTGTGAAACTGGAAGCTATTGACAGAGTAGAGCATATGGGATCAACAATTATTTTGTCTGAGAATTTGAAAACAAAATTGGATTCATTAGAGAAGACTATATCTAAAACTGCAGGTTTTGAAAAGACTCTGAATGTGTGCTTAAACTGCCGTATAATTTTAAGAAGGAATTTACATGTTGAAAGAGGTCTGGTAAATGGATCAATGGGTAATGTTGTTGATTTTGTGAAATACAGAAATAGAGATGGAATTGAATTTTTAAAAATTAAATTTGATGGCATTGAGGAAGTACAGCTAATTGGTCGTTGTTCTGCTAGATTTTTGCTTGTAAAAGACTTATATGTTCGCCGTAAGCAGTTTCCTGTTTGCTTGGCATATGCGGTGACAATCCATAAATCGCAAGGTTTAAGTGTAGACAGTGCATTGGTGAATATTGGCAGTTCTGTGTTCAAGGAGGGTATGGCATATGTGGCATTGTCACGAGTTAGAACTTTATCGGGATTGTACTTGATTGAGTGTGATGTCACAAACATTTGTGCGGATCTAGATTGTGTTAAGGAATACAATAGGTTAAGAAGAGAGTATGCGCCACATTTGCCTCAATATCCTTTGTTTGAGAAACGTGTGGTAGGCCGGAAACGAAGAAATGTGACCAATACTAGGGAGGTTGTAGCAAAAAGACGAAAAGTCGATGAACCTGAAATTATAAGCAGAAACAAAAAGGATTCTGTTGAAGATGTTGTTGGTTTTCAATTTGAAAACAGTTCTGGTGTCAACTGCTATGCTAATGTAGTGGTTAATGTTTTGTTTTCTCTAGAAAATGTAAAAGAAGAGATTGTGGTCAATTCTGATCAAAGATTTTGCAGTTTGTTAAATTCTGTGTTAGAGAAATGTAGCACTGATAGAACAAAAATAGAAAGTGTGTCTGAAATTCGAAATCTGTTAGACAGATGTTCAGGTCAAACACAATTCTCTCAAAATATTCAGCAAGATTGTCAGGAGTTTTTAATGTATATACTTGATGTATTGCATGCTGAAGGTGTAGATGTAGATCACCTGTTTGGGCTTTCTTATCAATGGCAGCATGACTGCGAGAACTGTAGGGTATCAAGTACTACTAGTGTAGACTCAGAAAGATTTATATATTTAACTTTGCCAGACAGTAAATCAGTCTCTTTTAATAAGCTAGTAAAAGCAGCTGATCACAACATGGAGTGTAGCCAATGTAAATCTGAAATGATGTCAACATTATTTATACGAACATATGGCCAGTATGTCATTTTAATGTTCCAACGATGTAGGCCTGATGGAACAAAATTGACAACTTTAATTAAAAATTTTGTGGCTTCACAGTTGTCAATATCAGGAAGGACTTTTGTAACTGCAGCAATTATATATCATGACGGTCCTTCAATAACATCAGGACATTACACAGCTTATTTAAAGTCTAGAAATGGCTGGTCATTCTGCAACGATTCTGTTTTAATTTTCAAAAAAAATTGCCGTATGACCTTAAAAATTCTTACCAGGTGTTTTTAAAACCAAAATTTTAGGGAAAGAATCTCGGGATGTGCTCTGAGGAATTTCAAGAAGTTCTAATGGCTCCTACACAATTTGGCCTTGAGGATAAGTGTAGTACAGAGACATAACTTCTTACCATAACACTGGACGTCATGGAAAAATAACTGCACTTTCAATGAGTTCAGAAAAACTATTTCTTTTTATAAGCTAATTCAAGCAGCCAATAAAAACATGGAGTAGAGGGAATGTAAGTCTGCAATGCTGTCTACTGTTTTATATTGCTTTGTGATTAAAAGTGATGTAGAGAATTAAATAATTGTAGTAGTCATAGAGGTAGTGTAAGTCTGCTTCATAGTAAGCAGTATCAGTGTCATAGGAAATGTAGAACATGAGTGAGCAAGAAGGGTAAGATATTAGTAGTCCAGGATTGTGAAAATGATCTTCAACATTTTAATTCTGAAAGTTGCGGAAATATAAAATGACGGGATTGGCTTACAAGAATTCCAAGAGTTATAAATGGCTCTTACATGATTTGGCCTTGTGGAAACGTGTGGTAGAGAGCGAGAAGTCATTTATTGTATGTAACATATTTTTCAAAACGATGGAGGTTTTCTTTCAGAAAGTGGCGGGCTGAAAGTAATAACAGCACAACAGAGTGTAAGCTGTTCATAGGACATCCTTCGACGTCATGGAAAGTAAGTTAACTTTAAGGAGTTCTGAATTCTGATTTGTTATGTTGTATGGGTTTTTTAAACACAATCATTTTGATTGTGGTTTTTTTCCCCTGCTGTTATATGATGAATACCTTCAAGTCACTGTTTTTAGTGAAATTTGATACATTCTGAGAACAGCAAAAATAAACCATTTAACATGTATAATTAATTCTGTACTGTTTGCATTTATGATGTACATTTAGAACTGTGTAGGAGGCATGGACAAGGAGAGGCTTCTGTAAGTGTCAAAGTTGTTGCATACAGTGCTCACATTCTACGTAGTCTTTCATATGATAGACTACATTCCCACAATGAGATATTTAAGCAAAGGAAACACAGGTGATATGATTGTGGAATGAGCAAAAAAATTGCACGTTTTTCAATTATATTACCTGTGTTTCCTAACATTACACATCACATTGTGTAGATGAGGTTTAGGCCTGTTCCAGGAGACAGAGGAGGTCTGACATTTGTTCAACAGTGCAGTGGACATGACTCACTTCGTTGGTAGGTCTGCACATGTATTATCTCCTCTGTATTCTTCAACAAACCTAAATTTCATCTGCAACCCTGAGTAGGACTTACCTGAAACAAATCTGTGGATAGGTTACACCTTATCGGCATCTTGAAACAATCATTTAAAATGTTAGGATCAGATTTATGATGGCCGTGCGCCTCTTTTGCGCCGCTGTGGGTCAGTTTTGTGTAAAAGATGCACCATGTTGCAAGATAGGTTTCAGTTCATCTCCAGCAAGATACCATCAGTTTGAAATGTATATAATTAGCACTGTGTAGGGGGCATGCAGAAGCTGAAGCTTTTGTAAGTGTCAAAGTTGTTGCATGCAGTGTGCATTTCTGGGTACTGTTTCATATGCTGGACTACATCTGCACTATGAGATACCTAAGCAAAGGCAACACAGGTGATGTGATTGTGAAATGAGGAAAAGAAACTCCACATTTTTCAATTACATCACCTGTGTTTCCTAAGTTTACGAATGACATTGTGCAGATGAAGTTTAGGTCTGTCCACGGACACAGAAGAGGTCTGGCCTTTGTTCAAGAGTGAAGTGGACATGACTTACTTCATTGGTAGGCCTTCACATGTATTATCTCCTCTATACTCTTCAACAATCCTAAATTTCATCTGCAACCCTGAGTAGGACTTACCTGAAACAAATCTGTGGATAGGTTACACCTTATCAGCATCTAGAAACAATTATTTAAAATGTTAAGGGCAGTTTTATGAAGGCTGTGTGCCTCTTTTGTCACTTTTGTGTAAAAGATGCATCATGTTGCAAGATAGGCATCAGTTCATTTCCAACAAGATACCGTCAGTTTAAAATGTATATAATTAGGACTGTGTAGGGGGTATGGAGAAGCTGAGGCTTCAGTAAGTGTCAAAGTTGTTGCATGCAGTGCGTACTCTTTCATATGCTGGACTACATCTGTACAATGAGATACCTAACCAAAGGAAACACAAGTGATGTGATTGTGAAATGAGCAAAAGAAATTGCACGTTTTTCAAATACATTACCTGTGTTTCCTAACATTACGCATCACATTGTGCAGATGAAGTTTAGGCCTGTCCAGGGAAACAGAGGAAGTCTGAACTTTATTGGTTGGCCTGCACATGTATTATCTCCTCTGTACTCTTGAACAAGTCTAAATTTGATCTGCAACCCTGAATAGGCCTCACCTGAAACAAACGTCTGGATGGAAAACACCTTATTGCCATCCTGAAACAATCATTTAAAATGTTAGGAACAGTTTTATGATGATTGTGCACCTCTTTTGCGCTGCCATTGCGTCACTTTTGTGAGACAACAGCAGTGCAAAAGATGCACCATGTTCCAAGATAGGCCTCACTTCATCTGCATCAAGATACTGTTAGTTTAAAATGTATATCTTTAGGACTGTGTAGGGGGCCTGGAGAAGCAGAAGCTTCTGTAAGTGTCAAAGTTGTTGAAAAACTGTTTGTCCTTCAATCTTTTCCCTTGTCTTTTCTAATTTTTAAATACATGTTTTAATATTTGTCAAATGTTTGTTATCTCGTTCACAGATTGAAAGTATAAAAATTACAAGTGAGTAAGTTAACGACAATTATAAGGTAAATGTTTTGTACTCTTTTCGTTACATTTCTATCACATTCACCTACTATTAGTTCCACAGCTTCATTTCTTTAACCCTCAGTTTGCTGCCTTTGCTACTTCCCTCATTCCTTTCTCTATTACCTACTTACTCTACTCCTTCCACTCCTTTTCTCAGTCCCTCTCTTCTCATAGTTCCTTACTCTTGTTCACTCACTCCGTCTCTATTACTCTTAGTGTCTTTGACTGATCACTCTTTCACTACTTGTTCATTATGCTTTTTCTGTGTAGTTGAAGCACACTAAGGGGCATATTATGAACACAGCCAATAAAATTATTGCTGTTTTTATCGGCAGAAAACTGCTGCAAAAGTGGTTTTAGCGGCAGTTTTCTGCCGCAAAAGCGGCTTAAGCGACACATTTCTGCCGATAAAAGCTGCAAAACTTTTATTGCCTATGTTGATAATATGGCCCTATGTTATTTACATTTCTTTGCTGATTCAATTATTCTTTTTCTGTTACTTCTTCTTTTCTGCTTTCTGTTTTTTCTCTCTGTTATTCCACATGTTTTAATCTTATTTTGAACATTCACTCATATTCTCTAAGAAACTCTTCTTTGTTATTGTTCTACTCTCTTTTTTTTCTTTCACTTCCTTATCTATTTTGTTTTTCACAATTATATCCTCTTCCCTCTTTTCTTCGGTAAATAAATCTATTAAACAGTATCTCTGGTTTAGACCCTATAGCTGTCTTTGTTTTAACATTACTCTCTGTTTACTTCCCTTATACTTACTCTTCTTTTTTTTTTTTTTTTTTTTTTTTTGGTTCGCTCCCGGTTCGCGTACCGGTGAGCGAACCAGGAAGCGAAACAAAAGAAATACAGCTTGCCAGAGTGCTAAACATTCTAGCAATTTTTTTTGAAAGGGGAGGTAGTTCTGAAAAGAACTTTTTTTTAATGTTTTTGTTGTTTTATATTTTTTTTTTATTTTTCTGAACATTTTTTGTTTTTTTTGTATTTTTTGAACAGTTTTATGTTTTTTTTGTTTTTTTGGGAGGGGAAACAACAAAAAACTGGCATTGGAAAGGGCTCAACAGGAGCAAAAAAAAAATTTACTTTCTGGGGCGTTTAGAGCACTTGTGATTTTCATAAGCTCGGTTGATTAAGGTAATGCTCATATTGGCACATGACAGTAATGTACCGCAATGCAAACAGGTAATCTTCATATGGACAAAGTTGTCCTGAATGTTTGGCACGGTTTCCCGTGCCTCTGGTCCTGTCAAAGATACCTGTGTTGATGTCGTGGCCACAGGAGTTGGTGGGTTGTCCTGCAGGTCACGCATCTCTGCCCGGCTGTAGTTTAATGGATGCCACCTGCTCATGTGACGATGCATGGTGTAGTTGCCGAAGCTATACTTTTTTAAGGTGCCTCTAGATAAGGCCTCTTTACATATGAGGCACGTGACATATCTAGCATTAACTTTCTTCTGCCCTTCAGGGATTGAAAAAAACTGCCAAATAAAACTGGTTTTACGATGAGAAACCCGGGGCTCCTCTTGTAAAAACTGTGGTCCTTCTGTCTCCTCTTCCTCTTGTTCATCCTCTTCCTCCTCTGTGTTGCTGATGAACTGTGGAGGTGGTCCTCTCTTCCCATGAGGAGGTGGTGGTGGTGGTGGGGGTCCACCAGCTGAAGCTACCAATGAAGCCATTGCTCAAATATCAAAAAAGGTCTTCCTCTCAGAAAGATGAAAGTCAGAGTGAGGAAAGAAGGAGGGGTTTTCATCATTTGGGAAAAACAATAGTTCTAAACCAATGAAAAGTGTTATTTTTAGGTCACCTGACCTAGCCTTACATCATTATGAAACCAAAAGTGAAATGAACCAATGAAAAGTTTTATTAACAAGTCACATGACCTGTTACGCTTATGTTACGTGCTGCGGAACGCGCCCCGGATCGCTTCCGGGTCGCTGCGCTTCGCGCCTCGGTTCGCGCTCCGGAGCACTTCCGGGTGCGCTAACGCGGCGCGTCATAAGACGCATTACGCGGCAACGCGATATGTCGCGCTTTCGCGACGCGCCCCGGATCGCTTCCGGGGAGCTGCGCTTCGCGTCTCAGTTCGAGTACCGGAGCACTAACGGGTGCGCTAACGCGGCGCGTCATAAGACGCATTACGCGACAACGTGATACGTCGCGCTTCCGCGACGCGTCACGATGTTGATTTCTAATGCGGCAGTTGCGCAAACGGAACATTTACCGGTTCGCGGACTGGGTGGCGGCATCAAATTGAGCTAACGGGAAGCTTCCCGGTTCGCGAACCGGGAGCGAACAAAAAAAAATATTTAAAAAAAAATTATTAATAAACATATAAAATATATTTTTGGATTTAAAGAAGAATACATTTTACAGCTACAGATATTAGCTTTTCAAAAACCAATGAAATTCACTGAAAAAACCATAGGTTATAGACCATATATAGTTAGGAATTAGCATTTACAAAACCTTGAAAATTCACTGAAAAAACCATAGGTTATAGACCATATATAGTTAGGAATTAGCATTTAAAAAACCTTATTTTACTCACACAAAACCATTGAAATTCCATATATAGTTAGTTGTACTAACTATATATCGCACACCCGCAATCCACTGCTGATCATGTCACATATTACATCATTCATGACATGGTCAGTGACATCACTGATGACATCACTGATGACATCTCAAATGACATCACTGATGACATCACTGATGACATCTCAAATGACATCAATGATGACATCACTGATGACATCTCATTTGACATTACTGATCACATCACTGATGGCATCATTCATGTGATAATACGATGAACCTCTTCAGACTCTAATATAACTTTAGATATACTCAGTGTAAACAGACACTCACAGACTGTCACTCATCCATGGAGTTACTCACACACCTAGTCAGTCATGCAAAGAATCAATCACACCTCCATTTCCTCAACTATACAGTTATACACACCTTACTTATTTAAACATATACTAACACATATTTACTCTCTTTTACAATGCCTGATACAAGTTCACAATGATCCATACAGCCACTCACATATTCACTGGCTCTTATGCACAGTTATTTATATATATCAACTGTCACATGTACTGTGTTTTACATATGTACTTACTTTGACATGTAGCACTGAGATATCCATTCACTCACCAATGCACTCAGTCAACCGCCCATACAGGTGTTTCTACATGCACTTTTGAACCCATACATCTAGTGAATCAACTGCTCACACATCTATGCACAGAGTCATACACCTCCCAGCCACCCACACACACACACTCAGTCTCCCATACAAATACTTGGGCAACCAATCAATAACCCATATAGTTACTCATATAGCTACTGATCAACACATGCAGCAGTTTACAGAACAACAGACATAATGATGCACAAATTAAGACAGTTTAGTCACTAACCCATGCACTCAGTGACACACATTTATTCACTCACTCATACAGTCAGTCATGCACCTACTAAATCCTTCATCCAGACACTTATACATCCACTCATTCTTCAATATGTAAGACATATTTTAACTTTACAGAAACATACAGTCACTGGATGTTGTCATCAGTGATGTCATCAGTGATGTCATTTGAGATGTCATCAGTGATGTCATCAGTGATGTCATTTGAGATGTCATCAGTGATGTCACTGACCATGTCATGAATGATGTAATATGTGACATGATCAGCAGTGGATTGCGGGTGCGCGATATATAGTTAGTACAACTAACTATATATGGAATTTCAATGGTTTTGTGTGAGTAAAATAAGGTTTTTTAAATGCTAATTCCTAACTATATATGGTCTATAACCTATGGTTTTTTCAGTGAATTTTCAAGGTTTTGTAAATGCTAATTCCTAACTATATATGGTCTATAACCTATGGTTTTTTCAGTGAATATATATATATATAGATAGATAGATATATATAGATATATTCACTGAAGAAAACACAAGTTTCAGTGCTGTTATAGTTAAAAATTAGCATTTGAAAAACTTAAGAATTTCACTGAAAAAAAACACAGGTTTCAGTGACGTTATAGTTAGAAATTAGCATTTTAAAAAACCTTTGAAATTCACTGATAAAAACACAGGTTTCAGGGATGTTATAGTTAGTTGGCCATTTTACTTTTACAAAACCAGCGAAATTCAGCCCTTAATTAGTTCAGCTAACTATAACTCACGCCCCCACTACTCACTGCTGATAACGTCACACGTTACATCATTCATGACATGGTCAGTGACATCAGATAGAGAGAAAGAGAAGTAGAGAGGGGTAGAGAGAGAAAGAGAGAGAGGATAAGAGAGAGAAGGAGAGAGATGGAGAGAGAGAGAATGTGAGAGAGGGAGAGGGATAAAGAGTTAGCGAGAGATAGAGAGTGCTCAAGAGAGAGAAAGCAAGAGTAAGAAATAAAGAGAATGAGAGAGAGGGAGAAAGAGGCAGAGAAATTAAGAGAGAAAGAGAGTGAGATAGAGAGAAAGAGCGAGAGAACGAGGAAGAGAGAAAGAGAAAGAGACAGAGAGAGAAAAACTGCAAGAACAAGAGAGTGAGGGAGAGAGGCAAGAGAGAGGCAATGGAGAGACAGAGAGAGAGAGCGAGAGAGAGCAAGAGAGAGATAGAGAGAGAGAGAAGGAGAGAGGGAGAGAGAGAGAGAATTATAATTATAGATGGTGTCATGTAAAATGGCCCAATTTTCAGCTGTAACTCTGAAGGGATGACTTTTCTCGCAAGGTTCGACAGTCAGTTTTTGGCGTCTACACTAAACTTTGGTTGCTCTTAGTTCCCAATGCTCATTTTTTACGTTGAGATCAGTGCACAATGGGCAAGGTGTACTGAGGTATATTCTCAAAAAGTGGTTGTAATTTCTTCACCAACTTTATGTGAATCTTATGGTATTTTGCAAACGGACCTGTGCACTGATAGACTGGGTCACAAAATACCCAATCACAGTGGGTCACAATATGATCTATCTCATGAATATTAAAGAGGTATGCAGCAAACTGCAGTTCTCTCTGATTGGCTGCTATCACAGCAGGGAAGCTGAGCTGCTGGGGTCAACAGATCAACATGCCTCTGAATGTCTTAAAAAAAATGTAATGCATCTTTTTATCTTTAATGAAAACAGGGTATGTTTAAAAAAAATAAGAGTAGGCAGTGGTGAAATAGACCACTCACTGCCAGCATCAAAACATACTTTCATGAGCGTTCACAAAGGTTCCCGGGGGGTCCTTGGGGGTCCTTCCTGTTTATGAGTGGGTACCACCACCTTTCAGCAGTCAAGATACTTGAATTCACACCATTAGGCATTGGGAGGGAGGCTCTCAGAGCACCCCCCCCCCCACCTCAGAGAGGGTCACTAAACCCATACAGGGGCTCCTGACATGTTATCCAATCCCTGCAGGGGTTTAGGACATTGAAAGCACAAGTTCTTGTCGCAAACCTGCTCCCCACCGAATCACAGGGATGGGGCCAGAAATGCACTTGTAAATCTGTCCCTTGGTGTGAGCAACAATATGTAATCACTGCCAAAAATTGGAAGGAACACTCAGCTCTCAGCTAAACCTCATTTCATTATCATAGGTAAATACAAGTGCTACCCCAGTACCTGCCCCCCCCCTCCCCCTTTACACCAAAGCTTTCTTTCATCTCCCGGTGACTTTGAGCAGCAATTGAAGTCTGACAGCTTCATTCATCAATCTATTCACACATGATGCTGCTGAAACCGAACCAGTCTCCTTTCCATACAGGACGAGTAATGACTGTAATGAAACATTCCCCATTATTTCAGCATCTGGAAGATACTGTGGTTCCATCTGATTACATCCTGGGTGGGAGCTGTGCGTTTTTTAGTAAAATCAGGTCACTGCAGGCGGAAATATCCCTTTTTTAGGTGTTTCTCACATAATTGGATGTATTACAGATGTGCTCTGTGCTGCTTCCCTAAAATATTACACAAGAATCAACAGAGAGGGTCTTGCCGTCTGGTAATGCAGGGGTCTGTGTCTGATTTAAGGGGCTTCCAGGAATCATGGTTTCTGCAAGCACTTTACTCTCACTCCACAGACCTTTAGTAACAGAAGAAGGGACCCCCTGCAGCAAAGAGTTGTGTCTGACTCAGAAAACCCCTGGTAAAGACGTCATGTAAGGCAGCCGACCCGACAAGAACCTTTGTGTCAGGAAAGTGTCATTACAGCTCCTCACAGATCAGAGGGTGTCAGTGTGACGTCACTTTTGAGGGAGGAGTTTGTTCCTCTCCAGTTTGTATCCTATTTTAGACAATCTATCATTAGAAGGGGCAGAGAAGAACTGCAGTAATCAGTGAGACTGAGTATGTAATAGGAACAAGCATTGCCAAAGCCTACAGGCCAGGCAAATATCGTCAGTGACGTTTCAGACCTGCTGACTCCAGCAAGCTTGTTAAAAATACAGACGTATATTAACTTTGTACCTTCACACCAGGGTGCACTGACACGAAGACATACAGCATCCACACACAGATGAACATAGGTCAGATAAATGAACCTATACAGACAGAACAACATGTATGTCAGCATGCAAGCTGACAGTCTAGCAGAGCTACATGTATGTAAACATGCACACTGACACAGACTAGCACAGCTACATGTATGTAAACATGCACGCTGACACAGACTAGCACATCTACATGTATGCAAACATGAACGCTGACACAGACCAGCACAGATATATGTATACTGGTAAACACCTAGCAGCACAGTGAGAGACAGCTATTCACATGCAGACCACTACAACTGCGCAAATATCTGGAGGCTGAGACACTTAAAGACAGTCACTCCCCCAAACCTCTATAGAGAAGGGAACTAAGGCACACAGCCTCAACACACCATCCAATCCCCAGCAGACTCACATGTACTCATGCAAAGCCACACAGTGCCTCACACACTCATGGGAACATACATGTGCAAGGATGTCAATTCGATATATGAAACAGTTTTAGATTCCTTTGCACTCTCTGTTATCATATATCCCAAAGATTATTCTGTTTTGGGTTGGTGCATACGTCTGACACACGGTGCCTGGCCGTACCTTGAAATAACTGAGGGCAAATGTGTGGAGGGGGGAAACCCTCTCACGGAGACGTGCGCATGTTTTCACTTGGAACTGTTAAGTTTCTTCACTTCTTTTAATCAAATTAGACAATGATTAATCCATAAGGTTTTTGTTCATGAATCATCAGATGTTTATTACATGACAATTTTCATTTCTTATTGTGCTTCATAAGAATGATTTTTCTTCCATATTTACATCATTTCATTTTTATCCATTGCCCAATACATTTCGGGTCGAGAGAAATGACCCTTCTTCAGGGGCCTAAAAATAACATAATGCAGGACCTTAGCAAACATAATATGTAACAGCACATAATGAATACATGTTCAATAATGAGTAAACATGCCCAATAGGTGAAGTGAGTTAGCAGAGTAATTAAATTAAATTAAATATGGAAGAAAAATCATTCTTATGAAGCACATTAAGAAATGAAAATTGTCATGTAATAAACATCTGATGATTCATGAACAAAAACCTTATGGATTAATCATTGTCTAATTCGATTAAAAGAAGTGAAGAAACTTAACAGTTCCAGGTGAAAACGTGCGCACGTCTCCGTGAGAGGGTTTCCCCCTCCACACATTTGCCCTCTGTTATTTCAAGGCACGGCCAGGCACTGTGTGTCAGACGTATGCGCCAACCCAAAACAGAATAATCTTTGGGATATATTATAACGAGAGTGCAAAGGGACCTAAAACTGTTTCATATATCAAATATTGCCTACCGCATCCCTGCTGCGCCACTGTCTAAACATGCAACTTGACGATATAGCACAGATTACCACCAATAAAGCTGAAACTCTAGCATTTTCTTCTGAAGCAGCCAAAGACATTTATGGCCTAATACAGGAGACAAGAGCATTCACACCACAAATATCAACAACTGCACAACTTTTACGACAACGTGAATATATAAGCAAGAAAGAGATTAATCGAAGGCTGGACGCCACCACATTACTCCATTATAATAAAAATCAAAGGATCCCAAGCGGATTAAGAATAGCCCTCAAACCGATGCTGAGTAAAAACAATAAGAAATTTGTAGAAAAGTGGTACCAAATTCTCAACAAATGTTCATTGGACCTTATTCTTTTTATTATTGAAGAATTAGCTAAAGTATTAAAAGAATTAGAAGAGGAACTTGAAGGCATAAAAAGAGAGCCGAACAAACATGAAGATCTACAAACACTTTTAGAGGACATTAATAATAAATTAGAAAAATACACCAAAGAAGTCAATGATCGAAAAGTGAGCAAGTATTGTCGCGATACAATAGATTATAAACTTGAAGAAGTGTACACGTGGGCAGCAATTTACAATCAGAAGAAATGGCAACAACCTCAACAGAGATCAAACACTGGTTCCTCACAGGAAAGTGTAGTGTCAGAATCAGATATCGTTCAGGCAAGGAAACCTATTTCCTCAGTATCAAAACCAATAGAGAAACAAGTACAATCAACTCAGATGCAACAACCAGCTTTTTTAGAAATAAGCCCTGCAGCCAATGCACCCTCTCAACCAGGAAAACAAGGCGAGGAAAGGGAAACCGAAGAAGAACGAGTCAGGCGAGTTACAAGAAGCCAAACGAATGGTGACTTAGTCATCAACATCTCATCTAAAGAACTTACTAAAACTCAGATTGCGGTTTTAAACAATGGCACCTCATGCGTCCCTACTTACAAGTCGAATCTACCCGAAAGGCCTTGAAACCCTAGAATGGCGCTTACTAAAAGAAGACATTGAAAACACTCCAAAAAATTTCTACTAGAACTTATGCATTTCGCCTTGTTCCATAGTTATTTTGAAATGCAAGGTCATTTTTTCAATCAATGTAATGGAACATCCATGGTCTTCGGGGGCCCCCTCATATGCCTGCATCTATATGTCCAAATTCGAAACTGATCACATTCTTAATAACCCTGATTGGAAAGAAAAATTGATCATTTTCAAACGCTATTTCGATGACATCTTCATCCTATGGAAAGGTGATAGACAGAAGCTTGAAAGTAACATTATCACGATCAACACACTGAATGAGAGAATCAAATTCACTCATAATATTGATGATCAATCCATCGCATTTTTAGATGTGATAGTCATTATTGCTGATTTAAAAATTACTACGAAAGTACATACTAAATTAACAGACAGAAATTTGAGTCTACTCTATCAAAGTTTCCATCCCGAAACATTGAAGAAACATCTCCCTACCTCGCAGTTTATCAGACTAAAAAGAATAACATCTGACTTTAACCATCTGCAAACAACATTCAATTAACAAATTACTAAATACCAACAGAGAGGATACCCTCAAGAGGTCCTCCGAGAATCGATAAAAAGAGTCACCAATATGTCAAGAGAAAAACTGTTAACACCCAAATTGACTACCTCGGAACACAAAACAGTTTGAATTTTAAAATTCTCCACAGAGGCATCAAAAATAAAAAGAATAATTAACAAACATTGGGCATTAATCAACATGGAACCAGATCTTCGAGACTTATATAGTGACCATATAACTTTTGCCTTCCAAAGGTCAAAAAACTTGAAAGAAATTTTAACAACGACCAAAGTTCATAAAACTATCCACAAAGGCATTTCCAAATGTTTAAACTGTGTACACTGCAACAACGTCATGGTCGTAAAAATCTTTTTACATCCCACTAAAGAATATGAAATACATTTACACCATACCAGCACATGTGACACCAAAAACACAATATACGCAATTAAATGATGTGTGGAAAAATTTATGTTGGACAAACTGAAAGAAAAATCAAAGTTGAATAACCGAACATAAGAGCAATATTCGAGCACGCAACTTAAAATCTACGGTTGCCACACATTGGATGGAAGCCAAACACCAAATATCCCAACTCAAATTTACTATTCTGGAGGTTGTACCACAACGCAGCAACATGGATCCTGTCAAACAAAGATTAAGGGCAGAATTTTTCTGGATAAAAAAACTTAATACCCTGCAACCTACAGGGATGAATGATCGTATTGAATATTCTTGTTTTTTGTAAACTTTATGACCGCTTGGGCAAGAGGACTATCCCCATCCCCTCAAGACAATTATTTAATATTATCCTGATTAATGTGTTACACCAGGACATATCATTAATTTACTGTTCCTGATACATGTCTCAACATCATAACTACCCTTGCGAGTACTCATTGTATGCATTATGTAACTTCACTTGGCTTAGTTCCCTCTTGATTACATATCCCTATACTGTATTACTTCATACTTTCTTTGTCACCACCTGTATATTTGCTCTTTTTTTCACCCTCCCACTAGAACTTTATTATTCCGCCTGTTCACTAAACAGAGACGATCATCTTGTGCCCGACGAGTCCCGTACTCCGGCATCACGTGACCATTTCACGAATATAATCCAATATCTTGTTACGCTTTTCGACTATTCTTATATTAATCAACCTCCGTTCACGTTCACTATTTGTTATAGTTTTCCTTAACCACATAAACATATAGGGCCTGATGTAGGTAATTCAGATTTACCGACTCTTAAATACCGAATCATACCGATTCTGTATTTAAGAGTCGGTAAATCTGAAGCAGGCAGATGTAGGTAATAAATTACCGAATCTGTACGAGTCGGTATTTACCAAATCGGTAAATACCGAATCACTATTTCCCATTGATTCCTATGGGCCTTGAAGCCCATAGGAATCAATGGGAAATACCGAATTCGGTAAATACCGAATCCTGCAAGGGTGAACGGGGTGTCACTTTGACACCATGTAGCACCCCAATTCCAGGCTTGTGTGTCATGTGGCACACATACATGCCCTAAGGGCATGTCTGTGTGTCACATGGCATAGGTGTACATGCACAGATGTGCATGTACACCTGAATTCGGTATTTTACCATCCAAGTGTATTGGGTGATAAAATACCGAATTCTGAAGGCCTGTAGCACTGTAAACATTGCTACCTACATCTGGGATCTACCGAATCGGTAAAATTACCGATTCGGTATTTTACAGAATCGGTAAATTTACCAATTCGGTAAATTTACCGATTCTGTAAAATAATGGCCCCTACATCTCAATCACCAAATACCGGTCGGTAACGGCCGAATTCGGCCGTTACCGACCGGTATTTGGTGACCTACATCGGGCCCATAGTTTTTAATGCACACTTCTGCTCACTATGCGAACCGCTCTTCATACCCACAGTGTTTTTTCGTTTTTAATTGAAGCGCAGTCACTCATATCACGTGACCGGCCTCACGGCTACACCCTCTTTATCTATCGCCTTCACTTCCTGTATACTGATTCCGATTCGAGCAGCAGACGCTACCCGTCCTGTTCATCCCGAGTAAGTTTTGATTCCGTCTCTTTCCCCTAGATGCCTGTTTCGCACTTTATTGTCTTGTGCACACCGTACATTTGTATCGCTCTGCACTCTGATTACTCGACCACTAATCTCGGTGTTTTTTTTTCTATCACTTATTTTGTCGCTACTCGCCACTGCACCATATGGTCCTTCGCACGCCGTATATCAGTATTGCTTTGCACCCCGACCACTCATCACTATTTTCGTCGTGGTTTCCATCACTCTATAAATTGTCAGTCAGTCTGGTTGACCTTTTCACCTTCTCGCATTATGATCACCTTTGCACCTCTGATCGAGTACTCTGCTAAATCACTTCACCTATTGGGCATGTTTACTCATTATTGAACATGTATTCATTAAAAAAAAAAAAAAAAAATTCATTAAGTGCTGTTACATATTATGTTTGCTAAGGTCCTGTATTATGTTATTTTTAGGCCCCTGAAGAATGGTCATTTCTCTCGACCCGAAATGCATTGGGCAATGGATAAAAATTAAATGATGTAAATATGGAAGAAAAATCATTCTTATGAAGCACAATAAGAAATGAAAATTGTCATGAAATAAACATCTGATGATTCATGAACAAAATCCTTATGGATTAATCATTGTCTAATTCGATTAAAAGAAGTGAAGAAACTTAACAGTTCCAAGTGAAAACGTGCGCACGTCTCCGTGAGAGGGTTTCCCCCCTCCACACATTTGCCCTCAAGGATGTCAATTCACCACAATGCCAGTGATAGTGGAAGTAACATCACAGGTCAAAGGTATGCAAACCTCACCCCATTATATTAAATAATTGAACTCATATGACCTTTGACCTCAACTACATCATAGGGAGAGGTGTAGTGCAGCAACCAGAGCAGCTGACTCCGGGGTGCGGGGCTCACGGTTTGATCGCTGGCTCCAGCTCAGCTCAGCATCATGTGACCCTGGGAAATAGCTTTTTCAATCTCCCCGACAGCGTCCCAGTGCCATGAAACCCTTATGGGTAATATGTTTGCTCTTTACAAATATGGTTCATTATCATAGGAACTGCCTACTTCCAAACTTTAACCTTGGTGATTTTACAGAAAATGGCACATATTCTTTGCAGTTCACTTGTCATTGTGCAGTGATGAGCAGCACACCGACCGTTACAGCGCACTAACCCTTACAGGGCACCGACCCTTACAGCGCACTGGTTCTTAAACCACACTGATCCTTGCTGTATACTGACCCTTACAGCGCACTGGTCCTTAAACCACAATGATCCTTGGAGTATACTGACACTTACAGCGCGCTGACCCTTACAGTGCACTGATCCTTACAGTACACCGACTGTTACATTACACTGTTGTATGTCGTTTTAGATTCTGTATGGATTTTCCCGATTTATGCCCTTATATAGGTACAATTTGTGTTGCCCCTATATTGTGGAGTGGTGTGGCTCACTGGTTAGAGGCGGCAGACCCGGAAGCAGAGAACGGCCCGGGACCAGGGTTCAATTCCCGAAGCGACAGGGTCGTGGACCAGGGTCAGCGGACTCGACAATTCTCGCCTCGGTGCCTACTTTAACCAGGGATCACACTCAGCAACTCTGGGCATTAAGCTTGCCTCATCTCTACAACAGCCCCCCACAGACGCCGGGATGCCTGGTTTCACCTTGGAGATACCCAGAAGCGACCATCTCACAGGGAAAGCCAGGACAGGTTCCCCAGCGGTCTTCAGCGCCGGGACACTTACGGGCAGCCGCGCGCTTTACAAGTCCCACACATTTACATTTACATAGGCATAGTAATCCAGTCCTTATTTATAGATAGCCCATGCTGCCCAAATACAGGCATGGCTACTTCCGTCCGTTCATCTACGGCACAACGATTTCTTGGAAAACCAGACTCTTAAGCCGTTAGGGACTTTCCCCAGCCTGGATATTAATTTCTCCAAGAATCTCATTATTATGCATGAAAACTATTTCTTAGGGGTTCATCCATGATGTTCATATGCCCGAATTTACTTCAAAGCTGGCATTCCTAAACACCTTCAAGGTATAAATATACCTTCACTTGCTATGGCAAAGCATGGTGTGGTTCGGTGCAGTACAACAGTACAGCCACTACAAGTGCTGAAGGAAGCCAACTCTCCAGCTGACGCACTGACTAGAAGCTGTCATCCTCCTGCCAAGAATCCAGCTCCAGCGTTTCTGACTCCCCATGCGGGGTGTTGGGAAATCGAGTCCGAGACAGAGATACCAACCTCCTTCATTCTAAAGTATGGAGCTGATTAGAACCTAGAGAAACCTTTGGCAAAAACTAAACCTATGCTAAAGACAACACTTACTTCTTCCCTCGTACTAGACTTAGGTTAGGTACATTGGGGTAGGCGTATTTTAGAAGCACCAGTTGAGTATTTTAACCCATTTTATTTATGTATGTATTTTGATGTGTCATAGCAACCAGACAATGCTATTACAGTATTATTTTATACTTCTGTTTACCTGTACGGATTATACTTTGCATGCTGTCTAATGATTGCAGCAGTACACCTCTCTTGCATGAGAAAGAAGACTGTTCAATAAACCTTTTATTGAAAACGCCCGTCTCACCTTTTCTCTGCAACTCTGTAGAAACAAAGCATGCACGATTGACTGAGTAAAATAGTTATCTATTGTTTCAACGACTCTGAAGATATTTGTTCCAGTCCTAGAGAAACAGAGTTGTCATGTTTATGTGGTTGTCAGAAACTAATCCCTTCTTGTTTATTTGAGAAAGTTTCTAGTGACCTCTGAGTTAGTCGGCACACACAATTAAGTTTAATATACTTGATAGAGACATACTGACCTCAGTCCTATGTCAAATCTATAGTATATATTATTCCAATAAGCAGAGCCTATTGGGAATATAGGAACTACACTGCAACACTGATCCTTACAGTGCACTGACCCTTACAGTACACTGACCCTTATAATATACTGACCCTTACAGCGCACTGACCCTTACAGTACACTGATACTTACCGTACACTGATCATTACAGTGCATTGATACCGTACACTGACCATTATAGTACACAGACCCTTACAGCACTCTGACCGTTATCGTACACTGATCCTTACAGTGCACTGACCCTTACATCAGAATGACAGTTGCAGAATACGGACCCTTGCAGTGCACTGACCCTTAGAGCACCCACACCCTTACTGTGTACTGATACTTACCATACACTGACTATTACAGCACACTCACTTTTACCATACACTGACCCTTACCATACACTGACACTTACCGTACACTGGTCCTTACCTTACACTGACCCTTTCAGTGCACTGACTGCTACTGCACACTGACCCTTACAGTGCACTGATACTTACCATGCACTGACCCTTACAGGGCACTTATACTTATTGTACACTGACCCTTACAGCACCCACACCCTTACAGTGCACTGACCCTTAGAGCACATCTACCCATTGTCAGAGATGCCATTCATCAGCATGGAAGTAGAATGCAGCTAATTTCCCAATGCCCACTTCAGAAAAAACGCCTCCAGAATTTCACCATGAGCCAATTTGATCCAAATGGGGGAAAGGGGAATGGGATTGAAAGAGAAGGCAGCCAAACTGTCCTGGTGCCCCGTCTACATCTGTTTCTCATCTATAAGGCGTCTTCAGGAGTTTTCCGTAATCTGCAAAACAAATTAATCCGTTTCTACACATATGCCTAATATTTCTCTTCTACTCAATGGTTAATATACTTGTTTGATTAACCTTTTATCCTTCGATTGGTCGCCCTATCTCTTTCTAGGTGAACTCAATTGTAACAAGTGTAAATCTCTTAATGTTAAATAATGAGATATTGCTCAGTCACATTTCTTGATACCTCCTTCTATTTTATGCATGCATTTACTGTCCTTAACTTCTTTTAATTTACGCTTTGTTTTTCAGGTACTTGCGTGACCCGGTATTTCAAGTGGTTCTACCGCTTTACAGGATATTCTGGTACGAAAGCATTCCTTTGTCGTTTTACTTCTGCTACTGTATTTCTGTTACAGAGTTGATGGCTCACTGAAGAACTCGATAGAGGAATGAATGACCCACTTCTTTTTCCTTATAGTATTTTCGTCTCACTCGAGAAATAAATTCAAAATGGGAAAGCTCTGATAAATACTCTCCTTTATACTCATGTTTAGCCCACTAAACACTCAGAAATATATATTGAATAGTCCTTGGGATTTCCGACTGTGCTGAATCCACCGACTTGAAGTAAACATTCTCCGAGACTCTCAGTCACGTGAAAATTATACTCCGCCTCCTTACTTCATTTTACAGGGGAAACTCACAGGAAACTGGTTGATACCCTAAAGGAACAAGAAAAGGTACGCAACCAGTTCTAAACACCGAATTCTGACGCTGCAAATACCCTGTCTAGCTAGTGCGACGCTGACGCGAAAAACCACCGTTACTTGCTCCATCTCCTCAGGTGAATTGCGAGGCGACCAGAAGTTTGTGCGCATTTGATATTCCCTTTGTCTCGCGCTCTGTAGAACAGGAGCGCTGACTAAAGGGAAAGAATCTGGCAGCCATCTTGGAATTCCAAGAGTTCCAACCCTTGAACCAACTTATATTCGATAGTCCCTTGCTGAAGGGTTTCTTGCTTTTAAGCTGGATTAAGCTCACACTTAACACCCTTGACTCTTTAGGTTGAACTTGGGTTCTGACACTACCGCCTCGCAAGGAGGCCTCACCAGGTCTTGGCTTCTTCTGGAATTTCCTATGAAAGGCTTTCACTAAACGGGGTGCATGAACATCTGAACACAATTCCCAAGATCTTTCTTCAGGTCCGTAACCTTTCCAATCAACTAAATAATAAAACTGACCTTTTGTCACTTTTGAATCTAAAATCTGTCTCACTTCAAATTCTGTCCCTTTATCTGTTAGAGTCGGTTTTGGAGGAAATTTAATTCTCAACCCCTGAGGTACCTTTTTAAATAGTGAGACATGGAACACTGGATGAATTTTTAGATTTTTGGTAACTTCAGTTTGTAGGTCACTGGATTTATTTTCTTCTCTATTTCAAAAGGGCCAATAAATCAAGGCTGACATTTTCTGTTTTCCTTCAATCTGAGTTTTTTCTTTAACTTAACCAGACTCTATCTCTAATTACAAAGTCTGGTTCTTTCCTTCTTTTTTTGTCAGCATAATGCTTGTACTGTGCCTTAGCCTTCTCTAGATTGTGTGTGGCTGACTGATGTATTGACACCATGTTCTTTAACGTATCTGTAACTGCGGGTACAGTTAGCTGAAAATTCAATGTAACATTCGGAAGTCTGCCATAGTTCATGTAGAAAGGAGAATACCCGATGGAGGCATTTTTAGCATTGTTATGCTCAAACTCTGCGGCCCAGAGGTTTTCAGGCCAATCTCCTTGTTCTAGCAACAATAGCCTCAAATAGTGTTCTAGCTTTTGCTTTACCCTTTCAGTTTGGCCATCGGTTTCTGGATGATAGCTTGTGAAGTATCTGGTTTCGGTGTCTAATTCTTTGGTAAAGGTTCTCCAGAAATGGGATATAAACTGAGAACCCCTATCAGAAACCAATAGTTTTGGTAACCTATGTACTCAGACTATCTGCTCTCCAAACACCTGTGCTAACTTCTGAGCAGTTGGTATTAAGGTGCAAAATGGGTTATTTTAGCGAAGGTGTTCACACAAACTAAAATGGTGTCAAACCCCTGACTAAAGGGTAGATCAACTAAAATATCTAGGGTTATGGTATGCCAGGTGAATGGAGGATTGGGTAATGGTTGTAACAAATCAGCTGGGGAGTGGCAACTTTTCCCCGAGCACAGATCTCGCAAGTGTCTACATACTGCTGAATATCTTTTGTAATCTATGACCACCAAAACTTCCTTCTCACCAACTCTTCAGTTTTCTGCATCCCAGTTTACTATCATGACAGCCAGTTTACTATAATGACACTCTTGTATGATGGACTGGGGTGGCTGAGTGAGCTAAAGAATGGTGATGAATTAAACCCAGATCAGTTTACTGGGGGTGAGTGTTTGATTTGCTCCGTCCATCCTCCCCTTTTGTATCACTTTGTTCGCCCTAAGTTGGCAGGGTATGCTCAGACGTGAGTCCCTTGCTCACTTGGCCACTGGATTCAAGATATCCTGGCTGATGAGGATTATGAATCTGAAACCGGTCCCAGGATGATTGTTTCCGGTCCAGGGAAGACATGGCTTGGCAGTTCGGGATGGACTGTTCCTATGAGGCACAGGGTCAGACTGATTTGCATATGGCCATATCTGAACTGGGGTGGCTGAGTGAGCTAAAGAATGGCGATGAATTAAACCCAGATCAGTTGACTGGGGGTGAGTGTTTAATTTGCTCAAACGCTCCGTCCATCATCCCCTTTTATATCACTCCATTCTTAAAAGGCATCCATAATTGCTGGTCATTTTTTCTCCGTTATGGTATAATTTACTTCAGCAGGTGTCAGCTACCTGGACCGATATGCCACTGGATGCAGCTGTCCCGTCACCTTTTGTCGTTGAGACAACACCCCTTCAATTGCCAAATCTGATGCATCGGTATCAACAAAGAATGGTACTTGGAGATCGGCATTGAGAAAGATAGGTGCAGTTGTAAAATCTTATTTCAAAGATTTAAAGGCCTTTTCTGCATCTTCCGACCATTCGAAGGCTACCTTTTTTCATAATAAGCGTGTAAGGGGAATTAGCTTCTTTGAAAAATCTTGTATAAATCTTCAGTAGAAGTTCGCAAATCTAATTAATCTTTGGAATTCTTTGACTGATCTTCCTGTGCTCCACTCTTTGACAGCTCTGATTTTCTGCTGATCCATTGAGACTCCATCTGGAGTGAGTACAAATCCTAGAAATTCTACCGATTTCAACTTAAAAGCACACTTCTCCAATTTTACGTACAAGCAATTCTCCCTCAGCTTTTGCAAGACCCCTCTAACATGCCAATCATGATCTTCCTATGCATTTGAGTATATTAAGCTGTCTTTAATATAAACAATTGCTGATTGATCAAAGAAATCTTTTAACACATCATTGATGAAATGTTGAAATGCCGCTGGTGCATTGCACAAACCATGGGGCATTACTTGGTACTCAAACAATCTAAATTTTGTTCTAAAAGTAATCTACAATTTGTTACCTTAGCGAACTCGAATGAGATGATAGACTCCTCTTAGGTCTAATTTCGTATACACTTGTGCTCCTTTTACCTGGTCCAACATTACTGAGATCAAGGGCAGAGGGTATCTATTCTTTACTGTGATTATTGTATTTCCCGGTAATCAATGCATGTTCTCAGCTCTCCTTCTTCCCTTGGCACGAAGAAAAGTGGTGACAAAACCGGAGTTGTGACGGCCTGATAAATCCATTCTTCAGATATTTCTGGATGTAGTCTTTTAAATGCTGGTTCTCTTTTTCCATCAAGGCATATACCCTACTGCAAAGCAGGTTTGTACCTGGTTCTAGCTCAATTGTCCAATCATAGGCCCGGTGGTGTGGAAGTCAATCCGCTTCAATCTTGTTGAAGATATCATGAAATTCTTCATATTCAGATGGAATCTCTGTTGACTGGATAACATACTCAGTTGCACTACCTTTGCACAGGAACAACGATGGACCTTTTTCCCCATGTGGTTCACTCTTCTTGAAACAATTTTCTTGACAAAATTTCAAATCCATCTTGATTGTTCGAGCACTCCAATCAATTGTTGTGTTGTGTTCTGTAAGCCACAGGAGTCCTAAGACTGAACGGGGGTGCATCGATTAAATTAATCTGAAAAGTTTCACAGTCTCCCTCTAGGATCGTTAATTCTATTGCCTCTTTGTGACTCGCAATGGGTCCAGATGACAAATGTGTCCCATCTACTGCTCTCACTGCTTCACTTTTTGATTTGGGTAAGGCCTTCAGACCAACTCTGTCAGCAATTTTTAAGTCGCAAACATTTCCGGTTGCTCCAGAATCTATCATCACTGATACTTCATTTAGTTCTTTCTCCCTAAAGTATAGCAATACTGACTTTGTAAGTTTGGGAGATGTTAAAAGTGTTCGCTAACTGATGTGTGTTGTAATTCTTCTTGGTACGCCCCGCCACCCCTCTGCCCTTCCATCCCTTGGTACAGCCCAGGCTAGAATGTGTGAACATTCCACAGCTGACTCCAGCTGACTGGAACCTGTGATGGTGTTGAGACTGAATAAAGAAGATTCCTGATAACTTACCTGTATGTCTCTTCTTTGTAATACTGGCAACGACGATGGGATAAAACCAAAAGCAGACCTGGTAGAGGCCATTCAAGGAACGGTCGCTCCAACATGTATGGAAGACTTGAAATCATTCTTGAGGCTATCCTAATACTATGCCAAGTTTGTGAGAAATTATGCAAGTATTGTGGAGCCTTTGAGATGTTTACTCAAAACAAGGACCCCTTTTGTATGGAACGAGAACTGTCAAGCAGCGTTCATCACAGTGAAGGAAAGCATTGCCTCCGCCCCATCGTTGGGCAGGTTTGATCCCACTAAATCCACTGTTCTATGAACTGATACAAGTAATAGAGGGTTAGGGGCTAGCCTCACCCAGATCGTCAATGGCAAGGAACAGGTGGTTGCCTTTGCTTCACGCCCCCTCAAAGGGGCAGAAGTAAACTACTCTGTGGTGGAAAAGGAAGCACTGGCATGCGCATGGGCGATCAAATATTTCCGTTTTTTCCTGTGGGGCATTCCCTTCACTTTGAGGACCGACCACACACCCCCTCATGTATCCGTTCACAACCAAAGGGTCTGAAAAAACTACACCACGGAGAGCTAGGTGGATTTTGGGACTGGAGGGGTACAATCTTACTGTAAAATATATGCCAGACTCAAAAAATGTGTTATCAGATTTCTTGTCTCGCTCACCTACTGAAACAAATGATTGTGCAACCCTAGCCGAAGACGGTGAAAGGGTCCTAAATCTGTCTTGCCTAAGCAAGGAGGAGTGGGAGGAGTGCTTACACAATGACATTGATATGCAAAACTTAAAAAACCTCATTGTCATAGGGTGGCCTAACAAAAACAGTAAGGTCGCCAACCCATTGAGCGGGTCCCGGGAGGTGAAACTGGAACTTAACATTCAGAACGGTATGGTTTTAGAGGAGAAAAAATTGTCCCACCTATATCCCTCAGACAGAAAATTGAAGACGTGACCCACCTTGGTCACTTGGGGCGTAGCATGACTAAGAACAAGATAAGACTGGATTACTGGTGGGCGGGGATGGATACCATGGCGGAACACACAGTGAGGGACTGCCTTGAATGCAGAAAATCTGATAAAATCCAACAGACAAGGAAACCCCCACTGGTGCCTGACAGACCCTGGTCCAAGCTAGCTCTTGACATAATTGGCCCCCTCAACCTCAAGAGTTTGAAGGAACGGTTCATACTGGTCATGGTGGATTACCACACAAGGTCGGTGGTTTATAAATGTGTCCACCAAATAGACACAAAGGTACTCATAAGCTTCCTAAAGGATGTGTTCTTAAGGAAGGCATCCCGGATATCTTGGCCACCGATAACAGGGTGCAGTTTACCTCAGAAAACATGAGGGAATTCCTAACCGACATGGGCATCGTCCACCATAAAACTGCCCTCTATTGTCCCTGTGCCAGCGAGTTGGTGGAAGGTATGAACCGCCTGGTGAAAGAGTGCATACTGCGCGCCGAGATTTTAGGCATCTTGGCAGAAGAGACAATGCAAGAAACACTCTGGGCCTATCACACGACTCCCAACTTAGTCACAGGGGTTTCTCCTCCTAGGTCATTAAAAGGGAGGGTTCCCAAAACCAGACTCTCGCACCATGTAAAAAGGCAGAATAGGTGTCATGTAAACCCTGAAGAGAGTGGTAAGTGAGTAACAGATCACCAAGCCTAGTACAAAGCAAGGTATGACACAAACCAACATGTAAGTGCTCGCACAATCAGGGAAGGCTGGGGTCTGGATAGACCTTTCTAAAAAAAAATAAGAAGTGAGGCCACAGGATTCTCTGAACCCATGAAAGTAACTAAGTTGGGAAGAAATGTTGTCCAGCTGGCCAACGGACATACATGGAGCATGGACAGGATTGTCCCTCACAAGGAAGTGTACGTCCTCCAGGTAGAGGCACTAATGTGAGTGGCCCCAAGGAGGTCATTAAGGCCCACAGTTGCACCCAATTGGACAAAAGACTACTGTTTCACATGAGAAATTTATGGTATCTATTTTCTGGTATTGTTTTGACCTACTGTTATGCGGTCCTTCTGACCCCGTTCAATTCAATGCAGTTCTGCTACTGCCCTGCACCCCGGTCCTTCCTCCCTCTTCCTTCCTTCCCTCTTTTCCCTCGGAAAGGAGATGAGTTGTAATTCCTCTTGGTATGCCCCGCCACCCCTCTGCCCTTCCACCCCTTGTACAGCCCAGGCTAGAATGTCTGAATATTCCACAGCTGACTCTAGCTGACTGGAACCTGTGATGGTGTTGAGACTGAATAAAGAAGACTCCTGATAACTTACCTATACATCTCTTCATTGTAATAATGTTCTTTTGGAGTTATATCAGGTTCTGCACTCACCCGTTCATCTCCGCTCACTGGGAGTGCTGCAAGTTTTCTTCGGTGTCATCTTTGGACTTTTCTGGCAGTTCTTCTAAAAATGCCCACTTGTCCGCAATACAAACGCAGTTTATTTAGTCTCCTCATCTCCCTTTCTTCCTTTTGATATGAGCCCTAGCATTGTTCCAACCTGCAAGGGCTCCACTATAAATTGACAATCGAATACCCTTGTTATTTCTGATTTTGCTTGATCAAATCGTGGAGCACTTGGGCGAAAATCTCTTCTCTTTTCTCCTCTTCTCTCATTTTGTCAGTAGTCAATTTCTAGAACTAGATTTATCAAGGCTGATATCTCTGTAGGCCTGTTGAGCACTTGTGCCAAGGCATCTTTTAATTTGTCGTGTAGGCCTCTATAAAAAACTGCAGCTATTTTTTCTTCTGGCCACTCTGTTTTGACCACCAACGTATTAAATCGGGCTAAATAAGCTATTAGGTCTTGGTTGCCTTGTTTCAGCTCCAGCAATTCCTTGTCCATTGGGTGTGGTGCTTTCCATCAATCGAATATCCTAAGAAATTATTTCTTAAACTCATTGAACTAATACAGGATTGGGTTGTTCCTTGTAACAAGCGGCATAGACCATCCGCTGCATCAACCACTGAGGTAGGAGAGAATGAAAGTCACATGAGACTGTGCATCTGGAAAAAATAGCTGGTCGACACATGAAATGGAGAGTACATTGGGTTACAAATATTTGGGCCTTTTGTCGATCTCCATTTAATCATTCTGGGGAAGCTACAACTGGTGACAATGAATGAATAATGTCTGTGGAGATCTTAGGGATTTGGCTCTCTGCAGAACTAGATTCTTCTCTTCTTCCTGACAATGGGAAACCATAGCTACTCCCTGTAATTAGACTATCCAGCTTCAAGCTTAAATCTGCTGTTTCTCTTTTGAATGTATTAAATCTAATCTCAAATTCCTATTTTCCTCTCGTACTCCTACTAATTCCTTCTGTATGCCTTCCAGCACTTCATTTAATTTACTGAAGTCTAAGCCTTCTGCCGGTCTACTCAGATGCTGATTTGAGGCACTTCACTCTGTCAAAGATACCACTGGTCAGCGTGCAAGTAAGATGCAGCTAATTTCCCAATGCCCACTTCAGAACAAACCCCTCTAGAATTTCACTACGAAACAATTTGATCCAAAAGGGGGAAAGGGGAAAGGGATTGAAAGAGAAGACAGCCGAACTGTCCTGGCACCGCGTCTACGTCTGTTTCTCGTCTATAAGGCTTCTTCAGGAATTTTTCTTAATCTGCAAAACATATTAATCAGTTTTTACACATATGCTTAATATTTCTCTTCTACTCAATGGTTAACATAGTTGTCTGATTTTCCTTTTAACCTTCGATTGGTCGCCCCTCCTCTTTCTATGTGAACTCAATTGTAACTAGCGTATATCTCTTAATGTTAAATAATAAGATATTGCTCAGTCACATTTCTTGATACCTCTTTCTATTTTATGTATACATTTACAATCCTTAACTTATTTTAATTTATTCTTGGTTTTTCAGGTACTTGCGTGACCTGGTATTTTATGTGGTTCTACTGCTTCACAAGATACTCAGGTATGAAAACTTTCCTTTGTCGTTTGTCTTATGCTGCTGTATTTCTGTTGCAGAGTTGATGGCTCACTGAAGAACCTGATTGAGGAATGACTAACCCACTTCCTTTTTCCTTATAGTATTTTCATCTCACTCAAGAAATAAAATATAAATGGGAAAGCGCTGATATATGCTCTCCTTTATACTCAAATTTCGCCCACTAAACACTCAGAAATATATATTGAATAGTCCTTGGGACTGTGCTGACTATTACCCACTTGACTGAAACATTCTCCGAGACTCCCAGTCACGTGAAAATTATACTCTACCGCCTTAATTCATTTTACAGGGGAAACTCACAGGAAACTGGTCTCTAGCCTAAAGGAACAAGAAAAGGTATGCAACACGTTCTAAATGCTAAATACTGATGCTGCAACTACCCTGTCTAGCCGGCGTAATGCTGACAGGAAAAAACACAGTTACTTGTTCTATCTCCTCAGGTGAAGTGCGAGGAGACCAGTATTTTATGCGCATTTCATATTCCCTTTGTCTTGAGATTTGTAGAACTAGAGCACTGACTAAAGGGAGAGACTCTGGCGGCCATCTTGGAATTCCAAGAGTTCCAACCCTCGAACCAATTTATTTTCGTCAGTCCCTTCCTGAAGAGTTTCTTGCTTTTAAGCTGGATTAAGCTCACACTTAACACCCTTGACTCTTTAGGTTTAACTTGTGTTCTGACACCCTTACAGTGCCCTAACCCTTGCAGTGTATTCACCCTACAGCACACTGACACTTACCGTGCACTGAACTTTGCAGTGCACTGACCCATACAACACGCTGACCTTTACAGTGCACGGACCCTTGCAGTGCACTGACCCTAACGGTACACTGACCTTAACAATACACTGACCCTTACAGCTTACTGACTGTTACCGTACACTGACTTTTACATTGCCCTGATCCTTACAGTGCACTGACAGTTACAGCGTACTGACCCTGGCAGTGCCCTGACCCTTACAGTGCACTGACCCTTGCAGTGCACTGACCCTTACAGTGCACTGCCCCTTACAGTACACTGACCCTTGCAGTGCACTCACCTCTACAATTTTCTTAGCCTTACAGTGCAGTGATCTTTACTCAGCATTTATCCTTACCGTACACTGACTCTTACAGCATACTGACCCTTGCCATACAGTGACTCTTACAGCAAACACCTATAGATTCCATGAAACAAAAAAGCATTCTCCAGAGCCTAGGGCTGTCAGTCATGTAGGGCTGGGTAAGGCTTGTCTTCCCTTCACTGCATGGCCACTTACAGTAAAGCCCACAGAAATGTTATTTAAAAAATCGTCTAAAACATATGAATATATAAGATTTTGCCCTGTTTGGTAAATTCCCTGAATATGCATATGACAGATCCGCTGCATGGACTGTGGGGTCAGCTTTCACCAAGACACTTCTGGAACATGAGAAGTTAGAGTGCCTCATGACAGCACCTCACAGCACCTCTGTAGACCCTCTAACCCTGTTAGTTTTCACATGTATAGTGCAGACGTTTTTATTTCTTTAATTTCGAAACTGCATCACATGTGGAAATGATCTGTATAAAAAACTGAAGGGCACCCAAGAAATGAGTAAAGAGTAAGCAGGGCAAGGGCTTGGGACATTGAAATCAAGGCTCACACAGAGCCCTGTTACACCTGTGATCCTGGTACAATCTGAGTCAGCCCATAAGGATAGGTCAAGGAGTCACACAAGAGCAACCAAGGGTCACAGTTGTGACCTCTGTGACCCCTAAATGATGTCCATGCCCACACACACACAAAAGGTCACATAAAATGAATATATTGAACCAGCACCCAAACAGTCCTACAGAGGGTTGTGAATACAGAGAAGGGTGTAAGAATATGGTGGGGTATTTACCCAGAGTAAAGTGTTTACCACATGTGGTAATATCTCCTATCCCTAATTTTCAACATGTTGGGGAGAATTACTGAGTGTTGGGTGGCTGAGCCGGCATGTTGGGAGGATTATTGACATTCTGTCCATCATTGTTGTGTTTGCAGTTACCGCTCTAAGTGTACTGGGGATGCTCAGACGTGAGTCCCAGGCACTCCACACCACTGGAATCAAGCTAGCCGGGCTGAAGAGAGGTGTTACCTCGAAACCGGGCCGGTCCTCGGATGCTTGTTTCCGTTCTGGGAAGGACATGGCTTTTGTAGTTCGGACTGGACTGTTCCCATGGGGCACAGGGTCAGCGCTGATTTGCATATCGCCATTGTCTAACCCAGGGTGGTGTGGAGTGGAAAAACGATGGATTTGGGCCCAGATCTTTGGACTGGGGTGAATGTGTGACATTGATCCACATTCTGTCCATCATTGTTGTGTTTGCAGTTACCGCTCTAAGTGTACTGGGGATGCTCAGACGTGAGTCCCAGGCACTCCACACCACTGGAATCAAGCTAGCCGGGCTGAAGAGAGGTGTTACCTCGAAACCGGGCCGGTCCTCGGATGCTTGTTTCCGTTCTGGGAAGGACATGGCTTTTGTAGTTCGGACTGGACTGTTCCCATGGGGCACAGGGTCAGCGCTGATTTGCATATCGCCATTGTCTAACCCAGGGTGGTGTGGAGTGGAAAAACGATGGATTTGGGCCCAGATCTTTGGACTGGGGTGAATGTGTGACATTGATCCACATTCTGTCCATCATTGTTGTGTTTGCAGTTACCGCTCTAAGTGTACTGGGGATGCTCAGACGTGAGTCCCAGGCACTCCACACCACTGGAATCAAGCTAGCCGGGCTGAAGAGAGGTGTTACCTCGAAACCGGGCCGGTCCTCGGATGCTTGTTTCCGTTCTGGGAAGGACATGGCTTTTGTAGTTCGGACTGGACTGTTCCCATGGGGCACAGGGTCAGCGCTGATTTGCATATCGCCATTGTCTAACCAAGGGTGGTGTGGAGTGGAAAAACGATGGATTTGGGCCCAGATCTTTGGACTGGGGTGAATGTGTGACATTGATCCACATTCTGTCCATCATTGTTGTGTTTGCAGTTACCGCTCTAAGTGTACTGGGGATGCTCAGACGTGAGTCCCAGGCACTCCACACCACTGGAATCAAGCTAGCCGGGCTGAAGAGAGGTGTTACCTCGAAACCGGGCCGGTCCTCGGATGCTTGTTTCCATTCTGGGAAGGACATGGCTTTTGTAGTTCGGACTGGACTGTTCCCATGGGGCACAGGGTCAGCGCTGATTTGCATATCGCCATTGTCTAACCCAGGGTGGTGTGGAGTGGAAAAACGATGGATTTGGGCCCAGATCTTTGGACTGGGGTGAATGTGTGACATTGATCCACATTCTGTCCATCATTGTTGTGTTTGCAGTTACCGCTCTAAGTGTACTGGGGATGCTCAGACGTGAGTCCCAGGCACTCCACACCACTGGAATCAAGCTAGCCGGGCTGAAGAGAGGTGTTACCTCGAAACCGGGCCGGTCCTCGGATGCTTGTTTCCGTTCTGGGAAGGACATGGCTTTTGTAGTTCGGACTGGACTGTTCCCATGGGGCACAGGGTCAGCGCTGATTTGCATATCGCCATTGTCTACCCCAGGGTGGTGTGGAGTGGAAAAACGATGGATTTGGGCCCAGATCTTTGGACTGGGGTGAATGTGTGACATTGATCCACATTCTGTCCATCATTGTTGTGTTTGCAGTTACCGCTCTAAGTGTACTGGGGATGCTCAGACGTGAGTCCCAGGCACTCCACACCACTGGAATCAAGCTAGCCGGGCTGAAGAGAGGTGTTACCTCGAAACCGGGCCGGTCCTCGGATGCTTGTTTCCGTTCTGGGAAGGACATGGCTTTTGTAGTTCGGACTGGACTGTTCCCATGGGGCACAGGGTCAGCGCTGATTTGCATATCGCCATTGTCTAACCCAGGGTGGTGTGGAGTGGAAAAACGATGGATTTGGGCCCAGATCTTTGGACTGGGGTGAATGTGTGACATTGATCCACATTCTGTCCATCATTGTTGTGTTTGCAGTTACCGCTCTAAGTGTACTGGGGATGCTCAGACGTGAGTCCCAGGCACTCCACACCACTGGAATCAAGCTAGCCGGGCTGAAGAGAGGTGTTACCTCGAAACCGGGCCGGTCCTCGGATGCTTGTTTCCGTTCTGGGAAGGACATGGCTTTTGTAGTTCGGACGGGACTGTTCCAATGGGGCACAGGGTCAGCGCTGATTTGCATATCGCCATTGTCTAACCCAGGGTGGTGTGGAGTGGAAAAACGATGGATTTGGGCCCAGATCTTTGGACTGGGGTGAATGTGTGACATTGATCCACATTCTGTCCATCATTGTTGTGTTTGCAGTTACCGCTCTAAGTGTACTGGGGATGCTCAGACGTGAGTCCCAGGCACTCCACACCACTGGAATCAAGCTAGCCGGGCTGAAGAGAGGTGTTACCTCGAAACCGGGCCGGTCCTCGGATGCTTGTTTCCGTTCTGGGAAGGACATGGCTTTTGTAGTTCGGACTGGACTGTTCCCATGGGGCACAGGGTCAGCGCTGATTTGCATATCGCCATTGTCTAACCCAGGGTGGTGTGGAGTGGAAAAACGATGGATTTGGGCCCAGATCTTTGGACTGGGGTGAATGTGTGACATTGATCCACATTCTGTCCATCATTGTTGTGTTTGCAGTTACCGCTCTAAGTGTACTGGGGATGCTCAGACGTGAGTCCCAGGCACTCCACACCACTGGAATCAAGCTAGCCGGGCTGAAGAGAGGTGTTACCTCGAAACCGGGCCGGTCCTCGGATGCTTGTTTCCGTTCTGGGAAGGACATGGCTTTTGTAGTTCGGACTGGACTGTTCCCATGGGGCACAGGGTCAGCGCTGATTTGCATATCGCCATTGTCTAACCCAGGGTGGTGTGGAGTGGAAAAACGATGGATTTGGGCCCAGATCTTTGGACTGGGGTGAATGTGTGACATTGATCCACATTCTGTCCATCATTGTTGTGTTTGCAGTTACCGCTCTAAGTGTACTGGGGATGCTCAGACATGAGTCCCAGGCACTCCACACCACTGGAATCAAGCTAGCCGGGCTGAAGAGAGGTGTTACCTCGAAACCGGGCCGGTCCTCGGATGCTTGTTTCCGTTCTGGGAAGGACATGGCTTTTGTAGTTCGGACTGGACTGTTCCCATGGGGCACAGGGTCAGCGCTGATTTGCATATCGCCATTGTCTAACCCAGGGTGGTGTGGAGTGGAAAAACGATGGATTTGGGCCCAGATCTTTGGACTGGGGTGAATGTGTGACATTGATCCACATTCTGTCCATCATTGTTGTGTTTGCAGTTACCGCTCTAAGTGTACTGGGGATGCTCAGACGTGAGTCCCAGGCACTCCACACCACTGGAATCAAGCTAGCCGGGCTGAAGAGAGGTGTTACCTCGAAACCGGGCCGGTCCTCGGATGCTTGTTTCCGTTCTGGGAAGGACATGGCTTTTGTAGTTCGGACTGGACTGTTCCCATGGGGCACAGGGTCAGCGCTGATTTGCATATCGCCATTGTCTAACCCAGGGTGGTGTGGAGTGGAAAAACGATGGATTTGGGCCCAGATCTTTGGACTGGGGTGAATGTGTGACATTGATCCACATTCTGTCCATCATTGTTGTGTTGGGAGGATTATTGAGTGATGAGTGCTGAGGGGATATGTTGGGGATTTTTACTGAGTGCTGGGTGGCTCAGCTGACGTGTTGCTGAGGATTACTGAGCAATGGATGGTTGAGCGACATGTTGGAGAGGCTTACTGAGTGATGGATGGATGGCCTTGCATGGGAAACAAACTTTACAATGCAGTCATTACATTGTACTACCTTTACAACGCAATCATTACAACTCAACATCCTTTACATCGCATCCCATTACAACGCAGCCATTACATCGCATGTCAGTACAACGCATGTCATTACAACACATGTCACTGCAACGCATGCCATTACAACATAATACAGGGTAAGTAATAGGGAATAGTAAGTTTTACGTTTCCACTATCCAACACTTACCCTACTGTTGCACTCACTGGAGTGGGAATAGTAATTGTTGGAGCGAACATGTTGGGGAGGATCACTGAGCGATCAGTGGGTAAGTGGACATGTTTAGGAGGATTATTAACTAGTGTATGACTTAGCTGGCATACTGAGGAGGATTGCTGAGTGATGGATGGCTAAGCTGACATGTTGCAGAGGATTACTGAGCAATGGGTGGATGACCTGGCATGGGAAACAATCTTTACAATGCAGTCACTACATTGCACTACCTTTACAAATCAGTCATTACAATGCAACATCCTTTACATCGCATCCCATTACAATGCAGCCATTACATCGTATGTCAGTACAACGCATGTCATTACAAGGCATGTCACTACAACGTATGCCATTACAACGCAATATAGGGTAAGCAATGGGGAACGGTAACTTTTACCCTCCCTTATCCAACAGTTACCCTACTGTTGCACTCACTAGAGTGGGAATAGTAATTGTTATCCCTACACTATCTCACACTTTCCCTACTGTTGTACTCACTGGAGTGGGAATAGTAATTTGTATCCCTACACTATCCAACACTTACCCCACTGTTGCACTCACTGGAGTGGGAATAGTACTTTTTACCCCTACACTATCTAACTCTTACCCTACTGTTGCCCTAAAAGTAATATGCAATGTAATGGTATGCGTTGTAATGGTATGCTTTGTAATGGAAAGCGTTGTAAATGTAGTTTCTAAAAATGTGTTGTGATGGCATGCGATGTAAAATCATGCATTGTAATGGATGTTGCGATGTAAATTCTGAGTTGTAGAGGTATGCGTTGTAACTGTTTGTGTTGTAACGTCATACATCCCCTGGCATGCCAAGATGGATTGCTGAGTGATGGGTGTCTAAGCTGACATGTTACGGAGGATTGCAGAGCGATCAGAGGCTAAGTTGACATGTTAGGGAGGATTGCAGATCGATCAGTGGCTAAGCTGACATGTTGGGGAGGATTTCTAACTAGTGCAGGACTTAGATGGCATACTGAGGAGGATTGCTGAGGGATGGGTGGCTGAGCGGACGTGTTAGGGAGGATTGATGAGTGATCAGTGGCTGAGCAGACATGCTGGAAAGATTACTGAGTGATGGGTGGCTGAGCTGGCATGCTGAAGAGGATAACTGAGTGATGGGTGGCTAGGCTGACATGTTACGGAGGACTGCTGAGTGCTGGATGGCTGAGCTGACATGCCAGGAGGATTACTGAGTGTTGGGTGGCTGAGCTGACGTGTTAGGGAGGATTGCTGAGTGATCAGTGGCTGAGCTGACATGCTGGAAAGATTACTGAGTGATGGGTGGCTGAGCTGGCATGCTGAAGAGGATAACTGAGTGATGGGTGGCTAGGCTGACATGTTACGGAGGACTGCTGAGTGCTGGATGGCTGAGCTGACATGCCAGGAGGATTACTGAGTGTTGGGTGGCTAGGCTGACATGTTGTGGAGGGTTGCTCAGTAATGGGTGGCTGAGCCAACATGCTGTATGGATTACTGAATGATGGGTGGCTGAGCTGGCTTGCTGAGGAGGATTATAGAGTGATGGGTGGCTGAGCCAACATGTTAGGGAGGATTGCTGAGTGATGGGTGTCTGAGCCGCCATGTTGGCGAGGATTACACATTGATGGGTGTCAACATGTTGGGAGGATTACCGAGTGATGGGTGGCTGAGCTGACATAATAGGGTGCCTAGCTTAGTGATGGATGGCTGAGCTGATATGCTGGGAGGACTATTGAGTGATGGATGGCTGAGCTGGCATGCTGAGGGGGATATCTGAGTGATGGGTAGCTAAACTCACATGTTAGCGAGGATTACTGAGTGATAGGTGGCTGAGCTGGCATCCTGGGAGGATCACTGAGTGCTCGGTGACTGAGCTGACATGCTCTGGAGGATTGCTGAATGATGGGTGACTGAGCTGACATGTTAGGGAGGATTGCTGAGTGATGGGTGGCTGAGCTGGCATGCTGAAGAGGATAACTGAGTGCTGGGTGGCTGAGCTGACATGCCAGGAGGATTACAGAGTGTTGGGTGTCTGGGCTGACATGTTACGGAGGATTACTGAATGATGGGTGGATGAGCTGACATGTTAGGGAGGATTACTGAATGATGGGTGGCTGAGATGACATGCTGGGAGGATTACTGAGTGCTGGTTGACTGAGCTGACATGCTAGGAGAATTACTGAGTGATGGGTGGCTGAGCTGCCATGCTCTAGAGGATTACTGAATGATGGGTGGCTGAGCTGATATGCTCTGGAGGATTACTGAATGATGGGTGGCTGAGCTGCCATGCTCTGGAGGATTACTGACAGATGGGTGGCTGAGCTGACATGCTCTGGAGGATTGCTGACTGAAGGGTGGCAAAGCTGACATGGGGATGATTAATGAGTGATGGATGGCTGAGCTGAGATGTGGAGGGTTGCTGAGTGATGGACACAGATCTGGACATGTACCTATGGTATTACTGACTAGGAGGCACATAAGTAAGGATGCATTTTTTTTTTTAAACAAGGCTTTAGAATAAAAGTAGAAATCATTTTCATCAGATGGGGGCATGGCTGACACTAAGGAGGAGGATAGAGCTTTAGAGAGTTCTGGTTTCCCTGTTTCATGTCAACATCAAAACCATATTTGTCTTCCCTGACCAAGGCGATGTACCTGATGCAGTGGGAAAGGAGTATGTGTTGAATTTGGCAAACAATGGCAAGATCAAAGCAGGAAGACATTATTATAAGCATTGAGACATGAGAAAAAATTGTGCAGGGTCTGCAACTTTAGTAGTGTACAAACCTCCTGCTCGTTGGATTGGGTGTCATAATGCATTTGTTGATCCTGTAAGGCAGCACAATAATTATCTATGTCAGAGGGCCGCCACAATGGTTGGGCTGTCAAGGTCCGGAACATATATTTTAATTCCAAAAAAGTACTTTTCTGAGGTAACCACCCAGAGATCTTTCTGGGAGGTTATTAAAATATTGTGAACCCCATGTAGGTGATGGATCTAGCCATGCCCAGTGCCTAATACTAACACTGCTAAGGACTGCTTTCAGTCATGGTTCATCCTCTCTGCACCAGAACTAACCTCAGGCCGATACGGAAAGGAATAATACACCTATACATGGATGAAATTGAAAAGCAATGAAATGTAGATATTTCTCCCTTTCCCTAGTCTTCACTCTCCCCTTTTTTCCACCCTACCCGAACCATTACCGTATCCCACTGAGAAAAATGAAATATTTATAAGATATGTTTAGATTTAATGGGAATTATGTAAGTCCAATACAGACATTATTTCAGACTGATGTATTATTGGAGGTTACACTGCTCTGTAAATAACACTATATATTGTTAATGTGGTCATAAATATCGAATTGAAACCCATCTATGTTTGTATATATTCTATGTGGTCAAATGTATATATTTGTGTATGTAAAATGTCACACAAGTCTAGGTTTTTCTTATATATATTAAAAAAAGTATAGATTTATTTGATCCCACATTAATTAATTTATTGTCACATTTTTTATATTTCATTTTTAGTGCAATAGACGGTAACCTGATGAAGACCGACAAGCCGAAACGCACGTAGTTTTATCTATGGCATTGCCTCCGTCACACATAAGTCTACTGTTAATTTGCTGTTTTTAAAGAATGTTTATAAGAAAATATGAATTTATGAGATCAATCAGTACATTTATATAGAGTAAGAGGTCAATATATAGAATCATGACCCTTAACAAATTTACAGAATATGAAATAATAAAATGAAAAAAATTATTTATCAATTTTGTGTGACAAGTTTTCAATGAAGTAATGAAGTGGGATATAAGTATTTGAATTACTAACTTCACAACCTAGAACTGTATGTGTGTGCTGTCAAATGTCGGACTGGCTTTACTACAGACCTTTATCTAAACTAATACACCTATACACCCACAGATGCCATATCATCCTGATATGCTTTAGAAGCGAAGGCCATGTACTGCATGAATAAGTCCTGATAAAGACTTGCGAGGCATATTCTCAAAAATGTGTAATAACCATTGCGAACGTTACTTAATGCAACTTCCAACATCGCTGTCTATTGTGGGAAAATTAAGCTGTGTTAACCAAGCATTCTCACCACAGCGGTACCATGCGATAGTCTCCAGATAATGCGTCAACTGACTGTGTTAAAATCAAAAACGCGAATGCAAAAAAAGCTGCGATGAGGCCAATCGCGATAAGAAAATCAGCAAAAAACAGCAACAGGCCTGCAATTCACAAGCGTCAGGCGGGAAAAATCACCATAAAAGTAGAAAAAAAAGATACCAACAAATGCCAAACAACAGCGAAGCACAATGGATGTTGCCAGAGCAACTATGGAGGATAACCAGAACCCCACAACCCGCTAGGAGGAACTGCCTGGGACAGGGAAGGCCAAAGAGAAGAAGAGTAGGAAAAAGCAGTGCAGTCCGCAGGAAAACAGGATCCTGGTAACGGAGGTGGTTGAACACCACTTCCAGGAGCAGTGCAGCCCAGTTGCTATGAGGAGACCCAACCCCATGCGCAGACCACACAGTAGGCAGCAGCCACTACCACGGCTGCCTCCCAGGACCACGACAAAGATCACATGGCCTTCCAACGCCGTGTGTTGGGATGCCCGGAGCAGCTGGCTGAACAGGTGCAGGTGGGCTTTGACCGCATGGCAGACAAACTAGATGCCATACGTGGGTGTCTAAGTCCCATCAGGGACCACTCACAGTCCCTATCGGATACCCACAGTCTGCTCCATGCTCTTCAACAAACCATGGCTGACATCGCCAGAGTCCTGACTCAGAGACAACAACGACTGACAAGTCAGAGGGGCTCCAACAAGCTCGCCCCGGAGGTGAGAAACGTGCGGAGGTTCATGGAGACTGTGGAGCGGGCCAATTCGGAAAGAGTGGCTGCCACAGCTGCACACCAGTTAGGTATCTGGGTTCCTCAATGATCTCAAAACCATCCTCATGCCATTGCTGCCACAAGGCCTATCGCAGATGCATGTTGCTGCTACCACTAAGTATGGGCGAAATTTGCGAATTCTCGTTTGCGCGAATTCGCGGTCTGCAAAATCCGCAAATTTGTGCTTGTTAGCAGGGTTTTTTTCAGCGCAGCTACCGCAAACTTACCCATGCGGTCGTTTTTGGGCGAGACCATCTTAGTCGTGGGAGGTAACCAACTCTGCAAGCTCAGAATCAAGGTAAGTCAACGCAGCGCCCGCGAGATTGTATTTTTGAAGTGCGAACAAGCAAAAAAAATTTGCGAACTTGCGAATTGCGGATTGTTTGGCAATTTCACCGATTTGTGGAATGCGAAATTGCCAAAAATTCACACATTTCGCAAGTGGAACGAATTTTCAGCGCATGCTTACCTACCACCACATCCACATCTCCACCCCCGGAAGTGTCAGTGCCACACAGAGTGGCAGACATTCTACCTCCAGCCCCTGAGGTGTCACTGCCACACAGTGCTTGAGAAAGGCCAGCACCACCCACATGTGAGGCACATGGAACAGCAGAGGACGAAGAGGTGGATGAAAGCACCATCGTGATAAGAGGGACACAGTAGCATTCATCTCCACCTTAAGGCCGGTTTAAGCTTGGTTCTGTCACCTGCATCATCGCTTTCCACTGTCCCCCAATACATTCTGCGACATTCACCTTGGACCTTGCAATGGACTGCCATATTCTGTTTGATCGCCAATGAATTGTCATTCCCTGAGGGACTCAGGTTGGCCCTCCACGGGCTAACATTTTAAATTGCATGGTCCTGTACTGCTCCAGATGCAACACTCCACTGAATGTGCGTTAAACATTCAGACTCACACAGATGTGATGTGTCTATGGTCTTTCATGTGTGGTAGTATTGATGAACGTTGGGTCAGTGAATTCCCCCTATGTCCATGTGGCTCATTTCATTGGACTTGGGTCACAGGGTGACCCATTGCCGAATGTTGTCCATGTAGCGCCGATGCAACAACAGTGACACACGCATGTTTTACTTCCTTGTCCAGCCCCATACGGAACCACACCCAGAGCCCCGGGGTCATTTTTCATACTCTACACTGGACTGGCATACGCCTGGTCAGGCCACTACGCTTACACTCCAGGGGGGACAACAATGCCAATTGTGCCAGGACTCCCCTGTCGTGATCTGATACTCACAGGTCTAGTTGTCAGCATGCCACAGCCACTCCCTCATGGCTGGTATACACCCACACCGCACCCATCCAGCACACGCATCACAGCACATGTGGCCCTGCCAATAAAAAGGGCTGCATGCACGATGCAATTTCCTACCTCTCTCAGGGTGTATCCGTGTTGTGTGCATGTAGGCATGGAGGCCCAGGGGCCCGCGACATCTCATTCGGCAGGCTCGGAGGTGACATGATGGCGTCTGCACCACAATACCGAATCATAGGGGGTCAATGCCTAGCGGGGCACAGACTTGGTGTAACCGGATTCACTGCGGCCGGCACAGGAACACCGCCACAGGACGGTGACTTTTGGTGCACTGAGGGGCACCTTAAGTGTTGAGCAGGTGTGCAGCATGCGATGATGCCCCGTCCCGGCGGTCCGGACGGCTCAAGTTTTGTGTGCCCTGCTTTACCGCAGTGTAGGCCAGAGCCAGTGGGCAGCACAGGCCTACCGCCTCGTGGCATCACCTCCTGGATCACAGAGTTAGTGGCACCTATGAGGCTGAGCAGGTGTGCAGCCTGCTATTATGCCGGGTGCACTGGTGTGTTCTCTTCTATGGAGAAATAAAGACCCAGGTACAAATGTGAGACCTGGGGGCCTGCGAAACAGAGCTGCATGAAGTGGAGGGTGCCATGTCTGCGGGTCCTGGGCTTGGGGCTTGCACCGGCATGTGGTGGGCCCTCATTTGTACACACCTGTTGCGGAAGATGAGCAGTGAGGCATGGGTGCACATGGGAGGGCATGCACAGCTGGGTGGCAGGAGGTGTTGGGATGCAGCTGCCTGGGTGCACAGGGGTGGGCATGCACCGCTGGGCAGCAGGAGGTGCTGGGGTGCAGCTGCCTGGGTGCGCAGGGGCGGGCATGCACTTTTGGGTAGCGGGAGGTGCTGGGTGCAGCTGCCTGGGTGCACAGGAGCGGGCATGCACTGCTGGGTGGCAAGAGGTCCTGGGTACAGCTGCCTGGGTGTGGAGGGGCGAACAGGCAAAGATGTTGTGTACAATTGTATGCACTTTGCCATTCAGGTATCTGGACTCTGTTTCAGATGACAGGTCTGTCTCAGATGTGGGACCCAGTGAACTGCACTACATACCGGCACATTGTTGTAGACACACTGGTGTCAGTAGGTGAGCAGTGTGGCCTGGGTGCGCAGTGTCGGCACTCTCTCTCCTTGTCCCTATCTTCTTTTATCTGTGTCTCTCTCCCCCTTTCTAACGTTCTATCCGTCTATCTCTCTATCCCCCTCTCTGTCCGTCTATATCTCTCTCCCTCTCTCTGTCTTTGTATCTCTCTCTTCCCCTCTCTGTCCATCTATCTCTCTCTCCCACTCTCTGTCCGTCTATCTCTCTCTCCCCCCTCTGTCCGTCTATCTCTCTCTCCTTCTGTCTGTCTGTCTATCTCCCTCTCTCTCTCTCCTTCTCTTTCTCTCTGTCCATTGATGTGTGCAGGACACACCTTCTCATCATGATTTTTGTCTTGCAGGCAGTGACCTACGGAGTGTCCTTTCTGTGTTTGTTATAATCCTTTTTCATTTGTTGCTTCGAAGGTGAATGTGAGATGCTGAATTTTGTGTCAACACATGCATGTAACCAGATGTGATTGTGTGACATCAGGCAGAATCTTTGGTACATGATTCTGTATAGTTGATGTGGCTTGTATTTTTCCAGGGGGGGGCCTGGAGAGTCGTGGTGGTGGTGGGTGTTGTGGCCCTCTTGGGTGTCTGGGTGCATAATCAGTGGCTCCATGGCATCTGTTGTTCTTCAGGTGTGGCTCTGGCCTTGGCTTCCTTTTGTGGTGCAGGCTGTGGTCTGACTTTACATCAGGTCAGAGCAGGTATTAGTTTCCTGCTGCTAACGCGTCTTATTGCATGTTTTGTGTTTTTATCGCTGAGCTGGCTGTTCGTTGAGAATATTGCAAAGTGGTGTTGTTGCTGCTTTTTGCATGGGAACGCCTTCTCTACATCTCATTAGCGATAGCTGCTGGGGTCATCTGTGGCGATGTTTTTTTGCGGCTGCTATTGCAGGTAAACTGGTGCTATGGGCTGTTAGCACCAGCTTGTGAATGGGGTGACGAATTTATCGCAATTTGGCTGCAATAAAGTGCTGTTAACTCAGCGATAGCTTCTTGAGAATATGCCTGCATGTTTTAAAAACAGTTTGCATTTCACTGCATGCTAGATTCTCACCCCATAATGGTTTGCTGGGCCTTTGGTTGGCATTGTATTTTTGCCCATAACTTTGCTTGGGGTGGTCCTAATAGGATGCGACCACCACAGTCGTTGAGCATAATATCCTCTTTATATTCAAGGCATCTGGTTGGTCTTCCCCTGGGTTGGGGGGACCCCAAAATCATCACCTCTCTCATTGCTTGATATTTTTCAAAGCTCACTTTTGTGAATTGGTTATATGCTTTTTAGCATGTAAAGGTTGTTATATCAAAGGGTTGTGTGTGCAGTAGCTTACTACAGAGGTTGTGCATGTTATTCATATTAATAAAACAGAAATCTTGTTTTTCAAATATAATGCGGAATAATAAAACAGAAATCATACATATTTTTTATAAAACTTTAAATATATATCTTTACATACTAAAACACACATAATTATTGCACAAAAGTGAAACAAAAAACAAAGCAAACAGTACATATAGTTAAACAATAATTAATGATATCTTTACATGCTATAATGCATACAGTCATCTCACAAAAGTGAAAATGAAAATCTAGCACGCATTGAGAGAGGTGATGACATTGAGGTCCTCCCTAACCTAGGGAGAGAACCAAGCAGATGCCTTGAACACAAAGATGACGACCTATAACCCAGTGTCAAACCAAGTGGCTAAAATAGTCCAAAAACAAGACCCCAACTGAAGAATCGACCCGTGAACACATTACACAATGCTTGGGGTTTGCCACGAGCGACTGGACATCACCCATGTGGTAATTGCACCCGTCCGGGGCCAGGGGCCACTTACTCTGCCCGATTCACTCATTCCTACACTGCCACTGAGCTTAAAGCTCTCCAGGGAAAATAGCCCATCAACACCGATCTTCTCAGTACCTTAAATATTGCCGGGATTTGATCATCTACCCACGTCTCCCTCGCCCTTCTGAAAGATCCTCCCTTATCACATCCCCCCTCGAGCCCTAGGGCCCCACACCCCATAACCTCCTCCCTCCCCCTCAGCTTAAACCACGATCATCTTTCCATCTGGTACTTAAACACTCGCTCGTTATTCAGGCACCATCTTGAGATTTTCCACCTCTTAGACTCCATCAGACCAGACATTCTGCTCCTATCCGAAACATGGCTCTCATCTTAGTCCATGCCAGATATTCTGGCTGCCATCCCTGACAACTACTACATTCTTCAGGCTAACATACCAGATAGGAGGGTAGGGGGGGAGTTGCTGCCATCATCTCCCATTCTCATATATTCACTTCCCTCACTACCCCCAAAACGCCCTCTGCTGATATTTTACTATTTAAACTTGACACTAAAAGCTTCCCTCTAACATGTGCTGTCAGTTATAGGCCACCTTCTCCCTCGCAAAATTTTCCCCAGACTTTCAGTAGCCTGGCAGCAGAGCTAGCAATAAACCATGTCAATATCCTCATTATAGGGGACTTTAATTACTGGCCCAATGACGTGTGCGAGAGCACCTGCTCGAAACACTTCACAGACTTATTAAACGGTCTGAAGTTTTACTGAGCATATTAAAGTGGCCACCCACATCAAACATGGACATCACTGATCTCCAGGTTTCCCCCTGTGCCTGGTCCGACCACTACTTTATATCCTTCAGCCAGGCCAGACTCCGGACAACAGTAAAATTAAATCGGGTGAAGAAGCCACAAAAAACAGGCAGAACACCACCCCTCCGGTCACGACCTCGGAGACATGTTCGGAGTCTAAGCCGAAAACAACCAGTACCACGTCCATGATCTCGGAAATTTGTCCTGACCCCCAGCCGAAAACATACAGTGCCCTCTGGGCCACGAAGCTAGATAATGACCAAGGCGGAGGCTCACTCGGTGTATCATCCTCTAGCCACGCCCTTGAGCAACCTTCTCATGCCACCAAGAGCCCACCGATGGTTCCAACAAAATCGCTATGTCAGAGCATTCCAACCTCAATTCTGTTTATCCCAGAATATATATCCAGAGGGACGGAAGACACATTGAATAGGGGGAACATCCTAAGACTCCTGCACTCTTCAACAAATCTAGCAAACATCAGCACGAATGACCTTTTATTAGTAGGGTTCGAATCGAACACCTCGACCCATCAGCCTGATATAACCAAAACTACCTGGATTTCGCAGGAGATAGCTAACAAAATCTTGGAAGAGGAGCCAATGTTCCAGCAATGGGGAATCGCCTTGAAGCTGGAAAGGCAACCCCGCTATCCAACTCCGCTTTTACCCTCCATTCAACCCCAGCTTAAAAAAAACTCCACTTCAATATGAAAGGGAGCTAGGAGCTGTTCACCGGGGCAACGTGACCGGCACACTATAAGTCCCCAACGGGGTCAATATCGCAATCAAGATACAAACTTGTCGTTATCGGCAGACCCCAATTGGAGATGTATTCAGCGTACTATCGCGACAACGACCGCTGACGTTTGACAGAATGGGCAAGTGCCCGCTAACTTCATGGTGGTACGGAGGGTCACAAGAATCTGCTCATGGAATATCAATGGCTTAGTTAATAAAAAGCACGACCCGGAGCTCATACAATACTTAACCTCATTCGATCTCCTGTTAATACAAGAAACTTGGGAAGATAAAGTATTTGATGTACAGGGATTCACGTCACTCTGTACGCCAGCAACCAAAACTTCAACCTTCGGCCGTTGTTCAGGAGGATTGATGGTATTCGCCTCTATAACGACAATAGGCGAAATTAGGGCTCTGGACTTCCATATAACCCCCCCAAGTGTCATACAGGTGGTAAAGCTTTCACTCCCCCTAACAAAGCAGCACCAGGAAGTTATTATTATAAACACATACATCCACCCCAAATGGAAACAAAAATCAGTGGAAGAGCTGGGGCACGTTCTACAAAAAATAAGGGACTCTGGGGAGTCAGACACCTTCATCTTGGCTGGTGACTTTAACATGCTTCTCATCAGCAATGAGCAAGGCACTGACCTCTCTTATGAGTTAGATACAGCATGGGGCGTGCCGCCGCAAGGTCGAACAAAAAATAACAACCTAACGAAACACTCAAAAAACCTTCTTCGGCAATTGAACACCCATAACTTAAGGGCCCTAAACGGACGCTATGCTGAAGACGATCCACCAGCAGTCACTTTCCACTCTAGCACGCAATCCTCGCATTTGGATTACATGTTCATGTCGTTGGACATGTTCAGCTGGATAACTTCATTTAAAATAGACGTGAGGGATTTCAGCGACCACCTGCCCTTAGTGGCTGAGATAAAATCCAATTCGGTAGATAAAAAAGAACGCTACATTGGCCCAGAAACAGAAGTCAGTGCAAATTTAAAACGGATACGGTGTAGTCTTGATAACATCGACCTTATTGGTTCAAGTGCGAAAACCCTCTTCCACCAAATTCACTGCTCATCCAAGTTGGGGAATGTCTGGCATGACTTCATCATCACCATCGGGGAACAACTGGGTAGTACCAGGCCCTCCAATTCTCGCCTTGTGAGGGGACCCTCAAACACGAGACAGATGTGGTTGGACATGAAAACACAAAAACGCCTGATCAATCAAACTCTGAGACAGATACTAAAGGATCAGGGAAACCCTAGTTTGCAAGTAGTGCTGAGGGAAGGAAAAAAGAAACTCAAACGGCTGAAATGGTTAAGTCAAAAACAAAGGAATGAAGAACTTTGGGGGAAACTTGTTCACGAAGGAAAGCAAAAAAACAGTTCTAGGTTCTGGCAAATGGTGAAAAGAATCCAGAACCCTGACCATTTCGGGCAAAATTCGCACATATCAGAGGAAGTATGGACTAAATACTTATTGTCACACTTTAATAATGACAACATAGGAGATGACAACAAAGTCCCCCTGCATGGAAATCACAAAGCTTGGTCGTGATGGTAACTCCAGCAATCAAAGTGGGACAAGCATGTGTGGATTGGGGGAGTTTAAGGGTATGACCTTACCGCAACTAGAACTTTTAGAAGGGGAAGGCAGACCTATAAGGATCATGGAGACAGGGCTCACGGAATATACCCCAGCAGACATCGGGCGGCGAATCACCAAGGGACGACCGAATGGGGCACCAGGACCGAATGGAATCCCCCCCATGTTGTACAAATCTGACGTAGCCTTTTGGAGTGCATCCTTGGGTCAGGTCTTTAACGAGGCCAGACTTACTTTATCCCTTCCGGACTCTTGGCATGGGTCCATTATTAGTCCAATATACAAACATGGGAGTAAGAGTAACCCGAACAGCTACCGTCTTATTGCTTTGCTTGATATAGAAGCAAAATATTTCAGTGGTCTCATTCTGGAAGAACTATCGGCGTGGGCGTCCGAAAAAGCCATTATCCCTCCCAATCAAACAGGTTTCCGTAAAGGCCAAGGGACAACAACCAACATCATGGCCCTGTCCTTACTGATGGGCGAAGCAAAAACCACCAAGCTACCGCTTACACTGCGGCCTTCGACCATGTGGACCGGAATAAACTTTGGGAAAAACTATTTAATTGGGGCATTCCGAAACATCTCCTAGACGCCCTAATACTTCTCCACTCTAACACCTGGGTTAAAATTAAACTTGGAACTGGCCAGCACCTCTCGAAGCAGATAAGGACAACTAAAGGACTAAAGCAGGGGTGCTTATTAGCGCCAATTCTCTTCAATCTGTTTATTTCTGACTTACCGGAAGAACTTGACAAACGCCGAAATCATGCGCCCAAGCTAGGAAAAGTCACCCTCCCTAGTCTGTTATATGCTGACGATTTAGTGCTGATAAGCCGGTCGCCAATAGGCCTTCAGCATCTTTTGAATTGTACCCATGCCTTCTCGGTAAAGAATGCCCTAGAAATAAACCTCAACAAATCTAAGGTCATGACAGTTAACTACAGGAAGAAAAGGATCCCTTGTTGGTACCTGAACGGAGTAAAACTTGAACGGGTAGCCACATACAAGTACCTTGGCATCATGTTGGATTCTAAGAATACGTCTAGGCCTCAGCTCCAGTCTATTCAAGGGAAGGCAACAATGACCCACCTCGCATTGAAATCTCTAAAGACTAAACTCCCTGACCTCACCCTTAAACCCTTTCTTGAAATCCTCCGAGCGAAACTTCAACCAATGCTCACCTATGGGAGTGAATCGTTGCATGGGAAGGATGCTGCATTGCTAGACGCAGTCATAGCCAATTGTTACAGGGCCATCTACATTCTTCCCAAATACGCGTCTCCGGCCCAAATTCGTTTAGAATTTGGGGTGGTCAAACAAACACTAGAAAGACGGAGTGCATATGTAACTAACTGGCGCAAGATTCGCGATGCAGATCCTGACTCCTTCAATGCCAGCATTTGGGAAGAGCTACTTAGATGTCGCACTTCACTGCCGAGGGACTACCTATTTGGATCTCTTGACATGTTAGGCTTATCCGATATTTGGGAATCCGCCATAGATCACCAGTCCTTCAAAAAGTTGGCAAAAAAATCTGCCAGAATAATTTCTGCAATAGAAGATAAGAAAGATCTAGCCAACAGGGCGCATGGATGGATAACGGTGGGAGACTACGGCAAAATACAGCCACAGGCATATCTTAATATCGGGATGAAAATAAAAATCAAAGAAAAGTTCCTGAAACTGCGCCTTGGAGCTATCCCGATATTGCCGCACCTGCCGCCATGGGAGAGAACTCATGCCTCGGCTCTATGTCGCCTGTGTAAATCTGGCAAGGAGGACATCATCCACATGATATGCATCTGCCCGAGACTAATGGACTTGAGGCACAAGCTGTTGCTACCTTTTTTTAGATCATATGCCGTTCGGACTTGCAGGCAGGCAGTTAAACTGTGTTTTTCCTCCAGTGACATTAAACTGAACTGTCAGGTTGTGAAGTTCTTTGATTTAATGAAGGAAAGACTCAAGCACACCTGAAAGACTCATCGGAATTTAATAACAACCTTGAACTGACAATAGTAACTGCTGTATTTTAAATTATTTGTACTGCCATGGCGTTTTATATTTTTGTAAAGATTTTAATTAATCATATACAAATAAAAATATTACTTACTTACTTACTTACCTATATCCTTCTCCATTATCCTACCGACCGCCACCAAAGCCCCCACGACTGACCCTACCAGTAGACATCCCTTCCCTCTGTACTGCCCTTACCTCAACTCTTCACTCCTCCCCCATTCAACCAACCAGTTGTGTTCACCTCTCACACAGGCTGAAGATTTTAACTCCTGGCTGGCCCAGGCGAGAGATAACTTTGCCCCTCTGAAAGTACTCAAGAAGAAGAGACCCCACGATGCCCAACTCTGGTTCACGAAAAACCTTAAAGACAAGAAACTCGTGCTGCGTCAAACAGAGCGCAAGTGGGGACTAGATGACTGTCCCCTTAAGAAATCTATTTTTCTCACGGCCTTACAGGACTACAAAGGAGCTATCCTTTTAGCTAAAACTGAATATTTCTCCACAAAAGTTTTTAACTCGACCTGGAAATCTAAAACCATCTTTTTGATCGTTGACGAACTGGTGAAACCTGATCGGGTCACTGTCAAACCCCTCCCTTCACAATCCCTCTGTGACTCCCTCAACAGTTACTTTATCGAAAAGATCACTAAAATCAAAGCAAGTATCCCCAAAGCCGTATCACCTCCTGATGTTAATGATGCACCCCGTAACCCCGTTCTGTTTTCCAATTTCCCCATGCTCACTGAAGAAGTTTTTTTTTCTCTCCTTAGGAAAGTTCGGTCTGGCTCTCCCCGGGACAGCTGTCCCCTCACATTGCCCAGGGGATCTTCCTCACATCCCTGACCCCCCCTCTCCCTCCTGAATAACTCCCTCACCTCCGGCGTGGTCCCCAACTCTTTCAAAATTGCTGTGGTCTCGCCTATCCTTAAAAAAGCAGGATCCAATCCTGGGGCACTCTGTAATTTCCACCCAATTTCTCCTCTCCCCTACCTGGGTAAAATTCTGGAGGCCTTTGTGGCAAATTGTCTAAGCACCTTTGTGGAATCCACCCACTATCTGGACCCCCACCAAGCCGGCTTTAGGCCTCAACACTCTACTGAATCCATTGCCCTGGTCGTCCATGATGAGCTCAGAAAGGGGGCCGATCATAACTCCTCACAGGCACTGGTGCTCCTGGATTTGTCGGCGGCGTTCGATACCGTCGACCACGCCGTTCTCCTCGACCGTGTCGAGAGCGCCGGCATCCGGGGGCCACCGCTGAGATGGATCACCTCCTTCCTCCAAGACCGTTTTCAAGTAGTCTCCCTTCCCCCCTTCGCCTCGGAAGGAAAACGACTTACCTGCGGAGGCCTGCAGGGCTCCTCCCTCTCACCCCTTTTGTTCAACTTGTATATCCTTCCCCTGATCTCCGAAATTCAGAAAAGATCAGTGGACATCTTTAACTATGCCGATGGTCTCCAGTTCATTTTCAACATTGACCCCCTCCCCTTCCTCCATTCAAAATGTCCAATCCATCATGACTTTGTTATGTTATGTTATGTTATGTGACTTTTATATAGCGCACGGCTACTCGAGATGAGTGTCCCGGCGCTTTCCACCTGCAACTCAGAGTAAAAATAACACAACACAGCGAAAATGAGAAAAGAAACAAGCAGCAGCACTTGGATGAATTCCAACCAGCTCAAACTTGACCCCGACGAGACTAATCTGGTTTTCACTGGGCCCCAAGGTAACCCCTGGAACTCCACTTTCTGGCCCCTCTCCCTTGGTCCTCCTCCTTCCCCAGTCAACTCGGTCAAGAGCTTAGGCATTACCATCAGCAATGACCTCTCCATGAGGGCTCAAATTCATTCAGTGGTCTCCGTCTGCTTCTTCCACCTGCGCCGTATTCGGAAAATTAGCAGACTGCTGTCACGTAAAGCTCTCGTTCAGGTCACGCTGGGACTAGTCATGTCTCAAATTGATTATGCAAATTCTTTGTATTCCGGCATACCTGCATACCAATCTCACCGACTCCAACTTGTCCAGAATCAAGCAGCCAGGCTTATCCATGGCCAGCCTAAGTTCAGTTTATAGGAAAGACAGGAGGGAACCCATAGACCACGTTGGGATGGGTGTATCATGTAAACAAAAACAATTCCCAACAGGTATTATTTAGAAGGCGGTTTCAATTGAGTATGCCACAGGCATTACTAAGAACAGAAACAAGGAGTCAAAAGGTTTTGAAGAGGAGTGGTATTATTCACCAAGAAAAAAGGGGGCATTCAATAAGCATTTACATTTACAGTTTAGGCAGCACTGTAAAGATTAGATCTTGTGACAACCCAGTGGCACTTGGTGCAAGGTGCTATATACAGTTTCAGTGAAGTGAAAGTGCAAGTGCTTTAAAAACAGCATTGGTGGCGCATAAATGAAAGTATATACATCAATTAAAGCTTCAATTACAAGGCAAGTTACAATCACTTGGAAAACAATTATTTTCTGGTAAGAGCTTTAAGTGCGATATGCGTCATATAATTCAGGCTGTCTGGTCGACGGCGTTTCGATCCCCTTAGGTCGGGATCGTCATCAGGACGGGGTTGTCGATAAGTACAGTGCTGTGGACAAAGGAAGGGTAATAATGAGCAGGGCAGGCTGTAGGGGCGGGGGGGGTGGTGAGGGGTGAAGGAACACATACTCGGATTTGATCGCATCAGGTATAACGTGTGAAGGGGAGGGTGACTGAAGTGGTGGCCGGAAAGGGAAGGAGAGTGAAACTTAGGGGTGTCTAGTGTGGAGGGTTGGCACGTAGTATAAGGAACTTAGCAGTGGGATAGTGATCCACACAGAAGGAATGGGATGTACACTCACAAGTAGCCAAGCAGTGATGCGTGGCTGGCGGCACACAGCGGTAATTTAGGCCGATTGCTGGAGGAAAATAAACTATCATTAGTTAAGGCGGCGGGAGTGACCACAACGTAAAGTAAGATTAGTCCATGTGCATTATTCTATCTTTTACCCTGTGTGTGTAAATGTAAATGTAGTAGTACTTGTATAGCGCAGGAATCGACCCATGAGGGTATCTCTGCGCTTGTACGCATACCGCTGTGGAACCCTTCCTGGCTTTTCCCTGTGAAGTGCCCACTCCTGGGCACCCCCAAGCGTTGTTGGGGCCATTGTGGAGATTAAGCAAGCTATTGCCCAAAGTTGCAGAGTGGGACCCATGATTAGAATAGGCACCGATGCAAGAATTATCAGGTCCGCGGAAATTGAGCACAGGACCTGCCAAGGCGGGAATTGAACCCTAGTCCCGAGCTAGACCTCTGCATCAGGGTCCGCCGCTCTAACCATTGAGCCACACTTCCCACCGTCTGCCTCCCGTACTGCCAGCTCACTGTGTTTATTTTCTCTTATCACATCGCCAGAGTTGGTGATGTAACGGCTCTTCCTCCCTCTGCCCAGAAGCAGATTTTCGAGCCTATGTCATGATCTAAATAACTATGCCATATTAGTGTCTGTTTAACTCAAGCACAACTGTATGCGAAGTTTTAATGGCACGGCGTTTTTTTTAAATGAATACACGGCACTCTACGTGTCTGACTTTTCATGAAATTGTCATTACATAAGGAATATCACTATCTCTTGGGCTATCGATCGGGCACTAATGCGCCTATTTATTCTCACAACAAAACGGCGTATCAACCATTTTGTCAACGTTAAAATGCTACTTTTACCTAGGGTGAAAACATGTATGTCTGACACTGTATGTTAAAAACCATGTGCATGTATATATACGTGTATGTCCGACACTACATGCATGTGCGTAAATGATGACTATCAGGATGTCTGACACTGAAGAAGCAACCCAAGACACCTATTCACAAGGATATATGATATTGAAGTCGCATTTATGTCTTTTCCGCTGTGTTATTTCTTTACAGGGATCAGCTTATATAAGGACCCATAATATGGTCAGTCCTTCTTTTTAAAACTTTTTGTATTCCGTGCTCCTTAGCGTGAGTACCAAACATGCATCACACATGGTGATATTTTTACCACTCACTTTCCCTTAATTGAGAGGTCCTGGCGAACATGTTGACCACCATTGGATAATAAATACAGTCACACCTAGTAATGTTTATCCATTCTCTCTTTTTAATCAGGATCAGGATCAGGATCACCACGAATAAATTTAACAGGTATAATCCGGAGGTATTTTTATTATTCACATTTCACTTCATCACACCCACGTTCACCTCAAAACCTGCTCCACTATATTCAGGTGTCGCAGCACAACTGAGTAGGATTTGGCTACTCAGCTGGGACCCCATGATGAAGCATTACACCAACTAGGTTGGTGTGTGAGGGTTTTATAAAAACCTTAGAGGAGCCATACTTGTCTGTTATACACACTCTTGTCTAAATACGGCTGTCTCCGTTGGTTTATTAATTATTGTCGGGACGTGGACGGTTGTTCTTCGGTCCTGGCTCTCCCTTTTGTTTTTTGAAAGCAGAGAATTTACCTTTGCGTAGCTCGTCCCTGGATTGCTGGCCCCTGCCCTCTTGTGACCATACACACCTGAACCCTGACCATCCCTGGAGAAGATCTCTCTGAATTGTTCCGACATCCGCTATAGAGAAAACTCTGTTGCATCAGGCTCGAACAAGAAGAACTGCGGATGATTTTGGCTGGGCTCAGTACAAGAACATTTTGAAAGAATTTAAACTGTTTTCAGACCTGCAGGTGAAAGCAGGAGGGTTCATAACTTTCTTCACTGTAAAAACAAAAGCAAACGCCCGCTGGTTAGAGCTAACTGGATCTGGATAAGAACTACTGAAGATGCCTAACAACACTGAGCTCAGCATGAATGCTATCAGGGAAGCAGTCTTCAAACACTTCTTTGTTGCTGATCTCCTGTCCACTGCGATTAATTAAACTAACCGGTTCCTGTTTTGCCCAAAAGCTTGTGTCTTTATATTCCGCCCAATGTATATTTTGTTCCTTGTTTCATCTATGTTCAAAATCCTTACATTGTTCTCAAAATAAATATTCCCTTGTCCGGCTGGACATTGGAAAACAAAACCATAGGTCTTATTCAAGTCTATGGGGGAATTTCTTCTATCAACAACTAAGCTAAGGACCTTTGTTCTTTATAATAAAGAATTACCCGAGGTCGGCAGCTACCTAATCGGGTTCCCTTGTACACTATACGGATACATTACATTGTCATGTGGTCCCATAAGGTGAAACACAGCCTCAGTTTGGTTAATTTTTGGGCAATTCAAAATGAAACTTTCATCATGATTAGTGGGTATCTTGCCCATAACTGAATGAACAATTGCAGGACTTACTGTAGGAAACGGGGCTTGCAGCTGCAGGCCACCTCTTGCTGGTTGTGCCAAAAAGGTGGGCAAAACAAATTAAGTCAAGTATCTGTATAAAATAGCTAGAGCATTGTATAAGTCTTTTGTTGGGACAAGATGTTGACTAGCAAAATCAGGGTATGGAGTTTCCCCAGCTAAAGCCAGCCATGTTGCCCCATCATTATTACGAGGGCTCATTCATACAGGTTTAAGTATATGTGGGAGGGTGCCAAGAGTCTAGTATGACAGTGGTATTTCCATGAGTGCATATGCTCTGTATTGAGCTGGTGCTGGAGGAGCTGCATATGTATTAAATATATTTGTAATACCATTCACAGCTTTAAATTCTACTCAAGAATAAAAGCCTTCAAAGCAATAAATAGTGTCCGGTTCTACCACAAAGATAAAAGCACCACCTGCATGAACAAGACCATGATGTATAACGTGCATGGACGACAGGGCTGCAATTCACTGCAATAGCAAAAGTCTGTGGCTCTGCCATAAAGTAAGTAATATGGAAAACAAAGTGTAGCACAAAAAATGGGTTTGAGTATGAAAAACAAATAGAATTACGTGCTTACTGAATACTGGGGAGGATGAATCCCCAACACCACGGACGTCTCTCGGGAGAGGTGTAAGAGTATAATGGATGAGCACAAGCACTACTCAGGAGACTCGTAAATAAGTACCAGACCAAGTGTTGCTGGACCCATGTTACAGGTATTCTGCTTAGAAACAGAACTATGCCGGGATTACGGGACTTAAGTATGTAGGGACTCAGTCACCATACCACATTAGTACCTACAGGCCGAAATCCAGGATTGCTCATAACTTCTTACCTGCCATTCTAACATTCCCAGAAAAACAAGTAAGTTGTCACTCCAAAACACAACCCTCTCGACCCTCTCAGGGATCATAGTAGCAGGTCATTACCTTTCGTTCTCTCACTCAAACATGTCCACAATAAATCAAAAGGGACAAAAAGTAAGTTTAAAATATTTATTGAAACTACCATGCTCTATCATGAAGCAACTGCGCTACATTTGGAACATTTATAAAGGTCAACAATGTGAGTAGCATGATCAATGGACTATACACAATACAAAGCCCTGCCATGTTGGATGACCAATTTTCCAAAGCCTACCCTCACTATCGAAGCACAGTGACATATTAGAGATTTCTGGGATTAGTGTCGGACCCCATACCTGGCATCAAATGGTAGCTGATCTACATCTCAAATGGGGCAGCTCACTCGTACTGGGACTTTTGGTATGCAAGAATTTCTCCTCTTTATTTTCAAGACAGGAAAGTCCCGACTTGTCTGATAAAAATTGCATGTTCAAAAACAGCAGCTGGATTCCTCTGTTATGAGTAGGTGGCAGTGTATGACCACAGAGAAATGCAGGGTGCAGTGTTATTTGACCTTTTATGTTATGTGCAGACTGAATCCCAGCAGAAAAGCTAAACAACCAAACATGTGCAGCTTGTTTGTAAAATAAAGTGTGGTACAGTGTGATCTTTTGTAACATTTCCAAAGCTAAAGCAGCCGACTACATGCAGTTAGACTAACATAGGAGACCCTCAACAGTTCTTCTGTAGAGACATATTGAAATGCCCTTCTTGATAAAGTTAATAGCGCATCCTTTCAACTCCACCCACCTGTAGCCCTTAAAAAAGAGATGAAAGAATCTGAAAGGTGATTTCAGGGGGAAGCATTCAAACATTTCTCCACTGCACCTTACATTGCAAAAGTAGAGCATCAATTTATGATAAGGCACACCTGACCCAGATCTTCATCTGCCTAATCAGCCCACATTTCTACAAAGTAATACATTTAAACATTAAACTAATATTTTGAATTTCTGTGAATATAAAATTCTCCTCTCTAATTCTACATTTATTGAGTTTAAAAGTTAGGCCAGTTGATGGAATTTACAGCTCTTGCCTGGGTCTAGTTGTTGTGCCCTTTCTACCCTGCCCTCAATCTGTGCCCCAGCAGTATTGCAGGTAAACAAGGATGTAAAAATATGCTCTCATGTTATTCTGTCTCCCACCACTAGAAGTGCTAGAGTCTCATTGATCAACTCTGACCCACTCTTACCACTGCATTTACCAGCAGACCAGTTGTTCTTAGGAGTATTGGCTGTGCAAAATATCATTCTCATTCAATGTTCACAGCATTCTTCTTTCCTGGAAGCTCCTGAAAAGTTATGATGAACAAGAGTAAGACGTGTGTACCCAAGAAAATTTACAGAACTATAAAAACTCTGCGGTATGTAAAATACACAAAATGTATGTATATGTGGGAGACTATCTCTCTGGTAGTGTGTCATGTAGGGCCACGTGACAATGTATTTCAAGACTATGTATTACTTTTCAAAACTATATGTTCTCTGGTATCGCTATCCATCTTAAATAAAATGATGTAGCATTTGGGAATAAAGATACAGCCCAGCAGTCCTGCACTAGAAGCCAAGATGGCGAAGATCTCCACAGCCACCATGTTGCGGCCTTTAGTGCTGAGGTAGGCAGGAATGAAGGAGACCCAGACGCTGCAGAACACCAGCATGCTGAATGTGATGAGCTTGGCCTCGTTGAATCGGTCAGGGAGGTCCCTGGCAAGAAAAGCCACCATGAAGCTGGCAAACGCCAAGAGGGCCATGTAACCAATCACACTGTAGAAGGCAGTGACAGAGCCCTGGTCACACTGCACGATGATCCTCCCAGTCTCAGACTGTGTGTCAGTGCCAGGGTGAGGTGGAGAGGTGAGCAGCCAAGACAGACAGATTGTCACTTCTCCCAGTGTGGACAAGAGGACAATAGAGCCAGACACCCGGGATCCCAGCCATCTGCTTAATCTGCTCCCAGGCCTGGTAGCATTAAAGGCAATGACAACAGTGATGGTTTTTGCTAAAACACAAGACACAGCAACAGTAAAAATGATCCCAAATGCAGCTTGCTGGATCAGACAGGTCCATGTCACTGGGAGTCCAATAAATAAAAGGGAGCAGAGAAAGGCCAGCATTAGGGCGGCGAGGAGTGTGTAGCTGAGATCCCGGTTATTGGCCTTTACTATCGGTGTGTCTCGGTGTCTAATAAAGATTCCCAGCACTGCAGCTGTGGCTATAGATAAGGATACAGCTGTGAAGACCAAAACCTCACCAATTAAATCACTGTATGAGAGGAAAACAATGGTTTTGGGGATGCAGCCATCCTTCCTGTCATTGGGCCACTTGTCCTCAGGGCACTTCTGGCAGTTTTCCATATCTAAAATGAAGCAGATATTTTAAAAGTAAAAATAGAAGCCATACATCTTCCATCAATGCTACATGTAGCAGTATGTTTACAACATTGTTAATTACATTTTGATATTTAAAAAATAAATAATTATATTCAAGGGGGTTGTGCTTGTGATTTATTTTCATAATATTATGCTTTTGTGATGCCTCATAGCATTTGGGCCCTAAATTCAGATACTGAGTGACATAAATCCATTGGCCCTCTCTGTTTCCTAATATTTAAACAGCAATTTATTCATAGATGATAAACAAACCTTAGGCATTCTAATTCTAATCCAATTCCACTCAGATATATCGCCAACAGGGAGTTAACAACCATGAGAACAAAGTTCAGATACTTTATAATTGTCACGAAAACAGAGCTGCCTACTCTTGACAATACAAAATTTGGCTGTGCACAGCGTCTTTTTTATTTCAAATATTTTATGAAAATATTTTCCCAGCAGATCAATGTTGTCTGGCTGATTGGTTGAAATTCAGGCAGTGATTGTTGTTGCCTGGTCCTAGGTTATAAAGGTCCTTGTTGGCATGGGTTATTTGCTTGAATTGGCAACTCTTCTGTACTGGGAACCAATGGAGTTGTTTGAGGTGGAGGGGGATGTTTTGCCATCAAGTTTGGAGGGGTCGTGCATGAATCTGGCTGCAGTGTTCTGGAAGGCCTATGGAGGAGCATTTAGGGACCCCGTACTAGACGCCATAGTTCAGCCTGCTCGTGATGAGGGCTTGTGTGCCAGTGCATTTGGTGTTAGTGGGGAGCCACTTGAAGATCTTCCGTAGCATGTGTGGAATGAGGAAACTGGTTGATGAGACTACGTCAACCTGGGATTTTAATAAACAGCTTGAACTAAGGTATGATGCAGAGGTTCCTGCGTGAATGGACTGAAAGGGTGCTGGTCCTAATTCGACTGGCCACCACAAAGTGTTCCAGTTGGTGGAGATTTTGCAAACATCTGGTTTGTTCATTTTGAGCTTCAGGCAGTTCTCTCTCAACCAGTTTGTGATGCTCATCATGCCCCTGTGGAATCTGGCTCTCGTGGTGTTGGGGTTCCAGGAGAGGCAGAGGATAAGTTGAGTGTCGTCTGTATTTGAGTTGATGTTGAGCCTGTGGGATCTGACAATGTTGGCCAAGGATGTCATGTAGGTGTTGAAGAAGGTGGGACTCAGGGATTAACCCATCGGGACACCGCAGATGATTTCCTTGGGCTCTGAGGTAAACGGAGGTAGACAGATTTTCTCGGTTCTTCCGGTGAGGAAAACATGATCCATCTGAGGTTGTTCCTTTGATATTGATTTTGTGTAGCCTAAAGGGTATGTGTGCTGATGTATGTGTGTACAAGAGATATATGACTGAGTATATGGTGTCTCGTTGTGTATATGTGTCTGTGAGTGTCTTTTTTGGTGTGTCTTAGAATGCATGTGAATGCACAGGTGTTATACTGGGTGTCAGTGTGCATTAATGTGTGTTGCAGACTAAGTATTTCTGTCAAAGTCTATGTATGTGAGTACAGGCATACATATAGGTAGTTTGTGAATGTTTATATGTCTGGAAGTATAATGGGTATCTCTTGATATAGACAGTATGAATGTGGTTTGTTTGTGTTTCCTAACGTGTGTATTTGTGTCTCTCTGTTTTTGTCTGGGTAGATCTGAGTGTGTGTGCGTCTGTCAGTGCCTCTATTTTGCAAAAGCGTTAGCATAATATAATTTACACTTCTTTATGAACATTACATATAACTAAATAAAAAAACACCATTAATTAGCACTCAAAAAGTAACTGTGTCAAATTATTTCAGAGCCAGGTGTTCCTCTGCTTCATCAGTGTATTCTTTTTCATCTCATAGCCTTTTAAATCTTTTTTGTTTTGGAGACATTTTTGACAGTTTTCCTTATCTACAAGTGATAATTTAACATTTTTAAAAATGAAAGCAATAAGGTTCATCATTGGTTTTAAATATGTCAGTGCAAGAAAGGATCAGAGTGTGCACAAATATCAATTTCAGGAAATTACTTCATGACTCCTTTGTTCAGAACCTGGGGTAAACTAATTCAAAATATGAATCTGATTTTGCTATATAGACTAGACAATCTCAAGTGTTCACAGGCTTTAAAAGATCCCATTTACTTGTGGGAAAGCATCTTTAACTGGAACTATAGAAGTTATTTGTTAAAGATTTCTCTGCAGAGATCGCTTTCCAAGTTTTTCATTTCTGTCTTTTCAGACTTTGTAATGTAAGATGTAACATATCTAGCAAAAACAATGAAATTGTCTGCTACAACTTGAGGGGCAGATTTACGAGAACTAATGCATCTACGCTTTTTAGCACAGAGACATCAGTTTAATTGCGTCACGAAATAAAACCCTTACGCCACCATGGATGCATCATATTTATAATGTAGTGCGCCATGGTGCAAGGATTGGCAGATGCGTCACGCATCTGTTGGCGTAAAGATAACGCATTGCTGGAGTCATGTTGCAAGCAAGACGCAACTCTAGCAACGCTCAGGAATGCCTATTCCTATTGTGCCACATCACTCCTTACGAGATCTTCAAGCAGGTGTAAGAGTTTTGAAAGCAGTGGCGTCGTAAAAGTGATGCAGTGGAATCTTGTAGATTTCACTGCGTCACTTTTATGAGGCTTTCTGGCATCGGAACGCCCACCCTGCAGACATTATACCTGACCCAGGTATAATGTGATGCAGGGCTTTACAATGTGATGCATATTTCTAGATGCGTCAAATTGTAAATTTGTTACAATGTGGTGAATTGTTTACAACGCCTATGCAACACAAAAGTGACGCAACAGCAGAAAAAAAGTGTCACAAGGGGCTTCTAAATCTGCCCCTGAATTTCCATATTTGCATTTTGCATAGACAAAATGACAGAGCTGTAGACATCGATTAGTTTTGAAGCCTTCCATTGCTGTATGTATTCTTTGAAGATTTACCGGTCACTTTATGCGTGACTGCAGACATGAAACTATTCACTGTTCCTTCTGAGATAACAGGCTTAGGAAATCCAAAACTGACCATTTTATAATATACCGTTCGGCTCTATATCTGCAACAGCAGTACTTTCCACATTTTTAGGATTGGGATCGCTACACTTGCTGCCTAAGGGCCAGATTTAAATGTTGGTGGTAATGGTCCTGCTGTCGACTTTTTGAATGTAAACCAGCCCGCCACCGCGAGGATATACCCACCATGTTTAGGTGTTGGCTGTTTCACAGAAAAAAGACTTCATACAAGCCTCTGTTTCCGCAATGAAACATCGGCCGATTGATTGATATGCTTCCCTCCAGAAATCCTAAACTACTTTACCTAGAGGAGGAATTTTTTGTTGCTGATAAGTAAGTTAGTAAGCTTTTTATTGTTTGGTTGATTAAAATTGCAACAATGTAACATAAAAGTCTTCAGAATGATATCAATATAAAGCCATAGAGTGCAATAAACCTCCATGGTATGTCATTTAAGAAAAAGATTTACAAAAATGATTATTCAGTATAGTAGAATCATTCCATCTTCCTATAGAACTTTAAAACCTTTATGTAATGTTGGTTGTGTTGGGCAATGGCTAGGCTGTTTTATTTTTCATTTTTTAAAGGGAAAGTTTGTGGAACTTTAAAAACATTAACAACTTACATTTCAGTTGGGGATCTGCAGGGTTGAAACTCGGAATAATGGCCTCACTGCATGTCCTGATCCTCCTTGATTTAAAATCAGACATCTATACAGTGACACATGCTTAATAAAAATATGGACAAGTGCAAATCAAACATAAATTCCTCTTTTTTTTTGTCCAGACAATCTGCATGCTGTGTGACTGTTGTATTTCCACCTAGGTTGTTTTGTACTTTTGGAAGTTCACCCAAAAAAGTACCATCAAACATTTCTTTAAAAATACCAAAAAAATACCACAAATGTGAGGCTGAAGTAAGCTCGCCCTGATCAAGAAACCCTCCAACAGTCACACCAACAAGAAAGCCAGCTGGTTCACTAAAGACCTCCGGGCCTCCAAGCAAACCTGCCGAAAGCTGGAGAAGATCTGGCTCTGTGAAAGAACACCGGGCCTCCACACAGCCCACAAGAACACCACCCGCAGACACCATCACCTCATCAGATCTGCCAAAAGGGCCTCCTTCAAATGCTGCCTCGACAACAATGCGCACAACAGCAAAGAGCTCTTCAACATCGTGATGGAACTCTCCAACCCCAGCACCAACACCAACGAGGTCCCACCCTCGTAAGACCTCTGCGACTCGCTGGCCACCTTCTTCCACCGCAAGATTGCAGACATCCATGACAGCTTCAAAGCCATGACCACCCGACAACCACTGAGACCTCCTCCCTCATGACCACCATCTGCACCAACCGCCTGCCCTCCTGGACCAACATCAACGATGACGACACCATCAACATCATGAACACCATCCACTCCGGATCTCCGTCAGACCCATGCCAACATCACATCTTCATCAAAGCCTGCACAGCCATCACAACCCATCTACGGAGAGTCATAAACACCTCCTTTGAGACAGCAACCTTCCCGGAGATCTGGAACCATGCCGGGATCAACGCCTCACTCAAGAAACCCAAGGAGAACCCCAAGGACCTCAAGAACTTCCGTCCCATCTCCCTGTTTCCCGTTCCTGGCAAAGGTCATCGAGAAGACCGTCAATGAACAACTGACCCTCTACCTCGAGGACCCTTCCCAGTCAGGGTTTCGCAGCAACCACAGCCCTGAGACTGTCCTCATCGCCGCCACCGATGACTTCAAGTCCCTGCTGGATAATGGAGAAACGGCGGCATCCTGGTCCTGTCAGCCGCCTTCGAGGCGGTGTGCCACCACACACTATGAACATGACTCCACAACGACGGGATCCAAGAGAAGGCCCTGGAATGGACCACCTCCTTCCTCTACGGCAGAACACAGAGCGTCCGCCTTCCCCCCTTACGCTCCGAAGCCACCGAGATCATCTACGGCGTACCCCAGGGCTCATCCCTCATCCCAACTCTGTTTAACATCTACATGATTGATTAAGCCCCTAGCACATGTACAGTATTGTATAAATATGTGATGAAATGGTCTCGACCTTCTTTTCTGTATTAAGAGCCATTTCATAAATGTAATTTTCGCAAATCATTCAGCCAACGTACCATATATGCATTAACTGAATGTTACCTCTGCTTGAAAAATGTACAGTATGATACTCATCTTTCGTGTATATACCATATACCATTTCAAATGCATTTTTTTGTATTTTGGAGTGGGTTGGAAAACACATGCATCGTTATATGTTTAGTATTGCTTAGTATTTCGTAATGATGGACATTATACGTGGAGTGGGTGTTGTGAACGTATCTAGGACCCTATTTAAATATTCCAGATTCATGCCCTTATGTGGTTATAACAAATCATGTCCTTATAAAGGCATAAGAATCATATCCATATTTAGTCATAGCCAATGCAGTCCAAATACGGCAAGGCAAGGCTACTCCCATAGACTCCTAGAAAGTACAACGCGTTCTTTAAACAAACCAAGCCTCCAGCAGCCCGGGAATTCCTCCTGCTTTTGTTTTGATTTGCCCAAGAACTCCTGGAGTCCTAAAAGAACTGCGAGTTCTTAGTGACGTCTTATGTCCAACCTTACGTCAAACTCGGCACCTTCCAGGTATAAATATACCAGCATCTGCCTTAGCAAACACACAATGGTTTGGAGCCGATCGGCTATCCACTTACCCGAAGCCCAGCTGTAACGAGAGCCGAAGGAAGCCAACCCTCTCATTGACGCACTGAGAGAGACGCTGTCTTTTCTCCTGCCGAGAAATCTTGCTCCAGTGTTTCCAGTCACCCTTGCGGGTTACTGGGAGATCGAGTCCTGAGAAAGAGAAACAAGACCTCCTTCATTCTATAACCAAGGTAAGGAGCTGATTAGATCCTTAGAGAATTCTTGATTCAGATTCTTGGCAAAAACTAACTTAACTTAAACTGCAGCTCACTTACTCCTTCCCACGTACTAGGCTTAGGTTAGGTACACCGGGGTAGGCGTATCTTAGAAGCACCAGTTGAGTACGTTTAGTCAATGATTTTATGTATGTATATATTTTATCCGTTTTAAGTATCTTATGGCTTAGGAACCATATAAATGCTTTTACAGTATTATTTCATAATACTCCTTTTACTGTATGCACTTTCCTTTATGACAAGTATTGCAATTGTGGCAATTCACTTCTCTTGCATGAGAAAGAAGACTGCTCAATAAATAACCACTTTTATTGAAAACGCCCGTCTCTCTATTTCTCTGCACTCCTGGTGAAACTAAGCATGCACGATTGACTGAGTGAAATAGCTGTTTATTGCTTCCGCGACTCTGGAGATATACCCCTTATTCTGGAGGGAGCAAAGTTGTCATGTTTATGCGGTTGTCAGAAACTAATCCCTTCTTGTCTATTCAGGAAAGTTAACTCCTTCCTGTTCACTCGAGAAAGTTTCTAGTGACCTCTGAGCTAGCTGGCATTGATAATTAAGTCAAACATATTCAGTAGAGACCTAGTCGACCTCAGTCCTACGTCTAAACTATTGTTTATGTTATTCCAATGCGCAGAGCCTATTGGGAATATAGGAACTACACTACAATATCGCCAACAGGAGTTAACAACCATGAGAACAAAGTTCAGATACTTTATAATTTTCACGAAAACAGAGCTGCCTTCTCTTGACAACACAAAATTTGGCTGTGCACAGCATCTTTTTTATTTCAAATATTTTATGAAAATATTTTCCCAGCAGATCAATGTTGTCTGGCTGATTGGTTGAAGTTCAGTTCAGGCAGTGATTGTTGTTGCCTGGTCCTAGGTTGTAAAGGACCTTATAGGTGTGGGTTAATTGCTTGAATTGGCATCTCTTCTGTACTGGGAACCAATGGAGTTGTTTGAGGTGGAGGGTGATGTTTTGCCATCAAGTTTGGAGGGGTTGAGCATGAGTCTGGCTGCAGTGTTCTGGATGGCCTATGGAGGAGCATTTAGGGACCCCGTACTAGACGCCACAGTTCAGCCTGCTCGTGATGAGGGCTTGTCTGACAGTGCATTTGGTGTTAGTGGGGAGCCACTTGAAGATCTTCCATAGCATGTGTGGAATGAAGAAGCTGGTTGATGAGACTACGTCGACCTGGGATTTTAATAGACAGCTTGAACTCAGGTATGCTGCAGAGGTTCCTGGCATGAACGGACTGAAAGGGTGCTAGTCCTAATTCGACTGGCCACCACAAAGTGTTCCAGTTGGTGTAGATTTTGCAAAAGGTCAGTACTTTTGTTTTGTTCATGTTGATTTTCAGGCAGTTCTCTCTGAACCAGTTTGTGATGCTCATCATGCCACTGTGGAATCTGGCTCTCGTGGTGTTGGGGTTCTAGGAGTGGTAGAGGATGAGTTGAGTGTCGTCTGCATTTGAGTTGATGTTGAGCCTGTGGGATCTGACAATGTTGGCCAAGGATATCATGTAGGTGTTGAAGAAGGTGTACTCAGAGATGAACCCATCGGGGCACCGCAGATGATTTCCTTGGGCTCTGAGGTAAACAGAGGTAGACAGATTTTCTCGGTTCTTCCGGTGAGGAAAACGTGATCTATCTGAGGTTGTTCCTTTGATATCGATTTTGTGTAGCCTAAAGGGTATGTGTGCTGGTGTCTGTGTGTTCAAGAGATATATGGCTGAGTATATGGTGTCTCATTGTGTATATGTGTCTGTGAGTGTCTTTTTTGGTGTGTCTTAGAATGCATGTGAATGCACAGGTGTTATACTGGGTGTCAGTGTCCATTAATGTGTGTTGCAGACTAAGTATTTCTGTCAAAGTCTATGTATGTGAGTACAGGCATACATATAGGTAGTTTGTGAATGTTTATATGTCTGGAAGTAGAATGGGTATCTCGTGATATAGACAGTATGAATGTGGTTTGTTTGTGTTTCCTAACGTGTGTATTTGTGTCTCTCTGTTTTTGTCTGGGTAGATCTGAGTGTGTGTGCCTCTGTCAGTGCCTCTATTTTGCAAAAGCGTTAGCATAATATAATTTACACTTCTTTATGAACATCACATATAACTAAATAAAAAAAACACCATTAATTAGCACTCAAAAAGTAACTGTGTCAAATTATTTCAAAGCCAGGTTGTTAGACCTGTCAGCCTTAGGGTGGTCTCCCCTACATTTTTGCCCTTTTTGCCTCCCATTTTTATCCTATATTTTGTTGGACTTAGGACACTGGGCACCTCACCACTGCTAAACAGTGCTGAGGTGCAGGTGCTCTTCCCTAAAACCTTGTGAGGCTGGCATATCTGCCACAAGCCACTGCTACCGCAGTAAGGTTTAATCCTCCAATAGGCTAACATTGGGAACCTCCCCTTATGGAATAACTTCTGACAGGGACCTAATAAGTCTATCATGTTTGATCGTGTTGGACTCGGGGCGGGGAACCCTTTCCAATGATATATAGGGTTTGGGCACTACTACGCTTGGGATCCCACTTTTATAAAGGGGACCTTTTCCTGCCTACACTTAGATTAGGCTGCAGACTCCCCCCTCCCCTCTACATACTGATAGCCTGCCTGGGTTGGGAGGTGGGAGTGGTGATTCACACCTTCTTCCCTGGGATGAGCTGTGATGGGCTGCCCACTGTAGCCTTAACGGCCTGTCTCTCGTCACTGTGACAGCTAGGTCAGGGAAGGCAGGGAACATACCAGAACTCCCTGGACTCTTCCAGAAGCCCCTGCCCCCAGACCCTTCCAGAGACTTCCACCACTTTCTAGCCCCTAGACTAAAAAGATATATAAGGGAGGGTCCTGGCCTCACATTCTTGTTACACTGCTGGACCTGGAAGAATCCCTGCTGGAGTGAGGACTGCTGCACAAGAGGGTTGCCACTGGAAAGGAGGCTGACTGCTCCAAGGAACTGCTGCCCCACAACCTGCTGAGCTGCCCTACTGTCTGCTGATCCTGCCCTGCATGGGAGACTGCAACATCACCACCAGAGTGTCTCCACAACATCCCAAAGGAACTACTTTTCTTTGAACAGCATTTTAAAGAGTCTTCAACCTTTTAAAGATTGCCTTTTTGGGACTGCACCCTTTTTAAGCTAAAGGAAACTACCTGTCCTTGGACCACAGCGTTTTAAAGACTGCCCTTTGGAACAGCAACAACACTCTCAAGATTTGCCCTGCAACGCTGTGCCTGCCCTCAGCACTGCTTGCCCCGTGATCCTCCCAGGGCTCTGTGATTGCCTCTGCTTCTGGCGCAAGCCCACTGAAACTGGCCCTGAGGTCACCGCCACTGGGACCGGAGCGCGCTGTGTAGCGCTGAGAAGCGAAGCGCTTTGTGGCAGGAGGCTCCGCCGTTGCCCAGGACTTGGAGGCACTGTTAAGCGCTGTGCTAAAGGAGCGCTGTGTGGCTGTGACCCCCACCCGTGCAGCGCCTGCTGAGCCCAAGGCCCTAGGGGGAGAGGAGCCTCGCACCTGCGTCCGCAACCACCACCCCAGGTAACGCCTCAGTGCAACCAGGCTGCTGCGAAGGGGCGGGGTGCGGGTTGGCCGGGTACCTGGAGTGTGAGCTTTGTGCTTGGCTGGGAACCGTCCTTCACTGACCGTCCTACAGGGGCATAATTACTTGGTAATTTACACTGGGGCATTTTTTAGCATTACCAGCAGCGCCTGGGCAGCCGCACTTCCTACGCTGGGAGCATCATTTCTATGAGAGGCACACTTATTACGCTGCAAGGGAACTTTGGCCTAAGAACCTTCCCCCAGTGAATTTTGACCAGTGAAGGATGGGTGGGAGAAGACTCCAAGGAGGCTTCCCCAGGATGTAGTGAGCTACATGCTGGCCTTCCGTAGCCAAATGGCTAAGTTGTGGAAACAAGCTTCTGACAACTTAGAGGCCAGCCAGGCGGTAATGAAGGAATGGTACAACCGGAATTCCCACCCTGTGGAGCTCAAACCTGGACAGAAGGTGTGGGTCATGGAGCCTGGAGAGCTTAGTGCCCTCCAGGATCGCTGGACAGGCCCTTATGAGATATTGGAGAAGAAGGGCAAGGCCACTTACCTAGCGGACCTTAAACCCCCAGGCAGCCCCACAGGGTGCTACACACCAACCGCCTCAAACCCCACCATGAGAGGTCTGAGCTTACCTTACTGATGGTAACTGATGGGGCCGAGGAAGAGGAAAGTGAACCTCTCCCGGACCTCTTTGCTTCCAAAGAGAAGGATGGATCGGTGGAGGGAGTGGTCCTCTCCCCATCCTTGACTCCTGAGCAACAGAGGGACTGCCGCCAGGTCCTGGGGCAGTTCTCCTCAGCGTTCTCCCTTATCCCTGGGATTACCCACCTGTGTACCCATGATGTGGACACAGGAGACAGCCCCCCTATCAAGTCCAAGTCTTACAGGTTGTCAGATAAGGTGAAGGCCAGCATCCAGAGTGAGGTCACTAAGATGCTGGAGTTGGGGGTGATAGAGCCCTCCAACAGCCCTTGGTCCAAACCGGTGGTTCTGGTACCAAAAGCTGCCCCACCGGGCACCACACCAGAACTTAGGTTCTGTGTGGATTACAGGGGACTGAACTCTGTGACCAAGACTGACGCTCATCCTATCCCGAGGGCGGATGAGCTCATTGACAGGCTGGGGGCTGCCCGATACCTGAGTACCTTTGACCTCACGTCAGGGTACTGGCAGATCGCCCTAACAGATGGAGCTAAAGAGAGGTCCGCCTTTTCCACCCCAGAGGGCCACTACCAGTTTAGGGTGATGCCCTTTGGAATGAAAAATGCTCCTGCCACCTTCCAGCGGCTGGTGAACCGGGTCCTCTCCGGTTTAGAGGCCTTCTCTGCTGCCTACCTGGACGACATAGCTGTCTTCAGTAGCAGCTGGGAGGACCATTTGGGTCACCTCCAGGAAGTGCTTCAGGCTCTGCAGCAGGCAGGCCTGACTATCAAAGCTAGCAAATGCCAGATAGGGCAGGGGTCGGTAGTCTACCTAGGACACTTGGTAGGAGGGGGCAAGGTGCAGCCCCTACAGGCCAAGATAGAAACCATCCTGGCTTGGGAGCCTCCCAAAACACAGACTGAGGTCAGGGCGTTCCTGGGCCTCACAGGATACTACCGCAGATTTGTCAAGGGTTATGGCACTATTGTGGCCCCCTTGACTGAGCTAACCTCTAAGAAACAACCTAGAAAAGTGATCTAGACAGAGGCTTGCCAAAAAGCCTTTGACTCTCTAAAGCAGGCCATGTGCACCGCTCCTGTGCTCAGGGCCCCTGACTTCTCCAAAGAGTTCATTGTCCAAACGGACGCCTCAGAGCATGGCATAGGGGCAGTACTTTCGCAACTCAATGAGGAGGGAAGGGACCAACCAGTAGCCTTCATCTCCAGGAGGCTGCTCCCCCGAGAACAGCGGTGGAGTGCGATAGAGAGAGAAGCCTTCGCGGTGGTCTGGGCTGTGAAGAAGCTGAGGCCATATTTGTTTGGCTCCCACTTCCTGATCCAGACTGACCGCCGGCCCCTCAGATGGCTCATGCAAATGAGGGGCGAGAATCCCAAATTGCTGAGGTGGTCCCTTTCCCTACAGGGGATGGACTTCAGGGTGGATCACAGACCCGGAGTAGACCACGCCAATGCTGACGGTCTCTCTCGGTTTTTCCGCCTTAGTGATGAGAACTCCCTGAAGGTTGGGTAGTTCTCCCCACTTTCAGCTGGGGGGGACATGTGTTAGACCTGGCAGCCTTAGGGTGGTCTCCCCTACATTTTTGCCCTTTTTGCCTCCCATTTTTATCCTATATTTTGTTGTACTTAGGACACTGGGCGCCTCACCACTGCTAAACAGTGCTGAGGTGCAGGTGCTCTTCCCTAAAACCTTGTGAGGCTGGCATATCTGCCACAAGCCACTGCTACCGCAGTAAGGTTTAATCCTCCAATAGGCTAACATTGGGAACCTCCCCTTATGGAATAACTTCTGACAGGGACCTAATAAGTCTATCATGTTTGGTCTTGTTGGACTCGGGGCGGGGAACCCTTTCCAATGATATATAGGGTTTGGGCACTACTACGCTTGGGATCCCACTTTTATAAAGGGGACCTTTTCCTGCCTACACTTAGATTAGGCTGCAGACTCCCCCTCCCCTCTACATACTGATAGCCTGCCTGGGTTGGGAGGTGGGAGTGGTGATTCACACCTTCTTCCCTGGTACGAGCTGTGATGGGCTGCCCACTGTAGCCTTAACGGCCTGTCTCTCGTCACTGTGACAGCTAGGTCAGGGAAGGCAGGGAACATACCAGAACTCCCTGAACTCTTCCAGAAGCCCCTGCCCCCAGACCCTTCCAGAGACTTCCACCACTTTCTAGCCCCTAGACTAAAAAGATATATAAGGGAGGGTCCTGGCGTCACATTCTTGTTACACTGCTGGACCTGGAAGAATCCCTGCTGGAGTGAGGACTGCTGCACAAGAGGATTGCCACTGGGAAGGAGGCTGACTGCTCCAAGGAACTGCTGCCCCACAACCTGCTGAGCTACCCTACTGTCTGCTGATCCTGCCCTGCATGGGAGACTGCAACATCACCACCAGAGTGTCTCCACAACATCCCAAAGGAACTACTTTTCTTTGAACAGCATTTTAAAGAGTCTTCAACCTTTTAAAGATTGCCTTTTTGGGACTGCACCCTTTTTAACCTAAAGGAAACTACCTGTCCTTGTACCACAGCGTTTTAAAGACTGCCCTTTGGAACAGCAACAACACTCACAAGATTTGCCCTGCAACGCTGTGCCTGCCCTCAGCACTGCTTGCCCCGTGATCCTCCCAGGGCTCTGTGATTGCCTCTGCTTCTGGCGCAAGCCCACTGAAACTGGCCCTGAGGTCACCGCCACTGGGACCGGAGCGCGCTGTGTAGCGCTGAGAAGCGAAGCACTTTGTGGCAGGAGGCTCCGTCGTTGCCCAGGACTTGGAGGCACTGTTAAGCGCTGTGCTAAAGGAGCGCTGTGTGGCTGTGACCCCCACCCGTGCAGCGCCTGCTGAGCCCAAGGCCCCAGGGGGAGAGGAGCCTCGCACCTGCGTCCGCAACCACCACCCCAGGTAACGCCTCAGTGCAACCAGGCTGCTGCGAAGGGTCGAGGTGTGGGTTGGCCGGGTACCTGGAGTGTGAGCTTTGTGCTTGGCTGGGAACCGTCCTTCACTGACCGGCCTACGGGGGCATAATTACTTGGTAATTGACACTGGGGCATTTTTTAGCATTACCAGCAGCGCCTGGGCAGCCGCACTTCCTACGCTGGGAGCATCATTTCTATGAGAGGCACACTTATTACGCTGCAAGGGAACTTAGGCCTAAGAACCTTCCCCCAGTGAATTTTGACCATAAGAACCTACCTCAAGTGTACTTTTACCATCCAAGGACACTGTGAGAAAGACATTACCAGCAAGAGCCCTTGGCACACATGAGCTTTTGGTGATTTGATCAGGCCTGGGAACTGGATTCATTCTTATTGATTATTGATCTTGCTTGGAAACTGGAATCCTTTTTTTGTTATTGATCAAGCCTGGGAACTGGATACATTCTTATTGATTATTGATCTTGCTTGGAAACTGGAATCCTTTTTATTATTGATCTTGCCTGGAGCTGGATTTACCTGCTTTTGGTTCTCGAATAATTTTTAGATAAAGAAATTCTTATTCTTATACAAAACTGGTGTGGTGTTCCTTTTGTGAGTGTTTTTACTGTGTCATCGTCGTTGTGTGTTGCACAAATACTTTACACATTGCCTCTGAAGTTACGCCTTTGCTGCTCTGCGCCAAGCTACCAGGTCGGAAGCGGTGGTCCCTCCTTGGACTAGGGTGCATACCCCTGCCAACTAGAGACCCCGGTTCTAACACAGGTTTTCTTCTGCTTCATCAGTGTATTCTTTTTCATCTCATGGACTTTTAAATCTTTTTTGTTTTGAAGACATTTTTTACAGTTTTCCTTATCTACAAGTGATAATTTAACATTTTTTAAAATAAAAGCAATAAGGTTCATCATTGGTTTTAAATATGTTAGTGCAAGAAAGGATCAAAGTGTGCAAAATTATCAATTTCAGGAAATTACTTCATGACTCCTTTGTTTAGAACCTAGGGTAAACTAATTCAAAATATGAATTTGGTTTTGCCATATAGACTAGACAATCTAAAGTGCCCACAGGCTTCAAAAGATCCCATTTACTTGTGGGAAAGGAAATAATATACCGTTTGGCTCTATATCTGCACCAGCATTACTTTCCACATTTTTGGGATTGGGATCGCTACACTTGCTGCCTAAGGGCCTGATTTAAATGTTGGTGGTATTGGTCCTGCTGTCAACTTTTTGAATGTAAACTGGCCCGCCACCGCGAGGATATACCCACCATGTTTAGGTGTTGGCTGTCTCACAGAAAAAAGACATCGGCCGATTGATTGATATGCTTCCCTCCAGAAATCCTAAACTACTTTACCTAGAGGAGGATTTTTTTGTTACCGATAAGTAAGTTAGTAAGCTTTTTTATTGTTTGGTTGATTAAAATTGCAACAATGTTACATAAAAGTCTTCAGAATGATATCAATATCAATATAAAGCCATAGAGTGCAATAAACCTCCATGGAATGTCAATTAAGAAAAAGATTTACAAAAATGATTATTCAGTATAGTAGAATCATTCCATCTTCCTATTGAACTTTAAAACATCTATGTAATGTTTGTTGTGTTGGGCAATGGCTAGGCTGTATTATTTTTCATTTTTTAAAGGGAAAGTTTGTGAATCTTTAAAAACATTAACAACTTACATTTCAGTTCGGGATCTGCAGGGTTGAAACTCGAAATAATGGCCACCCTGCATGTCCTAATACTTCTTGATTTAAAATCAGACATCTATACAGTGACACATGCTTAATAAAAATATGGATAAGTGCAAATCAAACAAATAAAGTCATCTTTTTTTGTCCAGACAATCTGCATGCTGTGGGACTGTTGTATTTCCACCTAGGTTGTTTTGTACTTTTGGAAGTTCACCCAAAAAAGTACCATCAAACATTTCTTTAAAAATACCAAAAAATACCGAAAATGTAAGGCTCAAGTAAGCTCGCCCTGATCAAGAAACCCTCCAACAGTCACACCAACAAGAAAGCCAGCTGGTTCACTGAAGGCCTCCGGGCCTCCAAGCAAACCTGCCGAAAGCTGGAGAAGATCTGGCTCTGTGAAAAAACACTGGGCATCCACACAACCCACAAGAACACCATCCGCATACACCATCACCTCATCAGATCCGCCAAAAGGGCCTCCTTCAAATACCGCCTAGACAGCAATGCGCACAACAGCAAAGAGCTCTTCAACATCGTGAAGGAACTCTCCAACCCCAGCACCAACACCAACAAGGTCCCACCCTCGTAAGACCTCTGCGACTCGCTGGCCACCTTCTTCCACCAAGGAAATCAAGGGGGGGAGTGAAGAGGTGATGCCGGTGGGCACCGAGGTGGGCACGTCCTCCTCTTGTCAGGGTTTTAGGTTAATCAGAAAGGGCCACCTCACAATGGGTGGATGTGTATCCAGATGTCATTGGAATACAACATCTTTGTTAAAATACCCCTCACACACCAAAAGGGCCCTTGGTGTCATGCTTCATCATCGGGGTCTTCCCGTCCCGCTGCGGGACGGGGCAGTGCTGCGACAAGCGAATACACTGGAGCACCTTTTAGATGGAGGTGCTATGTGTTGGGAGTGAGTGTCAGTGGGGTCAGGGGTGATATCTGGTGTGAGTTAAAAAATACCTGGCCTAGTGGAAAAAAAGAATTTTATTAAGCACTGGCTGGTATTATTAAAAGAAAAAGTGAAGCGGAGAGATAGAGCAGGTTAATGGGCTCTCTCTCCTAAGTGGGTCAACATGTTTCGAGGCACGGGGCCTCTTCGTCAGGACCTAGGGGAGATCCCCCTGTCACTCACTCATGTATTCTCCACAAAGGTAGAAAAAACAGTGTATGTACAAAAAAGTGAAAAAAAACTATGTGAGTAACTACAAATTAATAATTACAGCACATATATGCTACCACACTAATAATGTAGTATGCCTGCAAAATAAGAGTAAAAGATTAAAAAATGCGCCGATCCCAAAGTGCGCTTAGCTCTAAATTACCTGTAGGGAAAAAAGAGAGAAACACACACAACAATATTTTCAAATAGGGGATCCAGTGTAAACATTGAGGATTATTGAAGGATTCCTTCAGCACTCACACAGTCAGTCACACACAGAGTAGGTAAACTACATAGGTTCTGAGTAGCCAGGGGTTATAGATATGGAAATGCATACTTATCAATAGAGGGATCAATGCCTCATGAGCCAGCATAAGACTGAAGGGTATGGTGGGGTATCAGCTGCAAAGAAGGAAAAAATGGATATACTGTAATCCTGCCTTAGAAGTGGTATAAGGTAACTCAACTAGGTTGAGTAGGAATACAGGTTTGGTCCTCCTCGAGACGGCTATGCCGTACTTACTGTGCCCCTAGCACGATTGTGCTTCCTCCTTCGTCCGCGGCTTCCGTGGATATGAAGGGGGTGGTGGGCGGTGTGTTTATATACTCAATGGTAATTGGATAATTGATCTATTAACCTTGGCGGGAAGTTCGCCCGGTATGTATGGCCAGCAAGGGAAATACGGGGGCGGCCATGTTAGGATGGTTAGATATAGCCAATAGGTATTGGTTCCTTGGCTGTAGTGCTCATAGACCAACGATCGTGGGCACTTTCTTGGAGTCAAGAGCTAATTAAAGGTGAGAAAGTAGCCAGACCGGGAGGAAAACACCGCAGCGGCGCCCGGTGCTATGCGGTCGATCTCTGCGCATGCGCCGGAGTTAGCACACTGCCGCGCATGCGCGTAGGGCAGTCACTACAGATGGTGCGCATGCGCACCGTGCTTCCCTAATTGTCAATGTGTTTTCACCAGCGCTGCTCAGATTGGACCAGCACAGAAGAGAATGTGGACAGTGTCATGACTATAGGTGTTGGTGAACACACATACTATCAGTATTGATAAGTAAGCTAGAGCAGAAAAGTGCGTTTTATATGCAGCCTCGAGGGGTATGAATTTGGAGGGCGTTTCTAGAAATAGGGGGAGGGGATGTTTACCAATTATTATGACATGGTCCCATATATGTACACCATTCAGCAACCAGGTTGGCTGGAAGGGGTGAGAATATATACGAGGAACATGTAATAAGTCTATGTTGCAGGGGCCATTCTTTCAAACAGGTAAAGTTTTCTTATATACATACAAGACAGAAAAAAGTCCATTTCTGGAAACAGAGGTGTCCACATTGTCATAAAGTACAACACGCCTTACGTGTGTAGTTGGGACCATGGGATATCATCGTTCAGGCCAGTGCGATGTGACCCCAAACGGAACACCCAACGTTGTTCTTTTGATAGAAGCTCTCTATCATTGGGGAAGATCTCAATAACAGTCCACTAATTATTAATTTGTAGTTACTCACATAGTTTTTTTCACTTTTTTGTACATACACTGTTTTTTCTACCTTTGTGGAGAATACATGAGTGAGTGACAGGGGGATCTCCCCTAGGTCCTGACGAAGAGGCCCCGTGCCTCGAAACATGTTGACCCACTTAGGAGAGAGAGCCCATTAACCTGCTCTATCTCTCCGCTTCACTTTTTCTTTTAATATTACCAGCCAGTGCTTAATAAAATTCTTTTTTTCCACTAGGCCAGGTATTTTTTAACTCACACCAGATATCACCCCTGACCCCACTGACACTCACTCCCAACACATAGCACCTCCATCTAAAAGGTGCTCCAGCGTATTCGCTTGTCGCAGCACTGCCCCGCCCCGCAGCGGGACGGGAAGACCCCGATGATGAAGCATGACACCAAGGGCCCTTTTGGTGTGTGAGGGGTATTTTAACAAAGATGTTGTATTCCAATGACATCTGGATACACATCCACCTTCTTCCACCGCAAGATTGCAGACATCCATGACAGCTTCAAAGCCATGACCTCCCGACAAACACTAAGACCTCCTCCCCCATGACCACCATCTCCACCAACCGCCTGCTCTCCTGGACCAACATCAATGATAACGACACCATCAAGATCATGAACACCATCCACTACGGATCTCCGTCAGACCCATGCCAACACCACATCTTCAACAAAGCCTGCACAGCCATCACACCCCATCTCCGAAAAGTCATAAACACCTCCTTTGAGACAGCAACCTTCCCGGAGATCTGGAAGCATTCTGAGATCAACGCCGTACTCAAGAATCCCAAGGCGAACGCCAAGGTCCTCAAGAACTTCCGATCCATCTCCCTGTTTCCGTTCCCGGCAAAGGTCATCGAGAAGACCGTCAATGAACAACTGACCCTCTACTTTGAGGACCCTTCCCAGTCCGGGTTTCGCAGCAACCACAGTACTGAGACTGTCCTCATCGCCGCCACCGATGACTTCAAGTCCCTGCTGGACAATGGAGAAACGGCGGCCTCCTGGTCCTGTCAGCCGCCTTCAAGACGGTGTGCCACCACACACTACGAACATGCCTCCACAACGCCGGGATCCAAGAAAAGGCCCTGGAATGGACCACCTCCTTCCTCACCGGCAGAACACAGAGCATCCGCCTTCCCCCCTTCCGCTCCGAAGCCACCGAGATCATCTGCGGAGTACCCCAGGGCTCATCCCTCAGCCCAACTCTGTTTAGCATCTACATGTCGGCATGACCCCGCTGAATGGATGAGGAACAGCCGACTGAAGCTGAACTCGGACAATACGGAGGTCCTCATCCTCAGATCCACCCCTTCGGCCTGGGATGACTCCTGGTGGCCGACTGCACTGGGAACTGCCCCAACATCCACTGACCATGCACGCAACCTAGGGGTCATCCTAGACTCCACCCTCTCCATGACTAAACAGGTCAACGCCGTCTCCTCCTTCTGCTTCAACACCTTCCACATGCTCCGAGGATCTACAAATGGATACCCACTGAACAGTCACCCAAGCCCTCGTCAGCAGCAGGTTGGACTACGGAAACGCCCTCTATGCAGTAGCCTCTGTAAAACTCCTGAGACGGCTCCAACGCATCCAGAACGCCTCTGCACACCGGATCCTCGACATCCCTTGCCGAAGCCACATCACACCCCACCTGAGAGACCTGCGCTAGCTCCCGATCAACAAGAGGACAACCTTCAAGCTCCTCACCCACGCACACAAGGCCCTCCAAAACACCTGACCAACGTCCCTCAACAGACGACTCAGATTCTACACTCCCACCCACCAGCTTCGCTCCGCAAACCTCTCTGTCGCCACAGTCCCCCACATCCGAAGAGCAACCTTCAGTGGCAGATCGTTCTCTCACCTCGCCGCCAAGACCTGGAACACCCTCCACATCCACCTACGGCAGACCCAAGACTTGGTGACCTTCAGAAAACTCCTCAAGACCTGGCTTTTCGAGCAGTAGCAGCATTCCCCACCCCAGCGCCTTGAGACTGTCATGGGTATGTAGTGCACTTTACAAATTATATGATTGATTGATTGATTGATTGAAAAAGTGGTAGTTCTTGATCACCATCCATTCCGGTGCTTGCCAGCTGAGCGTCTTTTTATCTTCTATTAGGGATTGAAGTTTTGACATTTTGTTAGTAATTCGTCTCAAAGATGTAAAGAGCACGCTTTTGTACCACAATTCTCCCGTCTTGGTGATTTGGGGAGCTTTGTAGAAGAACTTATTTAACAAGGTAGTTTTATCTTTTTCCACTGCTGTACATAGTACTTTATCAATTGGTGAGTGTTCTGAGTTTATCTTTATTTTGTACCAGCTTTTTATAGTGAAATGCATCCTTCCAAATGAGTCATTAAGCAGCCCAAATGAGCTGGTGATGAATTTTTGGGTAATTTGAAAATCTGTTTATAAGATTGTTTAGCAGTGCTTTTTTTTCCATTCATTCTTTTACATAACAGACGATGCTTGATTAGGATATTGTTGGCAGGAAGGTTGCTGCTATCACAAATAGCACTGGTTTGAAGACAAATATTAGTGCACCCGCCCTTTCAAACATGTTGTTTTTTGTTCCTGTTGACTAATTCTGTTATCTAAATAGACTTCTAAATATTTATAGCTTGCATCTTCTTCTAGTGTCTTACCAACTTATCAGATTGTATGTTTACGGCAAGGTCAATTGTGGATCAGTTGGCTTGGTGTTAGTTGTATTGATTTCCAGTTTATTGGTTGTGACATAATCCTGAAATTCTGTTGGCTTCTTCTGGAGGCCTACTTGTGTTAGGCTCATTAATACCACATCATTGGTGTTTGAAAGATGTGACAGGGTTAATTTTCCCAGTCAGGCGGGTGAGAGTTGACCCGGTCAAGACTTTGTACAAGATCAGACATAACCAAGTTAAATGGTTGGGGAGCCAGCACACATCCTTGCTTCAGTCCCCTATTTGCTAAAATCTTTCTGGAAACCCTAGTGCCATCCCCCAGCTTAAATCTTATACAGATGTAGGTGTAGAGTTGCATTATTCCTAGAAGTATTTTGTCCAGATTTTTCCAACCTTCGCATTTCTACCCCGATCTACACTATCAAAGGCTGCATTTAGGTCTACAAACCAAAGGCATAGTTTTTGATTTTTCCTTTTACATTTGTCGGAAATTAGCAAAAGTGGCAAGTATATTTGTTGTTGTTGTGGTCCTTTTCCTAAATCTGGTCTGATTGATTGGGAAAAGGTTTAGCTTATCTGACCACTCAATCGAGTCCGCCAGGATCATTGATACATAATCTTTTGCTCCAGCATTGAGTAGTGTTGTAAGTCTATAGTTTTCTGGATTCGATGGATCTACCCCCTTGTAAATTGGGTTTATTATAGAACCATATGCAGCTTGATGGAGTGCGCCCAAGTTGTTCCACATCCGCGAATTACTTAGAAAGAAGAGTGCCCCAGAATTTTGTGTTGCCTTTGAAAATGGCTTGAGGAATGACATTTGATGGGGGTCTTTGTCACTTCTTCCTCTCCTTATTGTAATTATGGTATCTTCAGTTTGGAAGGTATGGTCGGGAGTGTTGCTACGTGATGGCTACTTTTTCTTACTATGTTAATAGTTGCATTTGTTTTTGTTCCTGCTTCGTTGGCATAGTTGGAAGGTTGATCCATTTGTAAGGTTGGCCCAAATTCTGACAGGATTTCCCCCTCTAATCTTCAGGCAAGGAAATCTACCCAGGCAATCACCTGAACATTGGAATTGTTTTGAGCTTTCATTGTCCTGCTCAGATTGTTAACTAGATCCAAGAAAGCTCTTTTGATTAGCACTGAACACTAGTTCACCTCATTTTGATTTCTTATTTCTTTTCCCTTCCAGGGTAGTTTTTTTAATTCCTTCCTCTGCTGGCATACTTTTTCCCATTCCTGTTTGATCTGTATCTGTAGTTTTGGAATTCCTACCAGCCTTTCCTAGTTCTTGTTTTAATGCTTGCGTTTTTCATGATTGAGATTTATTTTCCTTCCCTGTCTGCCAGGTCTTAACCGCACAGGAGCAGAATGATGCTAATTTCCAATGCCCCTCTTAAAATGTCCCTGATAGGTTTGAATGATCCTTCGCAGATAAGTACCAAGGGGGGAAAGGGGAATGACACAGAGAAGAGACAACTCCAAGCTCACTGTCTGTTCTGCTGTGTTTTCTTCTTCTTTTAAACTTCTGACAGTACTGTAAACATTAACATAAATTTGGCTACCATACCAAACTACTTTTGACTTACTTTTTATTTCAAGCTAAATTACTTGTCTTACCAGAATATGTTTTGAAGTCTACTTCTCATCTTACTTCTCATGTTATGCTTTGTGTTTGTGTTGAGAAGATACCACTTAGTACCCTCTCACTCGTGTCTTTTACAGGAACGACTAGCGTTTAAACCTCCTTCAGCTAGTGTACAAGAAAACATATAGTAAGTATAAGATTACTATTTTCTTTTCGTGGGATTTTCCAACCCTCCAGTATCACTTTAATCTTACTCACTGCAATAAGAACTAAAGTGGATTTTTAGTTGGAGTTCCGCAATTCTGCATTAATTGCTTCTTTTCTATTTCTTTGTGTGGTTATACACACAGGCTCTACTTGGAATTGAGTGTGATTATCTCCTGTATTATTTCTTATTGATTGGCTGCGACAACAGGGCATATGGAATGTCGCACCCCTGTTGTTCAGAGCCCTGTTTCTACGGACATGAAATGTCAAATGCAAGCTTTTAAGTGGGGACGCTGAAGGCTTTAATGGTATTTATGAGATTATAGTCCGTTGACTCCTATCTCCAATTGGAACTCATGCGTTTAATCTCCTTGTGAGTTTCTGTAAGGAAGACTAATAGCGTTCTGTTTTTAAATGAGAGATTCTAATTTTAGGAAATAAACCTTTTAGGTGCTTCTGAGGTTTCTGAGTAGAGACTGTACTGAGAGGAAACCAAGGAATCTGCTATGGGCATGCATGTAAGATGAACACGGGAGTTTTCAAAGCATGCGCAAGGGTTAACACTGACCTTTGACTCAGGAATATTGCATAGCGTCGAAAACGAACTGTGACTTCGGTTTTATTACCAAAACTACCCCAACTAATTTCCACAATGCCAGAAACTGCTCTCCTCAGCTGAAGACTTCAGTGAAGTGTGCCTGGGAATGTTGGAGCGCGCTTCACCAGGCAGTGATTAACAGAGAGAACTATACCGCAGAACAGTGGTGTGCTGAAGCCTGTCGGCGGCCATGTTGGAATTCAGGCGGTACCAACAAGCGCGCCAACTCAAGGGGCAATGTACTGGCAGGTGAGTTTGATAGGTTTCAAAGGGCGAAACGCCAGGGGTGGTCCCTGGGCCAGTCTACCTTGTGCACGTTTAGCATGGTTGCCAGCCAGCTCCAATGTTTTTGGTTTGTATCTGTTTGTGGGTCCGGGTCGATCTTCTTTCGTGGCCGGCTGAGGCTGCTTCCTCGGGCCTTCTACAACACTGAGTAGACCTGAATATTTCCAGGTGAGTTTATTGGATGTTATGGTTTTGAGTGATGAACTATGGCCTTAGAGGTTGGGGGATAGCATTTCTTTGTTTTGTTAGATGTATTCCCAATGTTTCAAAATACTGCGTATGGTTCAGTATAAGTTGTGCTGTATCTTCAGACTGCCATGTGGTTAAGGTGTGTTTAGGCCGTCTAACTTCCTTGTTGGGTAGGAATTCCACTGATAACAGATCTACAGATTCTATATGCTTCAGTCCTGGGATTTCGGCAGTCAGTCTTAATATATTCCCCCTATTAAGAATGTCATGGCAACCTTCCGAATCGTATCATGGAGTGAAGATGATATGTTGCGAGTCCTCATCAAGTTTACTGGGAATGATGCACTTGTCAGGTGATTCCATGTCGTCCTTTTGTGATTCTGTGTACTCAGTTGATATTGTAATAATGTTAGCCAGAAACCAGTCCTTGGATGCTTGATTCCGGTCTAGGAAAGACATGGCTTGGTAGTTCGGACTGGACTGTTCCCATGAGGCACAGGGTTAGAGCTGATTTGCATATAGCCAGTGTCTAACCCAGGGTGGTGTGGAGTGCAAAAAAAAGATGGATTTCGGCCCAGATCCTTGTACTGGGGTGAATGTATGACATTGTTCTACATTCTGTCCATCAACTGTGTTTTTTGCAATTTTCACCCCGAGTGGGCTGGGTATGCTCAGACGTGAGTCCCAGGCTCTCCACACCACTGGAGTCAAGCTATGCAGGCTGATGAAGGCTGATAGCCAGAAACTGGTCCTTGGGTGCTTGATTCCGGTCTGGGAAAGACATGGCTTGGTAGTTCGGACTGGACTGTTCCCATGAGGCACAGGGTCAGAGCTGATTTGCATATAGCCAGTGTCTAACCCAGGGTGGTGTGGAGTGCAAAAAAACAATGGATTTAGGCCCAGATCCTTGTACTGGGGTGAATGTATGACATTGTTCTACATTATGTCCATCAACTGTGTTTTTTGCAATTTTCACCCCGAGTGGGCGGGGTATGCTCAGACGTGAGTCCCAGGCTCTCCACACCACTGGAGTCAAGCTATCCAGGCTGATGAAGGCTGATAGCCAGAAACCGGTCCTTGGATGCTTGATTCCGGTCTGGGAAAGACATGGCTTGGTAGTTCGGACTGGACTGTTCCCATGAGGCACAGGGTCAGAGCTGATTTGCATATAGCCAGTGTCTAACCCAGGGTGGTGTGGAGTGCAAAAAAACGATGGATTTAGGCCCAGATCCTTGTACTGGGGTGAATGTATGACATGGTTCTACATTCTGTCCATCAACTGTGTTTTTTGCAATCTAATTGTAGCACGGCATTCATATTTAACATCTGAGAGATATCCTGATTTATAACTGTTCTTGGCATGGAATGTGTGTGTTTTGTCCTGTCTAAGTGAGTCATGTTTTCTGTCTGTTTCCATATTTTTAAATTTTCCACTTTCAATATGTTTAGTGGATGGATCTATTTTTAATACTTCTGCGGTGTTTCTTTCTTCTTTGACCCGCAGGTGACCTGCAGTCTGTTTTTGTGCATTTGTTGTTTTTAGTTTTTTGAGTATTTTACGGAGTGAATCAGTATCCCCCTTTTTCATCGATGGAGTATCTGATCCCTCAGTTTGCTCAGTACCTTGGCGGGAAACATCCTTTACAACGCAAATTTTACCAGGCAATGCTTTTACATCGCAACTTTTACAACGCAAACCATTACAACGCATTGCGCTGGGGGGCGCTCTAGGATAGGGAATAGATTTAATTTACTATCCAACACCTTCCCTACTATCCACGGGGACTGGAGTTGGAATAGTAAATTAAACTATTCACTATCCAGCACCCCAAAGCGCTATGCGTTGTAAAGGCATGCGTTGTAAAAGTTGCGATGTAAAAGCATGCAATGTAAAAGCATGCGTTGTAATGTCATTCATCCACCTTGGCTGTTTCCTTTGCCCATAATATCTTTTGATATAGTGAGCGTCCATTCTGGAGCTAGATGTTTCTCTTGGAGGTTTACTTTTATGTAGTGTCAAGGGTGTTAGTAGACCCGTAAAATTTTAGGCAGGCAATTAAAAGTTTCATCTCAAATTAGTTTGCTATTTGATTAACCAGTGTAGTTGTTCTGTTCAATAAAATGGCTCATACAAGCAGAAATGTTTAATGCTTAAGTGTATAAAAGTTTAATGCATTTAATATCTGTGCAAGTTCGCCAATGTTTGGAGAAGGATGGTGCCTGAGTCTTTCAGTGTTATAGGAAAAACAGGAGGGGACCCATAAACCGAGTTGGGATGGGTATACTGTGTAAACAAAAACAATTCCCAACAGGTATTATTGAGAGACAATTTCAATTGTGCATGCCTGAAGGCATTACTGAGAACAGAAACAAGGAGTCAGAAGGATTTTAGAGGAACGGTGGTATTATTCACCAAGGACAAGGGCATTCAACATATGTTTACAGTTTTCAACAGCACTGTAAAGATTAGATCTTGTGACAACCCAGTGGCACTTGGTGCAAGGTGCTATATACAGTTTCTGTGAAGTGAAAGTGCAAGTGCTTAAAAACAGCATTGGTGGCGCATAGAATGTGGTATATGCATCAATTACAGCTTCAATTATAATAAAACAAGTTACAGTCACTTGAGAAAATTATTTTCTTGTAGAAAGCTGAAAGTGTCATATGCGTCATTTGATTCAAGCTGTGTGGTCGACGGCGTTTCGATCCCCTTGAGTCGGGATCGTCATCAGGACGGGGTTGTTCTTAATGAATACAGTGAAAAACCAGGCAGGGATGGGTCTGCCGCTGCATTAAGTGCCGTACAGCCACGCCAGATGAGCAATTGCCCTCTGTGCCCCTCCTCTTCCAAGGAGCTGCCCAACCACGTGAGCAGTCCCAGGACAAGACGCTACCAGTGACCAGCACGCATTCATTCCGTTAGCTGTAAGCCACGCATCCCTGCCTGGTTTTTCACTGTATTCATTAAGAACAACCCCGTCCTGATGACGATCCCGACTCAAGGGGATCGAAACGCCGTCGACCACACAGCTTGAATCAAATGACGCATATGACACTTTCAGCTTTCTACAAGAAAATAATTTTCTCAAGTGACTGTAACTTGTTTTATTATAATTGAAGCTGTAATTGATGCATATACCACATTCTATGCGCCACCAATGCTGTTTTTAAGCACTTGCACTTTCACTTCACAGAAACTGTATATAGCACCTTGCACCAAGTGCCACTGGGTTGTCACAAGATCTAATCTTTACAGTGCTGTTGAAAACTGTAAACATATGTTGAATGCCCTTGTCCTTGGTGAATAATACCACCGTTCCTCTAAAATCCTTCTGACTCCTTGTTTCTGTTCTCAGTAATGCCTTCAGGCATGCACAATTGAAATTGTCTCTCAATAATACCTGTTGGGAATTGTTTTTGTTTACTGAGTCTTTCAGTGGACAGCAAGCAGCATGTGCAAGCTTGTTCGAATGTGCAGGTTTATGGAAGTGCCAGCTCCAAGAACTGCAGTTTTACTGGGTTCTGTGGCACCATAGAAGAGTTAGTAGAATTGTCAGTTCCCCCCGATGATGATCCGGAATCTCATAGCATTCTGCCCGCTTCGTCGAAGAATTTGCCAACTTGTGCTAGGAGTTAGAGATGTGTATATGAGTAGTAGTGCTTCCTTGAATGATCTTAACTCATGTTGCATAAATATAGGCCTCACGTACCTGTGTCTCTGTTTTGATTAGCTTGCACATTGATGTACGTTGTGGGCAACTAATTGATAGTGGTAATTACACAGCCTACATGGATCCTAACCCAGGTCCCAGTTGTCCTGCTGGCCCTGTACTCCCTGATTGTTATAGTCAGTAGCCTAAACGATAAAATATTCTTAAATGCATGCTTTCCAATTGCTGCTCTCAAGTATGGTTGGCAAAGAAAGGGTTCATGGGATACTACAAGCTCCTCCGCTCCTCTAATGCGTCTTACCTTGGTTAGGTCCAAATCCCTCAAAGCCTTCTTAGCTTGTGCCTTTCCTTTCCTTTTTAGATGTACTTTGCTAATTTGGAGAGCAGTCAGAGATGTTGGATCCAATTTTAGTGTTGAAGAAGCTAGTTCCAGGTGCTTTGCCCAGGCACTTTTCTTGTCCGAGAACATTGCCATGAGTGCACCCCGCAGGGGCTGACGGTTGACCCAGCTCACCTGGAAGTATTAATTGTTATGTCTTTTTTCAATGCTACGTCCATGCTTGCAAGGTTGAATTCCAGATGTATTAAGGTGCACCAAGCGTGCCTTTGCATGCCAAATACGTTTAGCCTTCCAAGATAAGCAAGGTGGCCATAACTTAGTGTTGGTAGAAGCTCCAATTACTCTTTGCTGCTTTGGATCCTATTGCCTTTATCTGCAGTGTATGAGTCCTCAGCCAAACTCTAAGGTAGTTGTACGTGGAGTCTGTGTCAACCTTTTATGGGCCGCGTGTCCACTGAAGTTGGCGTTTTAGAGGTCATCTGGCAAAAATCAGGACTTTTGTTTTTCCGGCATTTGCATGGAGGGTGTTGTTTTATTCATTTTACTTGGTGTTTTATATAGCGCGGGCATGACCCAAGAGGGTATCAGAGCGCTTCACATTTACATATTCTTAATCTTAGTAAAGTAAGTTTGACACCATCATAAGCAAATAACATGCGTACAACAATTTGAGAGAAAAAATTGTGCTTACAAAATCTTCTGGATGTATGTATGCAACCGATTTTAGAGAGAAAATGTGTACTTTCATCATAATTTTTATCATCATATATAAAGCCCTGACGATTACAAGCAATCGATTAGTATTAACAGGGTGTGTGATAAGGAAAGCAATCAATAGAATCTAGCCAATTTTTATTACGGGGAGGAATTTGTCCATAAAAAATGTCTTGCTCCTTTTTTGATAGCTGAAGTGGATGCGATTTTCCGAATGCTCGATGTGAGTGAGTTCCAAATTCTTGGTGCTGATCCAGAGAAAGCTCTGTCATAAGTTCTCTTTTTATGGAAGAGGACAGGTTTCAGTAAGAGATCTCCATAGCTCTGCGAGATCTGCTGCCTCCTGATAACGTGATTTTCTGGGCGAGGTATAATGGTGTTTTGTAGTGAATCAATATGTGTGTGATACATGTTATCTTCAGTTGGATTCTTGCTTCGTAAGGTAGCCAATTAAGCGCTTTCAGTTGAGGGATGATGTGGTCAAATTTTCTGGAGCCTGTAATAAGTGTTGTGGCCCCATTAGGACATGCTTTTAGTGGGGCTGTTGAAATCTTCGGTAGTCCTGCTAGAGTTGTGCATCCATATACTATCCTTGAGATTACTAATGCCTGGACTGCCATTTTGAGGTCTGAAGAGTCTATGAAAGGTTTCAGTCTTTTAAGATAACTTAAATGGAAGCAGGCCTTTTTTGCCATTGTGTTAATGTGGGATTGCATGTTCAGGTTCTTGTCTAGCACAATTCCAAGAGACATGGTTGAGTATACTAGATCTGGGATACAGTTTAGTGCAGCGATCAGCTTGGTTCATTCCATTATACCCGTCGCACTTTTTTGGGAGGAAATCAGAAGGAATTCTCTTTTATGCGGGTTAAGCTTGAGATGATTATTAGTAAGCCAACGAACGGTCCTTTTTAGGGGCCTGGTTCATGATGTAGATCTCTTCCACCAAAGAAATCTTGATATATGACTGTGTGTCATCTTCATATATGTGAAAGGAGACGTTTGCCTGCTGTAAGATTTCATAAGTGGTTCTACATATAGATTGAATAAAGTTGGGGGCAGTGATTATCCCTGTGGTACACCAATAAGATTTGGGGATGATTCTGATAGCGTTTGGTTTACCATGAATCTTTGTGATCTGTTTTAGAAGAAGGATCTAAACCAATCTAGGACTGTGCCCGCTAACTCCATCCTTCCCTCCATTTGTTCTAGAATTTTGGCATGGTTTACTGTGTCGAATGCAGATGAAAGGTCGAGCAGAATTAGAAGGCACGTTTTCTTGCGGTCTAGGGCAAGTAGAGCGTTATCTATTATGTGAAGAATTGCTGTTACAGTACTGTGATTAGGTCTGAACCCTGATTGGTAGTCATTCAGAAGTTTCAATTCCGAAATGTGTTGACTTAATAGTTGTTGAACCCATTTTTCTATAACTTTAACAAGCATTGGGATGTTTGTGACTGGACGAAAACTCTTGAGGTCTGAGGGGTTCTATGTAGGTTTTTTTAAGATTGGAATGCCTTGCCTTGTGTTTAGCGATACAAAAGGGGATGATGGACAGAGCGTTTGAGCAAAACAAACACTCACCCCCAGTCAAATGATCTGGGTTTAATCCATCACCATTCTTTAGCTTACTCTGCCACCCCAGTTCAGACATGGCCATATGCAAATCAGTCTGACCCTGTGCCTCATGGGAACAGTCTAGCCCGAACTGCCAAGCCATGTCTTCCCTGGACCGGAAACAAGCATCCTGGGACCAGTTTCGATTGATAATCCTCATCAGCCAAGCTATCTTGAATCCAGTGGCAGAGTGAGCAAGGGACTCACGTCTGAGAATACCCTGCCAACTTATGGTGAACAAAGCGGTACAAAAGGGGGTGGTGATGGACGGAGCATATGAACCAATCAAACACTCACACCCAGTCAACAGATCTGGGTTTAATCCATCACCGTTCTTTAGCCCACTCTGCCACCCCAGTTCAGACATGGCCATATGCAAATCAGTCTGACCCTGTGCTTCATGGGAACAGTCCAGCCCGAACTGCCAAAGGGTCATTGAAATGGTTGTTTTGTTTTTTATTGTTGAAATAATACCATCCCCAGTGAAGAAGACCTCCATTGGTTAATCCCAAACACGCAAATCCGACCTATTAAAGCCTGGTCCCCACTGGCACTCCAGATTAATTCAACCACACTAGCTCATTTACTAAGAGTGTGCACCGGCCGAACAAAACCTGACACTCCAGGACAGCTAACATTCAATAGAGTAGGCGAGGAATCCCTTCTGGATTATATCTTGGTGGAATGCAGACCATGGCAAAGGATCCATGACTTCTCTGCGATAATGAGGCATGATAGTAATCATAACGCCTTGATTCTAAAATCGAATCTGCTAAACTGGGGCTTCGTTAATCCCAAATACAATCCCACAATCCAGAATAGTGGAGTAACACTCACAAATAATAGAAGGAATATTAGGTGGGACCAATTCCAACAGTCACCACACAAGCTGACTACAGTCTACCAGACAGTAATCCCAATACTTATAAAAATGTGGTGCATTGCAATTGTAGAGGGTTCTCCCCTAGATCTTGAGAAGGTAGCAGAAACACATTTAGAGCTAACTCCAAAATTGACAAATCTATTCTACCCAGTTGGGAAAAAACTTGGTTTAAAATACCTGGTTCAAAACAAACTGTCAGAAGGCTAAGCAGGCCCTACTAGATGCTGTTAAAGCTAGGGATAAACAACAAATCAAACTAAATTTGGTGTTGTACAATGAGACCATTCAAGAAGCAAAATAAAAACTGGGAACTGGATAGATGGGAAATCCTTAAATATGCACTATCCAACAAAGATCTGAAGACCTTTTGGGCAATTGTTGGCTCAGGTGATATAGAGGGGAAGCCAGCTATTGAGGCAAATATAGCATCTGAAGCCTGGGAGAAGCCTGGGAGAACCATTTACAATCCCCATACACCGACAAGGAAGCTCCAACTGAAAAAGTCGAACCTTTAATAACATCTATTGAGTTTCCTCAAAAAGCGGTCACAGGGATTACCATGCCTGAAGTGTTAAATTCTATTAGCAAGCTTCCTCGTAACAAAGCACCAGACCTAGACAATTTACCTAGGGACCTTTTTTGGAAGGAACCGAAAATCTGGGGCTCATATTTGTGGGCCCTGTTCAATGCCATCATGAGTGGCATGGACCCCCCCCCGATACTTGGCATGGGGCAGAAATAGTCCCAGTCCTTAGAAAAAGGCTGTCCCCTTTTGCCTACCAACTATAGGCCAATTAGCTTAATTAATGTTAGCCAGAAACTCTGCGCTCGGGTTCTTCTTGATCGGCTCCAGGGATGGATGGATGAAGACAAGATCCTGAGTCCCTACCAAGCCAGCTTCAGAAAAAATACCTCCACTGTCGGCCAGATATTTAGACTCCAACTTCTCTTCTGGAAAACAGTGACAATAGAGGGGCAGTCTCTATTTAATATTTGTAGATCTGAAGTCAGCCTTCGATCTTGTACTGAGGGACAAACTCTGGGAGGTACTAAAAGAGTTGGGAATTCCATCTTATCTCCTCACCATCCTAGAGAGGCTTCAAGCAGGAAATTGTGCCCAAGTGAGGGATGGGAAATATGATGAATTAACTCTCCACTTTCCTATTAACAAAGGGGTTCGACAGGGCCTCGTTCTTGCACCCACTTAATTCTGTCCATTCATCAATGGCCTCACTGACCAAATTAGAAAGGTGAAGGACAATGATGCCCCTAGGCTTGCCTCTGGCAACGCCCCAACGTTGATGTTCACTGATGACACCCTTCTACTCTCGAAGACGCCCATGGCAATCCTGTGCATCCTTGATAGCTTTGATGCCTTCTGTAAGAATAGGAGGCTGGAGATCAATACACCGAAGACCAAAAATATGTTCTTCAACCCTCAAGTCTCTCTCCAACCCATCTTTTAACAGCATCTTGCTTGAAAGAGTGACAGTGTTTGATTACTTGGGAGTCATTCTGTCAAAGCATCTGGAATGGGGGCATCAGATTACTAAGGCAAACCTCAAGCTAGCTCAGACAGTGGGAGGGCTCACAAAACTATACTTAACTTCTATATTTAAATCAGCGGGGCCAATAGTTGAAATCTACAACATACAAGCAAGGGGTGCTACATTGTAAGGGGCAGAATTGTGGGGGCACTGCTCAACTACCAGTTTTAGCAAGGTAGAGAACAATTTAATGAGGCAGTTGCTAGGTCTCCCTCCTACCAACCCCCTTACCCCACTACGCTTGGATCTGGGCCTTATGCCTATCAGTGAAGAGATCACCCTTAGTCCTGTAACTTTCTGTCAACGGTTATGGGCAACCCTGGAACTTGCCACTTATCGATTGGAACTCAGAGAGCTCTTGAGCCTCGGTGTCACCACAACAATAACTCGGTTTAGGCATATGAGGGACCTATGTGTTAAACTGGGCAACATAGATCTATGGAGTACACCTGAGGATTGAAGAAATATAAATCGGTATTATATAATATTGGCCTAATGTATCCAATATATTAGGATACCGTCTTTTAGAAATCCCCCCCGTGAATAAACTCGAACCATGCATACATTAAGAATCAGGCCTCAACTGAACAAACGCCATGTTACTTTTATTTCCCTGTACCTCTTGCTCTTGTTAGGAAAACACGTGACCTGCTGTTGAGTAGAGAGCGAGCCTGAGAGGTCGGCCTGGGCTATGAACGGACCATTGATTCTAACTTAGGAAACTCAAGGTCGCATCTGCCTTTCTTGTGGGATGAGCACATTCTTGCAGACGCTGTGCCTGTACTCCCGTGCCCGAGAACAAAAGGGAGGCACCTTTACTGACCTACCCCTGAAATAGTTTGAGCTGAGTTTCAAATCCATCAATTGTGCCTTTTATATGGATTTTCCTGTTGCCTTCATGAGAAATTGTACTTTTCCATGTACGGGGTTTTCATGAGGTATGCTGAAAGTATATGTGCACGGCTTTGAATGTAATCCAGCAGTCTCCTCTGCACACCTTTGAGGGTGAAGGCGAGAGAGAGGCTTCCCTATGTAGGGCGCTTTGCAAAATAAATGATTGAACCTTCTCCATTGCCGACTGACTTATTTGGGTAATAAGGTATATGGGCTATTGGTAAGTATAGCTCTATGGTATATTTTTTCTAGTAATTCAGTTGGCGACTCCGCCGGGACTCCGCGATAGGGTTGTCCCTTCCTGTAAACAGGAGAAGAGGGACAGGGAGGGGTTCTGGTCAAGTGGGTGGATTGAAAAAGGATCCTAATTGAGAAATAGGTTTGTGGTAGAAAAGGAAATTCCACTCTCGAGTCCAGTGACCTTCCCAGCTGCTAAATAACCCTTCGCCCGAGTCCTTCGGGCTTTACCCGGAACAGCTGACCGTGTTGGTCTATAAAGGAGTCGGCAGTGGAGAACACGCAATCAGACCTGAGTGCACCAGGTGAGTTAATTATATTGTTAGTCTTTTGATGACTTTGGAATGAATAAGCATTCCGGAGAAGTGGCTTAAAGAAACAGTTAACTATATATGGAATTGTGTGGTTAGTGAACCACAGGGAATCTGGGGGTCTTACGTGTCAGTGGAGTGACTGCACGGTTGGATGCCCCACAGACTTGTTCGGTGACTATTTGAGCCAACATCGGACGCCTTAGTGTTGCACGCGGGGTGCTCACTCAGCCGGACCCTCTTCGGAAATCCCTAGGAGCAACTGGGTAAGCTTGGGATCTGGAGCTATGCGCCCAACTGCCCGGCCCAACCAGCACAGTACTATGGGATGGTCTGTAAGAGGGTTCGTGGTTTGCCTGTCTGCTGATCTCAGGACAGTCTTTGGACTGTCTTTTTTGTGAATCTTTGGTGGTCTGGAATCCAGCGTGATTGATTCCCTGGACAGGAGTCAACGGGCTCTGTTCGATATGGAAGACATGTCATTTTGTTTTTGAATTCATGACCGAATTGTTTTTATAGATCGAAAATATGCACTTTAATTATGAATAGCAAGTGGGATTGTACGATTTAGGAGTGAAAAGGTATGTGATGAACGGACGCGTCCATGTGAGTAAGTCTGCTTGAAATGGTATGAGTTATTGAATTTATAAACATGTCGTGTTTTAGCAAATTGTGTTTTGGATGCTGCCGTCGTCGGAGTGGACGGCTGGAAGAAAGACAGCCTGCTCCTCCGGAATGTAGTCCCAGTATGTAAAACATGATATTTCTCCCATTTTGTTTAATACACTATGGAACAAGTATACTAAAGATAATTCAGAACTACAATGGCCTTTAACAGGGTCCTTTGATGAAAGAAAAATGTATTATTTACAAAACAAATTGTTTATGAAGAGAAGCCGTCAAACTATGTTCGACTCCTTGAACCTGTGGTTAAAGGAGGCGAAACAACGGCGAATAAGGGAAGAAAAATTGGGAAAAATTAAAGCTGGACAGACTGTTATCCAAAAGGCAGTGGCATATGAGAAGGAAAAGGTAGAGAAAAATATTGAACAAATGGATAGACAATTTCGATTACAGACAGATAAGAGTTATATGACACGGACAGAGACAGAAGATGAAATAGAGGAATTATTAGAAGCCCGTCCACCACCTCCATATGCCCCTCAAGGTTTATATCCAGCGGTCCCAATAGATAGGACAGGAGTGGCTGGAGCTCCTGTAGCGGTGCCCTCAGTTGCTACTGCACCAGTAGCCGTGCCCCCTCCGGCTCCAGTGTTTTCTCCTCCTACCCTTCGGCCAACTAACTCAGATTTGATTACTTTGCGACCTGGGCCGGTTGCTGCTTCTTCCTTACCCCAGGTAATTTTAACAGCCCCAGCCGTAGGACTGTGGTAAATAAATAAATAATACCTCTATTTTTGAATGAATATATGAATAACAGATAGCTCAATAAATAAGAGTCAAGATTCGAGGTAGTAGGAGTTTGCAGGTTTAATACAGCATAAAGGACAGGAACAGGACAACCTGCACGGACAAGATCTGGGATGGCTAGCTAGCACAACTTTAATAACAGTGCACAAGTATATATACTAAAACAATTGCATTACAGTGAATTACAGTAGGCGGAGCAGTGGGTGTAACAAGAGGCGTATACATAGACATGTGATGTAAACGTAACAGAGTATGTCATAAATGGGGCGGAAACATGGAGGGGGCTACCTAAGGAGCCGGGACCTCTAACCTAATGGTGCGCGCAAACTGACAATGACGTGTTACTAGGAGAAGCTGGGGGCTATGAACTCTGTGCTAGGAGCAGAGACTGAAGTCTGGAGAGTCAGGGCGACATGTACCTAAACCCTATCTAGTATCTTATGTTTAGAGAACATGTTGATATAAACTAAAAGTCAGGAGGGGAAAGGCTAACAGACTCTAAGACTGGAGCATGCATTATTCTACATGTAGTGCGTTGAAGAATATTAAATGACCATTAAATGCAGTATTTCTCTTACATGGAGACGTAAAGGCTAGACAATGACGGAAACTATTGATGCGATTCAGTAGCTTAGGAATGCAGAGAAGGAGGGCTGGACTGATAACTAGAATCATAACATACTCTTGGCAGACTCGTAGGCAGAGCCAGGCCGAGCCGGGCACTGTGAGGCAGGAAGTAAGTGAAGGGTCGAGGATACAGGTGGGGGCTGTATCGCTCCTCAGCGAGGGTTCAGGAGACAGGAGCTGAATCTGGTGTCCGGGCCCTTTTGAGGCCTAGAAACGGGGACTTTTCAATGAAATAACGTGCACACTGAGAAACGTGGCAACGCAACTTTACATAGGCCTAATACTCGTAGCTTTCACGAGAACTGGAAACTGGCATACTAGAGATGGACACAACTGTAATTGCGTCTTTAATCAAACATGGGGAATACATATGCATATTAATCATGCACACATAACATAAGATGGGGGACACGTAGGGACACAGAACATGGCAAATTTTACTTTTCCACATTCCCTCCTTGTCACTACGTTTCCATCAGGAAACATCAATATTCATGATACCATCTATCATTTCATACAGTATCATTTGCTCGTCTCGAATTTTCTTGGAACTGGATTTAGAACGGGACTTGGGACTAGGAATACAGGATGTAGCACAAATGCCGCAAATCGCAGGGCCACATTGTAAACAGAGGCAGCAACTGAATATGATCGCTACTGCAATACCCAGAAATGACAATACTTTCCATCCCCAGGCGGAAATTATATTCCAGAACCAACCGGACCATGTCCAGGTGCCTGGATCTTGGTGTAACATATGGGCAATATTATGGAGTCTGGTAATAGCTGAATAAACAGACGGTGCGTTATTAGGAATGAAAATGCAGCAACTAGATCCGATGACTCTACATGCCCCGCCCCTATCGGCCAGTATGACGTCAATGACGAGACGATTCTGGAGCACGACAATTCTCATAAAGGATTGCTCTTCGGTTAAGTTACCTAGAGCAGAAGTAGTCTCAATCACTACTGCTTCAAGGGTTCTCGTTAATCTACGTATCAGTTTACTATTCACGACAGTACCTAAATAGGGGAAGACACCTTTATTGATATCTATGTATTGTTCTAGAGCAGTTTCAGTATAATCGACAATCGGGAGGTCTCTCTTGTGTCTAGTATGTAATAGGTGGGAATTCCTATGATAGTCAGGTGGGGCTAGGAAAACTGGTGGCAGTAGGAAGGCAATGTAACAGGTTCCCTCCCAATCGAGGGGCAGACGAACATATGCGGTCTGACCACAAACAAAATAAGAATGACGTGAAGCTTTGAAAATAGATTTCCTACTGTCACTATACTTGACAATAGTAGTACAATCACTATGGCCTACATGTACGGAACCATTATTTCGGACACATAATTCACCTTTGACTGGTAATACTGACATAGCAGGTAAGTCTGGAGTAGAATCAGACTGAACATTCAGGACCATAAAATTCGAAGAATAATTACCCAAATTATAAACTTCATTTTCTAGATCTAACCCTGTTCTGTGGGGAAGACCTTGCTTGTCTGGAAAACATGTACTGTTAAGAAAAGACATATCTGTTGAGGATGACGTTAACGTGGACCATGCTCCACACGAACCATTATGTGAAAATGGATAAGGAAAGAGTGGCAGAACTCCCTTCGGTGTCTGGAAAGGGGGGAGTCGACCACACACCCAACAATTAGTGGCATTGCTGGTCTGGTGTGAATAATGTAACATGCGGATAAAGGAATTATTACGCATAGCAAGACGATATGAGAGTTCATGAGGAGGTAGATCACTAAACGTGTGCTCTACTGTAACATTAGCAGACTTATTTACATGAGAAACTGGAAAACACAAGTAAAATGCATAACCTGTGCAGGAAATCATAATGCTAAAATATAGCAGAAAACATAAAATAATAATGCAACTTTTAGAGTTCTCACTAACTCTCTCTCTGTGGGGGTCTATTATATACATGTCAGAAACCGGTCTAACCGTTTCACCTAGGGGAGGACTTAGACAATCAAACTGGCTGACTTATTTTACTAGACCTTAATTTTAGCTTGTACTTCTGCTGCGGAGTTTTCTCTAACAGGGAGGAATCTGTATCATTGTCTTTTGCGGGACAGTCCTTAAGAATAGTACTTTGGCAGTCTTTCAAATCCTCGGAAATGTTCTTGGTAACAGGTTTTAGTCCGTAAAACTGTTTCACATGAGACAGGTGGACCCAGCCCTTCCTGCCTTCCAACTTGACGGCAGTACGGGTGGCCAGGAGGACCTGTTTGGGTTCCTTCCAGCGGGGCTCCAGCGGACTTGAACGATCAAAGTTCCTCACAAGAACCATGCATCTGGGAACGATTTCATGCGGTGCCACCTCGGTATTGTCTGGAAATGCGGCGGCAACCTGTGAACGACAAGAGTGTAGGGCAGACATCAAGGAAGCTAGGTAATCTGTCAGCATATTACTTGAAACATCGGTAATACTTCGGGGTCTAGGTGTACCCCACATGTTAGGGGGGCGGCCGAATACGACCTCGTACGGGGACAGACCTAATCTGGAATGTGCGACCATGCGCATATAAACCAAAGCGACTGGCAGAGCTACTAGCCAGTCCACACCTTTCTCTTTACATACTTTTGCAATTCGAATTTTCAGGGTCTGATTATGTCTCTCTACGAGACCGGCTGCTTCAGGATGGCGTACACAATGAAACTTCCACTGGTACCCTAACAGAAGGGAGATGTGTTTCATAAGCTCAGATGAGAATGGCTGGCCGTTATCAGAATATACGACCCTTGGGAGTCCGTAGCGGGGGAAGAATTCACGAACCAACTGCTTGGCAGTGGTCGCGGCTGTGTAATCTGGGACTGGATATGCTTCTGTCCACCTGGACAAAGCGCATACAACTACAAGGACATACTTGAAACCTCGACATCGCTCCATCTGAATATAATCCATCTGGAGGACTTCAAAAGGGTGGTCAGGGGGCTGGAATCCACCTTGTTCCACCGGGACACTTTTACCTGGATTAAACTGGCAACATATCATACAGGTACGGACCTTCTGCTTGGCTGCAGCTCGTAAATGCTTGTTGAACCAAATGTTCTGGATACTATCTAACATAGCTTTTTCTCCTAAATGTGCTGGACTATGTGCGGTATTGATAATGACTTGAACCATAGAGTCGGGGAGAAACCATGTGGCTTTTCCCTTCGTTACCCATCCCTGATCTGTCTGGACCCCTCCTTGTTCGGACCATTTCTTGATTTCATCGGGAGTAGCATGTAACTGGATATCTATGACATCTTGAGTGGGGTCCTTAACTGTCATACAGGTAGTCAGATCTGAAGTATGTGTCTGTGTCGGATTAACTGACATGTCTGGAGTCTGTGCTGTAAGCTTGGCTGTGCGATCTGCTAGATCATTACCTTGAGAAATAATGTCTGTAACTTTCGTATGTGCTTTGCATTTCATGATAGCAATAGATGTCGGTAAGTGTATGGCATCTAACAGAGCTTGAATAAGGAGACCATGCTGAATCTTGGTTCCATGAGAAGTCATGAAACCTCTCTCCTTCCAGAGCACTCCAAAGTCGTGTACGACTCCAAATGCGTAACGTGAATCCGTGTAAATGTTAACTTTCAGGTTCTTGGCGTGTATGCAGGCTTGGGTCAGAGCGACTAGCTCTGCTGCTTGAGCAGACAGGGTGTCAATACGATGTGTTTCTATAACTTCAGTGTCTGTAGTCACTGCATACGCGGCTACTAGTTCTCCTGTACTTGTTCTCATACATGAACCATCCACATAAAGTGTCAGGTCGGGATCTGGTAATGGAATATCTGTCAGATCTTGTCTTGGCTTAGTCATAGTGTTAACTACTTCCACACAGTCATGTGTGGCAGGATTTGAAGTAACTGATGGTAACAGTGTAGCAGGATTTAGAACGTTGCAGCGTCTGATTTCTATGTGTGGCTGGAACAGTGTCAGTTCATAAACTGTTAAACGTGCAATTGTCAAGTGCTGAGTCTGTGTTCGGTTTAAAAGAACTTCCACGGAGTGTGGAACTTGTACTGTCAAGGAGTGTCCTAATACTATGGAATCACTTTGTCTGATAGCTAGTGCTGTGGCTGCAACTGACTTGAGGCACGCAGGCAGAGCCTGGGCTACAGGATCTAGTGTGCTCGAAAAATAAGCACAGGGCTTGTATTGTCCTGCTTGATCTTGTGTAAGAACTGATAATGCTGTACCTTCACGTTCAGTGACGAAAAGTGTAAAAGGCTTACTGTAGTTCGGTGTAGCTAGAACTGGAGCTTGGCATAAGGCTTTCTTTAACTCATTGAAACTAAGTGTATGTTCAGATGTCCAAGGGAGGACAGTCGATACGGCTGCCTCCTGTGTCGTTAACTGTATCAGTGGCTTGGCTAGAAATGCATACTGAGGAATCCATTGTCTGCAATAAGAAGTGAGGCCGATAAAAGCACGTACCTCCTTCTGGGTCTTGGGCTGAGGAAGACTCGCTATTAACTGGATACGGTCAGGTGTCAACTGCCTACCCCTCTTGGACAGTAAGTGGCCTAAATAGATCACTTGCTGGACACAGAATTGAAGCTTCGGAGGGGACACCTTGTGCCCCATCTCGGCAAGGAAATACAAGACTGTAAGGGATGCTCGCTCGCAAGCACGTTCAGAACGGGCTGTGATCAGTAGATCATAGACATACTGGAGCAGGGCAGTGTCAGTTGGCATGTGAATGTTGTCTAGTTGTCTCTTAAGTGCTTGACTGTAAATACTAGGACTTTCTGTGAAACCTTGAGGAGCTCGTGTAAATTGGTAGCTCCTTCCATTTAAACAAAATCCGAAAAGAAACTGGCTGTCTGGATGAATGGGGACACTGAAAAATGCGTTCTTGAGGTCTATGACTGTAAAAAATGAGGCTTCAGAATCAATGGCTGTCAATAGGGAAGAGATATCTGGGACAACTGGGTACTGGGGAATAATACATTTGTTGAGTTCTCGAAGGTCAATCACTAATCGATATACTGGGGGTGCATTTGGATCAGTACGTTTCATGACTGGAATGATCGGAGAATTACATACATTGGAGTTAGTTTCTACAACTACTCCTTGAGCGATGAGCTCGTCAATAATTTTGGATAAGGCTGTTACAGCCTCAGGTGGCAATCTGTACTGCCTGATTCGTGGTAACACTACACCTGGTTTGAGAGTCACACGATGGGGTGTGATTTGCATATAACCTACATCAGTTGGACCTTGCGCCCATAGATGCTGCGGAACATTAGACAATCTCGGATCAAAATCTCGTAATACATAGTGACCCTTGAAGTCACGTAGAAACAGTCGTATTCCCTCGGGGGAGCAACATATGACTGCACCTAATTCTTTCAGTGTTTTAATACCCAACAGATTTTCTGGGCATGACTTCGTAAGTAACAGATCAGTAGTGCGGGACAATGGACCTACTTCTAAAGTAACTGGCTTAGATATCTCGTTTACAATAGGCTTTCCTGAAAATCCAAGGGAAACATTTCTAGAGCCTGAGAGCGGAGCCCCTGGAACTTCGGCGTGACTGATGGTCGTCCTACTTGCCCCTGTATCAATCAGAAACTTTCTGTCTTTCCCTAATACTTGACTATGAACATAGGGACCCTCTTGATCTACAGGAATCTCGATGAGAGGCAAGCCTACCTCCCTCTCTAGGCTGTTTCATGAATACGGCTGATACTCTGGATACTCTGTCTGTGCATACTGGTACATCTGCTGTGTAACATGCTTAGTTGCAGCGATAGGCTGCGGTACTGGAACTGTCTGTTGTGCATTCTGTGGCTGAGAAGTCTGTGAAACTTGTTCTTGTCTAGACGGACGTGGTCTTTCTTTAGTCTTACCGGTGGCTATGTTGTGTTTCAGAACTGCACACTCGTTTATAAAATGACCTGGTTGTTTACAATAATTGCATGTCCCTTTAACGGGAGCTGCAGGATGACTGGCTTGATTCGGACCCCTCTTCTGACTGTCGTGAGGAACAGATTGTGCAACTAATACTTTCATTTTCGTGTCTTTCATACGTTTTCTTTCATGATCTTGCTCTTCTCTGATTCTATTCTGGTGATACTGAAGCATCTGTAACATTTGGGACGGGGTATTAGCTTGCCAGGTACTTTCGACTTTCAAAACTCGATTCTTAACTTGTGGACTTGAATTCTCGACTAATTTAGTAACAAAGAGATGAGGGTATGACTCGCTACTTGTCTTGAGGCCACTGTTTATACTAAAGCATTTCTCAAATCTAGAATAAAAATCACTAGTGTCTTCGTCTTGTTTCTGTTTACAGGCTGAGATTGCATCCCAGTCTTCCTTTTTAGTGGCTAATAATCTTGGCAAAACTTGTATCAATAATTCAGGTAATTCTTTACATTTCTCTCCTAGACCGGTACCTGGTACTCGTATCTTATCTTCAGCTTCTAGAACTGCCCAATCGATCTTTTTCTCTCCCACCTCCCATTCTTTTTCCTTGAGTTTTTCATATACCCCTGCGGGCAACAGGACTTTTAACATTTTAATTATATCTGGATACGTGTATTCTCCCATACGGAGCATGTCTTTTAATTCTCGGTGGAACCCTGCTGGATCTTTGTCATGACAGGGAATTAATTTCTTCATCTCTAAGAGTTCCATCTTTGTAATCGGAGTGTAAACAAACACTCGTTGCATTTCACCATCTGCTGTCCTGACTGGGTGTACTTCACGTAACGGATTCTGTCTATCTATGTAAAAGGGTTTACTTTCTGGGGGTGAGACATGAACAAAATGCGGGTTCAAGAACGTTCTATATTTGTGACGCTGTTCTAGGATGACACTAATTAAATCGGTACCTAGACCTTTCCATCTATACTGGAGTAACTCGTTCAGGACATCGTGTAACGGACCTGGATCAGAATGTTGACCCTCATACAGAGTAATGAGGTGCTGGATCATATACATACCCACCAGTCGTTGCTCGGCTGGAGGCAGTTTCAGAAACATTTGTGCCACTATTTCGTCTGGAAAAGTGGTAGAATCAGTAATCCATCGGACTGCTGATCGGGCTAGTTCTTGTTCATGCATAGTACTTAACTCACTGTAACCGATTCGTGATTTCAGAATGTGATCGGTAGCTTGAAATACTTGTTCTAGAGAACCTTGTTCTGGTGCTGGATGAGGAACAGTTTTCTTGTGCTTTAGGCGTAAATGGCGGTCTGGAAATCTAGATTTTCCTACATACGCTATTCTAGTGGGATTCTCGTCGTCTACCTCTTCAGTAGAAGAGTCATTTTCTTTCTCGTTTACTAGTGCTTCTTTGCGTTTCTCGTGTAACCTTATTATTTCTTTACGAATTTTCTTGTACATACTCTCTATACTACTGATGGTTCTGTGCTTACCCTCGGCTATATTATCACTCCACCTTGTCAGGATTCTCATGTCGGCCGGATCTTTAGTCGGAGAATCTTGTTCTCTTATTAGACAATTAATCAGAAACTTTAATAACATGAGCTGGATCTCAGCTTTCCTTTGAGACATGGCTTCGCCAATACTTTCTGAATCATCCCCTGTACGGATGAAACGATATATTCTGTCTAGATCTCCTTTCATATCCGGTAGGGTGTCCAAATACCCGGTCACCCGTCTTACACGGATGGAATATATAACTGTACTATCATCACCTGCGACTGGATCATAGCGGCATTCAGTAAGAGCTCGTCGGATATCTGCAACGGACTTATATTTGGGCGTGCGCTGTAACGCACATTCATGTAACTCGGCCAACGTTCTACGTTGGTGTGGTGGCGGGGTACCAGGAGGACCTCCTCCTGCGGCCCCTAAACTAGAATCATCGACTGATACTCTTCGTGCTGGCGCGGCGGGAAATTGTAATGTTGGCTGGACCGGGGGTACCGTAGCAGGTACTGCAAGAGGTGCCCCGGTGTCTGGAGGAGCTGGATTTACATTATTTACAGGGACTGGCGGAACAGGATTCGCATATTCTGGGACTGTGTCGTCCAAATAGGACGAAATAAAAATATCAGCTGCGGTCGGTTTGTGACGTAGCTTGATCGGAACTAATGGTGGCGGAAAATTACTGGATGCCTCCGGGGTTGCTCTTGGCAAGCCCTCGGCAAGAAGAGGGTACATACCCTTAATAAGGGCATTCCTCTGTCTGTCTGACTGTTCGGTTTTAACTCGTTCACCTATCTCGATTAATTCCCTTTCTTGGGCTCGTTCTAAGGATTCTCTACTTAATTCTGACTTTCTGATTTCTTTTTCGGTTCTTCTATGAGATTCTTTACGCCATAACTCGATGGCATCTTTCTGTGACTGTCTGGCTTTCTTTTTCCATAATGCTTCTTCTACTCTCATGATGCACTCGGCATCCCATGTACCCGATACGGGCCATCTATACTTTTCTTCTAATTCCTTGGTGTACTCCACCCATAAATCTAGATATAATATGGCACTTATGCCATGCTTCTGATACATAAAATGACCTGGACTGTCCCTAGGCGGGACAGGAACTGCTGCTTCTAGCAGACCTTTTCTGGTTTTTAACTGACGTAATTTCGAGAATAAAGGCATGACTGAACTGTAATCTAGACACAATACAATACACAATGAACACGATAACTACACCACTTTCATACCACGACATTAAAAATACATGAAGAACATTTAAAATAACAGTTCGAACAGAATACTACCTGGAATACTGAAAACAGAATACATGAATCTTCTCGAGAACAGAACTGACTAGAACAGAGACTAGATGCACTGCTGAAACAGTACGAAACTTACCGGTCTCATAAAGAGACACGTCAGGACCCGCATCCACCGAAGTGGACACTTCGTTTTGGGTCTGTGTACCACCAAAACCCACGGACCAGAGTCAATTAGATTGACCCTGTCTAGATACTACCCCAGCAACGGTACTCACCGGGCAGCAAGAACGGAAGGCCTTGGACTGGACTGGACTGCTTCGACGCCGGACGGACGAACTTCGGACTTCAGTTACGGGTGGGCCTCCGGATACCTCGGACCTTGGACTCTCGGCTTGGGCTCTGGTCGGGACTCGCCGCGTTCCTCCACCGCCTCGTCTGGATGCTGGACCGCCACCTCCGTCTCCTCCGTGGGCCTGAGGGATACTTGAAGCAGAAATATCTGCACGTGCACGGTATGGTTCCGTCACAGCTGCAGAGGGTCAGGGGGCCGGCGTGGCTTCACCGGCGCGTGGGGAAAGGGCAAGTCCCTATTCGGGCGCCATTATGTGGTAAATAAATAAATAATACCTCTATTTTTGAATGAATATATGAATAACAGATAGCTCAATAAATAAGAGTCAAGATTCGAGGTAGTAGGAGTTTGCAGGTTTAATACAGCATAAAGGACAGGAACAGGACAACCTGCACGGACAAGATCTGGGATGGCTAGCTAGCACAACTTTAATAACAGTGCACAAGTATATATACTAAAACAATTGCATTACAGTGAATTACAGTAGGCGGAGCAGTGGGTGTAACAAGAGGCGTATACATAGACATGTGATGTAAACGTAACAGAGTATGTCATAAATGGGGCGGAAACATGGAGGGGGCTACCTAAGGAGCCGGGACCTCTAACCTAATGGTGCGCGCAAACTGACAATGACGTGTTACTAGGAGAAGCTGGGGGCTATGAACTCTGTGCTAGGAGCAGAGACTGAAGTCTGGAGAGTCAGGGCGACATGTACCTAAACCCTATCTAGTATCTTATGTTTAGAGAACATGTTGATATAAACTAAAAGTCAGGAGGGGAAAGGCTAACAGACTCTAAGACTGGAGCATGCATTATTCTACATGTAGTGCGTTGAAGAATATTAAATGACCATTAAATGCAGTATTTCTCTTACATGGAGACGTAAAGGCTAGACAATGACGGAAACTATTGATGCGATTCAGTAGCTTAGGAATGCAGAGAAGGAGGGCTGGACTGATAACTAGAATCATAACATACTCTTGGCAGACTCGTAGGCAGAGCCAGGCCGAGCCGGGCACTGTGAGGCAGGAAGTAAGTGAAGGGTCGAGGATACAGGTGGGGGCTGTATCGCTCCTCAGCGAGGGTTCAGGAGACAGGAGCTGAATCTGGTGTCCGGGCCCTTTTGAGGCCTAGAAACGGGGACTTTTCAATGAAATAACGTGCACACTGAGAAACGTGGCAACGCAACTTTACATAGGCCTAATACTCGTAGCTTTCACGAGAACTGGAAACTGGCATACTAGAGATGGACACAACTGTAATTGCGTCTTTAATCAAACATGGGGAATACATATGCATATTAATCATGCACACATAACATAAGATGGGGGACACGTAGGGACACAGAACATGGCAAATTTTACTTTTCCACAGGACCAGCTGTCTTCCCTGGGGGAATGACCACTGACTCGCCACAATGCCCCTTAGGGGGTTTGGAAGGCCGACGAGTTTTAACTCGGTCGTCCTTAGGAACTGAAGAAAGACGGGCCATTGTGATTCAAGCATCCCAGTGGATGCGGAATCCGATTTATACTTTAGAAGATATTTGGAGCACTATGAAAGATTTTGAACCAGTTACGCAACAATTGGCATTAGAACACATGGCAATTCGATTGACTTCCTTATGGGAGCAGTGTTTTGAGGAAGGGTTGGCTCCTCAGATATTATGTGATATCAGGGATCGAGCTTTTAAATTCGAATTACAAGTCGAAGAAGTATTCCAGAATGTTGAAACCCTGATACAATACCGAGAACTAATGCATAGGAAATGGCCAGACTGGGGGGCACAACATCCCATGAGAGAAGTGCATCCTCTTTTCCATCCGGAGATTCCCGAAGTAAGAGATGGAGGTGGAACAGATACCAGAAATCGTGTAGAGGCATGTTTCCAAGAACAGTGGGTTTATACCCCTGGGAAGTGAAGTGAGGTTCTTACATTAAAAGTCCAACACCCTGACCCCCGTAAAAATCCTACAGCTTATTATAAAGAATTAAGTGAAGCCGCAAATTCGGCCATTATGACTTTAGCTGATATTGAGCTATTTTTTGGCCTCTTGATCCCGGTATATATATGGAGACAGGTACATGACTCAGATCATGCTGCAGAACTTGGAGGGACCTGGGATCAGATTAAAGTATGGGTTAAAGATCGGAAGCCGGGTGATAGACCTAAAGATGAGATTTCAGCTATACCCGCTCGAATCATCACATACATGCAAACTCTTATTCCCCCACGAAAAGTGGACTGGGATAAATTAACGGCTTGTAAACAGAAAAAGGATGAAAGTGTATCTGATTTCTTCACCCGATTGGAGAAAGTATTTATTGACTTTAGTGGACAAGACTTGTCCACGGAAGGTGGCATACGATTATTTGTGAATATATTTGTCACTAATTTGTTGTCTGAAGTAATGGCCCGATTACAGGCTGCTGAAAGTACATGGACCACTTCGACCCCTTCAGTTATTCTAAGTATGGCCCAGTCTTATGAACATAGAGAAAAGGAGAGCAAGGAAAAGTCTGATAAAAAGGTTAAGGAGTTAAAAACCCGAGTATTGCTACAACAGGTGAGTAGGGGACAACATACCGGAAAGGGGGGGAAGAGGTTCATTTCCAAGAAGGCCAATGATGGGTCGGGGAGGAGGAATAGGTCCGACTCCGGATATAGGGATAAATCAGTGCTCCAATTGTAGACAAGAAGGACATTGGCGAGCTCAGTGTCCATTATTATATGGACGAGGAGCATTTAACAGAGGAAGAGGATGAGGACGAGGTGGTAGTGATCGGAATAACATGAGACGTGGGGACATGTCCGGTGGGGAGGCAGGAAGAAATTATTTCGATGATCCCCAAGGGAGACAATACTACAATGAGGATTATCGGGAGGACGGACATGAGGGAAACAGTTATGCATGAGACAGCCACGGACAGAGCAGGGGCCACATATCAGTACCAGTTGACCAACAGGGGCCTTATGTAAAGGGGCAATTGATGGGGGCATCTGAGAAGTTTTTGGTAGATACTGGAGCAATGAATAGTTCTGTTGCTCATTCACTGGTCCCAGGGGCTGCTCTGTCTGGGCAAAATAACGTATCAGTGTGTTTCTCAGGAATCCCAGTAGTAAGCCCCATTTCTAAGCCGTTAACATTTACGATCGGCCCGATTACTGTGGACTCCCCATTTTTGCTTACTTCCAGTTGTGGCGAGAATCTGTTAGGATTGGATATATTTTAAAAATTGCATGCTCGCATTTATTGTTCTCCTGATGGTGTTTATTTAACCATGCAGCCTCCGGCTAAATGCACATCTCAATGTTTTGCCAAAATGAACATCATCCACCTGAATTTTCTAAGATTCCCAAGACCCTTTGGGCAACAGGGGACACAGATGTGGGATTGTTAAAAATACCCCCTGTATCTATTACCTGAAAACCAAATGCACATTTGCCATGTATCCCACAATATCGAATTTCGCCAGAGGAGGAACAGGCCTTATTACAGATCATTTGTGACTTGATTAGGAAAGGAGTGGTAGAGGAAACAGCTGCTAATGCTTGTAATAGCCCCATTTTACCGATTTTGAAAAAGGCCCCACTGGACGGTGACCCTGACTATAGAGATACAAACCGTTTTGTGATTGACCTCAGAGAGGTTAATAAAATAGTCATTCCCCAATATCCTGTAGTCCCCGATATCACTTCAATTCTCACTATGATTCCCCCTACTGCCCAGTATTTCTCAGTGATAGATTTGAAGAATGCTTTCTTTAGCATTCCGATCCACCCTGACAGCCCTCATATTTTTGGATTCTCATTATCTGGCCGCAGTTTTAGATTTTGTCACGCACCTCAAGGCTATACTGAGAGTCCCAGTATTTATAGCCAAGCACTAAAAGCAGTATTAGATGAATTAGTCCTACCTCCTGGTAATGTTCTCATCCAATATGTGGATGATATACTGGTGGCGTCCGACACAGCGGAAGGTTGCAAAGAGCCCACTGTAAAATAATTGACCCATTTAGCAGCTAACGGTAATAAGGTATCCTTCTACAAATTTCAATATTGTCGACAGGAAGCGGGGAGACGACTAACTCCTGAACGAATAACCGTTATTACTAATATGTCTGTGCCTCGTACTCAACGCGATGTTTGTGCTTTTCTTGGCATAACCTCTTACTGTCGCCAATGGATTCCTAATTTTTCTCTTCTGGCTAAACCCTTGTTGCATTTGATTACCAAAGATGAGCATGAACCTTTGCCCTGGACGGATGAATGTCAGGATGCTTTTGAAATCTGCCCTTCGCTCTGCACCTGTCTTGGGTACTCCGGACTACCGAAAACCTTTTGTACTTTATGTACATGAGGTGGACGGTTGTTTACTTTCTGTGTCAACACAAGGTTTTGGCGGAAAGCAACGACCGTGCGCATATTTTTCGGCAGTATTGGATAATGTTGCCAGAGCCCTTCCTAGCTGTTTAAGGGCTACTGCTGCTGTGGCTGTGGCCATTCGACAGTCGGAGGGGATTGTTTTGAATACTGACCTCACAGTGATGGTACCGCATGCTGTGGGTATACTATTGAATCGAACAAAAACCCAGCACCTTACTAGTGCACGATTGACTGGTTACGAATTAACTCTATTTGCACCCCACATTATTATCAAATGATGTGCCACTCTGAATCCAGCCACGTTACTGCCCCTCCCTTCGAGCGATCAAAATGACGATGTCCCTGATTGTATATTTCGGACTGAAGAAGAAACGAAGGGACGAGTAGACCTCACTGACACCCCTTTATCTGAACCGCAAGGGGAGTTGTATGTGGATGGCTCATGTTTTAAGTTACCAGATGGCACGACAAAGGCTGCTTATGCTATAACTACTCTCAGAACAGTAGTGGAGACCGCTCGGGTTTCCCATCACTCAGCGCAAGCAGCTGAACTACTAGCATTATTGAGAGCATGTGAACTGAGCGAAGGTTTAAGAGTAAATATTTTTACAGACAGCCTGTACGCCTTTGGTGTAGCCCATAGTTTTGGGTGGCTGTGGAGGGAACGAGGAGTTCTTACCTCCCATGGTCAGAGGATACAACATGTCCCTTTGATTGAAAGACTGTTGAATGCTTTAACCTTACCAGAGAAAGAGGCCATTATCAAGTGTAGTGCCCACAAGAAAATTATTGATACCACAGGGGAGGGAAATACCTTTGCCGATCAGGTAGCAAAAGAAGCAGCGCAACTAAAATGTCTGCTATGTTCCCCAGTGTTTCAGCCAGATGGGTGGCGGAGAATACAGTGTTTGACAATACTATTGAAAGTGTTAAAGGACTGCAGAAAGAAGCTACTCCTGATGAAATAATGAAATGGGAACAGGAAGTAGGGAAATTGGATAAAAACAATTGTTGGATTGATTTGAAAGCGATGGCTTTTGCCCAATGCACTGGTGTATGCAGTAGTTGTGATGGCCCATGGTCCCACTCACATTGGTGCAAATGGTATTTGTGCCTTATTAGACCCTGTGTGGAATAACCCGAATATTCCAAAAATTGCTGCCCAGGTGGTTAAATACTGCATGGTCTGTTTGCAGCATAACCCTGGAGGGAGGGAAACAGTCCTAAGTGGGAATTGTATGCCTCCTTCTTTAGCGTTTGAAGTAATACAAATGGATTATATTCAACTCGAAAAGGGTGAATAATCTCAAATATGTGCTGGTGGTGGTATGTGCTTTTAGTAAATGGGTTGAAGCATATCCTACCAAGGATAACACCGCTATGGCCACTGCAAAAGCCCTAATCAAAGAGTTCCTGCCCAGATTCGGTTTGCCTCGAGTCATTTGGACAGACAACGGGGTACACTTTAATGCAGAACTTGTCAAACATGTTTGTAATGGTTTACAGATAAAACAGAAATTTCATGCAGCATGACATCCGCAGTCTGCAGGACTGGTTGAGAAATATAATGGTATACTGAAATTAAAGATGGCAAAAATTCAAGAAAGCACGGGCTTGAGCTGGCCCGATGCATTACCCCTAGCGTTAATATCATTGAGAGTAACCCCCCATTCAAGAGCCGGACTGTCACCTTATGAGGTCGTTTTTGATCGATCCGGCTAATGTGTGGGGTGTCCCGAGACCTAGGTCCTTCCGTGATATTGATTACCCTATGATGACAGATTATCTGTACGCTTTAACTAAAGATTTGCGTTCCATTCATCAACAGGTGTCAGCTGTATTGCAACCGCTGCCGGAGGGTCCCGGACATCGTTTAGAGCCAGGACAGTGGGTCCTCGTCCGAAATTATCAGCGGAAATTGAGTTTGGAACCAAGGTGGAGCCGTCCCTACCAGATCCTTTTGGCAATGCGGACAGCAGTGAAAATGGACGGGAAGAAGCACTGGATTCATGTCTCCCATGTGAAGAAATTGCCCCTTCCACTCCCTTTTGATCAGCAGAACCGAGATGAAGTTCTAACGCAAGAAGGAGAGCGGAGGTTGAGTTTTGTGCCTTTCTCAGAAGCCCTTGAAATCGGGCAAGAGGAAGGATTGTTGATACCACAAGGAGACGAATCGGCCTCAGTCCCTGAATCTTTTGATAAGGCTGATTCCTCAGAGGCTTCTGAAAATCTTGTTGCACCGAATGTCCCTGCTGTTGTGTTGTTTCATGACCAGGAGCAACCTGGCCATCTTCGATACAATTTACGGCCCCGAAAACAACACAGTACCCCAGTTTCGGATTTTGCGAGATAGGAAAAGACTTGAGCTGTAAGGTTGGAGATAGCTCTTTACTGGTGTACTGAGCGAGACACTGGACTGATCCCGTTGAGAGCTTGGAACTGTTACATTGCTCTGTTCAGAAAGAAAGATTGAGTTACATTAAGGGCCTAAATTGCAACGGTGAAATTAAAGTGAAGAAGTTCCTTTTTGATGAACAATAGGAGCCTGCCAGTGAGGCTCTAGACGGACACAGGGAGAAGAAACCCTCTAGCAGTTGGTTAGCACCCTTTTCTGAGTTTAGTTTGGACTTTTAGTACCCCTTTGCCCGCTTTGCCCTTGAAGACGAGCGACCCCTCGCTCCCCGACCTTTCTCTGAAAATATCCCCATGTTTTCTGGTTGGGCTACCAGAGTGAAGGTAGCCTTTGTAATAATTATTACAATAATCATGATAATATTAATGAGTGTTTGTATATTTAGAATTTCAATATCCTATGCACAAGGTATTAGGTACCACAACAGCTTCGCCTGAACATTACTGTTATACTTTGCCTCCCCATAAGGAAAGACATCGAGAAACGTATGCTAAAAATGTGTTAATTGAAATGTTACATGAAGCTCATAGCACTACAAATAAGAAACTGTTGGGTATGTGGTCTTTTGCCATCTGTAATGCATCGTCATGATTTATTCATTTCTCTGCCATTATCACATTTAGCGAGCTGTGAGGCCTGGTTTCAGTTGCTATCCCTTATGTATCTACATTATGTAGCCGACCCCAAAAGATATACCGAAAAAGATTATGAAGCTGTTTTAAGATATATAGAACAACATCAGGGATTTGATGCATTAGGAAACCAAGGAGAGGGATCTTTAGACTCAGATGCCCGTATGAATATGTATACCACTTATGAGAATGCTACGTGGTTGAAGGAAGAAATTATGGATTTTGAGGATTTTAACTCAACGCAATATTTTCAGTATTTCCAAGATCTTAATGTCACAGATGATAAGGCAATGCCAGTTCCCATTTTAAATAGTACTGCTTCCTTTTGTATTCAAAGTAAAGGTCACATTAAAGAAGGAGATAGTAGATGTAACTACACCTACACTTTGCATACCGACAGCACTCCGCCCTTGATAACTCCACCTAATGTGTATTTTCTATGTGGTGAGAACGCTTACACTTGGCTTCACCGAGGATGGGCAGGGCAGTGTTACCTGTCTTTCCTTTATCCTCCAGTATATATAGCCCCTTCTAATTATCATAAGAATCATCAGCTGACTAAACAAAATTCAGATCTCTCCCGAGCTAGTAGACGTATCGATACTGATAGTACTGATCAGACTGACACCGCAGCACAGCAGTTTGTGGATATAGCCAAGGGTCTTTTACCTATATGGGGTCCTATATTTACTAGTAGAGACGTTAGACGTCTCTCCAGAGTGGTAGAAAATGTAGTTCAAACCCCTGCTGGAATTTTGACTAATCTGACAGTAGAGCTTCAGGCTACGAGGCTCGTTTCACTTCAAAATCGGATGGTGCTTGATGTCATCCTAGCTGATCAAGGAGGAGCATGTCGCGTGATCGGCAGCTCCTGTTGTGTGTATATCCTTGATTCTGCTCCTACTATACATTTAGCTATTCAGAAACTTCATCGCTTGGCTGCGGAAGTTCATGCTGACACTGGTACTTGGTCCTTAACAGGGTGGTTCTGGAACCTCTTGTCCACTTGGGGTTGGAAGATCTTTATGATCCTGGCTGGAGTAATTGGGGTGGTATTTACTTGTTGCCTATGCCTACATTGTGGCACAGCATGTTGCTCTCATTGCGCTGCCAAGCTTACTTCCTTGTTGACAGTTTCGCGCCAGGGGAAAATAGAGAAACAGTTAGTGCAGAAGGAAGTTACAGACTTATTGCAAATAGATGAAGGTGTGTTTTTGGAATAACACCTGTCCCTTTTTTGTATGTATATTGGCTACATCACGCCAAAAGGGCGGTCTGAAGAAATATAAATCGATATTATATAATATTGGCCTAATGTATCCAATATATTAGGATACCTTCATTTAGAAACCCCCCCGTGAATATACTCGAACCATGCATACGTTAATAATCAGGCCTCGACTGAACAAACGCCATGTTAGTTTCATTTCCCTGTACCTCTTGCTCTTGTTAGGAAAACACGTGACCTGCTATTGAGTAGAGAGCGAGCCTGAGAGGTCGGCCTGGGCTATGAACGGACCATTGATTCTAACTTAGGAAACTCAAGGTCGCATCTGCCTTTCTTGTGGGATGAGCACATTCTTGCAGACGCTGTGCCTGTACTCCCGTGCCCGAGAACGAAAGGGAGGCACATTCACTGACCTACCCCTGAAATAGTTTGAGCTGAGTTTCGAATCAATCAATTGTGCCTTATATGGGTTTTCCTGTTGCCTTCACCAGAAGTGGTACTTTTCCATGTACGGGGTGTTCATGAGGTATGCTGAAAGTATATATGCACTGCCTTGAATGTAATCCAGCAGTCTCCTCTGCGCACCTTTGAGGGTGAAGGTGAGACAGAGGCTCCCCTATATATGGCGCTTTGCAAAATAAACGATTGAACCTTCTCCATTGACGACTGACTTATTTGAGTAATATGGTATATGGGCTATTGGTAAGTATAGCTCTATGGTATATTTTTTCTAGTACTTCGGGATCATGCCTGTTGACTTCACGGTTGGAATTGGTTAGATCTTATAGAACATATAAACTTTCTGCCACCCAGGAAAGCCCATCTTGCAGCTGTCTTCATGCAGATCAAAGACAAGTATAACATGGAATCTTTCCTGGAGGCATTCAACCAAATTTGGCTAGGAAACTGTATGTACAGTTTATACTAGGGACCTTACCACTTCATGCCTTTGCAAACAAATGGTCCAACACCCACTCTGGTGGATGCCCTGCTTGTAATTGTAAGGAAGAGACAGAGCTAAATGCTCTTTTATTCTGCGTGTCTATATATTACCTCAGCATCGCTGGCTTATCCAACTGCGTAGTAACCTAGGTTTTGTGCGTTGCGCTGAGGCATTAAGAGTTTTAAAGTATGATACTCAGGCCCCTATTGACTTCGCTGCATCTCGTTTTTAGGGCGAGGCCTCCGCCCACGTAAGTGGGAGGAGTTTCGAGATCCTAATGTTAAAGAAGAGAAAAAAAAAGTATCTCCTAGGGCTTTGGCGAGACAAATTCCACACATTCCTTAGTGTGTTCTGTCATCTGGCCAGTGATTCGTCTTCGTTGTGGTGTCGTTTTAATAGGCTTGAAGTGATAGGGTAAATGTAGTTTCCGTCCGCCATGTTGGGCATTTTTCGTTCGTGTGCGCGCAAAGAAGTACATTAATTATAATTAGGAGCTGTCAGGGTGCCTCCGTAAGTGAATCCAGATGGCCGGGCGCGTTCACCATTCAGCAGCGCTCAGCGCGCAGCTGCTGCATGCCAGGCCGGGAAAGGGCTTCATTAGCCTCACTCATCCGGCGCTGAGACAGGCCCCCTCCCTCATCTGTATCGGCGAAACAGGACAGATGCAATAAAGAGTGCCTAGGAGCTGGCTAGATGCACCATGGAGCGCTTCGAATTGGGTAAAAGATGCCCGTTTCAAAGCAGCCACATGCAACTTAACATACTTACAAGCGGGCGTGTGTGTGTTAGAAACCAACTAATGTTAAACTATGTGTCCGCTATCACTCACTCTCTTCTCTCCACTACTGAACAGACAGAATAAGAGGGCCACTCTGGTCAGTCACTCATGAGTGACACTAAACTCTTCCCACAAGACCTCTGCAAATTATTGTGATCAAGCACTTCCTCACAGATGGTACCCGTTCGGTAAAGCGCTTTGGCGACGCGTCAGAGGCATGAAGCTCTATATAAGCACAATTAACATTACAGTTGCAGAGATATAAAATCGTCAGGTTTCACCCAATAGTTGAGAAAACTACACCATAAATAACAAATTACATGATGTTTGTTATATGTTTTACATAGCAAACATTTTCAGGGCTCGGATTGTGCATGGCTCTAAGAGCCAAGCCAGAGCCTGAGCTTGGCTGTCCCTGTTAACTTGTTTCCTCTCTCACCTCTAACCCCAAAACCCATTTTCAATTTTAAAGACGGTGAAAACAACATTTCGACATGCTGACGTTGAGATTGATGGAGCACTTAACAGGTGCCTTCTCCGTGGCCTCTTCTGCCGTGATTGGGTGGGCCAAAGTTCACATTTGGGTGGGCCTGGCCCCTGCTTTGGCTCCTCGTAACCATGGGCAGAAGGAGACACTGGCTGAAGAACCATTAACTCACTGATGTACTCGACCAGCGTTCAACCCTGTTGCCTCGTGAATATACAAAGATTGCAGCAACATTAACCAACTGAGCTATCTTACCCGGATACGAGGGTGTGATCTGCAAATTAAACACGGAGCTTAGAGAATGTACAGTCGCTCACCTAGGTTTGTCCATTGGATTCTTCCCTGAGACCTGCAGGCTACACCCATACCTCAGCAGCAGGAGCATTAACCCTCAGGACTGTTTTACCAGCTAGTGCGCTTCCATTTGTTTTCGGGCATAGCCGCCTGCGTGTGATGGGACTACGGGCAGTGCAGAGTGCAGAATCAGAGTGCAGAATCAGAGTGCAGTTTGAGAGTGCAGAGTGCAGATTGAGAGTGGAGAGTGCAGTTTGAGAGTGCAGATTGAGAGTGCAGTGTGAGAGTGCAGTTTGAGAGTGTAGTTTGAGAGTGCAGTATGAGAGTTGAGAGTGCAGATTGAGAGTGCAGTTTGAGAGTGCAGATTGAGAGTGCAGTTTGAGAGTGCAGTTTGAGAGTGCAGAGTGCAGTTTGAGAGTGGAGAGTGCAGATTGAGAGTGCAGTTTGAGAGTGCAGTTTGAGAGTGCAGTTTGAGAGTGCAGATTGAGAGTGCAGTTTGAGAGTGCAGTTTGAGAGTGCAGTTTGAGAGTGCAGTATGAGACTTGAGAGTGCAGATTGAGAGTGCAGATTGATAGTGCAGATTGAGAGTGCAGAATCAGAGTGCAGAGTGCAGATTGCAGTTTGAGAGTGCAGTTTGAGAGTGCAGTTTGAGAGTGCAGAGTGCAGTTTGAGAGTGGAGAGTGCAGTTTGAGAGTGCAGATTGAGAGTGCAGATTGAGAGTGCAGTTTGAGAGTGCAGTTTGAGAGTGCAGTTTGAGAGTGCAGATTGAGAGTGCAGATTGAGAGTGCAGTTTGAGAGTGCAGTTTGAGAGTGCAGTTTGAGAGTGTAGTTTGAGAGTGCAGTATGAGAGTTGAGAGTGCAGATTGAGAGTGCAGATTGAGAGTGCAGTTTGAGAGTGCAGTTTGAGAGTGCAGTTTGAGAGTGTAGTTTGAGAGTGCAGTATGAGAGTTGAGAGTGCAGTTTGAGAGTGCAGTTTGAGAGTGCAGTATGAGACTTGAGAGTGCAGATTGAGAGTGCAGATTGATAGTGCAGATTGAGAGTGCAGAATCAGAGTGCAGAGTGCAGATTGCAGTTTGAGAGTGCAGTTTGAGAGTGCAGAGTGCAGATTGAGAGTGGAGAGTGCAGTTTGAGAGTGCAGATTGAGAGTGCAGTTTGAGAGTGCAGATTGAGAGTGCAGAGTGGCAGTGAGTGCAGACTGAGTGCAGAGTGACAGTGAGTGCAGACTGAGTGCAGAGTGACAGTGAGTGCAGACTGAGTGCAGAGTGACAGTGAGTGCAGAGTGACAGTGAGTGCAGAGTGACAGTGAGTGCAGAGTGAGTGCAGAGTGAGTGCAGAGTGACAGTGAGTGCAGAGTGACAGCGAGTGCAGAGTGACAGCGAGTGCAGAGTGACAGCAAGTGCAGAGTGACAGCGAGTGCAGAGTGACAGCGAGTGCAGAGTGACAGCGAGTGCAGAGTGACAGTGAGTGCAGAGTGACAGTGAGTGCAGAGTGACAGTGAGTGCAGAGTGACAGCAGAGTGACAGTGAGTGCAGAGTGACAGTGAGTACAGAGTGACAGTGAGTGCAAAGTGACAGTGAGTGCAGAGGGACTGTAGAGTGACGAGAGAAGTGGATTGAAAGACTTGAGTTTCCCTTTTTTTCTTTTTATTTTTATGGCACTGTATGTTGGTATTTCTTATTGTATTAACTATGTATAAGGATCTTGATTAATATTTAATGCTTTTTTAAATTTATGTATATGTATATGTGCTTTTATGGTGTTTTTCAATCACCGAATAAAGATTCTTGAAATGAAATGACTGTAGAGTGAGTGCAGAGTGAGTGCAGAGTGACAGTGAGTGACAGTGAGTGCAGAGTGACAGTGAGTGCAGAGTGACAGCAGAGTGACAGTGAGGGCAGAGTGACAGTGAGTGCAGAGTGACAGCAGAGTGACAGTGAGTGCAGAGTGACAGTGAGTGCAGAGTGACAGTGAGTGCAGAGTGACAGTGAGTGCAGAGTGACTGTAGAGTGAGTGCAGAGTGAGTGCAGAGTGACAGTGAGTGACAGTGAGTGCAGAGTGACAGTGAGTGCAGAGTGACAGCAGAGTGACAGTGAGTGCAGAGTGACAGTGAGTGCAGAGTGACAGCAGAGTGACAGTGAGTGCAGAGTGACAGTGAGTGCAGAGTGACAGCAGAGTGACAGTGAGTGCAGAGTGACAGTGAGTGCAGAGTGACAGTGAGTGCAGAGTGACAGTGAGGGCAGAGTGACAGTGAGGGCAGAGTGACAGTGAGGGCAGAGTGACTGTAGAGTGACAGTGAGTGCAGAGTGACAGTGAGTGCAGAGTTACAGTGAGTGCAGAGTGACAGTGAGTGCAGAGTGACAGCAGAGTGACAGTGAGTGCAGAGTGACAGTGAGTGCAGAGTGACAGTGAGTGCAGAGTGACAGTGAGTGCAGAGTGACAGTGAGTGCAGAGTGACAGTGAGTGCAGAGTGACAGCAGAGTGACAGTGAGTGCAGAGTGACAGTGAGTGCAGAGTGACAGTGAGTGCAGAGTGACAGTGAGTGCAGAGTGACAGTGAGGGCAGAGTGACAGTGAGGGCAGAGTGACTGTAGAGTGAGTGCAGAGTGAGTGCAGAGTGACAGTGAGTGCAGAGTGAGTGCAGAGTGACAGTGAGTGCAGAGTGACAGTGAGTGCAGAGTGACAGTGAGTGCAGAGTGACAGTGAGTGCATAGTGACAGTGAGTGCAGAGTGACTGTAGAGTGCAGAGTGACTGTAGAGTGCAGAGTGACAGTGAGTGCAGAGTGACAGTGAGTGCAGAGTGACAGTGAGTGCAGAGTGACTGTAGAGTGAGTGCAGAGTGAGTGCAGAGTGACAGTGAGTGCAGAGTGACAATGAGTGCAGAGTGACAGTGATTGCAGAGTGACAGCAGAGTGACAGTGAGTGCAGAGTGACAGTGAGGGCAGAGTGACTGTAGAGTGAGTGCAGAGTGAGTGCAGAGTGACAGTGAGTGCAGAGTGAGTGCAGAGTGACAGTGAGTGCAGAGTGACAGTGAGTGCAGAGTGACAGTGAGTGCAGAGTGACAGTGAGTGCAGAGTGACAGTGAGTGCAGAGTGACAATGAGTGCAGAGTGACAGTGATTGCAGAGTGACAGCAGAGTGACAGTGAGTGCAGAGTGACAGTGAGTGCAGAGTGACAATGAGTGACAGTGAGTGCAGAGTGACAGTGAGTGCAGAGTGACAGTGAGTGCAGAGTGACAGTGAGTGCAGAGTGACAGTGAGTGCAGAGTGACTGCAGAGACAGTGTGTCAGGGTGCACATTGTGTGAGTGTGGAGAATGAGTGTGCAGGGCAAACAGTGTGTGACTATGCAGGGTGACATTGGGAGTGTGCGGGTGAGCAGTGTGTGAATGTGTAGGGGCAGTGTGTGAGTGTGCAGAAAACACCACACACACATACACCACACACACATAACGCACACACAAACCACACACCTCAGTCTCTCAACACCACACACTTGTCACCACTCAATACAACACACTCACCACCACACTCACTCCCCAGGCTCACCCCCACAGACTCACCACCACACACTCACCAGCACACAGAAAACAACACACACAACAACACACCCCCAGCCGTCAATGAATGCTTTCACCATGCACAAACACCAACAACCATCATCCATCTGTGCACGCTTTTACCAAGCACACACCCACCAGCCGTCAGTGCACCCTTCCACCAAGCACACACACCTCCAGCCGGCAGTGCACTTTTCCACCAAGCAATCGCAGTATGGTACACTTTACTTTTAAACATATTCATATAAAGCACAGCATGCCACCATTGGTAAAATTACAATTCAACCAAGATACTTCCACTACACACCACATGCACACACTCCATAACACATGGCAAAAAGACATTGGCATTTACAATGCCATTAGCTCAAACTCAAATAAATCCGAGCCCGATTGCATTTCTAATGCTTGTTTAAATAAGCTAATAACAATGATTGCAGTACTTTAATTCCTTTGATTCCTTTTTTAAGTTAAAATTATGATTACAGCATTTTAATACCAATTTTCCAATTTCATTCTGGTTTTATCGATTACATTTTAATTGTAAACTGGCATGCATCTTTGATCATGTTCTTGCAACAGATGAATGTATTGTACTTCACTACTGGATCAGGACTAGGCCCGAGAAGAATTAACAATGCACTTTAGTAATCTCAATAGGTTTTTAAATGTACAGTTTTGCTATAATTGATAGATGAATTCATTGTAAAGTTATGTATTATCCTGTATTCAACTGTGCATATTTCTGGCGTTTTTATGACTATGTACTTTTATGGTCCTTGAGACAGAAATAACGTTATTGAATCTGGAGGACCCAGTTTGCATATGATGTTAAAAGTATTTGTCGGATGGTCTAAAAAGACACCTATCGGCACCCCATCTGGCCCAGGGGCTTTTGCGGGGGTTCACGGCGCTAGGCCAGATCTAATCTCTTCTATATCTAACACCAACAGTTCGCTAATTATACAATGGTAATCTCAAGCAGGCGTGGGAAACTCCTCTTCAGCTATTTCAAATATTTTGCTAAACTGAGTCACCCACGCTTCCTCTCCTACGTGAAGCTCTGAAGTAGGGTTTTGGGCACTAACAAGAAAGGGGGCACTTATCTCTTTCCAAAAAAGGTCTAGCTACTATTTTATATTGCAGCTTCTCGAGGAGCTTCCTAAGCATCCTCTCCGATGCTCTTTAGTCTGATGGTTCGTGCCTCTCATTACTGCTTTTGCAGCCTTGTGTAGTGCTTTGTAGTCTGATGGTACGTGCCTCTCCTTACTGCTTCCCCAGTCTTGAGTAGTGATTTGTAGTCTGATGGTACGTGCCTCTCCTTACTGCTTGCCCAGCCTTGTGTAGTGCTCTGTAGTCTGATGGTACGTGCCTCTCCTTACTGCTTCCCCAGTCTTGAGTAGTGATTTGTAGTCTGATGGTACGTGCCTCTCCTTACTGCTTGCCCAGCCTTGTGTAGTGCTCTGTAGTCTGATGGTACGTGCCTCTCCTTACTGCTTGCCCAGCCATGTGTAGTGCTCTGTAGTCTGATGGTACGTGCCTCTCCTTAATGCTTTCCCAGCCCTGTGTAGTCCTTTGTAGTCTAATGGTACGTGCCTCTCCTTACTGCTTGCCCAGCCTTTTGTAGTACTTTGTAGCCTGATGGTACATGCCTCTCCTTACTGCTTTCCCAGCCTTGTGTTGTGCTCTGTAGTCTGATGGTACGTGCCTCTCCTTAATGCTTTCCCAGCCTTGTGTAGTGCTCTGTAGTCTGATGGTACGTGCCTCTCCTTACTGCTTGTGCAGCCTTGTGTAGTGCTTTGTAGTCTGATGGTACGTGCCTCTCCTTACTGCCTGTGCAGCCTTGTGTAGTGCTTTGTAGTCTGATGGTATGTGCCTCTCTTTACTGCTTGTGCAGCCTTGTGTAGTGCTTTGTAGTCTGCTGGTACGTGCCTCTCCTTACTGCATGCCCAGCCTTGTGTAGTGCTTTGTAGTCTGATGGTACGTGCCTCTCCTTACTGCAAGTGCAGCCTTGAGTCGTGCTCTCTAGCCTGATGGTATGTGCCTCCCCTTACTGCTTGCCCAGCCTTGTGTAGTGCTTTGTAGTCTGATGGTACGTGCCTCTCCTTACTGCTTGTGCAGCCTTGAGTTGTGCTCACTAGCCTGATGGTACGTGCCTCCCCTTACTCCATGCCCAGCCTTGTGTAATGCTTTGTAGTCTGATGGTACGTGCCTCCCCTTACTGCTTGTGCAGCCTTGTGTTGTGCTTTGTAGTCTGATGGTATGTGCCTCTCCTTACTGCTTGCCTAGCCTTGTGTAATGCTTTGTTGTCTGATGGTACGTGCCTCTCCTTACTGATAGCCCAGCCTTGTGTAGTGCTCTGTAGTCTGATGGTACGTGCCTCTCCTTACTGCTTGTGCAGCCTTGTGTAGTGCTTTGTAGTCTGATGGTACGTGCCTCTCCTTACTGCTTGTGCAGCCTTGTGTAGTGCTTTGTAGTCTGATGGTACGTGCCTCTCCTTACTGCTTGCCCAGTCTTGTGTAATGCTTTGCTGTCTGATGGTACGTGCCTCTCCTTACTGATAGCCCAGCCTTGTGTAGTGCTCTGTAGTCTGAAGGTATGTGCCTCTCCTTACTGATAGCCCAGCCTTGTGTAGTGCTTTGTAGTCTGATGGTTCGTGCCTCTCCTTACTGATAGCCCAGCCTTGTGTAGTGCTCTGTAGTCTGAAGGTACGTGCCTCTCCTTACTGATAGCCCAGCCTTGTGTAGTGCTTTGTAGTCTGATGGTACGTGCCTCTTCTTACTGCTTGTGCAGCCTTGTGTAGTTCTTTGTAGTCTGATCGTACATGTTTCTCCTTACTGCTTGTGCAGTCTTGTGTAGTGCTTTGTAGTCTGATGGTACGTGCCTCTCCTTACTGCTTGTGCAGCCTTGTGTAGTGCTTTGTAGTCTGATGGTACGTGCCTCTCCTTACTGCTTGTGCAGCCTTGTGTCGTGCTTTGTAGTCTGATGGTACGTGCCTCTCCTTACTGCTTGCCCAGCCTTGTGTAGTGCTCTGTAGTCTGATGGTACGTGCCTCTCCTTACTGCTTGTGCAGCCTTGTGTCGTGCTTTGTAGTCTGATAGTACGTGCCTCTCCTTACTGCTTGCCCAGTCTTGTGTAGTGCTTTGTAGCCTGATGGTACGTGCCTCTCTTTACTGCTTGTGCATCCTAATGTAGTGCTCTGTATTCTGATGGTACGTGCCTCTCCTTACTGCTTGCCCAGCCGTGTGTAATGCTTTGTAGTCTGATGGTACGTGCCTCTCCTTACTGCTTGTGCAGCCTTGTGTCGTGCTTTGTAGTCTGATAGTACGTGCCTCTCCTTACTGCTTGCCCAGTCTTGTGTAGTGCTTTGTAGCCTGATGGTACGTGCCTCTCTTTACTGCTTGTGCATCCTAATGTAGTGCTCTGTAGTCTGATGGTACGTGCCTCTCCTTACTGCTTGTGCAGCCTTGTGTAGTGCTTTGTAGTCTGATGGTACGTGCCTCTCCTTACTGCTTGTGCAGCCTTGTATAGCGCTCTGTAGTCTGATGGTACGTGCCTCTCCTTACTGCTTACGCAGCCTTGTATAGTGCTCTGTAGTCTGATGGTACGTGCCTCTCCTTACTGCAGGTGCAGCCTTGTGTAGTGCTTTGTAGTCTGATGTATGTGCCTCTCCTTACTGCTTGCCTAGCCTTGTGTAGCGCTCAGTAGTCTGATGGTACGTGCCTCTCCTTACTGCTTATGCAGCCTTATGTAGTGCTTTGTAGTCTGATGGTACGTGCCTCTCCTTACTGCTGGTGCAGCCTTGTAGTCTGACGGTACGTGCCTCTCCTTACTGCTTGTGCAGCCTTGTGTATTGCTTTGTAGTCTGATGGTACGTGCCTCTCCATACTGCTTGTGCAGACTTTGTGTTGTGCTTTGTAGTCTGATGGTACGTGCCTCTCCTTACTGCTTGCGATACAAAAGGGGATGATGGACGGAGCGTTTGAGCAAATCAAACACTCACCCCCAGTCAACTGATCTGGGTTTAATCCATCTCCATTCTTTAGCTCATTCGGCCACCCCAGTTCAGACATGGCCATATGCAAATCAGTCTCTCCTTACTGCTTGTGCATACTTTGTGTAGTGCTTTGCTTTGTCTCTGATTCAACAGCAGTATTTGCCATATTAGTGGGACTGGAATCGCAGCACTTACTCTTACTGCCAGAGGCTTCTTTTTTTAGACTCTTTGGGAATTTGGTGGTAACTTACTGCTAAATGAATGACAATGCTGACTCATGACTGTCCTGACTAAATGTAGCTTCACCTTTGACCCAAGGTCGCGTATGAATGCATGGGAGACCTCTAGATTGATATTTAGTAGTTATGACCTCACCTGGAGGAGTATCTTTTTGTTGCTGATCAAGTGGAGTATAGCTTGAAATCTATCATCAAAGTACCTAGAAATATTTGTTGAATGCTTTGTTTTTTGTTGTTGTTGTTTTTTTAAGGGATTGACCTGTGTGTTAGCTCTGTACAAGTTACAAGCTATACATAACAGGTCCTTACACACCTAATAGGTGTTAGACCTGGCATCCTTGCCATGGTTTCACCTAACTTTTTGGTCTCTGATCTCCTGTTTTTCCATCTCATTGTTGCTGCCTTTTAGGATTCTGGGCACTTTGCCTCTGCTCACCAGTGCTAAAGTGCAGCCACTCTGCCATCTAAACATGGTAAACATTGGCTTAACCACAATTGCCATGTTTAAATTACTTTCAAGCCCCTTGTAAAGAACACTATAAGTGCCCAGGGCATGTAAATGAAATGCTGGTAGTGGACCTGCAGCATTGATTGTGCCACCCACTACAATCTCATTTCAAACATGTATCAGGCCTGCCATTGCAGAGCCTTTGTGTGCAAGTTTAAACTGCCATTTTTACATGGCAAGGCCATCCACTCGCCCGGCCCAAACCTTCATTCTTTTACATGGAAGCCACTCCTAATATAGACCCTGGTTAGCCCTAAGGCAATGCATTTAAGAAGTTAGACATGTACTTTTAAGTTTAACATGTCCATGAAGTGAAAAACTGCTCAACTTTTTTTTCACTACTACAAGGCCTAGCATTGGGGTTACCTTGATGCATCCTTTAAGTGTAACTCTCGATTGGGAAAATGTTGAAATATGGAGTTTAGTGTACCAGGACTCACAATTTAACATCACAACCTATGTTAAAGTATGATTTTAAATTGGTAGTCAAGTCAAGTCAAGTCGATTTTTGGTAGAAAATCATAAAAGACATCAAGGTTAAAACACAGTACATATCATCATTTTTCAAAGATAAAAAAGACAAGCCAACAGTAAAAAAATATAAAAACACTTTGCATAAAAAGCAGGAGAGCAGAAAAAATAGTTCTACTGTGGTAGTTACAACTTTCTGGCCCTTATCATCCAAGCCCACCCTAGAAATTTTGCTACAGCTATTACAATGGCATGGTCCGTATTTTTCCTGAGCATCCTAAGAGCTGCAGAGGCTACCCTAAAACCCAAGTTTTTACATGTTAGGACTAGCCATTTCAAATGTGGTTGCCTATAGGATGGGCAAACAAAAAAGAGATGCGCAGTTGTTTCCCTCATGTCTGGACAAAACGGACATAGGCCATCGCAGCCCCATTTCCAGCTAAGCATAAAGGACCCTCGTGGTAGGGATCCCCACCCTGAATTGGTGATATAATTTTCTTTTTAGGGTGCTCCTAATGATGTCCCAATATGGCTCTAAAAACAAGGACAACTTAAACTCCAAGAATCCATTTGCTAAAGTGCTGTTGCTCTGGGATAGTTGCCGCTGATCGATATAAGACCAGTATGCATCTTTTATTAGCTTCTTGGAGCGGACACCACCGAAGACGGAGAGTCCCACAGGTTCCTTATCCCCATTGCTGTTGGTGTGGACTTGAGTTCCCTAAGCCACTCGATTCTGTCAGAGGTGTTTATTGACTTGACTTCGCTCAAAGCCTGGGCGTACTGGGCCAACTCGGGGGTCATCCACAGCCGGCGCCAATAGGCTATAGGGCGAAACCGAGCCTGATCTCGAATATTCCTGCTTCCAGTGTCCAGATACAAGGGGAGCAGTGGAGTGGATTTAGGGAGTTCTTAAAGAGCTCTAAGAAAGTTGTTGTGTGCTACGGCAAGGGGTGTTAGGTCTCTGAAGCACCATAACTCCGCACCATACAGAATCGAGGCCCCCACCTTATTGTTATAAATTTGGAGTGCTGGAGCGATGGGCTTAGATTTAGATTGCTTGTGCTCTCTAAGCAGGACGCCCACCAACTGAGAGTGCTTAAAATTCATGATGTCAATATGAGGTTTCCAGGAAAAGTTTTTGCCTATAGTTAAACCTAGGTACATAAATGCATCAATTTGATCCAGGGGGACCTGATCTAAACTAACCCTCCCACTCCCTATTTTGGTCTTGGGAAAGACCATAAATGTTGACTTTGACACATTTATAACTAAATCCTGGTCACGGCAAAAGGCCTCAAAACAGTTGAGTGTGTCCTGGAGCCCCTTTTGTGTTCGCGATAGCAACAGAGTGTCTGCGAACATCAATAGGGGAGTATGGAGACCCCCAATTCTAGGTGCGTCTGTTGCTTGTCTATCAAAGTACTGCGTAACCACATTGATAAACAAAGAAAAAAGGGTAGGGGCCAGGACACACCCATGACTGACTTCCATTCCAACCTTAAACTTGCTTGTCACTTTCCCCTGCTTCCCCCATCGTACTTGGGCATAGTTTTCTTAGTGGAGCTTGGCAATAATATTCAAGAGTACTGGAGATAGCCTCATCGTGCTGAGAGCCTGCCATAATTTGGCCCGCAGAACCAAGTCGAAAGCTGTCTTTAGATCGATAAAAGCAGCATATAACGACCCCCCCGCCCAGAGTTACTACCTTCCAGTGAATAGCCATAAATCGAGAGGCCTGGTCGACAGTACTAGTGTGGGATAAAAAAACGGCCTGAAAAGGTGTTAAAATTTCGTTTTCCTCGATCCAATTTTGGAGTCTACCCAGGACCAGTCTAGCTACCACTTTCTCAATACTATCTATCAGGCTGAAGGGCCTGTAGTTGTTCGGGAGGGAGCAGTGTCCCTTCTTGAATATGGAGATAATCTCCGCTCCTGCCCATGTTCCTGGCAGTGATGCTCCACTCGCCACAGCATTAGCCAGAAATAGAATATATGAGGCCCAGGTTTCGGAGTCTGATAGAAATAGATCCGCCGGGACACAATCTGGTCCGGGGGCTTTTCCACTAGGAATAAGTTTCAAGATTCTTAAGATCTCTGTTTTTGTAAAAAGGACAGCAGGTTCCATAGGAGATAGGGGGTCACTGGGGGGTCCCCTAAATTGTGCTTCAAAGTATGAAACCCAAGTTTCTGGGGAGACATTATTTTCAGGGGTATTATAGATGCGGCCCCTTCCCCATTTGAGGGTGTACCAAAATCTGATCATATTCCTGTCCTTACTAGCCTCCAGCAGATCCAACCAATATTTCTCCTCCCAAGCACTACGGGCTATCTTTTGCTGCTCTCTATATGAGCGACAAGCTAGTCTGATGGCATGCCCATCAGAAGATTTTATGGCCGTAGCCAAAATCTCGTATGCCTTCCTACATGAGCCGTTGTACCAGGAGGCTCTACTGGGTTGGGGTCCCTTCCTCTCTGACTGTGGTTTTGTAAAATACAATTTTAGGTCCCCAAACAATGCTTCGTGCATACCGACCAATCTGTTATTAATGGACTCCTGGGAGTCGCAGGCTTGGAGAGAAAGAAGGGCAGCATCGATGAGAGCTTTAATTTGATCCCTTGCATCTTCAATTTCAATGGCATATTGCCACCGTACTCTTCTCATGTTATTAGCGAGAACTAGCTTGCCTAAACTAGTGTTGCTGGACCGTTTGGGGAGTGATGTGGCCGGGGATAGGGATTTGAGACTCATAACTAATGGTTCATGGTCACTTTCACATCTCGGGAGTATCACCATGTCCATCAGCGGCGGCCAAAGGGGCATACTCAGAATAAAATAGTCAATACGACTACTTCTAGTGCCCGAGCTGAAGGTATTCCCAGCCAACCTATCCGACATAGTTCTCCCGTTTGCGGCCCTAAAGCCCTTAGCAAGGCAAATAACCTTAAGATGCAAAGCTGCATCAGTCCATCTATTTATAGGCGGGATTGAGATCCGTATCTTCCCCATCTAAGGGCTCAAAAGTACAATTAAAATCTCCTGCTAGGATGACATTAGTTGAAATACTTAAGGTATCTAAAAAACATTCTAAGTCTATCATTGCTGAAGAGATTTTGCCTCCCGCGCATAGTAGCCCAAGTCTCTTGAAAGAGCAGAATATCATACAGCGCTACAAATTCTGCCCAGTCAGCCGAGCCGAATTTTGATGAAAGGCCCGCAATGTTCCTCGAAATCATGGAGGAGTTTTGCTGGATCGCTGTCTGCTGGGAGGGCAAAGATGTCAGTTTGGGCCCCAATGTATCTTCTCTCCCTAATAACCTACATTGGGACCCCGTATAATTATCTAAAGCTGGAGAAACTAGCATAGGGTCAAGGGGACTCATACCAAAATTCTCAGTTATTAGAACAACCTCCTTTGAAATTGGTGGATTCGAGGAATCATACTGGTACCTCAGCTGAGAGCCCCACTTTGTACTGACCTTGTGACTAATGGCCACATTCGATGTGGGGTGTCAAGATGGAAGTATACCCTGAGGAGCATTAAAAATTCATCCCTCTTCCCTTAAAGGGTTTCTGTTGGGGGCACAAATGCTCTCCAATCAATCAAGCGCCTCTAGTGACATCAGGGGGTCAAATCTATTCCTCAGACACAGTGCATCTTGGATTCCAGGGGAAGCACCTATCGTTGATTGGCTGGGACCCATCCCACCATTGGGGCTAGCAATTCTCCTGTGATTTTCAGGACCTCCGCCATAACTCTGTTTTCCCATCTGATAAAAGAAACCCAGGGGAAAAGGCCTGATGCTGCTCATCTGGTTTGAGGACCCCCATCAACTACTCTGTGATCCCTAAAGTTTACTATCACACAGTCACTAGTGATGTCCTTGTGCCTGTTCCCCAACACGCTTACCCTTCGAACAAACAACATTTCTCCCATTTCCTGTGAGTGGTCTGTTCCTATTCAGCCAAAACGTTGTTTTGTTCATTAATTAAACAGATGATTCTTTGCGGTCTGGCTTCAACTCAGGTACCCCCGTTAATATAACAACATAAGGGGAAGCCTCAGGAGGTAAATTAATGCAAGGTAGAAAGTTGTTTTTCACTTTGGGTGGCAGCCCCCTGGGCTGCCCTAACAACGGGAGTTCTGGAATAGGCCGCTTGTGGGTTGTACCTTGCGGGATAATTGTTAAAGGATCAGTAGTTGCCTCATCGATACTTGAAGGGTTTCTGTTTGAGATGGTACTTATTTGTTCATGTTGGGGAATAGAAGGCAATGTTGGCCCTGTTATAGAATTTGCTTGATCAGCTAAGGGTCTACTAGATTGAGCTGGGAGCGATTTCGCAGGGATGGCCTCAAGACTGTTAAAGTTAGTTGGTACAGGTGTAGGCATTGTGCCGCCCATGTCCCCCCCCCTGTTTTCAATAGAGTCACCACTTTGTCCAGCCGGCTCACAATCAATTTAATCTGTAAGTTGATAACCTGCTCGAAATGGGATTGCCAGCTAGGGGGTGTAGATGGTCTCGGCACATACTCCATATTTACATCTGCTCCCACACTAGTTGCTTTGGTCTGGGCAGGATTACTTTTACCCTTCTTACGCTTGGATTTCCTAAGGCCAACCCCCTTTTTCTTTACAGATAGTGTCTTTCCCTCAGTTCTGGGTTTTCCCAAGTCTACTTTGTTCATCATCTGGGCACAGGGAATCTCCATGGTTGGTGACACTAATACATCATGTAGACTGTTGGGGGTAGCATGGGCCTCAGGATCTTGGGGCGTGGGAGTAAAGTCAATTTGCGGTAAGCGTTTTTCGGTGCGCTCAATTTTGCTGGACACCTCGCCTATGACTATTCAGAGCATTCTATCGATTGCAGTGGGCTGAATAGATGTGAAGGAGAGGGTTCCCTTTTGCTTGGGCGCTAATCGAGGATTTGGAGAGGTACTATGACCCAATTTAGATGACCTTGTTTTTTGTTTAATGTATTCAAGTGGAGTAGTTATGGTATTGTTGGTAGTCTTAAAATGCCACTTTTAGAAAGTTGCCATTTTCTTACTTTAACCATCCTATGCCTCTGCCTGTCTCTGATCACACATATAGAGATGATGAAACCTGGAATTGGTGTATTCCCGCTAGACAGGCATACACAATGGGAGCTTAGGTGTGACATTGCATCCTGCTGACCCATTACCAGGCTCTTGGGTTTTCCTGAGCTAGATGGGTGGATAGAGCTGAAATTTACACTTGAATAGTGCTGTGCCTCTCCTTACACAAAAAATTGCATACACCCCCCGTGTTTGGATACTGGGAACTTCAAGGTCTCTCCCACTTCAAAGGCACAATTGGGTGTAAGTACTGAACCCCATTCCCTACTAAATCAGAACTCTACTGGAACCAAAGACCTCTGCCAGGAAGAAGGCTTACTGTGCTGCCAGGAGGGACTGCTACTCTGCAACTGCATTGCTGTGCTGGCCTATGGCCTGATGCGTGCTGTGCTGTAGGAGGGACTGCTACTTTGCTATTTGCATTGACTGCTGCTTCTTGCCTGCTGTGAAAATGACAGGTATTGTTCTATACATCCTTTTGCCCATGATTCTCCTAGGGCATGTTGGCTCGCTGCTTGTTCCAGTCCTGGGCCTCAGAAGTGGGTGTTTGCAGTCTTTTCCCTCTTGACGTTGATACATCAAGGGACTTTGTGGCGATCGGAAGCGCTGCATCCCCCCTCTGACGTCGACACAGCATCTACTCCACAACATCGCCTCGACGCCCGGCACAGCTCAACTCCGACAAACATCGGAGTGACGATTGCTCAGCTTGATGATAATCAAAGTCGATGCATTTCTATTCACTTCAACGGAGTGTGACAATGATGCAGGACCCTCTTTGTGTGGCTTGACAGAGATGCAGCGGACTACGATAAAAGCTCCATCGAAGGTCTGTCTGGGTCCTGTAGCCAGCCTACCCAGCCTACCCACAATTGTGGTTGGCCAGGATTTTGGATTTGCACCTGTGCCTTGCGACCTTAAGTAACCTTTTGACCGCTAGTGGCTTATAAGCATTGTGTTCACATTCAATATTCAAAAATTCATATCTCAACGTCTACTCATTGGATATTTGTCATTTTGGTCTTATTTTACTCTGATAAATATGTTCTAGTTTTCTGAACTGGTGTGAAGTCTTTTTGTGGTATCATTCACTGTGTTAGTGTATTCAAGTGTTGCACACATCATTTACACATTACCTCTTAAGTTAAGCCTTCCTGCTCTGCGCCAGGCTACCAGAAGGTGAGCACAGGATGATTTAGGCTGTGTATCTGACTTACACTGACTCGGATTGTGGTCCCTACTTGGATATGGTGCATGCTTCTGCCAAATAGAGAACAGTTTTAAGGCAATAGGGATTGCATGTGGTGAGTGACTAGCCTATTTCTGAACAGCTCTTTTCAGATCAGACCAAGTGTTTTGACAGGAATGTTGTATTATTGTGATGGGCGGGCCTTTCCTTAAGAGCTGTGTAGACGGTGAAGAAGGGGCACAGTTTGACCTTTCACATCTTGGGGTTATCTGTGGCAAGGAAGTGGACTATGTGTATGAATTAATCACAGGGTAAAATATGTGCATTGTAGGGGTTTCTGTACATGAAATGATAAGGTATGGCGAGGGACAGGACTCTTCTTCAAGAGTTTAGTACAGAACCAAATTGATAGACCACAGAGACGTCCTACCAAATACAGCCTACGTGTACTTAAAGTGTGTCCTCTCTGGGTTCAGCTTTGTAGAGGTTGGAAGCTGGGCATTGTAGGAACTAACCTGTATAATAGGGTTTTAGTGTGATGAGCTACAGGGACAGGAGAATTGTTGAGAATTAGAGATATATATATTTTTTATTTAATTGATGTTCTTATATATTTTTATTGAATATACTGTATTTGAATGTAACGTTTTTAATATCACTTGTTCTAATGTTATAGTTATTTTAACAGTAAGATAGATAATGGATAATTAATTTATGGTTTGCAAAAACCAAATAGATTTGATTGAACTGAACTGATGTATAGAAGTTAATAATCTTTACATTGGTAGTATCTAAATTAGTATTAACGTATGTTATTTTTTTATATTTTAATCTTTTCTTTTAGGAAGTAAATATATTATTTATTATTTTGATAAAACAAACAATATTTTACATGTTTGAAAATATTTTTTTATTTATACATACTGTTAATTTTTAGTGTTAATTAAATTAAAAAACATTTATTAGATAGGTGCTGGAATAGTAAGTTGCAACCTGCTACTCTAAAAACATTATCTTTAATGGCTTCAATTGGAGTAGGAATAGCACATTTCACCCCTTCAGTGACCCACACTTTCCCCTAAATGGTTTAGATTGGAGTAGAATTAGTAAATTTTACTCCTTTCATGTCCAACACCTTCCACTAAATGGCTTAGATTGGAGTGGTGATAGTAAATATTACTCCTGATGTGTACTACACCTTCCCTGAATGGCTTAGATTGGAGTGGAAATGGTAAATATTACCCCTGATGTGTACTACACCTACCCTGAAAGGCTCAGATTGGAGTGGGGATAGTAAACGTTACATGTTTAGTGTCAAACACCTGCCTCTAAATGGGTTAGATTTGAGCGAGAACAGTACAATTATCTGTTTAGTGACCAACAGCTTCTCTTACATAGCTTAGATTGGAGTGGCAATAGTAAATGTCACCCCTTTAGTGTACAACACCTTAGTGTAGAAAACAGTACCCACAATGATATAAATAGAAGTTGAGTAGTTAATGTAATCATTTAACTGTATACAATGTGTACTGTAATATTTTTATTAAAGGATAATATTAATTATAATAATAATCTTTATTCAACATGTGTTGCAGCCATAAAAGAAGCAACATTAAAAGAGAATATAACCAGCAGTTGATTTGTTAGCAGCATAATGCCAAATGTGCAAAGAACCGCAAGTTAACATTAAAAACATAAGTGAGAGTGCAGATACATTAGAAATACAGAGACCTATCAAAATGACCCCTGTTGAAAACCAAGAGCAAATTAATAGGAGCCATCTTATCACATATACTGCGCAAAATAGCCAATCGCTTTTCATTTTTAATCACCTCTGGAATGTCTAGATTTTAGTGCAGCAATTAAAAAATTAACCACAGGAAACACCGTAAGTACATTAGGCAGAAGCTGTAGATACAGTAAAGCTACACGGGAATGCCTAAATCTAATTAATTTTAAAATCAATTTAAGAAACAGTCGCATTGGATGCGAAAAATATTTATATAGAAAAACAAAATGTGGAGACCTCTTGTCGCAGCCACAGGGACCTCTGTCCTCTACGTGTGTGACAAAGCTGGTGTGTGGTGCCAGTAGATGATATAAGAAGTTCAGTCTTTAACAAGTTAATACAAATCTGTCATGAGCATTTGTTAAAATCAATAGATAGGGCTCCATGCTCACCACTGATTTCACAAGAACATGCCCTCTTACCATAGGTTTTCTGAGCCCTTTTTCTTCCTGGAGGCCATTGCATGCTTAGAAAATACATTTTTCACTATATGCTTATCCTGTGGGTTCACTGTATCTTATCCCGTAAAGATATCTGCTCTGCCTAGAACTGTAAGGGTATCATTAACATATCATAGACAAGGGATTTTTAATCCATGATCGAGTGACTGACAGTCCTCAATCACTAATCGATTAAGACCCGCCTCCTGACTAGTCCAGATCTTCACACAACGTAACAACAGTTTGATCGCCACAAGATCCAGTATATACTTCATTACTAGTTCTTTGTGTACTGTGTATGGAGCCGTACCCTGGGGCACTTTCAAAATTGTTCTAAGATATTTAGTTTCTGTGGTTTGAAGTTTGTTGGCGACTGAATAAGCCCATACCTCACTTCCATATAGCGCCTTAATAATGCAGAATGAGTTGTACAATTTTAAGATTACCCTAAACTATGGAAAACTACTTTGTTGGTGTTATTTTCTGATGGCCTGCTTGCCGAATTCATTAATATAGGATTTAGACAAATTCGCTACCAGGTCCATCAAACTCATAAAGGCCATGAAACCATCTAATACCACCTGCAGACCGCTAGGTGTTTGTGCTAACAATACTGCATCATCTGTGTACAACAGGACTGGTACCAGTCTCCTGGCTAATCTGGGGCTATCAGCCTGTAAAGTGATCAAAAAGGCTTCCAGACCATTAATTCATTACGTAAATAAAAAAGGGGCTAATGTGCATCCCTGTCTCACCCCTCTAGAACATTTAAAATGGTCAGTGACATTCCCATCCTATGTGTATCTAACTGCAGCAGTGGTGTTAAAATGTACGGTCATTAACACACTTGTGATTATATGGTCGACACCTAAGTCACCAAGCAGGGACCATGGTTTTCAGCGGTTCACCCGATTAAATGCAGCGGTGAGGTCCAAAAACCCACAGAAAGAGCTCAAGGCTTCGCTATAGTATATTTCGATATCATAAGATCGAGGTTTAGGCATTGGTCTGTAGTTGACCTACCTATCCGGAACCCATATTGTATCTCTGAGATAATATGATTGGCATCCGCCCAGTTCGAGAGCCTATTTATTATTACCCGGCCAAGGACTTTAACTGTGGCATCAATGAGAGATATAGGGCGGTAACAGTGAGGGTTCTCCTTGTCCCCTTTCTTGAAAATCGGGACAATGGTGCCCATAGACTATGAGGGGGGCATTATTCTCCTCACACCGGTGTTTAGAACCCTAGTTAAATTGTGGCCCAGACATCTATATTGTCATGAAAACGGTTCGGGGGGTATCCAGTAGCAAAGGATAAAGGGTACATATTAGATGTAACAATTAAATATTTACATTTATACATACAACATAAATATATATTCTTTTTATTTTAAAAGGTACTTGGCACATTTTTTTACTTTAATAATTGGTTATAAAAATGTTGTCCACTGTATATGTTTACATTTATTAAATTATATATTTAAAATAAAAAAAATATCTTTTATTATTAATACTATTTTAATATATTTGTCAGATACAATCCAAGTTATATATTCTTTCACAACATTGTTTACACATTTTTCAATTTTTTTTACTTAATATGGTACATTTATATTTTCAAAATATATACATTTGTGCAATATATTTTGTTTTTCCAACAGGTTTAAAAGTATTTTATATGTATTATAAATAATACTTATTTCATAGTATTATTTACTTTACATGACTGTTTTATATTTTTTCATTAAATATTAGGTTTTTTACATGAGTTTAAAACATGTGTACACAATTTTAGTCCTATCATTTTGTATAGGAATATAATCTTTTTCATTTCATTTAGCAGTATTTTTTTCTTTTTTTTTTACTGTTCAAAGGGCTTTGATAGTATATTCCTGTCATTTTTCAACACTTTTTTTAGGGACTATGTCACGGTAAGCTGTTCGCTGTTCATTGGATAAGTTAAGACTAGTTAAAGATTAGTTGTAGTGTGCAGTTATTTTATATAATGGTATGTTGAATGTTTTGTATATATTTAATGTAATGTTTATATAATATTTAAAAATAATATTTTCTGTGAGTGAGTATTGTATTTTTTTACAGGTTTATAGATCTGAAGTTATCCTATGGATGTGTGGATTTTGTGTTTTTTTTCCAAAGGAAATGTATTTGGTTTCTAGCAAACCAATATATATTTTTTTTTTATATGATTTTTCAGGTTTTCTTGAGGGTCCCCTTTTTGAACTTTTTTTGTAATGTTTCCTTATGACCGTGGATTGCTTTGGTAGATTTTATTTAGACCTAATTTATTTGTGCATTTTTTATCTTTTTTGGATTTTTTTTCTGTATTTGGTTGATTATAATGTGGAGGAAAATGTACACCCACACCATAGTACGTTTTAATTAGACAATTATCTTTAGAGGGGAAATAATATGTTTTATTATGCATGTACATTTGCTGTAATAACAATGGTTTTTTTTATATTTCTATGTGTTGCATTTACTGATTTTATGTTATTTTTATTTTTGTGGTTAGTGGTTGATATTTACAGCATTTTAATTCATCAGTCTTTATTTTCTATTTTACCTATATGTTGTTTTGATAGATGTCGAAAAATAATTTGTTTAATATTTAGTTAAAATATTTTACTTATGTTGGTGCTCACCTTTGTTAAGGTTTATTGATTAGTGTGTAGGTAGTTTGTGTTTTTGCTATTGATTCTCAGTCAAATTGGGACAAATTGGGACCCGCCTCCTGACTAGTCCAGATCTTCACACAACGTAACAACGGTTTGATCGCCACAAGATCCAGTATATACTTCATTACTAGTTCTTTGTGTACTGTGTATGGAGCCGTACCCGGAGGCACTTTCAAAATTGTTCTAAGATATTTAGTTTCTGTGGTTTGAAGTTTGTTGGCGACTGAATAAGCCCATACCTCACTTCCATATAGCGCCTTAATAATGCAGAATGAGTTGTACAATTTTAAGATTACCCTAAACTATGGAAAACTACTTTGTTGGTGTTATTTTCTGATGGCCTGCTTGCCGAATTCATTAATATAGGATTTAGACAAATTCGCTACCAGGTCCATCAAACTCATAAAGGCCATGAAACCATCCAATACCACCTGCAGACCGCTAGGTGTTTGTGCTAACAATACTGCATCATCTGTGTACAACAGGACTGGTACCCGTCTCCTGGCTAATCTGGGGCTATCACCCTGTAAAGTGATCAAAAAGGCTTCCAGACCATTAATTCATTACGTAAATAAAAAAGGGGCTAATGTGCATCCCTGTCTCACCCCTCTAGAACATTTAAAATGGTCAGTGACATTCCCATCCTATGTGTATCTAACTGCAGCAGTGGTGTTAAAATGTACGGTCATTAACACACTTGTGATTGTATGGTCGACACCTAGGTCACCAAGCAGGGACCATGGTTTTCAGCGGTTCACCCGATTAAATGCAGCGGTGAGGTCCAAAAACCCACAGAAAGAGCTCAAGGCTTCGCTATAGTATATTTCGATATCAAAAGATCGAGGTTTAGGCATTGGTCTGTAGTTGACCTACCTATCCGGAACCCATATTGTATCTCTGAGATAATATGATTGGCATCCGCCCAGTTCGAGAGCCTATTTATTATTACCCGGCCAAGGACTTTAACTGTGGCATCAATGAGAGATATAGGGCGGTAACAGTGAGGGTTATCCTTGTCCCCTTTCTTGAAAATCGGGACAATGGTGCCCATAGACTATGAGGGGGGCATTATTCTCCTCACACCGGTGTTTAGAACCCTAGTTAAATTGTGGCCCAGACATCTATATTGTCATGAAAACGGTTCAGGGGGTATCCAGTAGCAAAGGATAAAGGGTACATATTAGATGTAACAATTAAATATTTACATTTATACATACAACATAAATATATATTCTTTTTATTTTAAAAGGTACTTGGCACATTTTTTTACTTTAATAATTGGTTATAAAAATGTTGTCCACTGTATATGTTTACATTTATTAAATTATATATTTAAAATAAAAAAAATATCTTTTATTATTAATACTATTTTAATATATTTGTCAGATACAATCTAAGTTATATATTCTTTCACAACATTGTTTACACATTTTTCTATTTTTTTTACTTAATATGGTACATTTATATTTTCAAAATATATACATTTGTGCAATATATTTTGTTTTTCCAACAGGTTTAAAAGTATTTTATATGTGTTATAAATAATACTTATTTCATAGTATTATTTACTTTACATGACAGTTTTATTTTTTTTCATTAAATATTAGGTTTTTTACATGAGTTTAAAACATGTGTACACAATTTTAGTCCTATCATTTTGTATAGGAATATAATCTTTTTCATTTCATTTAGCAGTATTTTTTTCTTTTTTTTTTACTGTTCAAAGGGCTTTGATAGTATATTCCTGTCATTTTTCAACACTTTTTTTAGGGACTATGTCACGGTAAGCTGTTCGCTGTTCATTGGATAAGTTAAGACTAGTTAAAGATTAGTTGTAGTGTGCAGTTATTTTATATAATGGTATGTTGAATGTTTTGTATATATTTAATGTAATGTTTATATAATATTTAAAAATAATATTTTCTGTGAGTGAGTATTGTATTTTTTTACAGGTTTACAGATCTGAAGTTATCCTATGGATGTGTGGATTTTGTGGGTTTTTTCCAAAGGAAATGTATTTGGTTTCTAGCAAACCAATATTGAATTTTTTTTTATATGATTTTTCAGGTTTTCTTGAGGGTCCCCTTTTTGAACTTTTTTTGTAATGTTTCCTTATGACCATGGATTGCTTTGGTAGATTTTATTTAGACCTAATTTATTTGTGCATTTTTTTTTATCTTTTTTGGATTTTTTTTCTGTATTTGGTTGATTATAATGTGGAGGAAAATGTACACCCACACCATAGTACGTTTTAATTAGACAATTATCTTTAGAGGGGAAATAATATGTTTTATTATGCATGTACATTTGCTGTAATAACAATGTTTTTTTTATATTTCTATGTGTTGCATTTACTGATTTTATGTTATTTTTATTTTTGTGGTTAGTGGTTGATATTTACAGCATTTTAATTCATCAGTCTTTATTTTCTATTTTACCTATATGTTGTTTTGATAGATGTCGAAAAATAATTTGTTTAATATTTAGTTAAAATATTTTACTTATGTTGGTGCTCACCTTTGTTAAGGTTTATTGATTAGTGTGTAGGTAGTTTGTGTTTTTGCTATTGATTCTCAGTCAAATTGGGACAGTTTTAGATATTTCAATGCAAGTGGAGGGAGTCCTTGTTCTGTTTTACTGCATTTTCTATAATTTTTTCTAGGAAGATAGTGTAAGTAGTAGGGCTGCACTCAAAGGTATAACATCCTGCTTAAGCTATTTGTACTATAAAGATTAATTAGCTCACTTTTAGGACTGCTCAGAAGTTTCCCATGCATCATTAAGGGCCATATTACGAGTTTAACTGTCCTACTGCCATAGCACCGTGTCTACCCCTGCAAGCAGCTCACCCGCTGGTGGTCCAAAGACCTCTGTATTAGGAGTTGACCACTGGCTCAGTGATGTGGAGGCATGGGTCTTGCAGCAGTGGTGAGTACTTTTCCAAATATATTGATGCCTGTGTGCCTGTGTGTGCATTTCGACTGCATATATGTCAGATGCACACATATGCATGATACATGTGGAAAAATACCATATAACCATTACCGGGGATCAGCCCATAAATGACTCACCTGTAGATCATCAAAAACACAGTCATATTCCTTGGGGTGAAGATCCTGCTGTGTGGAGGTGGGGCTGGAGAAGGGAATCTAGTTCGACAAAAACAGGGTCATATTCCTTGGGGTGAAGATCCTGTTGTGTGGGGGGGGGTCAGGAAAAGGGAATCTAGTTTGGACTCTGCCTAGAAGAACAAGAAAGGGTTGAGTAGACACCATAAATCCTTTGTCACCACCACATTGAAGCTGGCGGTGGGACTGCCATGGTCCGCTCGTGGAACAGGCAACTCGCAAAATGTACAGCTGTGCAGCTCCCCAGTACCGATCTATGGCGGCTGCATTTCCCTGATCGCGAAAACAGCGGTCCAGCTACGGTCTTCGACATGGCGATCTACCCAACTTTTGATACTGTGGTCGGCTGATGAGCACCCTATGCTCCGACTGTCTTCTCCAATACGGTGGTACACAGGACTGCCAAACTCATAAAAAAGGCCCTAAGTGTTCGCGTTTGCCAGAAAATAGCATTATGTGGCAGATATTGATGATTGGTCATGGAAGTGTTCCATTGTCATTGACATGGCATTAGGACAGAGGTGATGATCCATCATGATGGGGAAGAGGTAAAAGAGGCAGAGGAGATAGCCTGCTACTCAGGAATGCAGTTATCATTAGTGCAGCAGGTATAGTTGCATTCGGATCAAAGAGTGTGAGGGGCTCACAACACCCCAATTATGGGGAGCAGTTTGTTTAGGATATCTGTTTTTGTTTGATGCATTTGCTGTTTTATAAGTCTCATATTTGGTGCGGTTCCTAAGCTATAGCTCCGATGCCCCTTTTCTTTAAAGATAGACAGTCCTAATTGTGATGTAGTAGGCCCCTGAATCCCCTGGGCCCCAGTCCTGCTGCATCTGCTCCTTTATGATTCTCAGCAGTGACCACTTTCACTTGGCAGCAGTACCAGCGTCACTAATGAATGTCCCTTTTAAAAAAACAAAAACACTTATATTGTCCCCTTCTTTGGGGTATCTCTCTGAAGAAGTGGTCTCTGGCCATTTGTAAACACAAAAATGAGTCCGTATACAGTGCTCCCTATTCTGGGTCTTCTCTTTGACAATATCTATGAATCTCGCTCCTTTCCTCTGTCTCCTAAACCATTTCTGTGAGGACCAAGGATCGGGAGGATTAGGGCTCTGCATCTGAATGCAACCCTGCTGGCCTTCTACCTGCCACCCCATGGACTCAGCTTTCACAATGCACCTGAATGGTAAATACTGACTTTGAGATGCCTGTGCCTGAAATCGAAGTGTGTGGTGGTAGTGCAGAAAGTTAAAAAAGAAACCAGCATTCTTACCAGCCATTGATTGATTGAGTCACTTAAAGCCGGGCCACTGGAATTATGAGTTTATGCAGCAGCAACATTTTCCACTTAATTATAAGTTTCCTACATATGCTACATAATCTGCAGAGTCTACACTGATGTATTGTTTGAACAATGACTGGTCTCAGTGAGGACACATTCTTCATTTCTCTGCCGCAACAAAGACAGATAGCACAAATGCCAGCAGTCACATAGCTAATTCATCTATTTTAAGTACTGCAATGCTTGGTCAGTACTCTCCAGTCCCTTCTCCGGATCGAGAGAGAAGAAAAATATATTTTAAATTAAATCTTAAAATAAGTAAACTACTGTGCTGGTTTAGCACCAGAAGATTGTCACCCTCATACTGTTTAGAATTTTTTTTGTATTCGAGATATCTCTTGCACAGCATTGTTCCATTGCAGTTAATCAAACATAATCTACACCCACAAGAGGGATATATTTGTAAATAATTTTTATGCCACAATATTTATGTTAGATGATATTATCTGGCATGAAAATATCTGTGACAACACACCAATTAAACTCCTATTAAACAATATTGACACAAGAGCTAGCAAAATAACACCCTACTTAGTCCATTTGTTGAGAATTATAACAACTACTTTCATACATGCCTGTGTTCCTGCTCATGTGAGTACTTTACACAACACGCCCTTGGTCTGTAAGAACTATAAGGTATTCACTCACCGGTCCTGTCTGAAAACTCCCCTTCGGCACACGGCACACAGTCGAAGCAGCAGATGGGCCTCCCTTCTATTGGAGCCTTTCGGTACCCAGGGAGGCAGCTCTGAGTACAGACAGAGGAAGGAATCTGTAAGGAAAGAGGGAATAAAATAAGAGATGAAAATTTGATGTAAAGTCTGAGCTGAGGCCCCAGGAGGCAGCTCTCACTGCAGACAGAGCGAGGAATCTGTGAAAAAAAGGGAAAAGAGGACTCAGATTAGACTGAGCTGAGGGAGAAGAGTATCCAACACTCACAAAGGCAGGATGTGAAACACTTCAGTCTACACAGAGGGGACACTGCAAATCTCACAGTATGAACAGGGTTTATTGTGTTCCTTTCTAAGTTATTACCTGAAGGCACCAAGCGTTGAGAAGCAATATTACCATGTACCAAAAATAGAATGTGGAAGATACTACATGCCTGTTTAGAAGTTTCTATTTGGGCAAAAGGTATACTGAACAAGCATTTATCGGTATGTTTCAGAGAATTCTTGAATGTGATCTGCGGGCTATTAAGGGTTGGATTGACAAGTGAGCATCTAATTTTGTGGAGGACACATCCTCAGTGCTATATTGTGAATACTAAAGATGTGATCTCTATGCCAAGGTACCTACTGTGGAGCTATGCCCAGATACCACGTTCCCTCAACACACACATACATCTTTGACCAGCAGCTAAATCTTATCCAATGCATAAAAAAAGTATTGACTTTATGATGCCAGTGTTTATCCCAAAATCCAATCCACCCACTGAACATGAGGAATAACAAGAGAATTAATAGTTCCCTAAGAACAAGGTGGGACTCCCAAAGTAAGCCCGCCTGGGAGACAGAGATGCAGGCTTTAAACCCTACTTCACACTCTGTCACTGAGGATGGTGGGAAAGCCTGTTAGTTACAAGAGATGCTACTGAAGGAGTCAGTAGATCACAGGAATAGACTCATCTGTCTCCATGACAAGCAATCATTTCAATCTACTGAGGTCCACTGTTCCCCATTGTAGCCATACAGGCACTGGCTGTGGGCACTTTTGCCCTCTGCTACTGTCACATCCCTCTGTAGTTAAATATCTAGACAGAGTATGACTTAAGGAGAGTGGGAGGGATAGTATCGAGGAGAGGGGGAACAGAGACCTCAGAAAAAGCAGGAAGGGTTCATGTAAAACCTCAAAGGAGACCTGTGTGAGTAGCATCACTGGAATGAGTCTTTGAACAGTTAGTGAACTCTTTATGTGCACCATTGATATTTGACTAAACGTAACTCATTTGTCTCCATATTTTAGTCTGTGGTCATACTGTAGAAAATGTTTACAGTTATTGATGGTAAACTACTCGCGTGTATGTGTCCCATGTCACGCTGCCCCCAGCATATCATAAATAATAGCATTTGATTTCTATATATTAAGAATAACCAACTTATGTTATACTGTGTAGCTGAAAATATGTATTTTGTTTTATATATGTTAAGATGATATTCACACTTAAGTAAAAGATCAACAATTCACATGAGATGATTCTTTTGAAAAAACTTGTCTTCAAATTAAGACCAAGAGGCAAAGGATCCAGGAAAGGGCATATGTAAGAGCAGAGAATGTAACATGGGTGATGCAGTGTTAACATGCATGTTTGGAGCAAGAGGCACTCCTACATCTAGGAACTTTTAAATGGCAGCTTGCATACTTCAGTTGTATGTCAGAGTATCATACACATTATTTAGGGTGTTTTATTTATGTCAGATGGTCCTCTGACAAGGGTGTTATGGTATGAGGCTCTTTGCTTCCAGTCTCTTAGAGCCCCTGAGATGTCCTGAAGTGTGAGGGTCTCTGCGGACTGTGCTCTTGGACTCTAAGCTGGGCACCAGACATCAGACTATCGGGGGCCTCAAGAAGCTTAGCACCAGTGCACGGTTAGAGCTTCTTATCCTGGCCAAGCAGGGGAGACCTCCAGGGACCAGCAGGACCCCAGTCCAGGCTTTTTAGGAGAAGGTCAGAGCTTCTTAACCAACAAAGGCAGGAGACCCCTTTCTGGGCCTGCAGGATCCTACCCAGGGCACTTTGAGGCAAGGCTGAACAGAGTATGGCGGGGCATGGCCGGGGCTTCCACCCTCCACAGATGCAACATAGTAGGTCCAAAAAGGATGACCAAGGCCAGGGGCTTCAGTTGGGGCGCTGACTTGAGGCCTGGTCACAGGTTCTTAATAGAGAAAGGCAGGGGGATAACCTCCTTGGACTGCTGGACTCCATTCACAGCACTTTCATACACAGCCGGCTGCAGGACAGAGACCAAGGCTGGAAGCTTTCATCCCTCACCCAGTCAGATCTCAGACCTGGGAACTTGTCAGAGATTCTCAATCCAAACAAGATTGGAATCCACCCTGGGCCTGCTGGATCCCATCCTCAGCTTTTCAACACACAGGTGGTCAAATCATTGAGCTCAGGGCAGAGAGTTCCACTTCTAAGCATTGCAGAGCTGTGACCCATGATCAGGTCAGAGCTTCTTAACCTGGTCAAGCATAGGAGCCCTCCCAGTCCCTGTCTCAAGTGCTTTCATACACAGTAGAATGGCTAATAGAGCCCAGATGGGGTATTTACCCCCTGCTAACCAGAGAACTGTCCAGGGGTTTGGTCAAAGATTATTCACACATCCAAGAAGGGGAGCCCTCTCCTAGACTGCAGGATCCTGTCCCAAGCACACCTTATGATACTCTTGACCAGCACAAAGGCCCCAAGTAAGAGGGTCCTAACCCAGGGACCACCAGAGCACTACTCATTACCCCCATGACAGAAGGGGACATTCAGGAGAAACGATCCAGCTTCCTAGAACCCCTAAATGGGATTGAAACTTTAAATGAGTCTTCATTCGGACTTCTGGGGAGTTCAGAACTCTGAACATCGAGTCATATCAAGGAAATGATGTTTGTTGTACATGTAATTATGTTAGGTACAGAGATATTGCTGGCATGGCACATTTTGCATCACCCATGTAGGTGTGGTAAATGTTACACAGGCATATCTTCACACACCCTCCTATTATAATTTAAACAACCCTATTAACCCCTTCCCTGCTGCCATCGGCCGCTGGCCGTTGCGAGCACTACCTCGCTGGTGCTGCGAACGGCCGACGCGGCCCCGCCCACTAGTTCAAACCGCCGCACTGCTGCGAAAAAATGGTTGCGGCTAACGGGTTAATAATATCTGGGCATTGACACTACCAACATCGACATTCCAATCAACCATCACTCTTATTTTTCACTCACTCAATTGCTGACTCATTATTTCACCCACTCGTTCATTCATACATGCACCTTATGAATGTTGTCTAAATTTGAGTCTGCACATGACATGAGGGTATATTTACTTACTTATCTATTTAGAAATGTAAACAACATCTTTGCAAAGTTTTGTCATAGCAGTTACAGAGCATGAAGTTATTTAATCCTATTGCAGGCATGGTACGAGCACCTAGATGGAATATTATATGAAGATATACCCAGGTGGGAGTCTCACACTCACCAGTTCCATGTTGGGTCCCTCAGAGTGCCATAATATGGAGCTTTGGTTGATTGAAAGTTGGTGCCCTGGTGAGGCTGAGAGGTCAAAATGTCCAACTTTGATGGCAGATATTGATCCATTGGGAAATTTAACCCAGTTTAAAATGTCATACTTTGCTGACTTGACACTTGTTTCATCCAAAAGAATGTTGTCACCAATTGGTATCTTAAAGTGTGACTTCATAAGAAACTTGTTCACCTGTTAAAAGAGGAAAGTAGGTATTAGTTAGCAGGGGTGTAGAATCATTGGGAGAAGATCTTTTAATAAACTGGATGTGTAGGAAGGACATACATGTTTAATGCTCAGATGCAGTTTATCTCAGTGATCACATGTAATAAAAGTAATACCTACCTCAGCTCGATTGAAGATAACCAGGCTTTATGCAGATATCCCCTCACTTTTGGCCCTATTTTTGACTGATTCCGGTGTTTTCTGAGCCAAATTGTGTCCTCCTGGGCCCTGCTAACTTGTCCCAGGGTGAGTGCTCTGTTTACTAAGAGATATGGACATTAGGACTAGTCACACTTGGCTCTGACAAACTACCTACAAGTCCCTGGTATATGATAGGGCTACAGGAAAGATTTTGTTCTTATTTATGCTATCATAATCTCACAAAGCTACGTATAGCATAGGGGGATGTAGTATGACGGTCATCTGTCGATATGATGAAGCGCATTGAAGACTTGTCAGCTTTAAGGTATTCTTCACCCAAACTTTTTGCCTCACTCCTCCTATTTTTAGCTGATTCCATTTTTGATTGCCTTATACTTCTGCACAGTTTACCACTGTTAATTAGTGCTAAAGTGTTTGTTCTCTCTCCCTTAAAGACGGTGCTGTTAGCTTACACCCATTTATAATATTAAATGTACCGGTAGGTCCCTAGTAAAGTGCTACTACATGTACCCAGGGTCTATAAACTAAATGTTACTAGTGGGCCTGTAACCCACTTGTTAGATTTGGGAGTCTCTAGTTGGTACAGCTAGGTACCTGTGACAAATAGGGACTCTTGCCTCTAATAAGGGTAAGGAGGTACACTCCTAAAATAACCCCTGTTCACCCCCTTGGTAACTTAGCACGAGCAGACAGGCTTATCTCGAAGGCAGTGTGTAAAGCATTTGTGAACACATACAGTAACCCAGTGACAACACTACAGATGGACACCATACCAGTTGTATATTAAAAATAAGTATCTTTCATATAGATTTAACACAAGACCACAAACAACAAAAATCCACAATACTGAACTTAAAATGGTAGAATTAGATACTAAAATGCAACACTTTGAGTCAATGTACCTTAAGATGCGTAGGGTCTGACAGGTAAACGAAACCAGCCAATCATGGAATAATTTTTTCATTTCATAAGGCTTTATTCGGAACAAAGAAGCAATATCCATAAAAGCACATAAAATTTCATAACAGTATTACATTAACCAATACAAATCATGGTAGAGATTTACAAGAACAGAATAAATAATTAAAAAAACATACTTTTCCTTGCCTTGATTGCTTTATGAAGGAATGTGGCAAAAAAAAACAGACATCGGGGTGGTACATGTTAAAAAGCAGCTTCATAGAATCATATACAGTACTAATACCAAACTTGAGAAATAGGGGTTTTAAATAAGCTATGCGAAAATTTCCATAAAGTTTACATAGCAGTAAAAAGTGCAGAGTGCTTTGTGTAGTAACGTTGTCGCAAGGACACGGGCCAGCCGGATGCTTATTATTTAGAGGAAAAGCCACCAAGTGGTGCACAATCCCAAACCTCAGCCTGGTTAAAACAAACCGATGAGACGCTCTGGTTACTTCACTTAAAAATAGTTGGTATCCCACACTCTCATTAAATCTAGCATGAAACACACAGGTGGAAAGATTAACACTATTACTTAGCCGCCTCTCTGACTTGTAAGTCAGGAAGACATTCTTCATTACAGTTTTAGGCAAACCGGAGGCAGCTAGTCTGTCCACTTTAATGTTAAAGCCATAGATCTCTTGGTAGCTATCAATAATATATTTAATCCAAAGGATCTTTAAGTAGTTGTCAACAGAGAGGCAGTCGCCAATAATGGCTCTGTTTAGAGTTGTCTCTTCTTTCATCCAGATCGCGTGCCATAGCATTAATGGTCTTAGGGCGATCAGATCGGACAGGTGTTGAATACCGAGCTCTCGGTGGACCAGGTCGTTAGAAGCTGAAGTGGGCAGGCACAAGAGTCTCTTTAAAAAATGATTTTCCTCTACTTGTAAGCTCCCAGCTGTGGCAAATCCCCAGGCCCCGGCACCATAGAGGGCAATGGAAAGACATCTCGATTGATAGATTTTTAACATGTCTTTAATCCGTTTGTCCCCTAATTTGGCGGCAAATTTAAACACCCCATGGGCACTTTTCGCCATCTTTGCCCGAACGTTATTAAGGTCACTGGCCCAGCTACAGTTCTTAGAGAAAGTTATACCAAGGTAGCTGAAGTTGTCCACTTGTTGGACCTTATGTCCATCAATAAAATACGAATGGGGTTTCCCACGCCTTGTTCCACATTCCATGGTATAGGTTTTGGACTTATTAATTACCAATTTTCTGTCCTTTATAAAAAGCGAAAACCTATCCATCAAACGTTGAAGGCCTATAGGGGTCCCGGACAGTAACACGGCGTCGTCCGCGTAGAGTAATACCGGGACGTCGAGATTATTGGCTTTTGGAGAATCTGTCACTATCGTCTTTAAAACGCTATCAACTTCATTAATGAAAAGGGTGAAAAGCAGTGGGGCGAGGACACACCCTTGCCTTATACCTCGTCCAATCTTGAACTTATTAGTACACTCCCCATTTGGACCATAGCGTACACAAGTGCGCAAATTGACATAAAGTCGGGCCAAAAAGTAGACAATACCCTCGGGTGCCCCCATATCTAGCAGTGTAGCCCAAAGGATGGCATGGTCCACCATGTCAAAGGCACTGCTCAGGTCTACAAAGCAGAGATAAAGAGAGCCCGTCTTAGCCTGAGTGTACTTTCCTATCAGAAGTTTGAGATTTAGACATTGTTCTATGGTCCCTCGCCCCTTCCTAAAGCCATATTGGCTATTTGCAAGGATGCCTTTTAATGAGGCACGTTCTTCCAATCTGATTAATAGCACCCTGCTCATTATCTTCACAGAGGAATGTAATAAGGAGATGGGGTGATAATTCTTCACGTCCCCCCTATCTCCTTTCTTGTGAATTGGTATAATAATAGATTCCTCCCAAGTTGGCGGGACACCCTTAAACACAGCAGCGTTAAAAACGTTGGCTAACAGTGGGCCCCATAGCTCAGGGACTAATTTATACACATCGATGGAAACCCCATCGGGGCCTTGAGCCTTCCCCCCCATTACTAGAACGAATGCTATCTATGACCTCGATGATAGTAATATTCAGCGGGACAATAGGCCAACAATCATCATAATCACACAACAATCTATCCGAGTCAAAGATTGTTGAAAAGTGTTTCACCCAGGTTTCCATTTCAACATTGGATGTCAATTCAGGCACTATATCATCTTTAAGAAATGGACCGTTGATTGTAGCCCAAAATAAAGAACAGTTAGAAGTTTCAGCAGCCTGTGTGAGTTTATTCCAGGCCTCTTTCTGTAGCTCAATCTTCCTGCCCTTTACTGCCGCCTGGTAAGTGTGCCTATGCTGGGTGACCACACTTGTGACTCTTGGTTTAACTGCCAATGCCTCTTTTAACTCCTTTAATGCATTTGTGGAAGCATGATCGAACCACCCCCTTCGATGGACTAATTTGACCTTGGCAGATTTAATAAGTTTACTGTCAATGATAGAATTAATTTTAATAAAATTAAGGACAGTATCAGCATTAACATCACTCTCAAGAATAGCAATGATTTCTACTAAATATTTTTTAACAATTGAATTAGACGTCATTTCAGCTTTGTCCCCTTTCCATCTAATTCTGGTTCCATTTGGTCTATGTGGTTCGATATTGACAATGACACCTGAACTAGGTACAAGTGTTTCTTTCCATAGGGTGGCCTCAATGATAATACAATTATGGTCGCTAAGTATATTATCCACGACCTGTGGTATATAAATAAACAATACCGGATCTATTTTTGAATGAATGAATGAATAACAGATAGCTCAATAAAATAAGAGTCAAGATTCGAGGTAGTAGGAGTTTCTGCAGGTTTATTACAGCATAAGGACAGGATCAGGACAACCTGCATAGAACAGGGGTAACAGGGCCCGGCAGCTGCCGGGGCTGGGTCAGGAATGAGCGCGCTAACTTTTAATAACAATACATCAACTTATATACATAGCGCAAACACATAGCATTACATTGCAGTAGGCGTAGCAGTGGGTGGAGCAGAAGGCGTGACGTGTAGCAGTCGCGAAAGATAACAGTAAAAAGAGGTGTAACTGGGAGTATACATAGACATGTGATGCAAACGTAACAGAATATGTCATGAAATGGGCGGAAACATAGGAGGGGGCTACCTAAGGAGCCGGGACCTCTAACCTAATGGTGCGCGAAAACTGGCAATGACGTATTACTAGGAGAAGCTGGGGGCTACGAACTCTGTGCTAGGAGCAGAGACTAGAGTCTGGAGGGTCGGAGCGACATGTACCTAAACCCTATCTGGTATCTGATGTTTAGGGAACATGTTGATATAAACTAGAAGTCATGAGGGGAGAAGCTAACTTGACTCTAAGACTGGACCATGCATTATTCTACATGAAATGCGTGATGAGGAATATTAAATGACCATTAAATACAGTATTTCTCTAACATGGAGACGAGAAGGCTAGACAATGACGGAAACTATTGATGCAGTTCAGTAGCTTAGGAATGCAGAAGAGGAGGACTGAACTGATAGCTGGAACTATAACATACTTTTGGCAGACTCAGAGGCAGAGCCAAGCTGCACCGGGCACTGCGAGGCAGGAAGTAAGTGAAGGGTCGAGGATACAGGTGGGGGCTGTATCGCTCCTCAGCGAGGCTTTCAGGAGACAGGAGCTGAATCTGATGTCCGGGCCCTTTTGAGGCCTGGAAACGGGGACTTTACAATGGAATAACGTGCACACTGAGAAACGTGGCAACATTACTTTACATAGGCCTGATATTCGTAGTATTCACGAGGACTGGAAAACGACATACCAGAGGTGGACACAACTGTAATTGCGTCATTAATCAGACATGGGGAATAACATATGCATATTGGTCATGCACACATAACATATGATGGATGAGGCGTAGGGACACAGAACATGGCAAAATTTACTTTTCCACATTCCCTCCTTGTCACTACGTTTCCATCAGGAAACATCAATTTTCATGATACCATCTATCATTTCATACAGTACCATTTGCTCGTCTCGAATTGTCTTGGAACGGGATTTAGAACGGGGCTTGGGACTAGGAATACAAGAGGTAGCACACATGCTGCAAATCGCAGGGCCACATTGTATACAGAGGCAGCAGCTGAATATGATCGCTACTGCAATACCTAGGAAGGACAGGACTTTCCATCCCCATGCGGAAATTATATTCCAGAACCAACCGGACCATGTCCAGGTGCCTGGATCTTGGTGTAACAGATGGGCAATTTTATGGAGTCTGGTTATAGCTGAATAAACAGACGGCGCGTTATTTGGAATGAAAATGCAGCAACTAGATCCGATGACTCTACAGGCCCCGCCCCTATCGGCCAGTATGACGTCAAGGACGAGACGATTTTGCAAAACGACAAATCTCATAGCAGATTGTTCTTCGGTTAAGTTACCTAGAGCAGAGGCAGTCTCATTTACTACAGCTTCAAGGGTTCTTGTTAACCTACGGATCAGTTTACTATTCTGGACAGGTCCTACAAAGAAGAAGAAACCTTTATTGAAATCTGTATACTGTTCTAGAGTAGTTTCAGTATAATCGACAATTGGGGACTCCCTTCTATGTCTAATGTGTACTAGATGTGTGTTTCTGTGATAATCAGATGGGGCTAGGAAAACAGGTGGCAGTAGGAAGGCAATGTAACAGGTTCCCTCCCAATCGAGGGGCAGACGGACATATGCAGTTTGACCACAAATAAAATAAGAATGACGTGAAGCTTTGAAAACAGATTTCCTACTGTCACTATACTGGATAACAGTAGTACAATCACTATGTCCTACGTGTACGGAACCATAACTACGGACACATAATTCGCCTTTGACTGGTAGTACTGAAATAGCAGGTAAGTCTGGAGTAGTATCAGACTGAACATTCAGGACCATAAAATTCGACGAATAATTACCTAAATTATAAACTTCATTTTCTAGATCTAAACCTGTTCTGTGGGGAAGACCTTGCTTGTCTGGGAAACATGTACTGTTCAGAAAGGACATATAAGTTGAGGATGACGTTAACGTGGACCATGCTCCACATGAACCATTATGTGAGAATGGATAAGGAAAGAGTGGCAGAACTCCCTTCGGTGTCTGGAAAGGGGGGAGTCGACCACACACCCAACAATTAGTGGCATTGCTGGTCTGGTGTGAATAATGTAACATACGGATAAATGTGTTGTTGCGCATAGCGAGGCGGTATGAATATTCGTGAGGAGGCAGATCACTAAACGTGTGCTCTACTGTAGCATTAGCAGACATATTTACATGAGGAACTGGACAATACAGATAGAACGCATAGCTGGTGCAGGAAATCATAATGCTGATGAATAATACGAAACTCAGAAAAACGATACATTGAATCGAACTTCGACTGACTCTCTCACTATGGGGGTCTATTTTATACATGTCAGAAACAGCCTAACCGTTTCACCTAGGGGAGGACTTATACAATCAAACTGACTGACTTATTTTACTAGACCTGAGCTTTAACTTATACTCCTGTTGCGGAGTTTTCTCTAACAAGGGAGGGGTTGTAATAATGTCTTGTGCGGGACAGTCCTTAAGAGCAATATTCTGGCAGTCCTTCAAATCCTGGGAAATGTTTTTGGAGACTGGTTTCAATCCATTGAAAAGTTTAATATGAGAAAGGTGGATCCATCCTTTCCTGCCTTCCAACTTGACGGCAGTACGGGTGGTCAAGAGGACCTGACGTGGCTCCTTCCAACGTGGTTCCAGCGGACTTGATCTGTCAAAATTTCTGATCATCACCAAGGAGCCTGGAACGATCTCGTGCGGTGCCACCTCGGTATTGTCTGGAAATGCGGCGGCAACCTGTGAACGACATGAGTTGAGGGCAGACATCAAGGAAGCTAGGTAATCTGTCAGCATATTACATGAAACATCGGTAATACTTCGGGGTCTAGGAGTACCCCACATGTTAGGGGGGCGGCCGAATACGACCTCATACGGGGACAGACCTGATCTGGAATGTGCGACCATGCGCATATAAAACAGAGCAACTGGCAGAGCTACTAGCCAGTCCACACCTTTTTCTTTACAGACTTTGGCAATGCGGATTTTCAGGGTCTGATTATGTCTCTCGACCAGACCGGCTGCTTCAGGATGGCGTACACAATGAAACTTCCACTGGTACCCTAACAAAAGGGAAACGTGCTTCATGAGTTCTGAGGAGAATGGCTGACCGTTATCAGAATATACGACTCTAGGGAGTCCATACCTAGGGAAAAATTCACGAACCAACTGCTTGGCAGTGGTCGCGGCTGTGTAATCTGGGACTGGATATGCTTCTGTCCACCTGGACAAAGCGCATACAACTACAAGGACATACTTGAAACCTCGACATCGCTCCATCTGAATATAATCCATCTGGAGGACCTCAAAAGGGTGGTCAGGGGGCTGGAAACCACCTTGTTCCACCGGGACACTTTTACCTGGATTAAACTGACAACATATCATACAGGTGCGGACTTTCTGCTTGGCTGCAGCTCGTAAATGCTTGTTGAACCAAATGTTCTGGATACTGTCTAACATAGCTTTTTCTCCTAAATGTGCTGGACTATGTGCGGTATTGATAATGACTTGAACCATAGAATCGGGGAGAAACCATGTGGCTCTACCCTTCGTCAACCATCCTTGATCTGTCTGGACCCCTCCTTGTTCAGACCATTTCTTGATTTCATCGGGGGTAGCATGTAACTGGATATCTATGACATCTTGAGTAGGGTCCTTAACTGTCATGCATGTAATCGGATCTGGAGTATGTGTCATGTTAACTGGAATGTCTGGAGTCTGTGCTGTAAGCTTGGCTGTGCGGTCTGCTAGATCGTTACCTTGGGAAATAATGTCAGTAACTTTCGTATGTGCTTTGCATTTCATGATGGCAATAGATGTCGGTAAATGTATGGCATCTAACAGGGCTTGAATAAGGAGACCATGCTGAATCTTGGTTCCATGAGAAGTCATAAAACCTCTCTCCTGCCAGAGCACTCCGAAGTCGTGTACAACTCCGAATGCGTAACGTGAATCTGTGTAAACATTAACTTTCAGGTTCTTGGCATGTATACAGGCTTGTGTCAGAGCGACTAGCTCTGCTGCTTGAGCAGACAGGGTATCAATACGGTGTGTTTCAATAACTTCAGTGTCAGTAGTCACTGCATACGCTGCGACTAGTTCTCCTGTACTAGTTCTCATACATGAACCATCCACATAAAGTGTCAGGTCAGGATCTGGTAACGGAATGTCTGTCAGGTCTTGTCTTGGCTTTGTCGTAATGTTAACTACTTCCACACAATCATGTGGGTCAGGATTTAAACTAACTGATGGTAACAGTGTAGCAGGATTTAAAACGTTGCAGCGTCTAATTTCTATGTGTGGCTGGAACAGTGTCAATTCATAACCTGTTAAACGTGCAATTGTCAAGTGCTGTGTTTGTGTTCGGTTTAAAAGAACTTCCACGGAATGTGGGACTTGTACTGTCAGGGAGTGTCCTAAAACTATGGAATCACTTTGTCTGATAGCTAGTGCTGTGGCTGCAACTGACTTGAGGCACGCAGGCAACGCCTGGGCGACTGGATCTAATGTGCTCGAAAAATAAGCACAGGGCTTGTATTGTCCTGCTTGATCTTGTGTGAGAACAGATAATGCTGTACCTTCGCGTTCAGTAACGAAAAGTGTAAAAGGCTTACTGTAGTTCGGTGTAGCTAGAACTGGAGCTTGACATAGGGCTTTCTTTAACTCGTTGAAACTAAGTGTATGTTCAGATGTCCAAGGGAGGACAGTCGATACGGCTGCCTCCTGTGTCGTTAACTGTATCAGTGGCTTGGCTAGAAATGCATACTGGGGAATCCATTGTCTACAATAAGAAGTAAGGCCGATAAAGGCACGTACCTCCTTCTGGGTTCTGGGCTGGGGAAGACTCGCTATTAACTGGATACGGTCGGGTGTCAACTGCCTACCCCTCTTGGACAGCAAGTGTCCTAAGTATACCACTTGCTGGACACAGAATTGAAGCTTCGAAGGTGACACCTTGTGCCCCATCTCGGCAAGGAAATACAGAACTGTAAGGGATGCTCGCTCGCAGTCACGTTCAGAACGGGCTGTGATCAGGAGGTCATCGACATACTGGAGCAGGGCAGTGTCAGTTGGCATGTGAATATTGTCTAGTTGTCTCTTGAGTGCTTGACTGTAAATACTAGGACTTTCTGTGAAACCTTGAGGAGCGCGTGTGAACATATAGCTCCTTCCATTTAAACAAAATCCGAAAAGAAACTGGCTGTCTGGATGAATCGGAACACTGAAAAATGCATTCTTGAGGTCAATGACAGTGAAAAACATGGCTTCGGAATCAATGGCTGTTAATAGGGAAGAGATGTCTGGAACAACTGGGTACTGAGGAATAATACATTTATTAAGCTCTCGTAAATCAATCACTAATCGATATACTGGGGGTGCATTCGGATCAGTACGTTTCATGACTGGAATGATCGGAGAATTGCATACATTGGAGTCAGTTTCTACAACTACTCCTTGAGCCATGAGCTCGTCAATAATTTTGGATAAGGCTGCTACAGCCTCAGGTGGCAATCTGTACTGTCTGATTCGGGGTAACACTACACCTGGTTTGAGAGTCACACGATGGGGTGTGATTTGCATGTAACCTACATCAGTTGGACCTTGCGCCCATAAATGCTGCGGAACATTAGACAATCTGGAATCAAAATCTCGTAATACATAGTGACCCTTGAAGTCACGTAGGAACAGACGTATTCCCTCTGGGGAACAGCAAATAACTGCACCTAACTCTTTCAGTGTTTTAATGCCTAATAGGTTTTCTGGACATGACTTAGTAAGTAACAGATCAGTAGTACGGGACAATGGACCTACTTCTAGAGTAACTGGCTTAGATATCTCATTAACTATTGGCTTTCCTGAAAATCCAAGGGAAACATTTCTTGAGCCTGAGAGCGGAGCCCCTGGAACTTCGGCGTGACTAATTGTGGTCCTACTTGCCCCTGTATCGATCAAAAACTTTCTGTCTTTCCCTAATACTTGACTGTGAACATAGGGACCTTCTTGATCTACAGGTATCTCGATGAGAGGCAAGCCTACCTCCCTCTCTAGGCTGTTTCATGAATACTGCTGGTACTCTGGATACTCGGACTGTGCATACTGGTACATCTGCGATGTAACGTGCTGTGTTGCAGCAATAGGCTGCGGTGCGGGAACTGTCTGTGGTGCATTCTGTGACTGAGGAGTCTGTGAAACTTGTTCTTGTCTAGGCGGACGTGGTCTTTCTTTAGTCTTACCAGTAGCTATGTTGTGTTTCAGAACTGCACACTCGTTTATAAAATGACCTGGCTGTTTACAATAATTGCAGTTCCCTTTAACGGGAGCTGCAGGATGACTGGCTTGATTCGGACCCCTCTTCTGACTGTCTTGAGGAACAGATTGTGCAACTAGCACTTTCATTTTCGTGTCTTTCATACGTTTTCTCTCGTGTTCTTGCTCTTCTCTAATTCTATTCTGGTGATACTGGAGCATCTGGAGCATCTGGGACGGGGTATTTGCTTGCCAGGTGCTTTCGACTTTCAAAACTCGATTTTTAATTTGTGGACTTGAATTCTCGACTAATTTGGTAACAAAAAGATGAGGGTATGACTCACTACTTGTCTTGAGACCACTGTTGATACTGAAACATTTTTCAAATCTAGAATAAAAATCACTAATATCTTCATCTTGTTTCTGTTTACAGGCTGAGATTGCATCCCAGTCTTCTTTTCTCGTTGTCAATAATCTGGGTAAAACTTGAATCAGTAATTCTGGTAATTCTTTACATTTATCTCCAAGACCGGTACCTGGTACTCGTGCCTTGTCTTCAGCTTCTAGAGCTGCCCAATCGATCTTTTTCTCTCCCACCTCCCATTCTTTTTCTTTTAACTTTTCATACACCCCTGCGGGTAACAGGACCTTTAACATTTTAATGATATCTGGGTAAGTATATTCTCCCATACGGAACATGTCTTTTAATTCTCTATGGAACCCTGCTGGATCTTTGTCATGACAGGGAATTAATTTCTTCATTTCAAGAAGTTCCATCTTTGAAATCGGAGTGTATACAAACACTCGTTGCATTACGCCACCCGCCCCTTGGACTGGGTGGACTTCTCGTAACGGATTCTGTCTGTCTATGTAGAATGATTTACTTTCTGGGGGTGAGACATGAACAAAATGCGGGTTCAGAAACGTTCTATATTTGTGGCGCTGTTCTAGAATGACACTAATTAAATCGGTACCTAGACCTCTCCATCTATACTGGAGTAACTCGTTCAGGATATCATGCAACGGACCTGGATCAGAATGTTGACCCTCATACAAAGTAATGAGGTGCTGGATCATGTACGTACCCACCAGTCGCTGCTCGGCTGGGGGCAGTTTCAGAAACATTTGTGCCACTATTTCGTCTGGAAAAGTGGTAGAATCAGTAATCCATCGGACTGCTGATCGGGCTAGTTCTTGTTCATGCATGGTACTTAACTCGCTATAACCGATTCGTGATTTCAGAATGTGATCGGTAGCTTGAAATACTTGTTCTAGAGAACCTTGTTCTGATGCTGGATGATGAAAAATAGACTTGTGTTCTAGACGTAAATGGCGATCTGGAAATCTGGATTTTCCTACATACGCTATTCTGGCGGGATTCTCGTTCTCTTCCTCTTCAGGATCAGAGATACTTTCTTTCTCGCTTACTTGTGCTGCTTTACGCTGGTCGTGTAACCTTATTATTTCTTTACGAATTTTCTTGTACATACTCTCCATGGCACCGACGGTCTTGTGCTTACCCTCGGCTATATTATCACTCCACCTTGTCAGGATTCTCATTTCGGCGGGATCTTTAGACGGGTAATCTTGTTCTCTTATTAGACAATTGATCAGGAACTTTAATATCATGAGCTGAATCTCGGCTTTTCTTTGAGACATAATCTCGCCAATACTTTCTGGATCATCCCCTGTACGGATGAAACGATATATTCTGTCTAGATCTTCTTTCATATTCGGTAAGGTGACCAGATACTCGGCCACCTTTCTTACGCGAAATGAATATAAAACCATATTATCCTCGCCTGGGACTGGATCATAGCAACATTCGGCAAGGGATTTTCTTATTTCTGCAACAGACTGATATCTAGGCGTACGCTGTGATGCTTGTGCATGTAATTCGGCTAACGTTAAACGCTTGTGTGGCGGCGGGGTTTGAGGAGGACCTCCTCCTGCGGCCCCTAGACTGGAGTCGTCTACTGAGGCTCTACGTCCTGGCAGAGTGGGAAATGGAACTGTAGGCTGGACCGGGGGTACCGTAACAGGTACTCCGGTGTCTGGAGGAGCGGGAAGTGCCTGATTTGCAGGGACTGGCGGAGCGCGAACAGGATTCGCATATTCTGGGACTGTGTCGTCCAAATAGGACGAAATAAAAATATCAGCTGCGGTCTGTTTGTGACGTAGCTTAGTCGGAACTAATGGTGGCGGGAAATTACTGGATGCCTCTGGGGTCGCTTTTGGCAAACCTTCGGCAAGGAGAGGATACATACCCCTAATAAGGGCATGCCTCTGTCTGTCTGACTGTTCGGCTTTGACTTGTTCACCTATCTCGATTAATTCTCTTTCTTGGGCTCGTTCCTGGGATTCTCTACTTAACTCCGACTTTCTGACTTCCTTTTCGGTTCTTCTATGCGCTTCTTTACGCCATAACTCGATGGCATCTTTCTGTGACTGTCTGGCTTTCTTTTTCCATAATGCTTCTTCTACTCTCATGATACATTCGGCATCCCATGTACCCGATACGGGCCATCTATACTTTTCTTCTAACTGTTTGGTATACTCTACCCATAAATCTAGATACATTATGGCGCTTATGCCATGTTTCTGATACATAAAGTGACCTGGACTGTCCCTAGGTGGGACAGGAACTGCTTCTTCTAATAAACCCTTTCTAGTTTTTAACTGACGTAACTTGGAAAAGAGCGCCATTGTAAACTTGAATCGGAACATAATACAATACACGAAAAACAATAACAATTGGGAAAACAATTCAGGCATACCACGACATTGGAAAGACATTAAACAACATTATAAATAACAGTTCGAACAGAATATTACCTGGAATACTGAGAACAGAACAGAACAGAATGTCTCGAGAACGGAACAGACTAGAATTACTGGATGCACTGCTGTAACAGTACGGAACATACCGGTCCCATAAAGGGACGCATCAAGACCCGTATCCACCTAGGTGAACACTTCGTTTGTGAGTCTGGGCACCACCAACCCACGGACCAGGAGTCAATTTAGATTGGTCCTGTCTAGATACTACCCCAGCAATGGTACTCACCGGGCAGCACGGAACGGAAGGCCTCGGACGGGACTGGACTGCTACGACGACGAACTTCGGACTTCGGACTTCAGTTACGGGTGGGCCTCCGGATACCTCGGACCTTGGACTCTCGGCTTGGGCTCTGGTCGGGACTCGCCGCGTTCCTCCACCGTCTCGTTCGGATGCTGGACCGCCTCCTCCGTCTCCTCCGTGGGCCTGAGGGATACTTGAAGCAGAAATATCTGCACGTGGCCGGTATGGTTCCGTCACGGCTGCAGAGGGTCAGGGGGTCGGCGTGGCTTCACCGACGCGTGGGGAAAGGGCAAGTTCCTGTTCGGGCGCCATTATGTGGTATATAAATAAACAATACCGGATCTATTTTTGAATGAATGAATGAATAACAGATAGCTCAATAAAATAAGAGTCAAGATTCGAGGTAGTAGGAGTTTCTGCAGGTTTATTACAGCATAAGTACAGGATCAGGACAACCTGCATAGAACAGGGGTAACAGGGCCCGGCAGCTGCCGGGGCTGGGTCAGGAATGAGCGCGCTAACTTTTAATAACAATACATCAACTTATATACATAGCGCAAACACATAGCATTACATTGCAGTAGGCGTAGCAGTGGGTGGAGCAGAAGGCGTGACGTGTAGCAGTCGCGAAAGATAACAGTAAAAAGAGGTGTAACTGGGAGTATACATAGACATGTGATGCAAACGTAACAGAATATGTCATGAAATGGGCGGAAACATAGGAGGGGGCTACCTAAGGAGCCGGGACCTCTAACCTAATGGTGCGCGAAAACTGGCAATGACGTATTACTAGGAGAAGCTGGGGGCTACGAACTCTGTGCTAGGAGCAGAGACTAGAGTCTGGAGGGTCGGAGCGACATGTACCTAAACCCTATCTGGTATCTGATGTTTAGGGAACATGTTGATATAAACTAGAAGTCATGAGGGGAGAAGCTAACTTGACTCTAAGACTGGACCATGCATTATTCTACATGAAATGCGTGATGAGGAATATTAAATGACCATTAAATACAGTATTTCTCTAACATGGAGACGAGAAGGCTAGACAATGACGGAAACTATTGATGCAGTTCAGTAGCTTAGGAATGCAGAAGAGGAGGACTGAACTGATAGCTGGAACTATAACATACTTTTGGCAGACTCAGAGGCAGAGCCAAGCTGCACCGGGCACTGCGAGGCAGGAAGTAAGTGAAGGGTCGAGGATACAGGTGGGGGCTGTATCGCTCCTCAGCGAGGCTTTCAGGAGACAGGAGCTGAATCTGATGTCCGGGCCCTTTTGAGGCCTGGAAACGGGGACTTTACAATGGAATAACGTGCACACTGAGAAACGTGGCAACATTACTTTACATAGGCCTGATATTCGTAGTATTCACGAGGACTGGAAAACGACATACCAGAGGTGGACACAACTGTAATTGCGTCATTAATCAGACATGGGGAATAACATATGCATATTGGTCATGCACACATAACATATGATGGATGAGGCGTAGGGACACAGAACATGGCAAAATTTACTTTTCCACAGACCTTAGGGGCCTTACACCGGGGAATAAGGTTGGAGGACATGCAAATAAAGTCGATTACAGTATTTGCGTTCCTGCCCGTAAACGTGGGGATTGTATCACCTAGATAATTCTTTGCGTTGGCCAGAATTTCCATATCATGGGAGGCCAGGAGTTTATTCAAGGACTCCCCATAGTGAATATGTGGAAAATGAAGCTCAACATCCCCAAAATGGTTCGTAATCCCACAGACCCTTTGGTTGGAGAGGGGACAAACAGCAGTATTGAAATTCCCTGCCCAAATAAAATCAAAAACAACATTAGATCCCCTAGTAATATCATCCAGGGCACTCTCCAGGGCAGTTACCACCAGGTGCCTGGAGCTATCGAAAATATTATTATAAAAATTGATTAATAGAATATTTCTACCATGCGCCTGATAAAGCCATAAAATCTGGGAATGAGCCCCAACCAGTACGTGTTTCTTCACAGTGATAGGAAGTTTTACAGGTAGCAATACCAGGAGCCCTCCCTTAGCTCTACCAGAAGGGGAAGCCACAGCGGGTAAATGATATGAGACAAAACCTTTGTAACTAGTTAGGCCTTTACACCAAGTTTCCTGGAAACAAATTATATCAAAAGTGTTAACAAACTCGGGCTAGCCCTGGAAGTCATCCTTTGACGCTAATCCTGCGATATTCCAGCTAGCAATTAAACATGACGGAGGTCCAGTGGCTTCGTCAGATCTAATAGTGGGTAGGCTTAATAGATCAGTCCCGGGCAATGCGCTTGTGGAAGGTGGGATTACCCGCTGCTCTACCTCTGCCAACGTACCATCACTGCGGTCGCCATTAGCGACCCCAAGACTAGATGTGGTACTAAAGTTGCCACTTTCACGTACGTTAGCTAAATTTTCTGCTATTTCAACCCCCCTCCCCGGCCCCAAGGAGAGGGGCTACTACCCCAAATAGAGAATGGGACAGGTCAGATTCCAGTCAATCATTAAGGTCTAAGCCACTCAAAAGTTCGTATCGGTTAGATGTGGCAACCTCAAAGCCGGTGGGCATGTTAAAACCTCTACCTCTACCCCTTGTAGGATCATTGGCGGGCTCGTGGCTTAAATGCCTATAGAAGTATCCCAGTGGTCAAAGTGAAATTCCCTGTTCGTGATGGGGTAGGGAAGTAGCTCTTAACAATGCAGTGGTGGCGAGATGGGGGCTTCGGAAATTTACAATAATACAATCGCCACTAATATATATGTGAACTGCCTATCCAGTTAGTTCTTCTGGTAGTTAAGATCTGGTCTGATAATGCCACTGGGAAACCACACTCTCGATTAAGCCATGACACCGTTTTGTTCTTCAATGATTCATGAGATTCTGGGTTATTTGGGTTCCCGGTCACTCTTTCTGGTGGGATGTTTGTCAAGACTGCCACATACGGTGCACAGTCTGATGGTAGATCAGGCTGTGAATTGACAAGAAGTTTAGTCTTCCCTTCGGTTGGCCCCCGGCTTTTTCTCTGGGGCTATTATAGTTGCTGTATCTCTACATACTGTTAGCGGGGGTTTAGTTGCGGGTGGAGCTACTGCACATGATCCCCGAATGGGAGCCTTAGATGTCTCATTGTTAACTCCCGAATCCTTATCTACTACTTGGGTTCTAGCACTTAAATCCATATAAGGTCCCAAAAGGCCTCCTAATCTAACCACTTCCGCTGTGATAAAATCAAGTTTGTCCAATAAAGGTTTAACTATCTTGTCGATCTTACTATCTATTATGCCAATCAGAAAATCTAGTTGCTCAGTATCTATTTTGACCGGGGTATTATTGGATATTAGGTCAGAATCACAGACAACATTATTAGGTGGCGAATCTACTCTTTTTTTATTTCTGTTTCCCCCCCCCGTTTGGATTGAGTGTTCCTACTAATGTTTCTACTTGATCTGAGTACTCTCTGCACTCTAGGTACCGGGGAGCATTGGACTGGAGAATCATGGGGAACGTCCGATGAAGCCTGATTAATAGCTAGATCGGTAGGTACCACCATAGGTGAATTTACTGCATGGTCATGATTACAACTAACATCCAGTGGCGAAATAGACAGGGAAATAGATGGTATAGGCGAAGTAGGTTATGAGGCTTTGGGGCTCCCCCGACCCATTGACAATCGCCGATCTTTGTTAATATTGTCAACCACTTTGACAAGATAATTATCCAGTGTGGCTGGACTGGGAGGGTTATTACCAGATTTTACTTTAGACATAGTTATTATCCAAGGTCCTCAAACAACCAATTCACGATTAACACAACTTGATTTCAGAACTATGCTACTAGTGGGCTTACTACGACTCTTTCCCTCGAACCTTAAAAACAATCCTAAATATAAACAAAATGGATTAAAATCTCACATGTACGTGTTTGGAAGGCTCTGCAACCCCGTCTGAACATGCAATGTCCACGAAAACAACAACCAAAGTCCGTGTCCCTGCCTCGTTCTGTCACAGACTGTCTGCCCTTTGTCCGGGCTTTGTCCGGGCTTTGTCCGGCTCGACCCGCGCTGCGGGAGCCGGAAGTGACTATAACTACAGGTAAGCGGGGGGGAGGGCTCCTCGCAGGTGCAGTCACGCACTGAATCCTGGTCTCTCAAGTCCCGTGCGGAGTAAGTCTTTGGCAGATTCGGCCCCCTCCCCTGTTAGGAACTGATGGCCCTCTGAATAGAGCCCCTCTGATGATGAAAATAGCTCTGGTGTCCAGTAACACACCGGACGAAGCGGGACCCAATGACTCAGCTTCTCTGCTATAACTGCAAACAGAAAGATGATGACAACTGGGTGCCCACTCGAAAATCCTGGGACACCACCTGTTGCTGAACGTAGCCTGACAGTCATCTGACAGTGACCAGCAGTGACCAGCAGGACCAAAGTCAATCACACCATTAAGGCACAGGCGGGCACAGGCGGGGCACAGGCAGGGTAAAGATAAGTCATGGCAGATTAGAAAAAAAAGACAGGAGTGAGGCAGAAAGAACTTAAACAGCAGTCCCAGTCGAAGATGTGCAAAAGAAAAAAACCCAACAAAAAAAAGCGGCAGAGTCTCGGCACAGTCCTAACACAGTCCCCGGTTGCGTGATCCAACCCCCGAGGGCAGACTCACTTGCTCTCCTTGTGTCGACCGCGTCCCTCTTCCATTACGCTCTTCACCTTTGCCCCACCCTGCTCAGTTTTTCTCAGCCTCAGCCCAGCTCGGCTTAGGCTCGGGCTCAGGCGCGATTCAATCTCGGCGCATCGACCCCCCGGAAATGCGAGCAGGCGTCCGGACAGGTGAGCGGTCGGGTGAATGAATGTCAGGGACTTCTGAAATGGGTCGGGAATCGGGAACCGGGAACCGGCCAGCCGCTGGTTTTTTTCGCGGGCACACAACATTCAGCATTCAACGTTCAGCGCTCATCAGTCTTTCAGTGCACGAGCGGCCAGCACACGAGCGGCCATGATCTAGGGGCGGAGACTCTGCTTTTCCTCCTCTCGCTGTATGCTCCGTCCTGGTTGTCATGGAATCACTAATCCATAAATCAATTTTACAATAGGGAGCACTTGCACTGTGGCACTTGACCGCAGTGGCACAGTGCCCAAAGCATTCAACACCAGCAAAAACACATGAGGCAACAGCAAAAATAGAAGGGAGACCCACGCCAAGGTGCCAGGTCTAACACCAATTAACAAGCATTTTGAAACAGTCTTGTGCCTGCCATTTCAACCTGCCAAAATAAACCTCTTGCCAGTCCTAACTATTTGTTAAAAAAAATATAGGTTACCCCTATGGTACTCCCTAAATAGCCCATTGGGCAGGATGCACTTACTTAAAAAGTGGGACATGTACTTTTAAGTTTTACACATACTGGTATTAAGAAACTCTCTCCCATAGGATAACATTGAGTTACCTTATTAAATTTAATAAGAAAGTAGGAATGTTGAGTTTTGTCTCTAAGGACTTGTAATCTTAAGCCCTCTTTAACTGTAAAGCCAGAGTCTATGTCAAACGTCTGAAAATGCTACTTTAAAGTTGCAATTTTCTTGTCCAAACCACTTGGTACCTGCGGCCTATATTCTGTGTCACATGACTAGGGGCCTTATTATGAGTTTGTCTGCCTGTCCCCAATTGGAAACCCAGTGGTTGGCAGTCTGCTGGTGGCTTCGGGGGTCCAGCAGTGGTCTTCAGGGAGGCTATCCAGCCAACTCTTAATATGGTGGTTTGACCAACGATATCTCTACGCTCGAACCATTACCACCGATACGGCGGTCCAAGGGACCCCTAAACTCGTAACAAGGCCCTTCAAGTAGGTTGGCAGTTGGCTTTTGTGTCTCCCTCCCAGATATTGACACAAAAGAAAATTGGTGTTGGCAGGATGAGACATCTCTGTCAGGATGACTGGGGGAGCTGTAACCTACTATACTTCCGCATCAAAGGGATTGATCCAGCACACTCAGAAAGAATATCACACTAGTCTATTGTGAACCCAGACAATCCAGCGAGTTAACTTGAGAAGCTTCTCTCACTTCAAAGTGGGCGCCAGGCATAACTATTGGACACTCAGACCCAATGCTTCATATCACCTCTGCACCTGTGCTGCCAGAAGGTGAGCCCAGCTGCTCTCCTATCATACTACTCTGCTGTGAGAAGAGCTGCTCTACTGTCAGTCTGCCTGATGAGGAAGTACTGATTATGTACCTTAAACCTAAGACCACCAAGGTGACTCCAAGGGCTTGTTTACTCACCTCTGGTTCTGAGATACAGGGACACAACAGGCTCCTTTGCGCTGGTACAGTTTGACGCATCCTGATGCAGGACAGCACATTGCACCTTCAGTTTGATGGCTCTTCAATCACTGACACAGTGCAACACACCAAATGCAGACAACAGTTGTTGACATTTGAGTAGGGTTTCTTCGCTTCAGCCAATAACCAATCACCCAATTTCTCACAGACATGAAGGGAGACAAATGTTTTAGTACCAGTGACTCCTTTGTCAGTGCAAGTCTGTTCATCTGCTCTCACAAAAGCCACAAAACCATATCTCCTGTTGCTGAATGAGCATAGCTTTCACAGGCTTGTCATTAACTTGTGATCTGCAGAGCTACTGCTGGAGGGTAATTTGGGATATTCAACATATATTTTTCACCTAAGCCACAGCTACAGGGGCAGGAGGCTTCTAACCCACATAGGAGATATCTAAGCATGCGTTACTGACCCATATAGGAGATACATGTGCATAAGTTACAGCTAAGAAAGGGTGAAAGACGGGAGGTTCCCTCAGTGCTCACCTGATAATTAACACATTATATTTAATGCAAAAAAATAGAAGTGATCCACACAAAGGAGGAATGTTCACCGAGTTGTGGGGGTTTGAGAACATAACGGAGTTAGCCACATCTGAAAATAAGTTTATGAGAGATCTGGTGGCCCTCCCAGTTTCCACCCCGTTAATCCCACTACGGTTATACCTGGGTAGGCGTCCCCTCAAAGATATAGTGTGTCTGCGCCCACTACTTTTTTGGGTGCGCCTAAGGACCCGGGAACTCTCTAACTATGCTGCAGTTCTAGATGAGCTTATCTTGCTCAACACAGGTAACAAGATCAAGTGGTTGTTCAACCTGAGACAGTTGGTTGTGCAACTGGGCTTAAGTGATTCATGGACAAGCCAAACACCGCCCCCTAAGTCAGCGATCAAGAAGCTCTACTGGGACTGGGTACAGGAGATGGCCATACGCAGAAGTGAAGGGGGCCCTCTCTCCCAGCGATTCCTTGAGATCAAATGGATAAGAAAACTTGAACCCTTCTTAGACTTCATAGAGAAACCTCTGGACAGATCACTTTACCTAAAACTCAGGCTCGGGACTTTACCGGTGAACAATTTCTCTTCCGGGTGGAAAAACCTAGGTGTTTTATCTGAAGCCTGTCCTGGATGTGCAGCCCCCAATAAGTCTGTGGTGCATTTTCTTTTTGCCTGTCCGGCATATAGGGTTGCCAGGAAGATATGGTTAAAACCACTATGCATGGGGTTGGGCCTTAGATGTCACAAAATGGCCCTACGGGTCCTCTGCACTGATACGTCTTCTATCGCTATGGTGTGTGGGGTAGCTAAATATTTGGGTAGTGCATGGCAGACACGCACAAGGAGGGCCAAGCCTACCCCCCATTTAACCTAACCGCCAGATGGCCCCATGGCAGGAAGTGCCTTTTTATGGTTCTTACGTAATTGTTTTTAGTGTTTATTTTAGAGATTTAAAAAACTGAGTAGTATGTGATGTTGTATGTATATATAGGATTGGTGGGTCCCTGCTCTCTTATCTTTTTAATGTACTGTATAAATTGTATACTTTAATGATGAAATTTTTTATCGAATAAAGTAAATACAGCAATGGAATGCTCTATTACTTACCGGTAATCTTCATTACTCCTGGTCCCGTTGTCCTCGGCCCATTCAGAAACTTATGGAGATAACCATCTTCCAGACAGAAAATAAAAACAAGAGGAATGCTGGGATATCCCTACTGCCCCTCCCCCCGGGAGTATAAAGGTAGGATCTACCCAGCAGCCCTCCTGTACAAACAAGCCCAGACAGGAAGGCCGGCCGCCCGGGAGGGAGGGAGGGGCGTATGAATGGGCCGAGGACAACGGGACCAGGAGTAATGAAGATTACCGGTAAGTAATAGAGCATTACCCCCAGGTCCCTTATGTCCTCGGCCCATTCAGAAACTTATGGAGAAATACCAAAGCAGAAAAAGCCGGCCTTCCCAACCCAACAGAAGCCAACCCAGGAAACCACACCAAGGCTGCAACCGCAGAAGGAAAAAGGAAGAACCGGGGAAACCCCAGGCAGAGTCCCCGACAAGAGGGACCCCCACCAGACCAGCAGACACCCCACAAGAGCAAGGGCGCACAGCCAGACGACCAGACCGGCCACCACAGAGGCCAACCAGCCCACCGCAGGAACACCCGACAGCCAACCAGCGAGAGGGTGAGCACAGACACCCAAGCCACCACAGGCAAGGGGACAACAGCAGAAGAGAGGCCAAACAAAGAGAAAGGCCAAGAGCCACCAGGCCAACAAGCCAGAAACGGGCAGAAGAAGACAACCCACGCAAGAACAGGCAGGAGACAAGCGGACCAGAGGAACCAAAGACCCAACAAAGAAGAACAGCGGAAGCCCACCAGAACCCAACCCGGAAGGCAAGACCGAGCCCAAGGCCAGGGAAAGAGAGAAAACCCAGACACCAGGGAACGAAGAGCAAACCCCAGGAAGCCAAGCCACCAGGTCCCGCAAGACGAGGACACAAGGCAAAGGGAACCAGCACCTCCAGGAAACCCGAGCAGGAACAACCAACAAGGGCAACCAACCAGGACAAAGAGACCCGGAAAAAGAGGAAAGGGAACCGAAGAAACCCCAGGAACCCCAAAACAGAACTCCAGCCAAAGCGGAGGAAATGGGAGCAGGAACCAACAGCCCGAAGAAGGCAAACCTGAACACCAAAGCAGGAGTGCGACCGGACGGGCCAAGGACCCGGAGGACCCAAGACAACAGCAAGGGAACCACGAAGGACACAACAACCACAGCCAAGCCAAGCCAAACCAGAGACAGGCCAGGCACAAAGACCCCAAACAGCCCAAGCAAAGGACCGGGGCAGAAACCCAGAGGCCAGAGAGACAGAGGCAAAACCACCCCAGAGGACCCCACAGAAGCAACCGCAGCCAGGGAGGAAAGCACAAGCAAACCACACCCCACAGCCCGGCAAGACCCAAGGCAGGGCACGCACAGGGGACGAACCCCGCACGGCGAAAAGCCGCAACCAAGGATACAGACAGGAAGCCAAAGCCGAAGCCCAAGCAACCCGCAGAACCAACCCGAAACAAGGGAAGGACAAAGAGGGCAAGACCCCAACAGAGCACAGGCCCGAGAGCCAACAGCCCCGCCGAAGCCCCAACGAACCCCAGAAGAGGCAAGAAGGGAAAACAAGAAGGCAACAGTGTGACGGCCAGAAACAAGAATCAGACCGGAACACACCACACCCACAAGCAACCGGAACCCCACGACACAGGGACCAGCCACCCCACAGGCAGACAGGACACCCGCAAAGAAGTGCCAAGCCACCCATGAAACGCCCAGAAGAGACACAACCAGGCAGCCCAGGACCGCAGAAAGAGCACAACCAGGCAACCCAGAGCAGGACGCACAAACAGAAGGCAGACCAGCCCAGAACAGGAGCCAACAGGGAGGAAGCCCAAGGCAACAGGCCACCACAGAAAGCCACGGCCGAAAGCCAAGCAGAAGCAAACGCAGGCCACAGCAACCAGCGCAGCGCGCCCCCCACACGGCCAAGCAACGGGGAGACGCGCAGAGCGGCCCGGAAGAAACGGGGAGGCGGCGCCCCCGCCCCAAAGGGCCGAGAAACCGGAACACCGGCCAGGAGGAAGCCATGCCGCCCAGCAAGCCCGGCAGGCCGGGAGGCAGACCCAGCAGACATCCTGCGAGACAAAAACCCACAGGCCCAGGAGAGGCAACAACAACGGCCACCCCGCACCACCACCAAAACCAGAAGAGGCAGGGAAGAAAACCAAAGGAAGAAGCCAACCGCACCCCGCAGCTCCAGGCGGCCAGGCAGAAACCAACCAGGCCAGACCAAGCAACCGAGCAGCCATCGGAGCGCGGGAACAACACACCAACCCCGAGAATAGGAGGCATGACAGGACCCGGCAGCCGTCAGGAGGCCCCAGGCAGTCAACACAGCAGACATAGGAGGGGATGCCAGGAAACAGCAGAACCCAGCAAAGGGAAGGCCACAGCACCAGAAGGACCAAGCAGGCCCCCACCACGCACCACGCCCGACAACACGCGCAGGCCGGGAGGAACAGAACAGCCGTACCCAAGGCAGCACAAGCCACCCAAGCAGAGGCAGAGGGGAGAGAGCACCCCAAAGAACCAACAGCACCAACGAGAGGAACCAGGCGCAGCCAAGGAAAAGGAGGAATAGGACCAGGAACCAGGAGCCCAAAAAAAACGGACAACTACACAGAGGCCAGGAAGGGGAGAAACAGGACCCCCAGGCAGGGCAGAGGCCACAACAGCCAGCCCGCAGCGGAGGCAAGGCCACCAATGAAGAATAGCACGGCAAGCCCACCGAAACGAGGGGAGCCCACAGGAACCCCCCCCCCCACCGCGCAGCGGCCCCAGAAGCATGAACAACGACCCACCACCAGACGGGGCAGAGAGCCGGAAGCAGAAGGCAACTCAATCAGGCCGCCTCAGTAGAAAAAGAAGCGACATCGACACCGGAGCACCAGAGGGCAAGGCGCAAGCAAGCAGGCAGGAAAACCCCAACCATACAGGGAACCCAAGAGCAAGCAAAGGCAGGAGCAGCGAAAAGAACCAGACACCATAGAGGCGACCGGGACCCCCTCCAGCCCGCGGCAGCCAAAAATGGAAAGGGCAAACACCCCCAGAGGCGCCAAGACCCAAAGCCGCACAAGGGACCGGAGGACCGACAGAGGGCAAAGCGCCAACCAATACAGCAAAAGAAAATGCCAGTCAAGGCAACCCAGGAGGCGGACGAGCAGCAGCACGGCAGCGAGGAGCCTACAACAAGGACAAAGGCACCCACACCCAGCCGCAGCGAAACAGCCAGGCAACAAAAACAAGGAACGTACCCCGCACAGTGACACACCCAGACCCCTGCACAACAAGCGTACAGCAAGGCCAAAGGAAACCGCACACCCAGAAGGGAAGAGGGCCACAGAGCCACCAGACCCAGCACAATACAGACGCCAAAGAACCGCCAAACAAGCCATCACGGCAGGCAGCAGCTCACACACCCAACCAGACCCGGGCGCAAGAAAGCACACCAGAAAACCGGGACCCAAACCCCCACGCCGCAAACGCAAGCGTGTCGAGAGGACAGGAGGCCTGAACCAAGGGTGGCAGAACAAAAGGCGGCAGAGCCCAAGACAAGAGGGCAAGACCGACAGTGAGCCAGGGATAGAGCAGCCCTCACCACAGCGGCAGGCAGCACACCCCCCAGACCCGGGCCCAACAGAACACGGGACAAGCAGTGCAGGAGCAAAAAAACCCTGCCGCATACCCCCAACCAAGAACGCCCACGACGAGGTGAGCAGAGGGGGCGCAGGGCAGCATGTATCGCAGCACCCACACAAAAGGAAGCTCCGGACATAAGGAAACCTCCGGGACCAGAGCCAGCAGCCAAGAGGGCAGACCAGAAAGCCCCTTGTTATGTTGTTCCTTAATAAACTACACCATTCAACATAATTTGTGTAGTATTCAACGTCACACCCCTGCAAACATGAAAATGAGCATCAGGACAACAAAGGACTAGGAGGCATCCAAACGCTGGTAACACAGTCAACACAAGCCGTAAAAGCAGACTGCAAAGCCACACTGCACGAACACACCGCAGGCAGAGAAGCATCAACTGAGCAGCCACCGGGTGGACAGGCAGAAAAAGCAGCCCGAGATCGAGCAACACGCTCCGAAGCAGGCCACATCAGCAGCGGCAGCCTCGAGACATCCGGCATAGAACACAAACAGCACCACCGAAGTTGTGTATAGAGGAAGCAGGTGCCGGACCGGCAGCGTTGTACTGAGACACCCAGCCCAAGTGCGGAGATGGACAGCAGCACTACACACTCACATAGGGTAAAAAACACCGCAAAGCGGGACTCACCCGGAGCGGGGGCCCGAGCAGCAACAGAAAGGCCCCCACACCAACAGCCGGATCCGGGAACGAAGAGCCAGCGCAGCGCGTCTCCCACCCGGCCAGGCTCGGGGAGACGCGCACAGTGACCCGGAAGCAACCGGGAGGCGGCGCACCAGCCGCAAAGGGCCGGAAACCCGGAACAACGGCCGTGAAGAAGTCAATCCCCCCCCAGCAAGCCCGGCAGGCCGGGGGGGGAGACACATCAGGAAATCCAACCCCTGCCCGCGAAGCCAGGCAGCCGGGCAGGAGGAGCCAGAAGAGTCTGCACGCCACTCAAGCCCAGCAGGAGCCGGTGCAGCCCCTCATCACCAACAGCATCCAACAGCCATTCTGTCGAAGACAGAAAAAAAGAACAGGAGGGCTGCTGGGTAGATCCTACCTTTATACTCCCGGGGGGAGGGGCAGTAGGGATATCCCAGCATTCCTCTTGTTTTTATTTTCTGTCTGGAAGATGGTTATCTCCATAAGTTTCTGAATGGGCCGAGGACATAAGGGACCTGGGGGTAATGTTCACCGTTCATCCACAAATAAAAACCCTAAGCAAGATACTGTGCATATTCGTATAAATCCAATTGGCACACACTGATCGTTTGAATGTTCATTTTGTAATCACAATAAACTCTTCAGTTAATACATTCTTTAACATTTTGAACTCCACCCATCAATTATTATTTCAGTTCTTGGACTCCACAAGACATTTTTTTTGCTTGTTCACAAAGCTGATTCTTCCCAGTAGCCAACACGTATTCCGACGAGATTATTGACTTCGTCAGGGCTACAAAATGCAGAAGATTTTCTAAACTACACATTAAAAAATGTTATATTATAATGCAACCCTAATTGCCACGATTAATAAATGTCGGTGTATTTTACAGCATGTCTACAATGTAGACACGTGCATGCGCACAACGTGGGCAGATGTGAAAACACATATATCACCATACAATTACATCTATTAATAAAGTCAAAGGAATTGTGTTATTAGTCAAGGGAAGATGGGTGTCCATAGAAAATAACAACACCTTCTGATATACCATTGACTAACCAATATAATTCTGTATTTCATAGAAATCACAGGGCTAGGGTAATCTAATTCTAGAACCCACATGCAGGGGAAGAGCAAAAATGGGGCATTAGGCCCTTTACCTTGTTGTCTCTAAAAAACTCAGACTAATTGCACAGCTGTGTCATTAATGAAGATCCCAATTCCACCTGTGCAATGTAGAAGTTATTTTTGTCAGTAAACTCGTCTGTCAAGATATATATATCGGGGCGTGACTTGGGCGCTGTTCGGGATGGCAGCCGGTTGATCTCACTCCCGACCGAGATCGAAACCAGATGAGAGGAGCGGCGTATGGAGACCTCTACGGTGACTCATGGACTCATCTTTCGTCATCGGAATGCCTTCTCCTTTCAGGGACATTATTTTATTTCCACGGTGAGCCCGCTAACGCCTGAAGTCCGCCTTTGTTATGCGGCGTGCTCCCTCTGTGGATCGCGGACGTCATCTTGTGCCTTTTTGCGCAGCTACTTGCACCATTAACTATGCCGCCTTGACTGCAATGACTGTGGTTTCTTTGAGGAGGAAAAAAGCCAGCTAGTTTCCTCAGCATTTATGCCTCACTGTATTAAAATCAACTTTGCTCGGTGAAGTGCGTCATTTTTCCAACCAACTGCCATTTTGTGTTTCCTGCTATTTTGGCTTCAGAGCGACAACCAGCTTCCTCAGAATATTTTGTTTTTGCCTGCAATGCCTGTAATTTGTGTGAGGAGGTCTGGGGTCACTTATTTCCTCATGTATTCTTTCCCTTGGCTCTAAGCTTTGCCTGTGAAGTGATTACTTTATACATGAGACTGTCACGTTGTTTTTCTGCATTATTTGACCCTAAGTTACAGTTTTCTTAAGTGGTTTTTCTACCTGAGCAATACTTGGCAGTACTATTCACTGACATTTTCTTTGCCACATGTACTTTTGCATAATATTTCTCCACATGGAATAATCTCTTTTGTGCACAGTTTCCTGTAATACCTAATTCTACATCAGATCAATGTGTGAAGACTTTCATATGCTTGGACTCGTTTACTATGCTGGTACTATGCTGGTTCCTCCTCTTGAACTTTATCTTTTTGATGGGGTGCTCATCTTTTAACACAAAGCTATTTGTCACCTTACAATCCTCACATGTCTGTTCAACTGAGAAGCTACAAGCATTCAGTTTGCTCCACCTTGGTTTGTTTACATGCAACTTTTTCTCAATGACTCATGTTCTAACTGTTTTTTTGGCTGACTGGCAGATATAATCTAGTGCAGTGTGGTAATATTAATATTCCTTTTCTCTCATGCAGACAGCAGGTTCAACAGTCACTGCACTTTTTCCATTTTGCTCACTACGAGACCTGCTTTTTGTAGCCTCCACTTACTCTTATATTACTTCAACTTACATGGTGCCTTCTTCTTCATTGGGTCAAATGAATCCCTCAGCAAGTATGGCCTTCTCCCGCAAGGACACTAGTCAAATCACTCCTTCAAAACATAACCGGAAGGAGTCTAGTTCACCTACCAAGTCACTATTACCTATATCATTGGAGGATCTCATGGAGGAGATAAGAATTCTCAAGCCCTTTGTTACGGACACTAACGCCACTTCTCAGAAATTAGACGAGAAGTGGTCTAACCTAGATTCTAGAGTGTCTGCTGTGGAACAGCGTGTTAGTGATACTCAGGATGCTATACCTCAAGTTATGGCTATGTCCAAGGAAATAGAGCTACTCCAGACGCAAACAGATGATTTGAAAAATCACAACAGACATAACAATCTCCGTATTTATGGAATTTCGGAAGGAGAGGAAGGATCCGATATGATGCTCTTTTTGAAAACAGTAATTCTCAAGATTGTTGGTCTCAAAGATGGTACATCTCTCAATTTACAATGTGCACATCGTATTGGCCCTAAAACTGGTGGTCTATCTTCATCATCACTAGCCGGTCGTTCTAGAGGAATCATTGTTTTATTCTTGGAATACACTGAGTTGTTAATGTTTTTTTCAGCGGCAAAGTCAAGAAAACAGATGTTGTGGTCTAGCCAAAAAGTCTTCTTCTCTCAAGATGTAGCCCGTACCACTGCAGCTCGTCGCAAGGAACTCCTTTCACTTTGCCCGGCTCTTCGATCAATGAATGCTAGATATGGTTTGGTTCACTCCTGCTTCTTCAAGGTTAACTATAAAGAGAGATCATATTCTTTTGACCGTCCTGAGGACTTGAGACAATTTATCTCACGCCATAAAAGGGAAGAGATGGATTCTGGAGGGTCTTGAGTCTCACGATTATGCTTGTTTTGTCATCTACTTTTCAGTTTGATGTTCCTATTCTAGTTTTTTTAGGTTAACCATCTTTCGTGATGTTGTCGCTTATGTAGTTTGGTTGTTGTTTTTTACTACTAGAGTCTGTTCACCATTTTTTTTACAATCATTCCATATTGTGATTGTTCTTTGTTTTTCCTTGTAGTTGCCTTTCATGTTCTGCCGACCCATTCCCTTGATGTCTTCCTCCATCCTGCCCCTTCATCCCTTCCCTAAGGCCTCATTGTTTCTGCTTAATCTGGTAAGTGGTAAGCTTTTGTTTGATATTTTTGACCATGATTGTTTACGTGTTTTATTCACACACATGTAGTTGGTCTCCCCTGATTTGTTATTATCTATTTCCTCTTTTCTGTTATGTAGTAGACTTATCTGATCTCGGTCTCCGGGGTGATTTTGGTGTCTGTCCTCTCCCACAGCTCCCTGCCGCTGATGTCATTTACCTTATTCTGGTTATTTATTCTGTTCGTCTTGACTGAAGTCTCTCGCCTTCTGGTCAACTGTTCTCTTTTTAATTTCTATTTCCCTTATCTCTCTTTTCTTTTGTCTTTCTTTCTCTCTGCTTTTTTTTTTGCTTTTTTCTTTTACTCTCTCATGTCTCTCCTCTGGTGCTACTTATTTTTCTTTGTTTTTGTTTTCTACTTTCGATTATCTGATTATAGCTTCGCTGTTTTTTATTCTCTATTTACTTTTTTAAATTACCATTTTGTACCTTTTTCTTTTTTCTTGTATTAATTCTAGCATTTTTGGACACCTTTATAGTGATTCTATACTCTTGTTGAATTGTATGATGATTGTGTCGTTATTGATGCTTTTCTTTGTCTTGCAATGACTGAAAATGTTCGAATTCTCTCTTGGAATGTCAAGGGATTGCGTAACCCAGTTAAAAGGCAACCTGTTCTCACTTACCTTTCTAAGCTCCAGTGTAAAAAAGCAATGCTACAAGAAACGCATCTTAATGAAAATTATGCTAATTCCCTTAAAAAACAATGGGTGGGGCATGTTTGCAGTTCCCCTTCAAAAGGTAGGAAAAACGGAGTAGTTATACTATTTCATAAATCCTTATCCCTTACAATTGATAAAGAAGAAAGAGATGATGATGGTTGTTGGCTTCTTCTCCACACCACTAATAAAGGTCCTCAGGTTTCCCTGCGTAAAATGTATGGCCCTACAGGCATAGATTCACAATTTTGGTGATCCTTGTTGCGTACCCTTCATGCATGTTGTAGGTCTAATCACATAGTGGGTGGTCACTGTAACCAGATTATGAACCCTTTTACAGATAGGAAATCTTTCTCTAGATATATTCCAAATAAAATGCAAAAAACATTTGTTAGGACCATTAGTACAAGGGGCTTAACTGATGCATGGAGAATATGTAACCCTGATAGTTTAGAATACACTTTTTATTCCCCCACTCACAATTCTACATCCAGAATTGATTATATATTTTTAAGCCCACATCTCCTTCCCAATTTACTACATGCAGAAATTGGCTCAATTCTTTTTTCTGATCATGCCCCTGTTTTGATTAGTTTAGATCTTCCTTCTCAATCCTCTAAATCTCGTCGCTGGCATTTCAATAATTATATCCTAAAAGAGCCTTCTTTTCTTGAGCAGTTCAAAGGATTTATTTCTGAATTCTTTACTCTTAACATCAGCCCAGGCATGCCCTTTCATATGTCTGGGATTCTTTCAAACACAGCTAGAGACTTTATTATAGATTATGTAGCTCGTAAACAAAAACAATATCGCAAGGAATACGTTGCTTTGCTTTCCTCCATTTGAAATTGAAGCATGCATATTTTTCTTCTAAAACTGAAGACACCCTTAAGACTTTAATCCAAGCAAAGCTAGATTTCGATAAGAAATCTACAGAAGAAGCCTCAGGGACTTTGTTAAAAGTTAACTCTAAATGTTATGGTGGCCGCAATCGTGCTGGTAAATTACTGGCAAATCACATAAAGATTAAATCTCAAAAATCTAGAATAGTAAAAATGATTGATGATCTGAATAAATATTGCAGTGCTTCACAGACTTCTACAAGACTCTTTTTACTCCTGAGTCTTCTCCTTCAGATGCTGATTTGGATTCATTTTTTAACTCGTTACCTCCCCAATCTTCTCCTCTTCCTGATTGTTTCTTATTAGAGAAAGACATATCTCTCTTAGAGATTAAAACAGCTTTTTATCTCTTTTCCAATATTTTCTCCTTAAAGGCTCCTTTCTTGAGACTATGATTTGTCTTATTCCAAAAAAAGATAAAGACCCTTCTAGATGTTCCAATTAACGTCCTATATCTTTGATTAATCTTGATTGCAAGTTCTTTGCTAAGGGATTGGCCCTTCGTATCAATCAGGTCCTTCCGGATTTAATTAGTTCTGAACAGACGGGGTTTGTAAAGGGAAGGAATATTACTGATAACTCCAGAAATTTCCTAAATATCATTCATCTTGCCTCTAAGTCCTCTTCTCCTACAGCGGCCATAGCATTGGATGCCGAAAAGGCTTTTGACTGCGTTCATTGGCTCTTTGTGATGTGCTCTCTTAAATGGCATGGTTTTGGTCCTTCTGTTTTATCCCTTATAAACCTATTATACTCTTCACATTACACCTCAGTTTTTGTTAATGGTTCCCAATCTTTTTATTTTCCTCTACAAAGCGGCACCTGTCAAGGATGTCCTCTTTCCCCATTACTTTTTATACTCTCTCTTGAACCCTTTCTCCATTCTCTACGGCATTTCCCAACTTTCTTAGGCTTTAGACATAAATCTGTTGAAATTAATATTATGTTATCTGTTTCTGATCATTCTTCTTTGATGCCCGCCTTTACCGAGCTTCTTGTCTGCGAGTATGTCTGGCTATAAATTAAATTTTTCCAATTCTGAAGTACTTCCCTTTAAAAAAATTTGCTTAAAAAGCATGTTTGAAGGTATTGATTTTAAATGGAACACCACCACTATCACTTGTTTAGGAATTAAATTCTCTCCTTCCCTTACAAATACAATTCTGGTCAATTTGGATGAGGTTTTATCTAAGGTAATAATATGGCTGATAATTGGTCCCCCCTTTTTTTCATGGTGCGGTAGATTGGATTCAATTAAGATGATGATGCTCCCTGTTATCAACTTTTACTTATCCATGTTACCGGTTAAAATTTCATTGAAATCTTTTAAAACCCTCAATGGAATTCTGAGTAAATTCCTCGGGAATGGTAAGGAAGCCCGCATTTCTCTTGCACTTCTCTCTGCTCCCAAAGATAGAGGTGGTGTTCATTTTCCCAACTTTCAACAGTATCATTCCTCCTTTCTACTCCGCCAAATGTTACCTTATCTATCTACTTGGGAGACTTATACTACTGTATGGTATAGACTGGAGGAATCGTTGATTTCTCCTTTCCCTTTTTCCATTTTAGCCAGCTTTAATCATCCCCCTCGTTCTCTTAACTACCCAACTATTTCTAAACTTATCTCCACTTTCCATTCAATTAAGGGTAAATCTCATAGTCCTTTACAGCTATTTTTGGATTCCCCTCTTTGGCATATTAAGCAGACCCCCCAGGATATAGCGGCATGGACTAGCAAATTTAGCGGCACAAAAATGGAAATTTAGCGGCACAAATATGGAAATTTAGCGGCAATTTTGCGGCATTTTATTTGGCCATATTTCCTACAACAAACACAGATATCTTAGTTTTTTTCGTTATTTAACAACATGAAGCTATGTAGGTATACTAATGTAAGCATTTCTCCCTAGAAACACTCTTGATTGTGGGTTTAAGTAATTCCCTTTTCCTACAGCTTGACAGTTACACGAAATGAATGTCCACAATGTAGTGGTAAAGCTCTGGTTTAGGGGTTACTTTTTGTTAAAACCTCCTGAACCTCCATCTCTCCCTTCATTCTCTGCTCAACCTGCCCTTCTTTCTGTACTTGGCCTTTCCATCCTACCTTCTCTCTTCCTTCCTCCTTTCCTCTCCTCTCCCATCCCCTACCCCTCTTCTCCTCTCCTCCTCTGCCGGTCACCCTCCCCAGCCCAGCCCGCCCCTCCTCTCCTTAGCTCCACTTGCTTCATGTACTCTCCTCCCCTTCTCTACCCTTCCCACTACCCTCCTCTCCTCCCCTCAATTCTCCTCTCTCTACTCTTCTCTCTCTTCTCTCCTTCTCCTCCCTCCCTCCCATCCTGTCCCCTCCCCTCCTCAGCTCTCCTCTCCCTCTCTTCCCTCCCTTTCTTCCCGTTTCCAGAAGGGGCCCTGGCACTCGTCTCGCAGGCCTCAGTCAGTTTTCCAGGCCTTATCTTCAGAGGTGCGAGCCGGCAATTAGTCTGCGTGAGAGTTTTTATGAAGGACAACATAAATAGAATAACTTCAAGTGTGAAGTTATTGCAAGATAGAAAAGTTGAGGTGGTCACAGTGACGACGTGACACACTAACACTCACCAAGCTAAATCTCACAACAACAACAACAACCAAAATAATATTAATCACAAAGGCGAAACTGAAAGCATTTAACAATGCTTCTTATCCCTTATTGTGTCCTTTGCACCAGGCATTTCACTGTTTTCAACCTTCAGAGAGGCCGGGTCGGCCTTGCACATCTGTATGTTTCACAGGGTCACTAAGCTGGGAATAGCTCCTCAACCACTCGAGGCCCCTGTTTGAGTGACCACAGCATTAGCACCTCACCTTCCTGAATAAAGCTTTGTTTGCTACAGTCCTGCTGCTTGTACCCCCGATTCTGCTGCCTTCACGGATTTATCAAGGATGAGCAGAACAGCTACCGCAGGGGCAGAAACGTCAGCAGGCATGGTGTGTTCCACGCATGGAAGACACGGAGAGATAATAGCTGAAGGTGAACCTTTTCTGTTTGCCTGGCATAAGCCCTCTGGAAATGACTGTGCCTGATGAAAATTCCACACGCCCCACATAGAAGAGTCCTTGACCCCCTTCCAGCACATGGTCTAGCGTGACTGTGTGCGCGCCGGTGACATGGCTGTACTGCGCCTGGGGGGGCACAGTTAGCATTCGCCCTGATCGCCCATCAGGGCCTTTCATTCCCATATTGACCCTCGGCTCCAGGGGAGAGGGCGGGGGCTCGCCCCAGTCACCGGGAGGGTCTCCAGCGGGGAGCCAGGCGCGGGAGGGGCACTTCAAAGCCCTTCACAGTGAGCTGCTAATGCCCCATTAAGCTGCCCCATTAAGCCCGGAAAGTTATTCTTTTGTGTCCTTCCCGCCCGCCCCAATAAACAATGTAAGTGGGCCCCCAGGATATGGCGGCTTTTGTAAAAACGCCGCGATTTCAACAAAAGTGCCAATTTCGCGGGCACTTTTGTAAAAATCGGGGCATTTTTACGAAAGTGCCGATTTCGCGGCAAATCGCGAAATCGCGAAATCGCGAAATCGCGATATCCTGGAGGGTCTGATTAAGTATATTAAAATTTCGAACCGCACCATTCTTTGTAAAACATGGGCCACCAAAGGGATCTTTCAGGTTAAACAACTAATACAGGATTCTCGCAGGCCTTCTTTACAAGAAGTCCAGTCAACATTTGACTTACCCTGCTCTTCCTTATTTAAATACGAATCTTTACGAATAAATCTAATGGATCAAATTTCTATATTCTCTAGCTCTCCAATTCCTCCTCAAAATCTTCTGATTGAACCTATAACCATTTCTCCTTTTATTAGTTTATAAATACTAACACTTTCCCACACTCAACCGCCCTAAAAGTAAAATTGAGCTGTTGTGGGAATCTGAGCTACAACATACGCTTTATGTTCAAACATGGAACTCCATATGGATGTGCATACATCATACCTCATGTAATTGAAAGATAACTCAGACTCTTTCTTATTTTCATCACAGACTATTTTTAACCCCAATATCACTCTCCAGATTTAATTCAGATTTATCCCCAAACTGTTGGGTATGTCCTACCACTCTTGGCTCATTTAAGCATTCCTTTTTTCTTTGTCCTAATATTACAAGTTTTTGGACTAACGTTTGTAAGGCAATATCCTCTATTTGCAATATAACATTTCCCTTTGACATCTACTCTATTTTTCTGGGTAGTAAATCCACTAACCGGTTGGGCACTCACAAGGGTGGCACATTTGTTGATTTGTTAATTGCTATTACTTTTCAGGTAATTACCTCTAATGGGAAGGATGCTTCTAAAGTCTCTTTTTCTGTTTGGTGGAACCTTCTTTGTTATCACCACAGTCTGGATAGAGCCTCTTCCAAAACTTCTCAGCAACTTATTCGTAAGGACGCTGTCTGGTCTCCGCTTACTATTTATCTGCATCTGCACTTCATAATCAATTCAGTTACTTCATTTTTCAACCACCATAAGTACTGTATAATTACACTTTTGTTCCTTTTTAGATTAAATATGATCTCTATACTTTAATCTTTTAATATATTAACAGCTAAATATATTCTTCTGTCTTTGCTCCTGTTTCTTCTTTCTTTCTTTTTCATTTTTCTCTCTTCTACTTTTCCTTCTTTTTCTTTTTCTTTTCTTTTCTTCTCTCTTTTCTAGTTCTTCCCCTTTTTCTGCCCAAAATTCAAAAATGTAAAATGCTATTTTGTCTTCAGGTACAATTTTTATATTATTGCTTTTCCATTTCTTGGAATACGTGTATGTTTAATGTAGTTTTATTAGTCATTTATTCCATCAAATCATCTAGTCAGTTTGTCAACGCACAGCTAATTTTTCTATAAGCATTGCTAAATATTGTACCTATGTTTATATTTCTTTCAATAAAGCTCCTTAAACTAAAATAAATATATATATATATATCCAGCCAAAAGAAGATTGCCTCCTATGGAAGACACCACACCACTGGTTAGTGTTAGCCCATTTTCGTTTAATAAGAGAACAGCAGCATGTAGGTAATTCAGTCCAACAAAATTAAATTGTCCTGCCCGACGCGTTTCATCGTAACTTCCTCAGGGGCATTGAACTCGAGTCAAGCAGCAGCATACTTTTGGCGGCAACTCAATTATTCAAATACCTTGCCTCAGTGGGCGTGGCCCGTGCAACACGGCCTCATGGTACTTGTAGTGCCGTCGTTTTCCTCCAGTGAGTGACCTGCCGCTGACTCGAAAATCATGTGAAATCTTTTCCCAGTGGAATGTGGCATAAATTACTGTCCCTGCCACGGTTGAAGTCTCTTAAAAACCGGCACCAGCGCCTTATGTTGATCCGCCGGTTGACGGATCAGCAGGGATGCTGATACCAACGCCTTCCGCTGATCCACCGATTGACGGGTCAGCATGGGTCCTGGAAAGCAGCAACGGAGCGTCTTCCGCGGCTAAGGCCAGCCGCTCAACATCCAGCCAAAAGAAGATTGCCTCCTATGGAAGACACCACACCACTGGTTAGTGTTAGCCCATTTTCGTTTAATAAGAGAACAGCAGCATGTAGGTAATTCAGTCCAACAAAATTAAATTGTCCTGCCCGACGCGTTTCATCGTAACTTCCTCAGGGGCATTGGTCTCGAGTCAAGCAGCAGCATACTTTTGGCGGCAACTCAATTATTCAAATACCTTGCCTCAGTGGGCGTGGCCCGTGCAACACGGCCTCATGGTACTTGTAGTGCCGTCGTTTTCCTCCAGTGAGTGACCTGCCGCTGACTCGAAAATCATGTGAAATCTTTTCCCAGTGGAATGTGGCATAAATTACTGTCCCTGCCACGGTTGAAGTCTCTTAAAAACCGGCACCAGCGCCTTATGTTGATCCGCCGGTTGACGGATCAGCAGGGATGCTGATACCAACGCCTTCCGCTGATCCACCGATTGACGGGTCAGCATGGGTCCTGGAAAGCAGCACCGGAGCGTCTTCCGCGGCTAAGGCCAGCCGCTCAACATCCAGCCAAAAGAAGATTGCCTCCTATGGAAGACACCACACCACTGGTTAGTGTTAGCCCATTTTCGTTTAATAAGAGAACAGCAGCATGTAGGTAATTCAGTCCAACAAAATTAAATTGTCCTGCCCGACGCGTTTCATCGTAACTTCCTCAGGGGCATTGGACTCGAGTCAAGCAGCAGCATACTTTTGGCGGCAACTCAATTATTCAAATACCTTGCCTCAGTGGGCGTGGCCCGTGCAACACGGCCTCATGGTACTTGTAGTGCCGTCGTTTTCCTCCAGTGAGTGACCTGCCACTGACTCGAAAATCATGTGAAATCTTTTCCCAGTGGAATGTGGCATAAATTACTGTCCCTGCCACGGTTGAAGTCTCTTAAAAACCGGCACCAGCGCCTTATGTTGATCCGCCGGTTGACGGATCAGCAGGGATGCTGATACCAACGCCTTCCGCTGATCCACCGATTGACGGGTCAGCATGGGTCCTGGAAAGCAGCACCGGAGCGTCTTCCGCGGCTAAGGCCAGCCGCTCAACATCCAGCCAAAAGAAGATTGCCTCCTATGGAAGACACCACACCACTGGTTAGTGTTAGCCCATTTTCGTTTAATAAGAGAACAGCAGCATGTAGGTAATTCAGTCCAACAAAATTAAATTGTCCTGCCCGACGCGTTTCATCGTAACTTCCTCAGGGGCATTGGACTCGAGTCAAGCAGCAGCATACTTTTGGCGGCAACTCAATTATTCAAATACCTTGCCTCAGTGGGCATGGCCCGTGCAACACGGCCTCATGGTACTTGTAGTGCCGTCGTTTTCCTCCAGTGAGTGACCTGCCGCTGACTCGAAAATCATGTGAAATCTTTTCCCAGTGGAATGTGGCATAAATTACTGTCCCTGCCACGGTTGAAGTCTCTTAAAAACCGGCACCAGCGCCTTATGTTGATCCGCCGGTTGACGGATCAGCAGGGATGCTGATACCAACGCCTTCTGCTGATCCACCAATTGACGGGTCAGCATGGGTCCTGGAAAGCAGCACCGGAGCGTCTTCCGCGGCTAAGGCCAGCCGCTCAACATCCAGCCAAAAGAAGATTGCCTCCTATGGAAGACACCACACCACTGGTTAGTGTTAGCCCATTTTCGTTTAATAAGAGAACAGCAGCATGTAGGTAATTCAGTCCAACAAAATTAAATTGTCCTGCCCGACGCATTTCATCGTAACTTCCTCAGGGGCATTGGACTCGAGTCAAGCAGCAGCATACTTTTGGCGGCAACTCAATTATTCAAATACCTTGCCTCAGTGGGCGTGGCCCGTGCAACACGGCCTCATGGTACTTGTAGTGCCGTCGTTTTCCTCCAGTGAGTGACCTGCCGCTGACTCGAAAATCATGTGAAATCTTTTCCCAGTGGAATGTGGCATAAATTACTGTCCCTGCCACGGTTGAAGTCTCTTAAAAACCGGCACCAGCGCCTTATGTTGATCCGCCGGTTGACGGATCAGCAGGGATGCTGATACCAACGCCTTCCGCTGATCCACCGATTGACGGGTCAGCATGGGTCCTGGAAAGCAGCACCGGAGCGTCTTCCGCGGCTAAGGCCAGCCGCTCAACATCCAGCCAAAAGAAGATTGCCTCCTATGGAAGACCCACACCACTGGTTAGTGTTAGCCCATTTTCGTTTAATGTTCTTCCATAGGAGGCAATCCTCTTTTGGCTGGATATATATATATATATATATATATATATATATATAATATATAATATATATATTTATATATATATATATATATATATATATATATATATATATATATATATATATATATATATATATATATATATATATATATATATATATATATCCAAGGATCCTTCTTCAAAGAAAAAGGCAGAGGCCCAATATGGGGACAGTAGAAGTCTCTTTAATGCAGGTACAGCAAAATCAGCGGGCGAATGCATTTCGGCCGTGTGGCCTCATCAGCGCCCAGAGTGTGACGGGTGGTGAGTGAAAATGCTACTGCAGGTTGACGCCCCAATTAGAGTGCAAATAGGCTCCACCTACTGATAGTTCTGGCATGGTGGAGTGCACTCCAAGTCCCAGCATGCAATGTGTTGGCAGGGACCACCGCTGGAATGCGGAACCAGGTGAACCCACAAGCCGCTCTCACCGCTGTCCCGAGCTGCCATCCGCATCTGCAAGGCCTCCGGTGTCCCCAAAACCGCACAACCACCAACTGTCAGTATTTAATCCACGGGGGCGGGTACAACAATGTGTCCAGCCCAAAGCGGAGTTCAGTGACTCCGACACCGCTTGCATTCGTCCAGTCATGGTGGGCTCAGTCGTTCCGATGTGTCGGAGAAAGGTAGGTTTTGCCGAGGCAGAACAGCGCCAGCTAATGACCTCGCCCAAAGTGTGCAGGGACCTCTGAAGCACGTCGCAGGCAAAACGTGCATAATATGTCCAAGGATCCTTCTTCAAAGAAAAAGGCAGAGGCCCTATATGGGGACAGTAGAAGTCTCTTTAATGCAGGTACAGCAAAATCAGCGGGCGAATGCATTTCGGCCGTGTGGCCTCATCAGCGCCCAGAGTGTGACGGGTGGTGAGTGAAAATGCTACTGCAGGTTGAGGCCCCAATTAGAGTGCAAATAGGCTCCACCTACTGATAGTTCTGGCATGGTGGAGTGCACTCCAAGTCCCAGCATGCAATGTGTTGGCAGGGACCACCGCTGGAATGCGGAACCAGGTGAACCCACAAGCCGCTCTCACCGCTGTCCCGAGCTGCCATCCGCATCTGCAAGGCCTCCGGTGTCCCCAAAACCGCACAACCACCAACTGCCAGTATGTAATCCACGGGGGCGGGTACAACAATGTGTCCAGCCCAAAGCGGAGTTCAGTGACTCCGACACCGCTTGCATTCGTCCAGTCATGGTGGGCTCAGTCGTTCCGATGTGTCGGAGAAAGGTAGGTTTTGCCGAGGCAGAACAGCGCGAGCTAATGACCTCGCCCAAAGTGTGCGGGGACCTCTGAAGCACGTCGCAGGCAAAACGTGCATAATATGTCCAAGGATCCTTCTTCAAAGAAAAAGGCAGAGGATCAATATGGGGACAGTGAAGTCTCTTTAATGCAGGTACAGCAAAATCAGCGGGCGAATGCATTTCGGCCGTGTGGCCTCATCAGCGCCCAGAGTGTGACGGGTGGTGAGTGAAAATGCTACTGCAGGTTGACGCCCCAATTAGAGTGCAAATAGGCTCCACCTACTGATAGTTCTGGCATGGTGGAGTGCACTCCAAGTCCCAGCATGCAATGTGTTGGCAGGGACCACCTCTGGAATGCGGAACCAGGTGAACCCCACAAGCCGCTCTCACCGCTGTCCCGAGCTGCCATCCGCATCTGCAAGGCCTCCGGTGTCCCCAAAACCGCACAACCACCAACTGTCAGTATGTAATTCACGGGGGCGGGTACAACAATGTGTCCAGCCCAAAGCGGAGTTCAGTGACTCCGACACCGCTTGCATTCGTCCAGTCATGGTGGGCTCAGTCGTTCCGATGTGTCGGAGAAAGGTAGGTTTCGCCGAGGCAGAACAGCGCCAGCTAATGACCTCGCCCAAAGTGTGCAGGGACCTCTGAAGCACGTCGCAGGCAAAACGTGCATAATATGTCCAAGGATCCTTCTTCAAAGAAAAAGGCAGAGGCCCAATATGGGGACAGTAGAAGTCTCTTTAATGCAGGTACAGCAAAATCAGCGGGCGAATGCATTTCGGCCGTGTGGCCTCATCATATATATATATATATCACCACTTGATTGTCTCCCGTCTATCTGGTTGTTTACTCACCCTATTGTTATAATGAAAGACATAGCTTTCCTGACATTGACACATCCAAGGTAAGGTAGTTCCAATGTTAAACAACATTCTGTAAATCACCCAAATATTAGTATGAGATGGGTATGTTATCCTTTTATTGCAATCTTGACTGAAATCCAATGCCTGCGTGTAGCATTCAACTCACCAGTGGGTAGTATGGCTATCCCCTGTGCCGATTACGCACCGGTAGGTATATGAATTCCTGGTCCTGTACTGGGTCCATGTAGGCTCTGTAAGATGTACAGTGAGTCAATGCTGTCAGTCAAGGTAGTTCCCAATCTTTCCACTAAAGCATTGCTATGATGCATGTGAGCAGAATCATACAGCTTACTGATCTCAGCCAAAGTTGGTCGCCGGGAGTGCATGTTGTTTAACATTGGAACTACCTTGCCTTGGATGCGTACAGGCCAAGAACGCTATGTGTCTCTTATTAACAATAGGGTGAGTAAGCAACCGGACAGACTGGCAACAATCCCATGGTGATAAATATATCTTGACAGACAAGTTTACTGACAAAAATACCTTCTGCATTGCACAGGTGGACATGAGATCTTCTTTAATGGCACAGCTGTGTGCTATTAGCGCATCTTTTTTAGACACAACAAGGTAAAGGGTATGATACCCCATTTTTGCTCTTCACCTGCATGTGGGCTCTAGAACCAGATTACCCTGACCTGGTGATTTCTATCTAATACAGCTATGTATGAGTTAGTCAAGTGTATATCAGAAGGTGTTATTTTCAGTTGAAATCCACAATTCCATTGACTTTATTAATAAATATAATTGTATAGATCCCCCATACTGCCAGAATCCGAGAAGCATCAGAACGAGGATGTGTTGATCAAGCGCCAAAGTCAAGGACTCATACCAACGGAAGTAGATAGTGACCCCGCTGTCATAACCAATTTGTACAATTTAGATCTCTCGGAAGAAGAAAAGAATGTAGTATCATAAGGACTGTCTTTCTGCACAAGAACTAATTTTAACTGTAGCCAGACATGTATAGGCTTCTATAAATGTATGAGGAATTTAAAGTTGAATAACGTTTTCTACAATCAAACAGAAAAACAAACAAAAAGAGAACTAGAACAGGGAGCAACCATCCCCCTTGCTTCTGAGGATTTAAACCCTCTGCATGAATGACACCAACTAGAGAGGGAATGTAAAGACATGGGACTTTCTGACTCCATAAGAGACAGTGCCAAAATGTTGGGCTTGGACATTTACAATAGCATCAAAACCCCATTTAAGCCCAAATCCACATTTGACCCCCGTATACCTAAATACTCAATTGATGTATTTACAGACTTAGTGGTGAAAGATCTGAAAGCATTATCAATTGAATACAGTCACTCAATCAATCAATCATAGCATTTGTAAAGCACACTACATACCCGTGAGGGTCTCAAGGTGCTAAGGGGGGGAAATGCTGCTACTATTCGAAGAGCCAGGTCTTCAGAAGTCTTCTGAAGGTCAGAAGGTCTTGGGTCTGCCATAGACGGATGGGTCGGTTGTTCCATGTCTTGGCGGCGAGGTGGGAGAATGATCTGCCTCCGGTGGTCACTCTTCGGATGCGTGGGACAGTGGCGAGGGCACGGTCTGCGGAGTGGAGCTGGCAGGTTGGGGTGTAGAAGCTGAGTCAGCTATTAAGGTATGCTGGTCCGGTGTTGTGGAGTGCCTTGTGTGCATGTGTGAGGAGCTTGGAAGCTATCCTCTTGTTGACAGGGAGTCAGTGTAGGTCTCTCAGGTGGGGTGTGATGTGGCTGTGGTGGGGGATGTTGACGATCAGACGTGTGGAGGCGTTCTAGATGCATTGGCGCCTTTTCAGGAGTTTGCCCGAAGTTCCTGCTTAGAGGGCATTTCCATAGTCCAGTCTGCTGCTGACGATGGCCTGGGTGACCATCCTTCTTGTTTCGGTCGGGATCCACTTGTAGATCCAGCGGAGCATGCGAAGAGTGTTGAAGCAGGAGGAAGAGACGGCGTTGACCTGAGTCGTCATAGAGAGGGTGGAGTCAAGGATGACCCCTAGGTTTCGTGCGTGGTCGGTGGGTGTTGGGGATGTTCCTAGTGCAGTCGGCCACCAGGAGTTGTCCCAAGCTGAGGGGCTGGATCCGAGGATGAGGACCTCCGTCTTACCTGAGTTCAGCTTCAGTCAGCTATTCCTCATCCAGTCAGTGATGGCCTTCATTCCTTCATCAAGGTTGGTTTTGGCGTGTTCGTAGTGTGTGGTGGCAGATCGTGTCGAAGGCGGCTGACAGGTCCAGGAGGATGAGGGCAGCGGTTTCTCCGTTGTCTAGCAGAGTCCTGATGTCATAGGTGGCGGCGATGACGGCAGTTTCGGTGCTGTGATTGCTGCAGAACCCAGACTGGGAAGGGTCTAGGATGCTGTTCTTCTAGAGGAAGCTGGTCAGTTGTTTGTTGATGGCCTTCTCGATGACCTTTGCCGGGAATGGGAGCAGGGAGATGGGTCAGAAGTTCTTGAGGTCCTTGGGGTCTGCCTTGGGTTTCTTGAGTAAGGTCTTGATCTCTGCGTGCTTCCAGCTCTCCAGGAAGGTCGCTGTCTCGAGGGAGATGTTGATGGCTTTCCGGAGATGGAGTGCGATGGTGGCGTTGGCTTTGTTGAAGATGTGGTGTGGGCTGGGGTCTGACGGGGATCCGGAGTGGACGGTGTTAATGATCTTGATGGTGTCGTCATCGTTGATTTTGGTCCAGGAGAGCAGGCGGTTGGTGCGGATGGTTGTTGTGGGGGCGGGCGTCTCAGTGGTTGCAGTGGCAGTTGTGGCATTGAAGCTGTTGAGGATGTCTGCAAGTCGCATAGGTCTTGCGAAGGTGGGATGTCGTTGGTGTTGGAGCTAGGGTTGGAGAGTTCCTTCACGATGTTGAAGAGCTCTTTGCTGTTGTGCGCGTTGTTGTCTAGGCGGTCTTAGAAGGAGGCCCTTTTTGCGGATCTGATGAGGTGAAGGATTCTTTAGGGGGAACAGCCACAATGACAAAATATATGCTATGGTTGTGCAACAGATCAATAGCCGAAAGGTAGTTGTAGTTCGTCAATCTGACAAGGGGGGTAAAGTGGTTCTTTGGCCGCTTGATATGTATAACAAGGAAGCTAGGCTGCAATTAAGGGATATTAGATGCTATCAGAAAGTGCCCAACAGTAACCGGGTAGAGTCTAAGAACAAGTTTCACAAAGACCTAGCCATATGGAGAGGGTTAGGCATGGTATCGCAAGAAGAGTATCAGTTTCTTAATGTAGACAACCCTATGACACCTATACTATATCTCATCCCAAAAGTACACAAGAATGCAGAGGTCCCCCCTCGTAGGCCTATAATTTCAGCAAGAGTTAGTCTATTTGAACCCACATCTAGATTCTTAGACTATTTTCTACAGTAGTTTGTTAAAGAGATCCTGGCCTACATACAAGACACAAGGGATTTCCTGAGGAAAATTGAAAACATTGTATGGAGGGACACATTTCTCTTAATCTCACTTGATAAGTCAGCCATATATACGAGCATACTCCACGAGGATGGTTTGAGATCAATGAGGCACTACTTAAACAAAAGATCTATAACACTATACCAGTATTCTGCCATGTTGGTTGAAATGGGGATGCCTTGAAAACAACTTCTTAATGTACAGTACAGATACATAAAGACAGGTGAGAGGGACCGCCATGGGCATCTTTTACGCCCCAGCTGTGCAAATTTGCATATTGGCTGATGGGAGGAGCAGGTGTTCCGGGTACAATATGCTGAGGAATGGGAAAATAATCTAATCCTATGGATGAGATTTATAGATGATCTATTTTTGGTGTGGGAAGGAACAAGGGAAACTGCTAAGCAGTTTTTTTGGCAATTGAAAAATAATTCTTTAAACTTGGCTTTCACTGATACCATTAGCAGCTCACACGATTGCTTTCTAGACATAGAGGTCTATATTAAGGGCAATTTACTACACACACACCATTAGGAAGGCCACTGATGAGAGCTCCCACCCCCAGAAACTCAAAAACAGCATCCCATACGCAGAACATCTCAGGATAAAGAGAAACTGCAGTGAAGCATCAACCCTGGAATTACCACCAAAAGATCGTACCACCAGATTCATGCAGATAGGCTACAACTCAAAGGTACTAAACTAAGCATTAACCAAAGTGAGAAAAATCAAGTGAACGACATTATTGCACCCCATTGAGAAGGCTAGGGAGGAGAAGAAAACTAAGAATGACATACGCATGATCACCGGCTACAATGCCTACCACACCAGGGTGAGAGACTGCCTAAACAGACATAGCACCTGGTGGAGAGGGACACAGTATTGGGTGGTCTTGTCTCCTGTAAGCCATTAATCACCTTCAGGAAAGCCAGGTCCCTGCGGCAGGAGCTTGTCAATAGCAGCCTGGAAATAGGTGGTGCTGAAGGATGGTTGAGGGTTAGCACACCCTTTTTTAAGTGTGCAAAGTGCAAGGCATGCGAGATAGGGCAAAACATGAAACAGGTCATATCACCCCTATTGAAAAACCCATGGAATATAATAACTTTCCTCAACTGCAGAAGTGATTGTGTTGTTTACATGGTTGCAGTGTACGTGTCCTGAAGCCTATGTGGGCAGCACAATTCACATGGTACATGTGTGGATATTTGCAACATGTGAGAGCAGTGAAAGCAACAACAAGAGCTACCCAGTGGCAGGACATGTAAATTAAGTACACAAGGGCAATGTACATGACCTGGTATAGTTTGTAGTTGACCAGGCAGCCAAAATGAGATGAGGTGGGGACCGAGAACAAAAGCTGTGACAGGTGAATTTAAATTTGATGAAGGAACCTAGTTTTATCAGCATAGGCATTGATGAGGCAAAATGTTTATAATCAATGTAATGAAATACTTTTGACAGTTTTTGAACCCTTTAATTGTATGAAACAGTCAAATATAAAAGCTAGCAAATTCAATCTCAGAAAGAGAAATTGGTCTAATAATGAGCTCCATTTCAGTGAATGAATTATGTTTATACCAGTGACTTAACCCATAATCATAGAGAACAATGCCACTTGATTTATATTTTTGACTTGAAGATTTGTAAGGTTATGTACTGCACTTGTACTTTTCATTGTGGCTGTCCAGAACACACTTTTGCACATGACTTACAATTTGTGGCAAAAGGGTTGAAAGCATTCATAAATGTGTTTTTCATTAATAAGGGCTACATTCTGGTTTAATGTAAATTTGCACTTGCACTTTATGTTGTTAAATAAATGGAGGTGTTACATTGGATTAATTTCAATTTAGGATTATAATTTTTATTTTCACAGAAATAAGATGCACCTAATTGTGTTGTTTCTCCGCATTGGAGTGTTTGATGAATTTTAGAAAATCACTTGTAGGAATAGCAAACATTAGTCTGTTTTCAGTTGTAATTGTTACTGAGGATCATGTGACTGGAGGTTCTGGTTTATTAAAAGTAATGATTAAACAACGCTCCGAGTGTGACCAAGGCAGCAATGCCGAAACGCGCTACAGCGGATTAATAAAAGCGCAATATAAATTTCTACATGAGTCATATCTTGGTGTTGGCGTCCGGTCTCTACCAAGGGAAATGGAATTGGAGTGAAAGATATAATTGTATGTTGATATGTCTTCTCGCGTCTGCCCACGTTGTGTGCATGCACATGTCCACAGTGTAGCCATGCTTCAAAAGACACCTTCATTTATTGGTGGTGGCAATTAAAGTCGCCTCATAATGCACATTTTGTCAATATTTATTTTAGAAAACCTATTTTGTTAACTTTCTTTTGCATTATGTTGCCCTGATGAGGTCGATAATCTCAACGAAACACGTGTTGGTTACTGAGAAGAATCAACTTTTTGAAGAAGCAAAATAAATGACTTGTTGAATCCATGAATTGAAATATTAATTTGATGTGTGTAGTCGAAATTTAAATGAATCTATTAACTGAAGAGTTTATTGTGAACATTTAGGCTATCAGGGTGTGGCGATTGTATTTATAAGACTACATGTGCATATGGCTTCTATCCCACACAGGAGATGTGTGAGCATGCTGTTAATTGCCGCTACTATCCCATGTATGAGCTACATGTGCGTTAGGTGTCCATCCCACAAAGGAGATGTGCAAGAATGCTGTTACTACCTCTCACTGCCCCATGTTGAAGCTACATGTGCATAAGGCTTCCATACCACACAGGAGATATGGGAGCATGCTATCACTACCTCTCACTGTCCCTTGTTGGAGCTACATGTGCATAAGGCTTCCATACCACACAGGAGATATGGGAGCATGCTGTTACTTATTGTTACTGTCCCACGTAGGAGCTACATGTGCATGAGGTGTCAATCCCACACAGGAAATATGCGAGCATGCTGTTACTACCTGTTACTGTCCCTTGTAGGAGCGACAGGTTCATGAGGCTTCTATCCTACATAGGAGATATGTGAGCATGCTGTTACTTACCATTACTGTCCTATGTAAGATCTACACGTGCATTATGTTTCTATCCCACAGAGGAGATAGCTGAGCATGTGTTTACTGTCCTATGTAGGAGTTATTTATGCATAAGGTTTCTATCTCAACAGGAGACATCGGAGCATGCTGTTACTTACTGTTACTGTCCATGTAGGAGCTACATGTACATGGGGTGTTCACCCCACACGGAAATATGTGAGAATGCTGTTACTTACTGTCACTGTCCCATGTAGTAGCGACAGGTGCATGAGGTTTTTATTCCACACAGGAGATGCCTGATCATGTTGGTATTAACTGTTACTGCCCTATATCGGAGCTACATGTGGACAGGGTGTCTATCCCACACAGGAGCTATGTGAGCATTCTGGTACTTACTGTTACTGACTCAAGTAGGAGCTATATGTGAACGAGGTTTCCATTCCACATAGGAGACATGTGAGAATGCTCTTACTAACTGTTACTGTCCCGTGTGGGAGTGACATGTACATAAGGCTTCCATCCCACACGGGAGATATGTGAGCATGCTATTACTTACTGATATTGTTCCATGTAGGAGCAACATGCGCATGAGGTCACTATCCCACGCAGGAGATATGAGAACGTGTTGCTTCTATCTTGGTCATTAGATTTATGTGCATTTAGTTACAATCTACTTAGGAAATCTTCACAAATGCCGTCCCACACAGGAGCTACCATATATCCTGTTCTGTCTTATTGGAAATACCTGCACATGCCAATACTGTCCAGTGCAGAAGATGCTTGCACATGCTGTCACTGTCCTGCACTGTAGATATGTGTGTATGTTGTTACTCTCTTGTGCATGAGATATCTGCCAATGCTGTCTATCAGGCAAAAGGTATGACACTTATGCAAGCTCAGAATTGATTTGCCATCTGATGAAATGTGAGAATGTGCTATGGAATGTTTTGACATCTTTTAAAGGATTGAATGGATGATTAGTAAAATAGCAGGAAATGTATTGCTTTCATTTGTTTAACTTTCTAACTATTAATAAATGAAAAAATCTTGAAAGCAGTGATCTGTTTAGGGGGCTTGGGGTGACCATAGAACATACTGTTCATCTCTCCACCGTCCTCTGCTAGTTAGAAGCTGGAGATTGTCTGCCTTCTGTTGTTGACGTAAAATGTGTTAAAGTTGGATCTAAAGGTCAAAGACAAGGTCAACTGAGGTTCAAATGAAGGGAACAGATTAACTCCACAAACATTCATGTAATGCTGGAGATAAAATGTTAAACTAAACGTGGTATCATTTACCAAAAGAATTCACTGACTTAGAAATAAGCATAAGGCATTTCTGAAATCCTCAAATCATGCAGAATATTATTAACAGAGACATTCAAAGGAAATCCAGAAATGTGATAAAACTACAAATGTAAATTAATCTCTATGAAAGGAAAACTGCAGATAAGGATAGAGAGAGCCATCAATACTGATCATCTGTTTTTGTGGGAGAATGGTCATGGTGCCTTGAGCAAGACATGCAACAACCCATCACCTTCCAAGGTTTGAAGTCCTGCTTGAGGCTCCCAGCTGCAGATCCTGATCTGGACTCCGACACATGCATGTCATGTAAGGCATGTGCCAAGGCGTAGACAGCCGTGTACACACTGTAGGTGAACCGATAAGTGAAGGCATTGATGAAGGGCAGGTCGTAGTCTCTGAGGGTCTCATTTCCTGAACATAGAGGCAAATGTGGTAAATACGGATGGACCAAATCAGCTTTAGCGGCCATGATACATCCGAATATTGAAATCCAGAGCTCCCACAGGGCATTGTCATCTGGAAACTTCAATGGATTCACATCATAGAGAAAATCTTGAAATCCAAGAATCTGTCCTTCCTCGATGGAGAAAGTCAGGGACCCATTTAATACAGTCAGGTCATCTAATCCGGACCTCGCTTTAGAAAAAGACATGCTTACGGTTCCAATCCAAATTTTATGAGGTACCCTTTCCCAAGAATGATACAGAAATTGTCTTGTCATTGATGTACTGGTGCTGTAGATGATGATAACGTGGGCAGTGCAGTTATGTATGCCAGCAATGATCTGATTCATCCTTTTAGCCCTAAGGGAAGTTAAGTCTGTGGGCAATGTATAGGAAAACTCCACGCAGCCTCCGCTCTGGGTGATCATCGTCTTCAGGTCTCGCATCGCTCTCTCTCCGCTGTCATCGGCCGAGGCCAGGATCCCCACCCAGGTCCATCCAAAGTGTTTTAGCAGCTGAGTGATTCCTGTATACACTGAGACCTCATTCGGGACAGTACGGAAGAAGGATGGAAATCTCAATTTGTTACTGAGGAGTGGATCAAGAGCTCCATAGCTGATCTGAAACAAGAGCAAAAGATCATTTAAAGACATTTTTAATAGACACATTATGTTAGACACCTGCCCATAAGTGGCCAGATTACATACAGAGCACTGAGAGGTTTCTAATGCCCCACCTGTGCTAAATTTGCAACATGTAAGAACATATTCAACTAAAGAGAGCGATCATTTAACTGGTCCAAGATACACATGCCCAAATGCGAGTGACATTTTTGGGAAATAAGTTTTACTCACCATGAAATATTCACATTGTCACACTCAGGCAATTCTCTCTGGATGAGGCCAAAAAATACTGGATGGCCCACACTAAGAGAGCCCATGAATGGAGAGATAAATCTGACAAGTTGCTATACTTACTGATAACACACAACTTGGTGTCCCGGGTGGTTCCAAGTGCGGTTGAACCAGACAGCGCCAGCCGCACAGAGGCTACATCCATTTCCTCCACATTTGTGGTCCCTCTGTAGTATGTGTCCTAGGCCTGAGAGGGAGTCCACTTACCCCATCCTTGAAGACATCCTACTGTTGACTCTTTCTCCCTCTGACAGGTACCATTTAAATCACCCCCTAGAGCTGGTAGAGTTGGAGGATGCCCTTAGTGATATGAATTCTGGTAAGACCTGATGGCTTTCGTTTGGAATATTACAAGAAACTGTGACAACACATATTGGGCCACACGCTTTCAATGGCTGGGGAAGCCTTCCAAAAATGGAAGTACATTCTGCCTCGGGTCTCCAAATAAATTAGGCCCCTCTTAATGCCACTTCCAGGCATATGGGAGTAATGGTTTGGCAGGATAGACCAAAGGCCCTGCAAAGCATTATGGGATGATATTCTAAAGTGCAGTGAATATTATAGTATCCAATATCAAAACACTCCTCAAGGGGGTAGCTCTTGGGCTCAGCTGAGAGCTAATACTAGTATACTCACTAAACTCTAGAATCTCGCCCCATAATGCTTGGCTGGGCCTTTGGTTGGCATTGTATTTTTGCCCATAACTTTGCTTGGTGTGGTCCTGGAAGAATGGGAACACCACTGAACCGGTCAGCATTATGTACTCTTTATGTTCAAGGCATCTACTCGCCCCCTCCGACCCCCCAAATCATCACCTCTCTCATTGCCTGATGTTTTTCAAAGTTCACTTTTGTGAATTGGTTATATGCTTTTTAGCATGTAGATGTAAAGTTGATTTACCAAAGGGTTGTGGGTACAGTAGGTAACTCCATTGTGTAGCGGAGTGGGAATTCTTGCATAAATTCTGTGTTTTCAATGAAATGTGTAGTTACGAAATCTATGCAACTTCCTCTAGCGGAGTGGAGTTCATTGCCCAGGGTTAGGTTTTGGTCTTGTCTTAAGTATATACAAATATTGGATATTTTTCTAAACTGGTATGGTGTCCTTTTGTAGTTCTTACACTATATTACTGTTGGTTATGTGCAAATGCTTTTCACACTGCCTGTAAGATAAGCCTTACTGCTTATGCCAAGCTACCAGTGTATCCCCCTTACCCTGACTAGAAGCAAGGGTCCATATTTGGACAAAGGTACTTACCTCTGCCAACTAGAGATCTCCATTTCTAACACTGGTGGCAGCGGTGGGATAGGACTTGTGTTTGCACTTGACTTACAGTGATGGGTGTGCACTACTACCATATCGCAGACCATTACGTGCCAAATACTGGTTCTGTTTCTGTTTGCCTATTTTTGATCTTGCACTGTGAACTTGCTACTTCATCATGCCTGAATCAAGATCATCATTTCTTAAATTCCAGGAGGATGCCTTTGAGGAGGATAGGTTGGAATCCTACAATGTGAAACAATTGAAAGCAATTTGCAAAAACCTAAAGGTCCAAGTCAGAGGCCTGACTAGGAAGGAGGAGCTACAAAAGGCACTGAGGGCCTGGGTACCAGCCAGACATGCCAGTGGGCAATCTGGAGATCTCAGTGGAAAAGCGGAGGAGCCTACTCCTAGTGTGGATGTGCTTTTGGGAGGGGGAAACCTCTAGACCTGGCAGCAGTGGTCTGTCCCCAGAAGAGCTAGAGGACAGGCGCGGAGCAAGGAAGTTTCGAATTGGAGAAACTCAGGATGGAGAATGAGAGGGAAGAGAAAAGAATTGCCATGAAAGAAAGGAAGATGATCTTAGATCATGAGAGATGTCTTAAGGAGCTGGAACTAAAGAGTAGGCCCAGCTCAGATGGTGGCAGCAATTTGTCAGTGCAGGCAGACAGGATTGTGCGCAATCCTCCCAAGAATGTAGGCAAGGAATTCAAAAAGGGAGATGACATAAAAAGGTGGTTTCAAGGGTACATATCATCTATTCACATGGAAGGGGTCCCTGGAAGGAATTTGGGGGTCAGTATGTGGCCTCTCTTTCCAGAAGAAGCAAGGGATCTCTGAAAGCTTTAGGTAAGGGGAAGAACCTCACCTACACTGACATGAAGAACGCTCTCCTCACTAGGCATTGACTCACTCCTGAAAAGTACAGGGATCAGTTTAGGTCCAGTAAGAAGACTGATGCCAACACTTGGTTGGAACGTGTAGATTCATTTTGCAGGTCACTGGATGGCTGGGTGAAGGGCAGTCATGTGACAGATTTTCAGGGTCTCTATAATTTGATTCCATGCGAGCACTTGTCTAGTCTATGTTTTGTAGATCTGCATCAGCACCTAGTTGATAGTAAGCTGACTGACCCCAGGAGGCTTGCTATAGAGGTGGACTGCTGGGTGAGTACCAGGTTTCACAAGAAGTTGTATGGGGTGACTCAGCCAAAGGTGAGCAGGGTCCCCAGCAGAAAAGTGGGGGGACAAGGGTAAAACACAGGAGTTCTCTAAAGGGCCCTAAACTAACACCCAGAATAAAATGTACCCTCCTCAGGAGACAAGAAAGCTGTGGTCTCTTCAGGGAAGCCTGCAGAGACCATCCCCACAAATGCTTTGCCTGTGAGCAGGTGGGTCACCTGAAGCGGGACCCCAAGTGTCCCAAAAGGGCACAGCCCCCCACTGATGGGCAGACCAAGGAGTTGGTGAGTATAGCACTTGGGGGGAGGGGTACCCACTGGGGAGTGGGGTTCCTGCAGAAATGACCCTCGTCTCGCTAGGGGACAGTGAAATGGTCAAAGGAAACAGGTGCCCCATAACACAAAGAAATACAGCACCTGGGTGACCATCAATGGGAAAAGGTTAGGGGCTCTCAGAGATACTGGAGCCAGTGTGACCTCAGTCTGGTGTCACCTGGTCTCTGAAGAGCAGGTAGTCCCATGGGCATTCCAACAAGTAGTTGCTGTGGACAACTTAGAGCTCCAGTGTATGGTGGCGCAGGTTACCTTTGAATGAGGGGGTCTCAGGTCCCTGAGGGTGTTTGTGAGCCCTGCCATGCCTGTAGACTGTCTGCTCAGTAAGGACCTGGAGCAGTCCTTATGAAAGGATGTTGAGCTTAAGTCTTACTTGGAGAGTGTTGGGTTGCCAGAGTGGGCATGCGTGTCCACTCGGTTAATGGCGGCCAGAAAGGGTGATCAGAAGGACCTTGAGCATGAAACAGTGGCCCAGCTCCCTGCCAAGAGAAAGGGCAGGGGGCACAGGAAACCGTCCCCTCAAGTACCCACTGACCAGGAGGAGATTGACCTTGGGGGGTAGGCCCCGGTGCCTACAGGGCAACAGGCAGCCGAACTGGGGGACATCTCTGAGCTTGATTTGATTGTGAAATTTGTATAGCGCTCGAATACCCAAGGGCGTCTAGGCTGACCCATTGGCAGCAAGAAGGGAGTCCCACCAGGGAAGAAATCTTCAGGGAGCAGAAAGGGTGCCTTTCTCTGGAGGGTCTGCAGTGGCAGGCTACAGACCAGGCAGGTGGTGACCGGTCTGGATCACATTGGGTCTACTGGGAGAATGGTCTCCTGTATAGTGAGGTTGCTGAGCCTGAGTCAGCCTGTGTGCTGGTGGTACCCCAGCGCTTCAGTACCTTCCTTCTGGCTCATGACGTGCCTTTGGCTGGACCTATGGTGCGGGATAAGACCTTGAACAGGCTTGTCACCCACTTTTTCTTGCCCCAAATGCGAAGGCAGTTGGATGGACATTGTAGGTCTTGCCAAACTTGCTAGGCAAGTGGTAAGAGTGGGAGGAAGGTCAAAGCTCCTCTCCAACCTTTTCCAGTTGTTGGAAAACCCTTTTAAAGGGTAGGTATGGACATTGTGGGGCCACTGGATCCCAAAACCGCCATGGGCTACAGGTACATCCTGGTCTTGGTGGACCATGCCACCCGGTACCCGGAGGGGATCCCTCCCAGGACCACAACAGTGCCAGTGTTGGGCCAGGCATTAATGGGGATCTTTTAGCTCGTGGTGTTCCCCAGAGAGGTGGTTTCGGACAGGGGGACCAATTTCATATCCAAGTATATGACATCCCTCTGGAAGGAGTGTGGTGTGACCTACAAGTTCACCACTCCTTACCACCAACAAGGTAACAAAAATTAACCAGCCATCTTCATCGACATAACCAAATTTAAAGAAGGCTAATAATGCGTCCCGACACTGGATGGTACTTGGCGTCAAGACAGCGGCTGAACAAGTCCAAAACACTATCGCGTGAGATTGCTGCACTCAAGCAGGAGATTGCAGGAGACACTACCTTGACCAATGCTAAAGAGGCCCTTGAAAACCTGGGGAAGGCTTTAAAAGTGTTTGAAACAACCACTCAGAATAAGAAACTTGATAAACTGTTGAAGGACATCCGATTCTATGAGAAAAAGAATACGTACCGTTACCCGAACGAGGACTATTACGAGCAAGATAACCAGGGACGTTTTACAGGAAGTGGCAGAGGAGGTTAAAGATGAAGAAGAAATTACACCACGTTCTCGGATTCATCAGTGAGCACGGACAGCGATAGTGAGCAACCGGGTACAAGCACTGGCTACGGATATCGGGCTATCTGGTACCCACCTCAGAGCTACCCCCTTTTTTTTAGATGAAGGCCAATTGAGACCCCCAAGAGGACGGGTGGGAACTGGCCCAGGGGCCCACCGAGAGGCCAGCAACCCTACAACACAGGATGGGAGAGGAGCAGTATCTAAACAAGTCCACTTCCAACCCGAGAACCACAGAGAAATTTCAACTCATCGGAAGGTCTACAGATGGTTGTCACAGACAACAATTCAGTGGTGAACATTTCCTCATACACATTGAAGGGGGATGAACAAAGAATCCTAACTAACGATTTATCCTTTGTACCAACTGCCCACCCGAATATTTTCAACATAAAAACTGAATTACACAGATTTTTTCGCAAGATTCGCCTGAGATGTATCTTCAAGAACTCGGCTACTACACCAGTAAGATCACAAACAGCACAATTGGGGGTGGGGTCGCACACTACTCACACACCAGCGGTATCGCCCCTAAGGACTGTGGTCAATGTAGCTACGTTTTCCGCGATGCATCTTCTTTCGAATATCTGCTATCTTCGCCATCCCTGGACACGTCTTTCGGGGTAGTGGGCTGACGAGCCTGGGATCCCGCACCTACGCGCCTGAGTGGTACTATACCTGGCAGATATTGGCAGCCATCGGCAACCCCAGTACAGGGCCTATCCCTGCTGACGAGGGGTGATACCCCGAAACACGTGTCCAGAGATGGCGAAGACAGCGAAGATAGCAGAAGATCGAAATATGATGCATCGCGAACACTTTACTACATTGACCGGAGTCCTTAGGGGCGACACCGCCAGGGTGTGAGTAGTGTGCGACCCCACCCCCATTTGTAACTTTAAAGCTCCCGTGAGCAGTGGGCTGACGAGCCTGGGATCCCGCACCTACGCGCCTGAGTGGTACTATACCTGGCAGCTATTGGCAGCCATCGGCAACCCCAGTACACAGCCTATCCCTGCTGCCGAGGGGTGATACCCTGAAACACATGTCCAGGGATGGCAAAGACAGCGAAGGTAGCAGAAGATCGAAAGATGATGCATCGCGAACATTTTACTACATTGACCAGAGTCCTTAGGGGCGACACCGCCGGTGTGTGAGTAGTGTGCGACCCCACCCCATTTGTAACTTTAAAGCTCCCGTGAGCAGTGGGCTGACAATCCTGGGATCCCGCACCTACGCGCCTGAGTGGTACTATACCTGGCAGATATTGGCAGCCATCGGCAACCCCAGTACACGGCCTATCCCTGCTGCCGAGGGGTGATACCCCGAAACATGTGTCCAGGGATGGCGAAGACAGAGAAGATAGCAGAAGATCGAAAGATGATGCATCGCGAACACTTTACTACATTGACCAGAGTCCTTAGGGGCGACACCGCCGGTGTGTGAGTAGTGTGCGACCCCACCCCCATTTGTAACTTTAAAGCTCCCGTGAGCAGTGGGCTGACGAGCCTGGGATCCCGCACCTGCGCGCCTGAGTGGTACTATACCTGGCAGATATTGGCAGCCATCGGCAACCCCAGTACACGGCCTATCCCTGCTGACGAGGGGTGATACCCCGAAACACGTGTCCAGGGATGGCGAAGACAGCGAAGATAGCAGAAGATCGAAAGATGATGCATCGCGAACACTTTACTACATTGACCAGAGTCCTTAGGGGTGACACCGCCGGTGTGTGAGTAGTGTGCGACCCCACCCCATTTGTAACTTTAAAGCTCCCGTGAGCAGTGGGCTGACAATCCTGGGATCCCGCACCTACGCGCCTGAGTGGTACTATACCTGGCAGATATTGGCAGCCATCGGCAACCCCAGTACACGGCCTATCCCTGCTGCCGAGGGGTGATACCCCGAAACATGTGTCCAGGGATGGCGAAGACAGAGAAGATAGCAGAAGATCGAAAGATGATGCATCGCGAACACTTTACTACATTGACCAGAGTCCTTAGGGGCGACACCGCCGGTGTGTGAGTAGTGTGCGACCCCACCCCCATTTGTAACTTTAAAGCTCCCGTGAGCAGTGGGCTGACGAGCCTGGGATCCCGCACCTGCGCGCCTGAGTGGTACTATACCTGGCAGATATTGGCAGCCATCGGCAACCCCAGTACACGGCCTATCCCTGCTGACGAGGGGTGATACCCCGAAACACGTGTCCAGGGATGGCGAAGACAGCGAAGATAGCAGAAGATCGAAAGATGATGCATCGCGAACACTTTACTACATTGACCAGAGTCCTTAGGGGTGACACCGCCGGTGTGTGAGTAGTGTGCGACCCCACCCCCATTTGTAACTTTAAAGCTCCCGTGAGCAGTGGGCTGATGAGCCTGGGATCCCGCACCTACGCCCCTGAGTGGTACTATACCTGGCAGATATTGGCAGCCATCGGCAACCCCAGTACACGGCCTATCCCTGCTGATGAGGGGTGATACCCCGAAACACGTGTCCAGGGATGGCGAAGACAGCGAAGATAGCAGAAGATCGAAAGATGATGCATCGCGAACACTTTACTACATTGACCAGAGTCCTTAGGGGCGACACCGCCGGTGTGTGAGTAGTGTGCGACCCCACCCCCATTTGTAACTTTAAAGCTCCCGTGAGCAGTTGGCTGACCAGCCTGGGATCCCGCACCTACGCGCCTGAGTGGTACTATACCTGGCAGATATTGGCAGCCATCGGCAACCCCAGTACACGGCCTATCCCTGCTGATGAGGGGTGATACCCCGAAACACGTGTCCAGGGATGGCGAAGACAGCGAAGATAGCGGAAGATCGAAAGATGATGCATCGCGAACACTTTACTACATTGACCAGAGTCCTTAGGGGCGACACCGCCGGTGTGTGAGTAGTGTGCTACCCCACCCCCATTTGTAACTTTAAAGCTCCCGTGAGCAGTGGGCTGACGAGCCTGGGTTCCCGCACCTACGCGCCTGAGTGGTACTATACCTGGCAGATATTGGCAGCCATCAGCAACCCCAGTACACGGCCTATCCCTGCTGACGAGGGGTGATACCCCGAAACACGTGTCCAGGGATGGCGAAGACAGCGAAGATAGCAGAATATCGAAAGATGATGCATCGCAAACACTGTACTACATTGACCAGAGTCCTTAGGGGCGACACCGCCGGTGTGTGAGTAGTGTGCGACCCCCACCCCCATTTGTAACTTTAAAGCTCCCGTGAGCAGTGGGCTGACAAGCCTGGGATCCCGCACCTACGCGCCTGAGTGGTACTATACCTGGCAGATATTGGCAGCCATCGGCAACCCCAGTACACGGCCTATCCCTGCTGATGAGGGGTGATACCCCGAAAAACGTGTCCAGGGATGGCGAAGACAGCGAAGATAGCCGAAGATCGAAAGATGATGCATCGCGAACACTTTACTACATTGACCAGAGTCCTTAGGGGCGACACCGCTGGTGTGTGAGTAGTGTGCGACCCCACCCCATTTGTAACTTTAAAGCTCCCGTGAGCAGTGGGCTGACAATCCTGGGATCCCGCACCTACGCGCCTGAGTGGTACTATACCTGGCAGATATTGGCAGCCATCGGCAACCCCAGTACACGGCCTATCCCTGCTGCCGAGGGGTGATACCCCGAAACATGTGTCCAGGGATGGCGAAGACAGAGAAGATAGCAGAAGATCGAAAGATGATGCATCGCGAACACTTTACTACATTGACCAGAGTCCTTAGGGGCGACACCGCCGGTGTGTGAGTAGTGTGCGACCCCACCCCCATTTGTAACTTTAAAGCTCCCGTGAGCAGTGGGCTGACGAGCCTGGGATCCCGCACCTACGCGCCTGAGTGGTACTATACCTGGCAGATATTGGCAGCCATCGGCAACCCCAGTACACGGCCTATCCCTGCTGACGAGGGGTGATACCCCGAAACACATGTCCAGGGATGGCGAAGACAGCGAAGATAGCAGAAGATCGAAAGATGATGCATCGCGAACACTTTACTACATTGACCAGAGTCGTTAGGGGCGACACCGCCGGTGTGTGAGTAGTGTGCGACCCCACCCCCATTTGTAATATCACAAACAGGGCAAAGGGTCCCTTCAACATTCTTCCCTCCAACAAATACCATGACTAACAGAATTCTGGCATATGGAACCATGGTACAGAAAGATATATCCAGACTACTCACTACATACAAGCACACCACTCAGAATACTACCAAGTCTGAAAAGGCGGCCCTTGTGAGTGTGAAAAACAGTAAGGATATTGTGATCAAATCGGCGGACAAGGGCGGGGCGATTGTAGTGCAAGACACAGCAGCATACAAAATAGAGATCATGAAACAGTTACAGGATGGTGTCAGCTACGCCCAACTGAGAATGGATCCCACCAAGGACCTGGCTACTGAACTTCTAGGTCTGACCTCAGAAGCTTTGGAGAAGGGATTTTTGAGTAAACAGGAATTTGACTATCTGAATCAAAAACACCCCCGCTTCCAACTATATACACCTTGCCAAAGATTCATAAGGACATCTCTAACCCACCTGGCCACCCGATAGTGTCTGGCTGTGGTTCACTACTTGAACTCCTGTGCAAGTACATTGACTTCTTTCTCAAACCTATCGCTGAAATGACTCAAGCATACCTAAGGGATACTATGCAGACAATAACACTAATTGACAAACAGCCTTTGAAAGGCTTGATGCTATTATATTCATTTGTTGTAAGCAATTGATGTCACTGTGATTGCATGCATCCCTGCAAATTCCCAGCTCTGTAGGAATTAAGTGATCTTGAGTAAGATGCATGAAATAGGACAATTTATATATCTGCAGGCATTTGTTCATCACTGCTCATTGATATAGCTGTTTCTTTATATACTCCTTTTTTTGATATACTCATGTTTGCCCTACACATTATATGTCCCAAAGCGGCCATGCCGACTGTTGCACAAGTGTATTTATAGAGACCGCCTTTACACACTGTGCCATTAAACAATCCCTGTGTGATCATTTCTGAAATGAGTGTTAACGCAGTACTATATTCTCACAACTCCCCCTTTTTAATCGAATGTCGCATGTACCCAAAACCAGATTCCCTGCTCCACTCTATAATCTAAAAATGGAGATAACTTCCTCTGTCCACTTCCACTATTGATGTAACAAGGCCAATGACACTGCTCATTAAGCAAGCATGCACAACATCCTAGATTCACACCAAGTTCCAGAATCACCAGGGTCATAGCATGTTTGAGCCTCGCGTTTTACCACAATTTACCCATCGAATACTGATTTTCCTCCTCCTCTACCCTCTGTTCGATTTGATCTGCAGACTCCCTTGATTTATTCAAGATCTCAGAGACTTCATTATGGAATTGTTCCACTTACCCTTTGGATCTATTCCTCACCTGCGCCAAACCCGCCACAATTTCACGAGTAAGTGACTGTCTCTCATAGGTTAATATTTAGTTGCCAGTTACCTCACCATCTGGATGGTTCAACTGGTTGACAAGCACCTCATTCTTTACAGGTGTTCTCTCACTCCTGCCGACATAAGCCTGGAAACCTCTGTGTCTAGTGTCCCTCCACCAGCAAATTGTGAGAGGCCCCATCCATTCACTGTAACTATATGGATCAGTACCACGTTGGTCACTGGCCTTACTTTGTTTTTAATCTTTTAATTATGGTCCTGATACACCACCCTCTTTGTCCCTGTTAGGTGTCCCCCGCACTCCCCACATCCGTCCTGAGTAAGACCCCGCCTGTAAGGGTCTGAAGAACCTACACACACAGGGGTCGAAACGTCGACACTTTATTTCTGCCAGTTTCTCTCAACAGTACTTATTTTACTGTGGACTTGTATGCTACATGGCTAAATATGAAAAGATGTTAAAAAATGTAAAAAATATCTTTTTGTTTCTAGGGCTTGTAAACAGCATATGCCTCAAAGTTTGACTGTGATATCTTTATCACAACGTGTACTTTACCTACCTCACTACCTCACTCAAATCACTTTATTTCCCCCTTCTTTTCCCCTCCTTCGGGCACTGTAATGGTAATGTTTTTTACAAAAATGTGTGTCATGTAATACATGTTTGACGATATGCTAACCAGTTTCAATGTGATTAAATAACACTGGCACAACTGATTCGGTCTTGCACTAATTTTGTGTTTTAGAATACTATTGTATGTTTTTCCCCTTCTTTTACACAATTCTGATGTTCTAATTCTGGGACCACCATAATATATACTGCCTTGCACTAAGGTCCCAGTGATTTTGGGTTTACCCTTTTTTGTAACAAATGATGCTTCAGAGCATGGTGTGGGAGCAGTGCTATCATAACTGAAGGAAGAGGGCCTAGACCAGCCTTTAGTCTTCCTTAGCAGGAGACTACTCCCCAGGGAACAGAGGTACTGAAGAAGCGGAGGCCCTACCTGTTTGAGACTCACTTCTGGATTCAGACAGACCACAGAAGCCTCAGATGGTTTATGCATATAAGGGGTGAGAATCCAAAACTGTTGGGAATGGACTATATGGTGGAACACCATCCTGGCACAGAGCACACCAACGCAGATGGACTCTCCAGGTTCTTCCGCCTTAGTGAAGAGAACTCCCAGGAGGTTGGGTAGTTTTCCCTACTTTCAGCTGGAGGGTACATGTGCTAGAACTGGCATCCTTTTGTGTATTTCTCCTGTCTTTTTGCTTTCGTACCTCCTGGTTCTGACTCTGCTTTTGCTGGTTTAGCGTCTCTGCATACTTTCTCACTGCTGTTCTGTGTTAAAGTACAATTGCTCCTGTTGTAAATTACGCTATGGATTGGTGTTTCCATGATTGGCATATTTGATTTACTGGTGAGGCCCTAGTAAAGTGCACTGAGAGTGCCAGGACTGGTAAATCAAATGCTATTGGTAAGCCTGAAGCACTGATTGCGCCACCCACATGAGTACCCCCAAAAAGTTATCTCAGACCAGCCATTGCAGGGTCTGCGTGCAGGTTGTGACTGCAATGTCGACCTGGCAAGTGCACCGACTTGCCAGGCCTCAACCTTCCCTTTTTCTAATGTCAGTCAGCCCTAAGGTAGGCCCAAGGTACCCCTGTGGGCAGGGTGCTGTGTATGTTAGTGGTAGGATATGTACTGCTGTGTGTGACATGTCCTGGTGGTGAATTACATTGTATTTTGTTTTTCACCATTGCAAGGCTGGCTGTTCCCATATGACAGAATGGGGAGTTTGTTTATAACATCTTATAAACATAACTGGCCCTGGGAACAAGGTAGGACAATAAAGTTAGTGTGCCTGTACTCAGAATGTTAAAATGCATCTATTAGTGAGGGTAATTTTTACATTCTGTTTTGAAAATATCACTTTTAGAAAGAAGGTGTTTGCTTGCCGAAACATCCAGTGTGCCTCTGCTAGGTTTGTGTATTGCATGTCAGGCTTTTGGATGACAGGAGCTGGAGATGGGCGGTTGCTCCAGATGTCTGATGGGTCAGGGCTGGACTGAATAGACCTGGGTTGAATTTAGATTAATGGGAGGAGATTTCCTGGCAACTAAATGGGCCTGGGCTGCCTTGCACAATTCCGTCTCCATCCCCTGCCAGGAAGCTGCACCAGTGAGGACAGAACTAGTTTTTGCTGGGTACAGACACTTTCTGCCTTCAGAGAACAAAAGATTTGATGGTATACATATTGGGGCTCAGACCTCAGGACTTTAGAACTCTTTTGGACCAAGAAGACTGCCAAGAAGAAGAGTTGGAGAAGCTGTGATGAGGAACTACCACTTTGCTGAGTGCTTTGCTGTGTTTGCCCACAGTGGCTGCTTCTGTCTTGAGAAGTGAAAGGACTTGACTGGACTTTCTGCAATCTATTCTTATGAATTTCTCCAAGGGCTTGAGGTAGAGCTTTCCCCCTGTTCAAGACGTGCCAGGAACAGCAAGTTCTTCTGACCACAGCACTGGGAACTGAAGCCACCGCCGCAAATCCATGACCCTGGTATCAGTGACGCCCGAGCCTCTGCTTGCACTGCGACCTGTGGACACCACACCCCACATCACCTTTCTTTACGATGAAGAAGCTCCTTGCCTAAATCGACGCCGCTGCTTGCACCGTGGTTTGATGGCATAGCTTGTATGGTTGCAGGATGCACCGCCCTCATCCCGCACCGCAGCCTTTGCCTACTGATGCCGGCACCATCGACTCCAGTTTGTCAGACAACAACAGCGCTTCAGCAATGCCGCTGCTTGTACAGTGACCTGCCAGCACCGCGACAAGCACCGCACCACTTCCCACCGTGACCCTGGTCTCACCGACGACGCCATCTGCCACTGCCACTGAGTTGCTGCTCCCACCATGACCTGTGGGCACCGCACGGCTACACTTGGCACCCCAGCACCCGATGCCTGCCGACAACAGCACTCCTGACTTCTACCGCGAGGAGATCGATCTGCAACACGTGTGACTTCAAGGGCCCGACGACTCCTGCACGCAACTCTAGAACCGATGCCTGTGGATGCTGTGCTTTTGGAAGCTCAACGAGAGGTCACTGACACCCTGCATTTAAAAAGGTACTGTTTTGTTTGGGTTTGTTTGTTCACAATGCTGTGATAGCCCCAGAGGGAGCTATCAACTTCAAGGAACTCTTTTTCAAGGTTATTTTGATAACTGAAGATTTCTAAGTACTGTATTGTGGACTTTTATCATTTCCGGTCTTGTCTTAACTACATAAAAATATTGGATATTTTTCTAAACTGGTGTGGTGTCCTTTTGTAGTGTACTGTTGGTTATGTGCAAATGCTTTAAACACTGCCTCTAAGATAAGCCTGACTGTGCGTGCCAAGCTACCAAGGAGGTGAGCAGGGGTTATTTTAGCAGTGTATTCCCCTTACCTTGACTAGATGCAAGGGTCCCTATTTGGACAAAGGTACCTACCTCTGCCAACTAGAGACCCCCATTTCTAACAAAGTCCTTATTCATAAACGTGCTCTCTGAGGTGACCCATTTGGATGTAAGTCTTATCTTTCCCCAGGTGCTTGAATAGAGGTCAATGATTTCCTTCAATAAGTGTGGCTGAATGCCCAATTCATTGCAATTTACCCAGAGCATACCCTATTAACATTGTCAAATGTTGTAAAAATCAATAACGGCTACATAAATTACTGCAAGCACTCTTTAATTGTCAAGTTGTTTTCTACTAGAGTTCACAGCCCATGGAGATTGTCCTCAGTACTGCATCATTTAACAAATCCTAGTTGAGTAAAAGGATTTTGTTTTTGCTCAGTAGCCCACTTGTTCGACTCTTTTAAAAGTAACTTTGCTTTATTTTGATTTCAATATCCAGTAATGCAATGAGACAAAAGTGCTGAGTTGATCTACTTGACCCCTGACCTGGAATGAGCCTCTCCAGGTATCTGGGATGATATCATTTGCAAAGTATGCATCATTGAGCTATCCATCAGCGATTTAAAAAAGGAGGCAGGGGTGCTATTAGGGCTGAAGCCCCGTTGCAACGAGAATATTTATTCACTTTTTGCATATCCGATAGTGACACAACCACATTTGCCTTCACTTCCCCATTATCATCGGATTACGCTTCGGTTTGATACCATTGGAGCCTATCAATCAAGTCAAGAGGTTCTTATCTACTGAAACATGTTTAAAGAGACAGATAAATACAATACATGGTAAAATCCAATTTACTAGTCTCAAAACAACCTAACCAATAATAGGATAAGTATTGGAAGCATTGAATTTACTATTAGCACCCAACTTGAACAACAGTAAGGAAAGTTCTGGACTTTAGAGTGGGTCCGATTTACCATTCTCAACAGTGTTAAACTTTAAAACTCTCAGAGTATAATTTCCATAGCCTAAATTAATACAAAGTCATTTAAATCTATACAGAATAATTCATCATTAAATATGTGTCTGTAGAAAATTATGAAAAAGTAAAAACAGGCAATTGACATTTAAAATTATACATAAAATAAACTAAAATATATTGGGGAACAAAACAAAAATAGTTTTCAAACTTTTCCCACCATATTACCCTAAAATTCCAACAACCTCGAAAAGATATTTATTTAAAAACACAGAACAAAATAGCAACACACATTGTTTTAACACAATTAAATTGATAAGATATCAATATATTACTTTTGAGTTTTATATAGTGCGAACTCGACCTGAAGGTATCATAGGCCTTTACATGAGCACCAGTTGTGTCACAGATGGACACATTATTGTTTTTTAGGAGCGGGCATATTAAGGGACCGATTACGATGGCGGAAGGCCTGCCACCACCAACTGTGCAGTGACTGGCCCTACCCCATCAGACAATAATTCCCCGTCGGCCACATAAGGATGGCGGGGGAATCAGACCGCAACAGTGGCGAAGCAAAGACCGCCTACCAAGGATCCGCCATAGGCAATCATTCCGATTGCTAGGCAGAGCAGTCTGCATCTGTAAAATGGAGCCGGTGCCTAGCAGGCACTATAAGCCAAATCACGATGCTGGCTTAAACCAGCCTTTCCATGGCAGTGGAGCCGCCATGGAAAGGCTAGTGGCGATTTGTTTCGGCGGCCAGTTATGGGCCACCTTTGTGTTGGGGGAGGTGGTGGTGCGCTGGGGTGGTAAGAGAGGGGAAGTGGAAATCTCCGTTCCTAACTCACAGCGCACTGCGATGGTCCCTAAAGTTTCTGTTAGAGAGTATGGGCCAGATGTAGATAAATATTGTTTACCGATTCTATACTACCGAATTTTAACGATTCAGTATTTTAGAATCGGTAAATGATATGTAGCTAATGATTCGGTAAATTTTACAGAATACGGTAACATTTGGTAATTACCGATTCGGTATTTACCAATTCGGTATTCCCCATTCATTCCTATGGGCCTGGAGGCCCATAGGAATGAATGAGAATTACCGATTCGGTAAATACCGAATCGGTAAAAGGGGGTAGACTTACAAGGGTGGCAAGGTGTCACATTGACACCCTGTTGCACCCCTGTATAGTGCACGGGTGCACATGTGGCACACATACATGCCCTAAGGGCATGTATGTCTGCCACATGGCACAGTTGAAAAAAGCACAAAATAGCTTTTTTTTTTTTTTACTTTTTATTAAAGAAAGTAGAAACGATACACAAGGCAATAAAGTAGAACATTCGGACATGTGCTCCAGAGGGTGGAAAAACCACAGTACAATATAATACATAAATCATTGATATGTGGGGGGGGGTCAGTGAGGAAACAAGAGCAATAATCACATAAGTTACACAAGATATAGAATGTCGGATCAGGGGGAAAGGGAAACTTCTGGGGTCTCAACGAATGGAGGCGTACATATGTTTCCACGATAAGAGTTCCACTGGCGCCAAATTTTGTTCCATTTCCTAGGTCTGCCCCTAGCCACATACACCGTTTTCACTCTAAACATGCACCAGTCCATGTTCTCCTTCCACACCGATATCGTGGGCGGCCGCTGGGAACCCCACAACTGTGCGATGTCCCTCTTAGCAATCATATTCCCAAGGGTCGCCCACTGCTTTTGTGCCACATCATAATCATTCGGCTCCCAGACATTCAACAGGCAGCGACTTGCCTCGGGCAACAAGGCCACCCCCGTGACCCTTTCCATCACATTATGGATACGGTTCCAATACACCACCGCCTCCAAACACTCCCAAATTATATGGAGGAAGGTTCCTACCAGTCCACATCCACACTTACATAACCCATCCGAGGAATAACCCATGCGAATCAAGCGCGGACCAGTGACCTATACACGATGTAGGATTTTGAGCTGCACGAGCCGGAGACGGGCCGGAATCGCGACCTTCCTTGGCGAGGATAGCGCAGATTGCCAGTCCTCGTCGTCCAACTCTAAACCGTCACTGGTCCAGACCTCTCTGAGACGCACCAACAACCCCGACCGATCATTAATCAATTTCTTGTATATCAAAGAAATAGTGCTGTCGGGCACGTAGCCGTCGAGCACAGGATCTTCGAGTGGGGAAGATTCAGGGATGCTAGTGCCCCCAGGGAAAACTGAACTCAACGCATGGTGAATCTGTGTATAACGGAAGAATTCCCTGTCGCTCAACTCATACTCTGTCTTTAATGCCCCGAAGGTCTTGATTTTACCCTTGACCCAGAGACCACTCACCCTGCTGATACCAATCATATCCCACTTATCAAATCCTTCCGTCTTCCAAAGGCACCCCAGTCTTGCAGATGCATACAACGGAGTCGCTCGGGTCAGTCGATCCCTCCATCCCATTGCCGAATTTGCGTCGTGCCACACTCGTACCGCAATCTTGGTGGGTCCCGATAGTTCCCTTCCCGCTGCTTTGGAATAAAGCGCCCTATTGTAGTTCCCACCCCATAACAAATATTTATCCATCTCAAATGCAGAGTTAGAGGCCGGCGCGTAAGTTCCATGATTAATCGCTCTCAGCTGAGAGGCCCAATAATATCGCTTGATATCCGGAAGCGCTATACCCCCATCATACCAGGGGAGTGTAAGCTTAGGAAGGGAAATACACGGGCGTCCATCCCAGATCAATTGCCTCTGAAGACTCTCCACCGTTCGAAAGTAACTCGCCGGAATAATATCAAGTGTATTCTGGAGAGCATATAAAAATCGCGGCAGGGACATCATCTTAAAAAGAGCTGCGCGCCCGAGCGGCGAAAGCGGTAGTTTGCACCAACGCACAACATCAAGTTTTAACCTCTGAAGAGGAGGGAGCAAATTACGTTCATAGCGAACCACTGGATCCAAAGATATAAAAATTCCCAAGTACTTGAATTCGGTTTGCGAGACCTGAACGGGGCACCCGTGCGGCAGCGAGGGGGCACCACCCGAAAGCACATACACACAGGACTTGGCCCAGTTGATCACTAGGCCGGAATTTTTACCAAATGAGGTGAGCACATCAATCAAAACATTCAATGATTTTCGAGGAGACGTAAGGTATAACAGAATATCGTCTGCGTAGTGCGATATGCGATCTTCGAACTCCGGGGTCCATTGAATACCCTTCATCGAAGGCTCCCATCGCAACCAGGCGGCAAGAGGTACCAGGGCCAGGGCGAAAAGAAGTGGGGACAACGGACAGCCCTGCCGCGTGCCCCTCCCGAGGACAAAGGGTCCAGACACTCGACCGTTCACTACCACCTGTGCCAATGGCTCCTCATACAAAAGTTTCACCCAGCCAATGAACCCGGGACCAAAGCCGAATTTCACAAGAGCGTCCCAAAGATATGGCCATTCCAGTGTATCAAAGGCCATTGTAGCGTCCAAGGAAGCCAAAATGGCCGGCTCGCACAGAAAGGCGGCCCTCGCGAGAACACCGTGCAGCCGCCTCAGGTTGAGTGCAGTATTGTGGTGTGGGATAAAACCAGACTGATCCGGGTGGATCAAATCACTAACAACTGTTATCAAGCGGTTCGCCAACAACTTGGCAAGAATCTTTGGTTCAGCGTTTAAAAGCGAAATGGGCCTGTAGCACGCACAGCGGTCTCTTGGTTTCCCCTCCTTATGGATCACCACGATGGTGGCGAGACGCTGATCACGAGGGAGGGAGCCGACGTCACGTGATTCTAGAAACACGTCGCGGAGGTACAGCGCCATTTTATCAGGGCGCAACTTATATAGCTCAATGGGCAGGCCGTTAGGATCCATGGCCTTGCCCGACCGCACAGAACGAATGGCGATGGGCACCTCCTCCGCCGAGAGCGCCGCGTCCATTAGGTCCCTGTCCGCTTCGGACAGGCGAGGCAGTGCAATGTCAAGCAGCAACAAATGAGAGTCTTCCTCGGGTCTATCAGACACTGGGGAGTATACAGTTCGGAAATGGTCCGCAAAACACTCAACGATCTCAGTCGGATCAGTCATACACACTCCATCAGCTTTCTCAATCACTGGAACCACACGACTCGCCCTCTCTTTTTTATCTAACCAGGCAATCAATTTCCCTGCCTTGTCTCCCACATCATACAGTCTGCCCTGTTGCTCTCTACTCATGACTTTCGCAGCATCAGTAACCAGGGCTTTGTAGTCCAGTTGTTTGAAGCTAAGGGTATGAAGCTTATCACGAGTCACTCCCAATTCCAATTCACTTTCAAGTTCAGCTATATCAGTCTCCAAACGGACCACCTCCTCATTCGTACTTTTCTTGGCGCCAGCGATTAAAGATAGTGCCTGGCCACGGATGACCATCTTAAAAGCCTCCCACAGTGATACAGAAGAGGACACAGACCCCTCATTCTCAGCAAAATACAGATCCATGGACTTGATCAACTCTGTGCGGGTTTTGGGATTGTGAGGATACCAGGGATTTATCGGAGCAACCCGACCCTTGGTACCCACACTTGTGTTTATCTGGAGCCACAATGGGGAGTGATCAGATATGCCCCGGGCCAGGTGTCTAATCTCCCGGATAGAGGAGGCCTGCGCCGACGGCATCAAAACATAGTCAAGTCTAGAAAGACTGCCGTGGGCCCCGGAGTGAAAAGAGTATTGCATCTGGTCCGGGTGCAACAGCCTCCAGCAATCTACCAGCCCCAGTGTATCCAAGAACCCACTCAACCAGGATTGCGATCTAGTGAGATCCCGGTGGGGGTAGCGATCCAGGGTACCGGAGACAACCGAGTTAAAATCTACACCTATTATCAGGATGCCCTCTGGAAGCCCCAACACCACACGCCCGAGATCTGCAAAGGTCGAGGTCTGTAGACCGGGTGGGACATAAACAGAAATCAGCGACACGGTCCTCCTCTCCCATCTCCCCGTGAGCGCGGCATAGCGCCCCCTATCATTAAGAATCACCTCGTCTATTTCAAGGGGGAGAGAGGTCTTGACCAGGATACCCACGCCCCTAGAGCCAGAGCTAAACCCAGAGTGTACATCGAGACGGTATCCTCGCCGATTCATGGCATGACAAGTATTTCCAATCAAGTGCGTCTCCTGCAACAACACGACATCAGGGGAAAGGCGTCGTAACAACTGTAGCACTACTCCCCGCTTTATCCTATCCCCCAACCCATTGACATTCCAACACAATAGTTTCAACCCACTACCCCCATCCCGGAAATGAATGCAGAATCCACCCCAACACGAACACAGTGACCATATCCAAGAAGTAAACAATACGTTGCCTTGAGAAAGATAAAACACACCCAAACACCTCCCTCCACCCCCCAACTTGGACCCATTACAATACCCCCCTCCCTGCACCCCTGCGTTAGACTCAAAAGCCACCCCAATTTGCAGTGTGCCTGTCACCCTGGAATTAAACTAGTCTACAAAAAGAAACCCAGAGGAGGAAGAGTCCTATTCCCCTCGCCACCCACGGGTATGCAACAATAAATCAGATTAATATGAAAGTCATCGAACCCAGCTGCACAGAATGTTAATTGTCCGGAAGTCGGGAATCATATTGTCATTCTTGCTCCGACACACCACCCTCAGCTCCACCCGAGTGCTCCATTCGGTCGCTCCGCTTTGGTAATGTATCTAGCCAGTCACTCACTTTTTCGGGACGATCAAAGAAAAACGTCCGGTCATCATATTCGACACGAAGCCTAGTTGGAAATAGCATCGCATATTTTAAGTCCATGTCTCTCAACCTTCGCTTCACCCCTTGGAACCCCATCCTTTGCCTTTGAACGAACTGGGTGAAGTCCGGGTAAAAGCTCACCGTTGTGTTTTCAAACTTCACGGGGCCGCCCACCCTCGATGCCTGCAGGATAGCGTCTCTGTCTCGGAAGTAAAAAATTCTGGCGATGATCGGCCTCGGAGGGGCACCCGGCTTCGGCTTCCCACTCGGCACCCGGTGCGCACGCTCCACAGCAAAGAATTTACTCAGTCCCGTAGGGGTGAGGTGATTGAGGATGAGATGCGTCGGGCCCTATTTTCAAACTCCTCCTGTCGACAAGCCATGAGATCATGGGAGGATCGCAAGTTGCCAACCTCCGTCTGCAAGTCGGACATATCGGTAGTGAGGCTGGAGGTCTTCAGATCTAACGATTTGACCTCCTCATTCGTCTTCGATAAATCTGCTCTAATCAAAGTGACGTCAATGGCTACAGTGTCGAGTTTAAGGGCGAGAGCCTCATATTGCTGGCCAATGGAGGTCTTCATATTGGCTATGGCACCCATGACATCCTGTAGAGTCAAGTCGATCGGCGCGGCTGAATCTTCCTTAGCCTCTTCCGGGGTCCTACTCGTACCTCCAGGGGACCCCTTGGGATGGGTATATCGGTCCATGACATTCGTTTGGACCGTTCCCCCCCGAAGAGGCGTCTTGGTTTTCCGCTTCTCGTTGTCGGGCCTGCCCGCCATGTTGGACATTGTGCCCCCAAGGGGCCCGTGAGACCTGGTGAAAATGGCCGTGCGCGGTCACCCGCCAAAGTGTTCAAGAAACGGGTGCCAGTGGCAGTAACGGCAGCGTAGCTCAGCACAGAGATACTTGCAATCAGTGGCACACGATGGACCTGCTGAGTTCGGCTAGAGCTCAGGCAATCGGGTCAGTCTGGCGATCGAATGAGGCCAAGACACACAAAACGAAACCGAAAGTTAACTCCAAGGCAGTGAGCAGAACCCCTCGAGCCGTTGTTGTTCAACTACTCCCCGGGCGTCTCAATGACTCGAGCCATAGGTGTCGCCGTAGGGTGGGCCTCAAAAGTTCAAATCGTCGTTGTGACGGTTCCCGAAGTCCGAATTGATTTTTGAAAGCAACTAAGATATCAGCAGAGTTTCATCTCCAATAACCCGTCTTCATAATCAGGATATCTTACAGGATATATGCGGAGGGCGGCGAGGGTCTCAGGAGCCCTGTGCTCACACGGCCATCTCGGATGCGCGCGAAGCTCCTCCTCTTTTTTAGGGTTTTCGATATTTACCACCAACTTGTAGTTGGGGTTAAATAACGAATCCTTACAAGTGAAAAGCACTCACTTGAGTGCTTCCTACATTAAGGATTCGGTAATTTACCGAATCGGTATTTAAGAATTCTGTGATTTTCCGATTCCTTAAATTACCGATTCGGTAAATTACTGAATCCTTAAATTAGGCCCCTACATCTGAAAAGCCTAATACCGGTCGGTAGCAGTCGAAATTCTAATTTCGGACTTTACCGACCGGTATTAGGCTTCCTACATCTGGCCCTAAGACACTTATGGTTATATATAATACAGTTTCAAAACACTTTCAAAACATCAGAAATTAGTTTTTCTTTTCCTTGTCTATTTCTTTTGACTGTTCTGGCATGTGGTTTCCTTCATATCATGTTATCATGAAAGTTTACCCATGAAGAAGGGTTCTTAGAAACCCAAAACGCATTGGGTCCTATTTCAAGAATAGTTAAACAAGTAGCTCTCTTTTCTGTTTGTACTGAACATGGTGATATTGGACTTTGTAAAGTACAATTGTGATGTTTAAAGTTTTCATCAATGTGACTATAAAACATTGGGTACTGATTTAAATTTGTTCAGCAAAATTCTTATGTTTTGAAAGTGTTTTGAAATAGTATTATATCTCAACCATATGTGACTTGCTCTCTAACACTCTCTTGCACATTTGATCACAGGGCATTTAGGCAAGCCCAAAAGCCCCCAGCTGAAGGCACTGTTTTAATAAACACATAGATTTCGTAACAAATTGGTAGACACACTTTACCAGTAGGTGTGTAGGCGTGAAACCATTCCTTGAGCGCTGGGGTGGTACCTATGGTACCCCCCTGTATTTGCCTGCACTAAGTGGCAGGCACCACCTGGTGTCTGCCATGTAGTAAAGAGAAAGGCATTACATACATTTTTAACATTGAGATGGGTGCTGCAGCCAGCAGCTCCTGCCACAATGGTAAAGATGCAAGATGCGACTGACACAGTGGCAGTCGCATCCTCATGCCTCCATACAAGCGGGCGGTCCCAGGCACCAGTACGGCAGTGGGCAGACTTGATCTGCCAGGCAAGCCCGTCTGCGCCCGTCCGCGCCTGTACCGCGCCCAGCGCCAGGACCCCTGGCCCCCGAAGATGCCAGCCCACACAACGGGCTTACGATGCCGCCACCCTCAACGCACTCAACGCCGGCCGGAACCCCGCCTGCTACCGAGCTACACCGAAACGCACCCACAGACCCTTCACCTGCCAAGCCTGCAAGTTCACCTGCCTCCGGACCTGCACTGCTCCCGCCAAGCCGAGCCCCAGCAACAACCACCTCAAGTGCATCCAGCTCAACACCCGCTCCGTCCACAGACACGCCGTCGAACTCTGGAACCTGCTTGACACAACAGCACCAGACGTCGCCTTCCTCACAGAAACCTGGATGAACGCCTCCTCAGCGCCCGACATCGCCAGATACAAGATCACCCGGAATGACCGCGTCAACCAGACGGGAGGAGGCATTGCCATCGTACACAAGAACACCATCCGCATCTCGACCAACTCCGACGACACCTTCACCGCCGCGAGACACCTCCACTTCCAGATACACACCGACCCCAAGACGACCCTCAGAGGCACCCTCATCTACAAACCCCCGGGACCACGCACACAATTTAGCGAAGACATCGCTGACTTCATCAGCCCGCACGCCCTCCCCTCCGCTGACTACATCCTCCTAGGGGACCTCAACTTCTACCTGGAGAACAACAATAACAGCAACACCACCACCCTGCTGGACAACCTCGCCAACCTCGGACTCAAGCAACTGGTGAATTCCCCCACCCACTACGCCGGCCACACGCTTGACCCCGTCTTCTCATCCAGCGAGCACATCTCCTTCAGCCACTCCACCGGACTTCATTGGACTGACCACAGCTGCGTCCACTTCGGCTTCAGAAGAACCACGAGCCACCACCACCCGCAACAGGTTCCTCGCTGGAGCTGGAGCAAGATCACCGCCGAGCAGCTCACTGCCTCCCTCAGCCAGAACCCTCCCACCAGCACAACGGACCCCAACGAAGCAGCCAGCAACCTCACACAGTGGCTGACCGCCTGCGCCGACAACCTCGCACCACTAAAGAACCCCCCCAGCAGACCCGGTAGCAACAAAATCCCATGGTTCACCGACGAACTCAAGGACTCCAAGAAGAACTGCCGCACCCTCGAGAAAGCCTGGCGCCACGACCAGACCACAGACAGAACTCAGAACATGACCGCCCTCAAGCACGCCACCCGCAAGCACCACCAGCTGATCCGCGCCACCAAGAAGACAGCACTCAAAGAACGACTGGACAACAACACCCACGACAGCAAGGAACTCTTCAGCATCGTCAAAGAGTTCTCCAACCCCAGCGCCGGAAACAACAACATCACCCCCTCGCAAGACCTCTGCGACTCACTCGCCTCGTTTTTCCACCGCAAGATCACCGACATACACAACATCTTCGGCGCACAGACCACGCACCCAACCACCGAACCAACGCCCGCTACCACCACCCTCTGCAACTGGACCCCAGTCAGCACCGAAGACACCACCCGCACGATGAACACCATCCACTCCGGATCCCCAACCAACCCCTGCCCCCACCACGTCTTGAACAAGGCCGACTCCATCATCGCACCCCAACTCCGGGACATCATCAATGCCTCCTTCCACACCGCCACCTTCCCGGAGAGCTGGAAGTACGCCGAGCTCAGCGCCCTCCTGAAGAAACCAAAAGCAGACCCCACCGACCTCAAGAACTTCCGCCCCATCTCGCTCCTCCCTTTTTCTGCCAAAGTCATCGAGAAGACCGTCAACAAACAGCTTGCCGCCTTCCTCGAGACGAACGGATCCCTCGACCCCTCGCAGTCCGGTTTCCGAGCCAACCACAGCACCCAGACCGCCCTGATCGCAGCCACTGATGACATCAGATCCCTGCTCGACAACGGGGAAACGGCGACCCTCATCCTCCTGGACCTCTCTGCAGCGTTCAACACTGTCTGCCACCGCACCCTAGTGCAGCGCCTCAGCAACATCGATTCCAAGAGAAGGCACTGGAGTGGATCATCTCGTTCCTCGCCGGAAGAACCCAGATAGTCCGCCTCCTCCTGTTCAGATCCGAGGCCACCGATGTCATCTGTGGCGTACCACAAGGATCATCTCTCAGCCCAACCCTCTTCAACGTCTACATGAGCCCCCTCGCAGACATCGCACGCCAACACAACCTCAACATCATCTCCTACGCCGACGATACCCAACTGATCCTCTCCCTCACCAACGACCCCGCCACCGCCAGAGCCAGCCTACACGAAGGGATGAAAGACGTCGCTGAGTGGATGAAGAACAGCCACCTGAAACTGAACTCAGACAAGACGGAAGTCCTCATCCTGGGATCATCGCCCTCTGCCTGGGACGATTCCTGGTGGCCCCCAGCCCTGGGCACCACTCCCAAGCCAACGGACGACGCACGCAACCTGGGCTTCATCCTGGACTCCTCCCTCTCGATGACCAGACAAGTCAACGCCGTCTCCTTATCGTGCTTCAACACCCTGCGCATGCTCCGCAAGATCTTCCGATGGATCCCCACCGAAACCAGGAAGACCGTCACCCAGGCACTCGTCACCAGCAAACTGGACTACGGGAACACCCTCTATGCCGGAACCACAGCCAAACTTCAAAAAAGACTCCAACGCATCCAGAACGCCTCCGCACGACACATCCTGGACATCCCCCGACAAAGCCACATCTCCAGCCACCTGAGAGACCTGCACTGGCTCCCCGTCAGCAAGAGAATCACATTCAGGCTCCTCACCCATGCATACAAGGCTCTCCACGACCTGGGCCCCAAGTACCTCAACTACCCCCTGACCTTCTACACGCCCACCCGTCAGCTACGAACGACCAGCCATGCCCTCGCCGCCATACCACGCATCCGCAGAGCCACCGCCGGAGGAAGATCCTTCTCCTACCTGGCAGCCAAGACTTGGAACTCCCTCCCCATCCACCTTCGGCTGACCCAAGACCATCTCTCCTTCAGGAAGCAGCTCAAGACCTGGCTGTTCAAGCAGTGACGTACCCCTTCCCCCCAGCGCCTTGAGACCCTTCCGGGTGAGTAGCGCGCTATACAAATGCCCTGATTGATTGATTGATTGATTAATTGTGATTTGCCCAGAGTCACAGGATGTTGAGTGTCGAACCCTCTAGCCATCAATTAATATCCAAATTCTTAAAAACAATTAACACAATAAATTATGTAATTAATCAATTAAGAAACACAAACATATTACCATATTTTTTATATAACCTCTTAATAACAAAAATAAATATTTTCAAATTATCTTCTTAAAACTATGCATATGTAGTCTGTCACTTCATGTCTCTTATGATGCTGGAAAATTCCATCTCAGTTTAGTAGAAATCTCCTGTTAATACTAAACATACAAAGTCATCAGCACATCCTACCTGTGGATACCTGTAGATACCCATAAGTTCAGCCATCGGTAAGGATGTTGCTGAAGAGAAGTCTCCGATGAACCCACACAGTTTGTCCTTCTTCTGACAGCCATAGTTTGGAACTGCTTCTGTTTTACCTGATAATATATTTATAGCGCTGTGAAGTGCTTTCATCTCACTGGTGCAAGAGTCGTGAATCTGGTAGCCCAGTGTGAGGTTTGGTAAGAGTTCAGGGTTTCTATTGATCTCTTCTACGGCAAAGATAAGAGCCATGGCGTGTCGAAGAAAGCGGAATGCAGGTCTGAAAGTGACACAGTCAGAAACTTAGCATCACTAGATAAATGCACCAGTATGACTAACGCACTCATCTCTCTGTTATTACATGTACTTCTTTAAAGGTTGTGGGTAGGATGGTGACAAAGAACATCATTTCATCCACACCACAGCACACTGAACCATGCAGCAGCAGTCTGAATAATACCACAGCAGACCCTCCACCACCAGAACCAACATTCACAGATCTATGACAAATGTTGCAGACTGGATGAAGAACAACTGCCTGCAGCTGAACATAGACAAGAAGGAAATACTGATCTTTGGCAACAGGAGCTACTCATGGAACAAATCCTGGTGGCCATCAGACCTGGGACCCACACCCCCTCCATCCAACTATGCTGGAATCATCATTTACAACACGCTCACCATGAAATCACAGATCAGCGCCATCTCCTCCACCTGCTTCCTCACTCTGCACATGCTATGCAAGATCTTCAAGTGGCTACCCAATGACACGAGATGCACCGTGACACAGGCCCTCATCACCAGCCGAATGGACTACGGTGACATCCTACAGAGACTTCAGGACATACAAACACGTGCCACAGCAGAATGTTTTGACACTGTGGCGTAATGAGCACAGTATTAAGAAATAAAAAACATTGTATAATCCATTGAATATTACTTGCAATTATACGCTCATTTTAATAAGCTCGAGGTTCCTAAGGCACTTTACGAGTTGGGGAGTATGTTGCTGCTCTTTATTTAGTATGTGTGTAGTGCTTCATGGCCCTGAAGTAGGACACGTACCACTGTGAGGCCCATAGAGAAGGAATTACAGAGCATGTGATGAAGGGAAGCGTATTGACCACTTCCAAGATTCTGAGGCCTTTACAGTAAATGCTCACCATATTGTAAGTGATTACCCAGCTTGGAATGCTAAACCTAATGTTTTCATTTGCAATTCTGAATTTCAGATGCATAAAATAATTATATTGAGAATGAGGGAATACAATTAGACATTAGTCCTGTGTGGCTGTGTGCCTGGAAAAGTGGGTAAAAATGAAACACTCAAGTCAAGGGGGACTCCTAATAAAAAAAGATCACAAATGTAGGTTCTGAACTCTGGCATGCAAAAGTGGTGAGAAATATAATGTATTATCTGTTTGATAAAAGTATGAAACTGGTACAGCTTGAAGATATGTATATTGGAACGAACGTGCACAACTTGAAGCCACATTAAAACCTCAAGCAGAGTCGGTTCAACTGTCACAGGAGCTAAAAGTAGAACACAATGGAATGTGGTTTGACAGAAGGGAAGGGGAACAAGAGAACTTACCAAACACTATACAAAACAAGGGGTGGGTGAAGAATTCCGTGTGCCGGCAGAGTTTGCAGAGTTTTATCCACTTTTCGCTCTGTGAGGAGGCCGCAAATCTCTGTGAAGTGATGCGGAGCTGAGTTTTTTCACTGGACCTCCTCTCAGTGCGGGCAGTTGTGGCAGGTCGCGATTGCTCGCGTTGATAAATCTGCTGCTCACAACAAGGAAGCTGCCTCTCAGGTGGAATGTCTACTCAAACGGCTGAAAGAAGCAGTGCCCTCCGGCGTGACGCAGAGTGCTGTTTGTGCTGATTTTAGAGTGCAGGAAAAACTCCAAGGGCCTCATTTATGAAAAGTGACGCATCGCTGCGTGAAAACAGCGATGCATCACTTTTTACTGCGCCCTCCTTGCAACACCAATGATGCGTCATATTTACATTATGACGCATCATTGTGCAGGGAGTTACAGATACGTCAGTATTTCTGACGTATCTGTATGGAGCAAAAGTGACGCATTGCTGGAGTGTGTCACGAAAGTGACACAACTCCAGCAATGAATCCTTTCACATGGGGCATACCCCTTGTGAAAGGGCCTGCATCAGTCTTACGCCTGTTGTGAGGCAGGCGCAAGAAATTGATGCATTTGTGTCCTAGAAGTGGCGCAGTGAAATCACATAGATTTTTTTGTGTAGCTTCTACGACCCTTTCTTGCGTCAATACGCCCCCCCTTGCATACATTATACCTGGCGCAGGTATAATGTGGCGCACTGGTTTACAAAGTGACGCATCTACCTAGATGCGTCACTTTGTAAATACGGCGCAACAAGGCGCATTTTTTACGCCACTGGTGCGTCATAAAAAGGGATGCACCAGCGGCGTAAAAGAGACGCATAGCCTCATAAATGAGGCCCCAAGTGCTTAAAATCTGTGTGAGCAGTGCAACCTAACACACTCACCACTTGCGGAAAACCTTAAAAGACTTGAGGGAGTTACACCATGAAGCCCAAGCAACTAAGAGGGAAAGGTGGAAGAAGGCTGCAGCAACAAAGATGCCAGCGATGTTTGGGTGTCAAGCCATGGCAAACCTGTGTTACCTGTCTATATGTTGCCCTCTATGGTTAGACACAGGCATGCTCCAACCATGTAGGTCGAGATGTATTGTCCTTACATTCTTCTGGTCCTGGTTCAATCCCCATTTCTCAAAACTCGTCTATGCCAATGGCGCATAGTGTGCCAAAAACAGAATGTTGGCAAAACCGGTGTGGTGAGCATGAGTCACTGTAGTATAAAGGGTATAGTGTGCAGAGCATCTTGTGACACTTGTTTACTTTAATTTTACATTTATCATTAGTACAATAACACAAACACCGATCAATTTATTCTTCCATGTGATATTTCCTATGGAGGAGGATTTTTCATCCCTTCCACATTTGTACATCCCAATTCAAGATCTGCTGAAAGCCCATCTTTTATTGCATTCACCCCGATGTTCTTGACCCCTGCTTATTCTGCAGCTTAATATAGACCCATAGTTACAGTCCTGTGTGTAACCTACACTCCCCTCAATTTCCCCCACTTTCGTTGACTGCCTTGCTCTGGTAGACTATTTTCTCCGCTGTACAGCACCGATCAAGGTCTTTTTCCCCCTCCCTCAATGTTGGTGGCCATGATGTTACCCATACTCTAACAATATTTCGTGTGGCAACTACATTTGCTAGCATCAGCCATAATTTAGCAAGTTTTGGTCAGCATATTTTTCCCAGAACACACAGTAGGTGCCATCGGGCATCCATTGGAACTGCTGTCCTACCACCTTTGACATTGCTGCTATATTTGTGCTCCAGAATCTATGCAGCCCGGGGCAGCTCCATATTTTATGGAAGAAGGTGCCCTCCTCCCCACAGCCCCTTGCGCATTTGTTTGAGCTGCATTTGCCTATTGTATTGAGTCTAACTCTGGTTGTATAGGGTCTATGTATAATTCTGATTTGAATCAGTCTAAAACATACCCTTATTGCTACCTCTCTGGGGCTCTGGGTAACTTCCAACCAGTCATCCTTTTCAAGGATACCCACGTATGATTCCCACTTCCCCCTGAGGACTAGTAAAGGGACTGGGGTGATATTCATTTTTTTTATAGATAAGGGAGGTTGCCTTATCTGGTATTGGGTCTAACAATATTCTATCTTTGAGCATGGCTTCTTCTGGTAATTGTTCTCCCGGGCTCAGGTGTGTCTTTAGAGCATGTTTCAGTTGTATGTACCGGAATGTTTGCGAGTCTGACATTTAATATTATAATTGCATTTCCTCGAAATCTATAATTTTTTGTATTTTCCAAATGTCTCTCAGATATTCAATGCGCAGGAGTGCCCATGTTTTCCTATTTCTACAAGACAAAATTAAATGTGCTGCCCAGGTGAAGTAAATATGCACCAGGTAAACGCATGTGTAGTGACCGTGAACGAGACTGGGAGTAGCCTAGGTTGGAAGATAAATAAGTATCAGTAAGAGCAAGTTGCAAACAGTTATAACAGCGCAGATCCTGCAGGAAGGGAACTGAATGTGGTGTGAGCCAAAAAAATTTATATAAAAAGTGGGGATGCGTTTACAACAGTAAAGTTCACCGACAGAGTCGTGCTGAGCGGCCATCAGCCCAAACCTGCTGCTCCACCCAGTTGTGCCATTCACCGGAGGATGTTGTTGGAGAGGTTGGAGTGGGCTTCCCAGCTCTGTGGAAAGTTACATTCCAGGAGGAGGTGAAGGTCCTGACTCTATCCAGACTTGCTAGTTTCTTATAAGTGTGCCTTTAATTAGCTGCATTGCAATTGATTTAAGAGTGTTTCATCATGAATGTGCCAGCACTGAACTGTACATATGGACATATATATTGGATGTGACCATTCTACTTTTGTTAGCTGGATGGCTGAAAGGTTGTGTATGTTTCACCATCATTGCACTAGCATTGTACTGTCAACTATTCCGAGCTGAAAGGTTGTGAATGCTTCACCATCATTGCACCAGCATTATACTCTCTACCATTTTTAGATGGAAGGCTGAAAGGTTGTGTATGTTTCACCGTCATTGCACCATCATTGTACTCTCTCTATTGTTATCTGAAAGGTTGTATATGTTTCACCAGCATTGCACCAGCATTGTACCGTCAACTATTGTGAGCTGAAAGGTTGTGTATGTTTCACCATCATTGCCCCAGAATTGTACTGTCTACTGTTGTTAGATGGAAGGCAGAAAGGTTTTGTGTGTTTCACCATCATTGCACCAGCATTGTACTATCGACTATTCTGAGCTGAAAGGTTGTGTATGTTTTACCATCATTGCACCAGCATTGTACTATCGACTATTTTTGAGCTGAAAGGTTGTGTATGCTTCACCATCATTGCACTAGCATTGTACTGTCAACTATTCTGAGCTGAAAGGCTGTATATATTTCACCACCATTGCACCAGCATTGTACTGTCTACTATTGTTAGATGGAAGGCTGAAAGGTTGTGTATGTTTCACCATCATTGCACCAGCATTGTACTGTCTCTATTGTTATCTGAAAGGTTGTATATGTGTCACCATCATTGCACCAGCATTGTACTGTCTCTAATGTTATCTGTAAGGTTGTGTATGTTTCACCATCATTGCACCAGCATTGTACTGTCAAATATTGTGAGCTGAAAGGTTGTCTATGTTTCAACATCATTGCACCAGCATTGTACTATCGACTATTCTTAGCTGAAAGGTTGTGTAAGTTTCACCATCATTGCACCAGCATTGTACTGTCTACTGTTGTTAGATGGAAGGCAGAAAGGTTGTGTATGTTTCACCATCATTGCACCTGCATTATACTATCGACTATTCTGAGCTGAAAGGTTGTGTATGTTTCACCATCATTAAACCAGCATTGTACTGTCGACTATTGTGAGCTGAAAGGTTGTGTATGTTTCACCATCATTGAACCAGCATTGTACTGTCGACTATTGTGAGCTGAAAGGTTGTGTATGTTTCACCATCATTGCACCAGCATTGTACTGTCGACTATTGTTAGTTGAAAGGTTGTGTATATTTCTCCATCATTACACCTGCATCATAATGTCTATTCCTGTTAGTTGACTGGTTATCAGAAGCAGGCAGAAGTTATAATAAAAGACGGTGAATAATACAAAGACTTTCATCATCTTGCTGAGACAACTCATATATGAAGGCATATGCAATATTATACACAAGATGATAGCAATTTACTGTACTTCTACATGGCAAATATAAACCTAAGCATCTGAGGTGTAAATGTAAGTTCTGCCAGGAAACCCCTTTGTGGATGATCTAACCCTGTTACCTGGTGAGTAAGAGTGTAGGACCTCGTCTTGGACATGAACTGGGCACCCCTCACGGAGGGTTCACTGACAGAATATCGATGTAAAAAAATAGAATGAAAAAATATTGATGAAAAAATATAGAATGCAAAAATATTGATGAAAAAATATAGAATAAAAAATATCGACTCCCTATACCTAAACAGGTAAATACAAAAATATCAGGAAAAAATATTGATGTAAAAAATATAGTTGTACAAAAAAACGATTTTATATATATGTTCACTGAAAAAAACATAGGTTTCGGGGACGTTCTATTCAGAAATTAGCATTTAAAGAACCTTAGAAATTCACTGAAAAAAACATAGATTTCTGGGACGTTATAGTTAGTTGGACATTTCACTCCTATAAACCAGAACAATTTGCCCGTTATAGTTAGTAGAGCGAGCTATAACTTGCGCCCCCACAATGCATTGATGATGACGTCACATATTACATCACTCATAACATGGTCAGTGGCATCACTGGTGACATCACTGGTGACATCACTGATGACATCTCAAATGACATCACTGATGACATCATCCATCCGATAATTTTATGCACCTCCTCACACCCTAATATAAGCTTTGAAACACCCACTCTAAAATACAGACTACCATTTTTGAAACCATAGACAAACCAAAAGCACTTACTACGTACCCACTGACTGACACAGGAGAACCTGCTCTCTCTTCAACGAAGAAAAGCAGGATTGCTTTTGAGCAAGGGGAGCTGCGTGTCAGCAGCTCCCCTTGCTCATAAGCAATGCGGGCTCCCGCAAGAGGCAGGGAGCCAGCAGGACCGTGGGGACATTGGGGCTCCCCCTGTGGAAAAGTAAATTTTGCCATGTTCTGTGTCCCTACGCGTCCTCCATCATATGTTATGTGTGCATGATTAATATGCATATGTTATTCCCCATGTTCGATTAAAGACGCAATTATAGTTGTGTCCACCTTTAGTATGTCAGTTTCCAGTTCTCGTGAATACTACGAATATCAGGCCTATGTAAAGCTACGTTGCCACGTTTCTCAGTGTGCACGTTATTCCATTGTAAAATCTCCGTTTCTAGGCCTCAAAAGGGCCTGGACACCAGATTCAGCTCCTGTCCCCTGAAGCCTCGCTGAGGAGCGATACAGCCCCCGCCTGTATCCTCGACCCTTCACTTACTTCCTGCCTCGCAGTGCCCGGTTCAGCCTGGCTCTGCCTCTGAGTCTGCCAAGAGTATGTTATGATTCGAGTTATCAGTACAGCCCTCCTTCTCTGCATTCCTAAAGCTACTGAATCGCATCAATAGTTTCCGTCATTGTCTAGCCTCTACGTCTCCATGTAAGAGAAATACTGCATTTAATGATCATTTAATATTCTTCATCACGCACTACATGTAGAATAATGCATGCTCCAGTCTTAGAGTCTGTTCGCCTTTACCCCGATAACATTTGGATTCTATCAACATGTTCTCTAAACATCAGATACTAGATACTGCTTAGGCACATGTCGCCCTGACTCTCCAGACTTCAGTCTCTGCTCCTAGCACAGAGTTCATAGCCCCCAGCTTCTCCTAGTAACACGTCATTGCCAGTTTGCGCGCACCATCAGGTTAGAGGTCCCGGCTCCTTAGGTAGCCCCCTCCATGGTTTCCACCCTATTCATGACATATTCTGTTACGTTTGCATCACATGTCTATGTATACGCCCTGTTACACCTCTTTTTCACCCTTATCTTTCGCGACTGCTACGCGTCACGCCTATTGCTCCACCCACTGCTACGCCTATTGCGATGTAATGCTATGTGTTTGCGTTATGTATATATGCTCATGTACTGTTATTAAAAAGTTATCCTTCCGCCGATTCCGATCCTGACCCCGGCAGCGCTGCCAGGGCTTGCCATCCTATTCCTGTGCAGGTTGTCCTGTCCCTGTCTTTATGCTGTATTAAACCTGCCAAAGTCCTACTACCTCGAATCTTGACTCTTATTTATTGAGCTATCTGTTATTCATTTATGCATTCAAAAAGAGAGGTATTATTTATTTATTTACCACACCCCAAAGGTCCCCAACGGTGAGGACAAGCCCCAGGGAATAGGGTCCCTGGGGCAAATATGAAATAATAGGAGGGGTTCCATTTTTTTGTTTCGAGTTTGGAGTCACGACTCCAACACGGCTCTCAGCGCAGCCCCCCGTGTAATCGCGATGAGTTCGCAACTCCACCTTAAATAAATAATGAAGTAGTATATAATGTAGAAGGTAGTATTTCTGAAGTTCTTTTAAAAAGGTACTGTGATTGAAGTTAAGGACAAGATTACAATTGATAGAGTTATTAAAAATATATAACATTTAAAAATAAGAGTTACATTTGAAAAGTGTATTGTGTTGTAGTGCATTGAGTTTGTGCTTTTGTTTTGTGAATATGCGCTGGGTGCTAATCCCTAAAAAGAGCCCTTGTTTTTATTGTGAGTGTGTTGTACATGCAAGTGCAGATGCGGAGCATTAGGTTGTTGAGAAAGACTCTGTTTCCCTGATCTGTGAAGGGTACTCCATCACTCCTATAGATGCCATCCATATCAAAACATAGATTGTTGTTATGTATGGAGCCCATCATATGGTCTCTGAGGTAAGCAGAAACAGCTTTATTGACATTCTTTGTAGCTTTTTCAATCTGTGCACAGAATTGATTGGGCCAGATTCATTTCTGTCTTTGGCATATGTTAGAGTATACAAAGACAGTTTAGGGGAAAAGCAACATCAATTCTGCAAAGGTTTCCTTCATTAGCATTTCCAGACTTACCCCAGTCAATGTGCCTTGGTCATTGCTACCACAGTGCACATTCATGAGGTCAGGGGGTTGGTGATGCAAAAAGGTTTTAACCAAAGGCATCCATTTCTGCCTCTTTAATCAGACCTGTGCAATCCATTTAATATCCACATTTTGCACAGATAGGTCTTTGTCAATACTTCTGCGTTAAGCATACCTTTTGTACCAGAAAACATAGCTGTGCCGAACAATCCATACTGTAAGCGTCTTGAAGGGATGTTTGGAAACAATGAAAAGGTGTCTGTAGCTGAGGTAGTAAGTTGGTACAATGAGAGGTATGTAAAATGGTGGACAAGATGCTGTTTTTTTAAAAAGTAGTGAATTGTTAATGGTAATGTTAATGTTAATGTTAAAAATGATTTATAAAGCACACGTACACCGGATGGTTTCATGGCGCTTATAAAGCACACGTACACCGGATGGTTTCATGGTGGAGAATTGATTGGCTGTTCAAGAACAGTGGGGCATATTATCAAGGACCAGTGTTAAAATTATCGCTGTTTTATTTGCAGGAAACTGCCGATAAAACGGCGATAATGGGCTTGATAATACGCCCTTGTTAATTCCCATAGAAGCCCATGTTCTTGTGTGAACATAGGCTTCTATGGGAATTAACAAGGGCGTATTATCAAGCCCATTATCGCCGTTTTATCGGCAGTTTCCTTCCGATAAAACGGCAATAATTTTAACACCGGTCCTTGATAATATGCCCCATTGTGTATTAAAAAATGGGGTGCATGTTATTCTCTTTATAAAGCATGTTTCGTATTGGTTATTAAACATTTTTTGAAAGGTACAGTAGAAAGGATAACGTCATAATTTGCAAAGTCAACCACACCTGCTGTTTGCATTTGCAACATTGTGTGAAGAACTTTAAAATATGGTGAACTTGTGACCTGTCAGTTTAGTTGAATGTTTCATGAACTGTTACCATGGAAACTGGAATTAAGCAGAAAGGGGTAGGATTGAAACTTCACTGTGGACTTAAAATGTGAAATTGTAATTTATATATAACTGAAATGTTATTAAAGTAGGATTTCCCAAGTCCATAGTATATTTAGAAGTGGTGTGTTATTGAAAGATAGTGGTATTTTTATTTGTAATATATTTTTGAACTCCTGTATGAATTTACGGCTCCATCGCAGAGGTGCACGGTGAAGTTGTGCCTTTAAAAAAATCTAGAAGCAGTTTGAGCACTTTTAGAAGTCAGTTGGTAAGGGTTAATATGTGTAACCATTAGAAATGTGTTTTACAATTTGAAATAATCTATGAAACAGTGTGATTTGTTACATGTATTTGTGTGGAGAAAGAAGGGGAAAGTTTGCCATTACTGGGTTTACCTTGCTGCGACTAGTGCCTTATATTTATTGTGTGCAAAAGAAAATCTTTTTAAAGTTTGTATTATTTTAAATTCTACAAATCAATTTTGGAAGGCTAGTTTTAAATTTGTGAGGATGTATTATGTATTAGGTATATTTTACACATTTTAAAATTATTCAAAAACTGTGGTTTTTCATTTTATTAAATGTAGAGATGTGTATTGTAGTTTGTTTTTATTGTACTTAAATGTTGTTTGGAAAAGACTCTGTATAGTAATATGTGTATTTTGGAAGATGGATTAGTGATTATGTAAGTTTGTTTTAGTATGTGGATATGTACATTTGTAGTATACCGTGTCATTTTAGCTGTTGGTTTACATTTGGAGGTGGAGTCTGTCAAGTTTTAAGTTGTGCATGGAATTCTGTCCCAAGTATGTTTCTACTTATATATGTATTTTCATATGTCTTATACATTTGAAGGTGCATGATATTTAACAAAGAACTGTTGTTGCTTTTTATGTGGTAGGGTCCAGACTGCGAGGACTATTAGATGGGTTGAAAGATGCTCCCATAAGGTGATATTAATTAGGTTTCTTTTTTCTAGTCTGTAGAAAGGTATAGTTGAATGATGCCACATAATTTTAGATAGAATGGTGAAGATGCAGCACAAAATTGTGTTTTGAAAAAGACGCTCATATAAGGTGTTATTAATTAGGCTTCTTTTTTCTAGTCTGTAGACAGGTTGAGTTGTAGTATGCTGCATAATTTTAGATCGAATGGTGAAGATGCAGCACAAAATTGTGTTTTGAAAAAGATGCTCATATAAGGTGTTATTAATTAGGGTTCTTTTTTCTAGTCTGTAGACAGGTATAGATGAATGATGCCACATAATGTTAGATAGAATGGGGAAGATGCAGCCAGCAAAAAATTGTGTTTTGAAAGATGCTCCCATAAGGTGATATTAATTAGGCTTCTTTTTTCTAGTCTGTAGAAAGGTATAGTTGAATGATGCTGCATAATTTTAGATCGAATGCTGAAGATGCAGCACAAAATTGTGTTTTGAAAGATGCTCATATAATATGTTATTAATTAGGATTCTTTTTTCTAGTCTGCAGCAGGTATAGATGAATGATGCCACATAATTTTAGATAGACTAGGGAAGATGCAGCACAAAATTGTGTTTTGAAAGATGCTCATATAAGGTGTTATTAATGTAGTATATGTCTCAGTTGATAGGTTTCACTATCTTTCAGAAATATGTTATACATATTTCTTTCCGATAGCATGATGATTTGAAAATGTAGAGACATATATATGAATGCTTTTAACAATATGGACATACTTATAGTTGAGGTATGTAATAGTCTGCTGTTTTGTATTTGGCTAGGTACAACTCCCATGCACCTATAAAAACACCCAAGTACTCACCATGCAGTCTTACAATGATGCAGGCACTACATATGCAGCGCTGTAATCACTCAGTTATTACTGCTGCACTATCTCTGCAGTTATGCAATCACTAAGGTATTAGTTATTTACTTACATAGTCACCCAGGCACTACTGCCGCACTCTTTAAATCATGGAGGCACTACCTTTGTACTCATGTAATCAATATGCCAGTAGTCATGCTGTTATGAAATCACCCAGGCGCTACTTTTGCACTCTTTTATTTACTCATGCTCTACCTGAATAGTCCTGCAATCACCCAAGAAGTACCCATGCACTTATAAAATCACCCAGTCACTTGGTATGTAGTTATATAAATCACCAGGCATTATACCTGTAGGCATGCAATCACCGAGGCGTTACCTATATACTCCTTTAATCCCTTTGTACTCTTTTAATCACATAAGCTCTTTTTGTGTACTTATGTAATCTCTCATGTACTTTTAAAATCTCTCAGTCACTACCTTTGCACTTCTGTAATCACTGAGGCAGTATCTTAGTAGTTCAGTAATCACCCAGGCAGTACTTATGAACTTATAAAATCATCCACTCACTTGCTATGTATTTCAGTAATCCCCCAGATATTACCCTTGCAGGCATGGAATCACCCAGAGTCTAGTGATGTACTACCCCTACAGTCATGCAATCATGCAGGCTGTACCTATGCACTCATGTAATTACCTACATACTACTCTTGCAATCGTAGATTGGCCCATGCCCTTCTGTTGCATTCATCCATTCACCTAGGCAGTACTCAATGACTCATCTATGCTTTTAGGTGCTAATTATACATGTCAGAACTTGTAAATATTGTTGGGTTCCTCAGGAGCAGTACCCTCAAGAAGTCCACCTTTCAGTAACAATGACTCAAGTTTAATTGCACTGAGGATCAAAGTGGCTATATGGGGGAAGGGATTTGAGAAGGGTACTGCAGGGAGAGAGACCTGGAACGAGACGTTCTCCTCAGTTAGCTTTCCTGATAAACCGTGTGAACTCTTGAACTAAACTAGCATTGTTAAATAACAACATACCTGTAAAGAAAAGCACTTTACTTATGAAACACTAATACCTTCTTCACAAGGAATGGAATGGCTGTTCCTAAACTTTTCCACACAAAATATAATAATAATAATAATCCACATTTGTAAAGCGCACAATCACCCGTAAGGGTCTCTAGGCGCTGGGGGCCGTCGGGAAGATTAAGCGAGCTATTGCCCAGAGTCACATGGTGCTGGGCTAACCTGCCGCCGGAGCCGGGGATCGAACCCTGATCCCCAGATTCCAGCATCAGTCGCCCTGGCCGCGACGCCACACCTCTCACTCTATCATCAATCTCGTGATTACATAATCACTATGCTCCAGAGAGAATTTCACATTCATATAAAGGAGTCTAGTGGGTTTTTTCACACTGTCTCTTTCTTAAATTATGATTTGCATGTAACACTGTTAAGAAACAAAACGCTAATTCCAACAAGCGATTTTATAATGCACAACAAGTTTCAAATGCAATAAAGCGCTTCAGCAGGATGTGCCAGTTTTCATATGTAAATGTTCAAGAAAGCGCTTCAGCGCGTTGTGCCAAAGTCAATATGCAAATGCCCAAGAAGCACTCCAGCGCGTTGTGCCAAAGTCAATATGCAAATGCCCAAGAAAGCGATTCAGCGCAATGTGCCATGTTCAATATGCAAATGCCAAAGAAGCGCTCCAACACGATGCACCAAAGTCCACTAAACAAATGTCCAATAAATCACTTTGAGGAAGAGAACTTGAGTCAATATGCAAATATCAGCATGTTGCTCCGCTAAACAAATGGAAGGATCCTACCTCATGGTGATCAAGGGAAGGATCTACAACCTGCATTAAGTCGTCAAAGATCTTCTCACTGAAACCGGAGATCTGCTGCTCGTGCTCATAGTTCTCAATAACCAGCAAAGAGAACAGGGTGTGGCTCCTATTTAAAGGTTTTCTCAAGAAGTTTACAGATGACAGCTCTCGGGTAAACTACTGGAGCTGAGAAGGGCCAATAGACCTGCGACTGCAGACTTTGAGTTTAAAGTCTGCAACAAGCATTCACACAAACAAGTGATACAAGTGATAGTGTGCAACCAATACGCACTGGCAAAACCAATAAACAAGCACTGTTGCATTGGCACAAACAAGTGATAGTGTGTAAACTATAAGGACTGCCAAAACCAATAAACAAGCACAGGTAAAAACAAAACAATAGTAATACCAAAAGACATGTGATTGGCATAATCTTGACACTACACTTATCCATGCACTCAATGTGTATGTGTGCACTCATGCAATTAGCTAGTCATTATCCATGTTTTCATGCAATTATCCAGTGACTACCCTTGCACTTATACAATCACCCAAGGAGTATCCATTGAGTTTTGGAATCACTCAGCCAGATCTATTACATGTCTCAGTTTCTAGGATTCACTACATTTCAGAAATATTGTATACATATTTCTTTTAGATATCATGATGATTTGAAAACATAGAGACATACGTATGCATGCTTTTCACAATATGTGAAGAATCACTGAGGAGCACTTGTGAACCTAGTCAGATGTATGAGCAGGGACACTAGAATTATGTGACTGTTTTGCTGCACCGACTTTTGCACAATTATACATTTTCTGCATTAGCCACATAATTCATCATCTGTATCCTAATATGCAGATGTGAACAAAAAAAGCCTTGTTACTAGCCCAAACGGCTCAAACGTTACAAAAATGCAGTGACAAGTGTTACAGCGTGAAGGAAGGACCTTTGCAAACCTAGAATGCTTACCTGTTACTTATTGCTAAATTTGGGTGTTAAATTTGTACCAATTGTGTGCAAGTCACTTGTGCTTCCCTCTGCGCCTCTCTTGTCTCTTTCTGCATTTCTGTTGCTTCTTTTAGCACGTTTTTTCTTTTTGTGCACTCCTCTTTCCTCATTCTGCAAATCTCTTGTACTTTCTGCACCTCTCTTCCCTCACATCTGTTGCATCTTTCTGCACCTCATTTGCTTCTTTCTGTATCCCTCTTACATCTTTCTGTACGTTTTTAGCTTCTTTCTGTGCCTCATGTGCCTCTTTCTGCACCTCTATTGCCTCTTTCTGCACCTCACTTGCTTCTTTCTGCACCCCTTTTGCCTGTTTCTGCACCCCTGTTACCTCTTTGTGCAAACTCTCTTATCTCTTTCTACACCTCTCTTCCTTCTTTGTGTACCACTCTTGCCTCTTTCTGTACCTCTGTACCTTCTTTCTTCACCTGTCTTGTCTGTTTCTGCATCCTTGATGCCTCTTTCAGCACCTCTGTTGCTTCTTCCTGCAGTTCAGTTCCTCTTTCTGTACCCCTCCTGCCTCTTTCTGTACCCCTCTTACCTCATTGTGCACCTCTCCTACCCCTTTCTCCACTCCTCTTGCTTCTTTTTACACCTCTGTTGGTTCTTTCTGCACCTCTTTTGCTTCGTTCTGCACTTCACTTGCCTTTTTCTGTACCCTTCTTGCCTCTTTCTGCACTGCTCTGGCTTCTTCTTGCACCTCTGATCCAAATTTCCCCATCCCTCTTCCCTTTTCTGCACCGCTCTTCCCTCTTTCTGCACCTCTCTTGTCTTAGACTGTCCACCTGTTCCCTCTTTCTGTACCTCTTTTGCCTATTTCTGCAACTCTCTGGCCTCTTATTGTAGTTCTCTTGCCTACTTCTGTACCTCAATTGCCTCTTTTTGCACCTGTGTTGGTTCTTTTGCATTGCTCTTATTATTTCTGCACCTCTCTTGTAAATTTCTGCACCCATCTTGCCAATTTCAATTCCAATTTCAAGAAGTCTTTATTCGATTGTTACATCATAAAAGACATGCATCACAATTTACAATAGCTAAAATACATGTATAGTTTCTAAAATGGAATAAAGTAGTATTAAAACAATCTAAGACCATATTAAATCATTTATGCAAAACTTCATTGACGATTCATTTAAAAGTTACAATATATCCTTAGTCAAATAACCTTAGTAGTCCAGGCACATTTGGTGGGAACACATTTACACATAGTCAATGAAAAGCCTATGGTTTTAGGCTGGAACCTAAGTCGAATTGATGAATCTTGCTCTTAGGATCCAGGCCCAGCCTAAGAATTTCGCTACACCAGTTACAATCATGGGTGACAGGTCTGTCTTTAATATCCTACTAGCATTGGCTGCTGAGCGTGTTCCCAAGTTTCTACAAACTGGTCTTAACCACTTTAGTCTAGGGGCAGTATACAACGGGCAAACAAAAAGAAAATGGTTTACACTTTCACCCTGTCATGAATACCTAGGACAATGCCCAGGGCCTCCCTTACCCCACTTTTTGGTGTACTCCCTTAAAGGCAGAGAACCGCACCTATATTGGTGATATAGTTTGCGGTCCAGGGGTTTAGTTATAACATCCCAGTATTTTTCAAAACAGGGAATGTCCTTCATAGCAACAAATGTCCCAGTAAGGTTACTATCTGTCAATCCCGAATGTCTATTATTTACCACCCAGTCCCAATACTGTAACTTCAAAACCTTCTTGGAGGAAAAGGTTGCACTGTCGGGGTTTAACCATAGTTCTCCATGCCCCAGGGCACACAGGGTGGTTCTTAAGTCTTTAAACCAACCAATGTTGGGGGAGCCAGGAAGATCCCTAACCTCTATGCATGCTCTTGCATAAAGCTGAAGTTCAGGCGTTGTCCAGAGGCGTCGCCAGAATACTAATGGTCGCAATCTGGCCTGGTCCTCCACAGGCTGACACCCAAGGTCATACAGAAGTGGGATCCACGGTGATGACTGTGGGAGGCCAATGGCCATCCTAAGAAATTTATTTTGGGCAGCTTTCATGGGATCTCGGTTACTATAGCCCCAGAGTTCCGCCCCATACAAGACAGATGGTAGAACTTTCGTACCATAGATCTTCATTAAAGGGGACAAAGGCCTGGTAAAGGAGCTTTTATGTTCTTTAAGCAAGGCTCCTCCTATCTGCGCATGCTTTAATGCCAATAGGTCAACCTGTTGAGACCAACTAAGGGTATCGCTAAACGTAACTCCAAGGTAGGTAAACAGTTTGGTCTGTTCCAGGGATGTACCACCCATAGTGACCCTAGCTGTGATCGGAGAGTGTCCTCTTAGTACCATAAATTTTGTTTTTGACACATTCACCTCGAGCTCATGCTCACAGCAGAACAATTCAAACCTTGTTAAGGTCTGTTGAAGACCCTGTCTGGTCTTAGATATTAAAAGGGTGTCGTCTGCGAACATGAGCAAGGGGATTTTCATTCCAGCCAGGGACGGGACATCAGTAGGGTGATTGGCAAAATAATTTGTAACCCCATTTATATATAAAGAAAACAGGGTAGGAGCTAAAACACACCCTTGCCTTACACCTTTAGCGACTGGAAATCTATCTGTTACCTCCCCTGGTTTACCCCAACGTACTTGGGCAAATGTTTGGGCGTGTAGATTCACCAAGAGGCGTATAAGAGGGGCTGGCATACCCAGCTTCGCTAAACAGTCCCACAACTTTGCCCTTGGGACAAGGTCAAATGCAGACCTTAAGTCCACAAAGGCTGCGTAAAGGATACCTTTACCTAGGATGACGGTCTTCCAGTAGAGAAGAATGAACCGAAAGGCCTGGTCTAGAGTGCTCACATGGGACCGAAAGCCGGCCTGGAGTGGTGTAAGAATGTTAAACTCACCAATCCAGTCCTGAATCCTGCCAAGAACAAGGCGGGCTGAGATTTTTTGTACCGCATCTATAAGGCTGATCGGCCGGTAGTTAGAGGGAACCGACCGATCGCCTTTCTTGTAGATTGGCAGGATTTCTGCCCCATACCAGGACTCAGGGACCTTAGCGCCAGAGGCTAGAGCATTAGCCAGATAGACTATGTAGGGGACTCAGAGATCCTGATCCTGCTGAAATAAATCAGCTGGAATACAATCCGGGCCCGGTGCCTTGCCCCTTGGAATAGATTGCAGAATATGTTTGACTTCACAACTCTTGAATTTAAGAGGAGCGATCGGAACAAGACATGGAATGTCATCTTGAGCACTACTACAGTTCCTAAATTGTTCCTCAAAATAGCGTACTCACTGTTGTTGACCAACCGAGGCAGGGCTTGGGCGATCTTCCTGTGATTTGCCCCATTTTAATAGATGCCAGAACTGTCGCATATTCCGGAAGCTACATGCTTCGGTTAGTAGTAACCACCGTTCCTCATCTCAGTTGGACTTGGCTTTGTACTTTGCATCTTTATATGCCTTCCTACAAGACCTAATTTGGCTATGATTTTTTTGCTTTATTGATTTAAACAGCTCCCCATGGGTTCGACGACACTCCTCATCAAACCAGGATATAGTTTTCAGTTTCCCCCTCTTACCCTGCTTGGAGATGGTCTTCACAAACAGCTTTTTCAACTCCATAAATAGATTAGTGTGGATATTAGTGATTATTGCATTAATATCGTCCTGTGACCCACAACTAGAGATTTCTTCCAGTGAGTTAGATACCAAGGATCTAATCACCTTGCGTGCCTCAACATTAACAGAGACTTTTGGCCAACGTACCCTCCTCATGTCGTTACTAAGTACGACTTCATCCTGAACGACATTTGGGTTACAACTCTCAGTCCCAAGAAAACTGTGGTCCCTTAATTCCATCACCAGCGGATCATGATCACTTTCCGGGCGGATCGTGACCACCGTGTCCTCAACTGCAGTCTTTACATCGACTAGAATATAGTCTATACGGCTACTATGTCTGCCGTTGCTAAAGGTACGTCTACCTATCCTATCAGATCGCACTCTACCATTTAATGCTCGCAAACCCTGGTCCAGGCACAGCCCTTTAATAAATGTAGCAGATTGCGTCCATTTCCCAATCGGGGCTAACTCAAGCTGAGGAATCCCCCAAGTCATATCCTCAACCTCAGTGAGTAAGCCATCACCTACACTCAGGGGTTCAAAACAGGAATTGAGATCCCCCATTACAACCGTGAACCTGTTTACAAGTGCACCTGATAGGAAATCGTCCAAAATGCGGAGGGTTGGAGCAACCCTTCTGCCCTGGATACCCCTAACATATATATTGATCAACAAGATGTCAAGGCCTTTAGAGGATCTTATTCTAACCATTAATATGTCAGGGCTATCAATTGGTACCTCCTCCACTCTTACTCCCTCATACTGGTGAACCCAAGTAGTCAGGCCTCCCATAGCGCGCCCTCTGTGACCTTTAATTGCTGGTTTACTAAAATTTAAATATCCAACAAAGAACACCGATGAGAGTGCCCAGGTTTCCTGGAATGACCAAACATCACCTTGTTGAATAAAATCTACCCAGTCCGTGTTACACATTCGAGACTCAAGCCCGGCTATGTTCCAACTACCAAACTTGGTGCCGCTTGAAACCGCCAAGACAATAGTACGGGCCTTAGAAAGGGGAGATACTACATCCTGTGAAAGTGGAGCTACATTATCATCAGAGGTGCCCCATATAATTCGTCTGTCCTGTAGGGGTACATCGTCACTCCTTTTATCAGTTTCAGCCACACCAAAAACTACCAACACAGATTCCCCGCAACCATTTAGCGACCCCCCGTTATGGCCAATCACCTTATCATCAGACTCTACAGTCGCTACAACCTGAGCCACCACTTCTGTTTCCAATCTTCTAACCCGGGCCCCACCAGAAAGATCATACTTCCCGTTAACACAATGCGTTGGCTTGTCATTTGATGTTGCACCATAAGGGGGAACCTTTTCTGGGGTAGAATAAATACCCGTACAATCTAAGTTAGCCTTTGGGTCTAGGAGTGGGAAAACAAGTCAATCGTTAAAGTCCAACCCCGAATAAGGTTCGTACAGATTTTGCAATGGGATGTTCCAGTACTCGTTGTAACGGTTGAAATTAGTAGGGTCGCTTGATATGGGGAAGTAACTAGAAAGATGGCGGCGGGGAGGCAGGGGATAGGAAATGTTGGAGTTATTGGCGGGATGGGAAAAATAGGTTGTGTAGTTTGGCATGTTCAGGGAGGGAGTATTTCTACTAGAGCTGGGGTAAACAGGGGGTCTAAGCAAGGCCTCTGGGTAGAAATAGCTCAAATTTCGAGTGGAGACACCTCCTTCCTTATTTCCTGGGTACCAGTCACTTATGTGTGAAACAACTCTGTGGTCCTTAAAATTAATGATCACAATGTCTCCATCTATATCTTTCGGGCGAAGGCCCACCCAATTACACCTTCTTACCGAGATAATATCTCCGTTTAGGTGATCTGGGAGGGGTCTATTTGTTCTCAGCCAAAAGATGACTTTGTTTTTCAAGTTTGCATTATGTTCAGGATTTCCATTTGTGATCGGGGGAACACCAGTTAAGAGGATCACAAAGTTTGCCGATTCTGGGGGTAGATCCACTATGTTCTTACGATTTGAGGATGTTCTTTGGGTTATAGTTTTAATTTTATCAACCCCTGGGAGCATAGTTGGCTTGGTTGTAGTAGGGATCAGTTTGTTGGGAGCCGGCACGGACTTCTCTTTTGCTGGCTTAGATACTAACGTCGGTTTGGTTGATGTTGGGGGAGCATTAGTATTATTAACGGTTACATTTCCATTAGTTTTGAGTAGTATACTTGGGGTCAGAGTTGTAGAAGTAGGTTTGCCTTTCAATTGAGACTGATCCTTAGAGTTCGTTAAATGGGGGATTTTAATCGGATCAGCAGTTGCTAGAAGGCAGTCCATTTTTTCCCCCAGAATCCTAACTCTCTCCATGAGTGGGAGCATATAGGATTTTAGAATTCGTTCGAAGAGTTCTATGGACTCCTTTTTTGACATAGGTGATAATTCTTCAAGGGGAGGTGGAGAGGAATGGATATAGGTACCTGGTGAAACCTCCCTCACGCACGGGACAATTGCTTTAGTTTTGGGGGTTACTAATGGAGGTGGGGGGCCCTGGTGGTTAAGACCTTTTCTTTTAACCCCACCCTTTCTCCTTTTCTTCATTGGCGGAGAGCAAAAAACCCTACGTAGGTTCATCGGCTTAATTCCGGAGCCACTTTTAGTGTGTGTCGGAATTGTCTCGGTGGGTGCTACAGTATCAATTGAGTGATTAGACAAGGTTGAGTGGAGTTGTGGGGCTATGGTTGAGGCTGCTGGGGTATTAAGGTCTATAAGGCTATTAGAAACAATAGGGGGACTGGTACAGTTATCCTCACTATTGATACCAGAGTTGATAGCAGATGTGTTGTGGTCGCGAAAAATGCTAGGAATATGGTCAGTACAGAATAGATCGGCATCTCTATCCAACCTACCAATACTTCCCGAGTCTTGTGAAGTAATTAAAACTAGCGGGTGGTCGGTGTTTTTTATTTCAATTGTTCTATAGATCGACGTCGCTCAGCACGTTTCTCTGCTAGTAGGAGTTCTTTGTCGATTTCCTTGTTAGCCTTCTCAAAATATTTATCAAGAGGCCCAAGGATCGGGACCCCAGCACAAGAGGGAAGTGAACTAGACATGACTCTGGAAATCCTTAGTATGTTGGGTGCCCCAGAGACCGAGTAATCTGAGTACGACAGACGGCAGGGTGTAGGTATTAGGGACCGGGCCCAGCCCAGCCACCTTCGGCCCCTGACGGCCACAGACGGTCCCGCCCTTGTCCCGGGCTCTACCCGGGACGCTCCCGCGCACTCACGCGCAGCGGAGATGATGTGTGCTGTTTATTGGGAAAGTAGTTGGTGGGGGCGTGGCAATCAGGGAGAGCGGCCCAGGTGACTCGGGTCAGGTCAGTAACAGGGACTCCTGGGAAACGGAGTCCGAGTACCAAATGCTTGCAGCCCTGATTCTTCAAGCGCCCACAGCAGTCTTGGAGAGTTTCCTTCTCCCCAGCGCCCACAGAGAGCAAGCGCCGCGAAGCGGGACCCGCGGAGCGGGGTCCGGCAAGAAGTAGCGCTCCAGGGAGAAACAGCGCTCAAGATGGCAACAGCGCACCAGCAACAACAAGGGTCCAGTCCCAACAGGAAGACAGGAAAGCAGAATGCCTCTTTCTGCACCCCTTCTATCTGTTTCTGCACCTCTTTTGCCTGTGGCTGCACCTCTGTTCCCTATAATAGTGTGCTGCTTTATATTTGGCTAAGCCCAAATCTCATGCTATGTACTCCAGTAATCTACCACATATTACCCCTGTAGTCATGCAATCACCCAGGCACTAGTTATGTTCTATTCCTGCAGTTGTTTAATCATGCAGTCTATATCTATATGCTCATGTAGCCTTCAGGCGGTATTTATACACTCATCCGTGCACTCTACGTCTATGTCTGCACTCATGCAATTAGCCCTCTTTCTGTACCTCTTTTGTCTGTTTCTGAAACTCTCTGGCCTCTTTCTGCAGTTTTCTTGCCTCCTTATGCACCTCTTGTCTTGCTTCTTTCTGCACTTGTCTTGACTCTTTCTACACCTCTGTTGTCTCTTTATGCACTCAACTCTCCTCTTTCATCTTTGCACTCATGCAATCACCCAAGCACTACCCATAGAATTATGTAATTACTGAAGCAGATATATAACATGTCTCAGTTTCTAGATTTTATTATAATCCAGAAATGTTATATAAATATTTGTTTTAGATATTATGATGATTTGAAAACATAGAGTCATATGTATGTGTGATTGTAACAATGTAGAGAGACTTATAGTTGAGTCCAACTCTCATGCAGTTATAAAAACACCCAAGTACTCGGCATGCAGTCTTACAACGATACAGGCACTAGATATGCAGTACTGTAATCACTCAGGCATTACTGCTGCATTCCTTTTTTCTGTGCCTGCACCCCTCTTCCCCTATTTTGCAGCTCAGGTGTAAGTGTTACCATATTCCGAAAGCCATATATGCATTTGTTTGTAGCTTTTAAATAGAAGGTGTTTATTTAGTAATAGACAAGAACATTTGTATATAATTATTTTAATAATATTACATTATTTTGAAAATTATTTTTTTTCAGATATTTTCCATTATTTTTCAGAAAGATTCACCGCGACAAAAAAGCGCAAAAGAAAAAAGAACAAAGATAACAGTACTATTTAAAGAAGAGACAAACGCAGGACTTGGATGAACTAAAACATGTGACAATGGAGAAAAAGACTTATGGTAAGAGAACAAAAGAATTTGTTAAAAGACTTTTAAGGACTGGAGGGAATTTAAAAAATTCAGAAAATACAAAGAATAGTTGTAGAACAAAGAATAATGACATGAAAAATGGACAAATTAATGGAAAATCAAGTCCAGGGAAAACAATCGATGTTGAAAGAAAGATGAAACCATATCGCGATATTAGGAAACGCATGTATAAGAGTAGAACACTACAAAATTTGTTGAAAGATTGCAAGAATATAAAAAAATATCTGCATTTTACAAAACGAAACAACAGATTGAAAGTTTAGTTGAAAAGGCTTTTTAATTGAAAAGAATATTGTTTATATTAGTTTAGAAAAGTATGCGATCATTGGATTAACCAATGCATTCTATGAAGGAGAAAAGGAAAAGGAAAAGACTAATTAACAGACCTAAGTTCTTTAAAAAAAAATGGGTGAATGGAAGCACACTTCTAGTTCAGAACCTTATTTTTAATTTAATTACTTCATGCAGTTGATACCAGAGGTCGTGTTTATGAAGTTAAGAATGGTTGTGCAATTAAACAAGAAAAGATGGTTCCTAGAAATGTGGAAGATAGCTGAAGAAGTTCAAGGGAGACGTTCACAATCTCCAGTGTATACATGGGGTTGTAGTAGTATTTGTAGCATAAAATAGGAGTCTATCAATATTTTACAACATTTCTTACAGGAGTATACTAAAAAAATGTATTAAACAAAAAAGATTAAGATGTTGCAAGGACTAGATCCTTGTAAAGTGATAACAAATAATGGCTTGCAGGGTCATTCTCTGGCTTGTCTTTCTAAAAATGTGTGTCAAAGTGTTTTTCATCATTTGAGAATGCTAGCAGTACATCACTTTGCAATGCAGTAGTTAGTAAGAAGATTGTACTATGTAAAAAGGCCTGCATTATTTTTAAGTGAAATAAACTCTACTCTTTTGCCTGGGTCAGTATTAGATGTTAAGAATGTTTGTCATGATATAGAATTTTGTTTCTTTAGTACTGAAGAAGAGTGTAGACAAAGTGAGAGTTTGATAAGTGTAGGTGTTGAAGAAGAGGTGGAAGATAGTACTACTGAGAAGGTTGTAGAAGAAATTACAAAGTATAAGGTAATTTGTTTTGAAAAACAAAACTAAGGGGCCCATGAGGATGGCGGCCGTATCGCCCTCGCTGGGCGGGCGGTAGTCACCACTGGCCCAGTGGTGGCAATCCGCCCGCCATCCTGCCATGAATGACCCCCCCCCACCACATAAGAATGGCTGGAGGGTCCACGGTGGACGGAAAGACTGTCTCCGCTTTTATGCCGGTCGACTTGTCGACCGGGTGGAAAATGTGTTTCATTTGGTGGCAGCGTCTGCAAGACACCGCCATCCATATCGTGATCATGGCAGTGAGCAGCCTTTCCATGGCGGTATTGCTGCCATGAAAAGGCATGCAGTTTCAGCTATTGGATGCCTGTTGCGGGCCCCTGGGGTGTTGGGGGTGGGGGGTACACCCCCTACATCAGCATGGATAATGTGGCAGGCACCGCACAGTGCCTGTTACCTTGTGCATGCCAATGCACAAAGTGCATTCCCAGCATTGTGGCTGTTGCAGGGTTTCTGTACTCACACAGAACTGTGCACAGAGGAGTGGAACCTCGGCAAATTAGGATGTCCCAAAACTTACCTTAGCAACCAACTCACCCCTTACCGAGCTAGCTACAGTGTCTCATTGGACATATCAAACACCCAATGTTTAGACAAACCAGAACATGAACTTACAGTACCTCAGGGTACGTGGGACTCATGAACACTCTTTCGTTATATTACCATTACAAACCAGAACATGGAGTAAAGAAGACACATGTGCATTTGAAATGTTTATTTACTAATGCCGTCCTCTCAGGCGCAGTATCTTTGATAATACAAGTATACTTATTATCAGTAGCAAAATTATCAGCATAGTTACTAAGACATAAAAAGCGAATGGTGACAGCATGTTAACATGCTGTAATGAATAAGAGTTAACAACACTTATATCTCACCCTCCCTAACACATATATTATATTATTATCTAAGAAGGTCTCTTTGGGTTGTTTTAGGGCGGGCCCATACCTTAGTGTCCTAGCATGAAGGAATCACATCAGCATACACCAGCTCTCTCTGCATGTGCACCGCATCAAGTGTGTTAACAATTCTCGTGCAAAGCAATATCAATCCCGCCTCAAGCCCAAGTTGGCAAAGGCTGCACTTGTGTTATGACTATGAAGGCGTGGAGATCAGACCTCATAACAATTCCATATCGTGTTGCTCCTGAAACTTCAGCACTCTCCGTGCAGACATGGTTTATTAAACAAGACTGATATCAGAGCAATAACATATTATTCTCACATACACCACGGCAAACCACTAGGTTGAAAGCTAAGTCAACAATTAAGGGTCGTGTGCAGAAGTTGCAAGAAAGGAAAAATGGCATTTAAATCTGAAATGTACCTATGCTAACTTAACACGATATATGGATATATAGGAGCTATACAACACCCCCCCATGATCCGAGAACGGACTAAATAAGGTAACAGAAGTGCCATCACATGAGAGCAGAATCCATTTATAAACGAGCATGAATAAAAATTCAATAATAAAAACTAATGCTAAAAAATAGCCCACAAATATAATGTGGCTCAAGCCAATAGGCAAGCAAATATAAAATGTCTTGACCAAAAGTCAATAAAATAAAGGAAATGCTATCAATCAGCATGCCAATTTGAGGCAGTGTCTATGATAAGACTGTATATGAAAAGTAAGCTGCAACAGCCTCCAGGAGGAAGTCACTGTCCTCATCCGAAAACAGTTCAGCCATCCAATTTAAAAGATGAAAGGAACATACGTGATCTTCCAGCACCGGATCCTCTATAACCATCAGAGGACAGCTCGGTGGGTTTTCAAGAAAACTTCGTTCCAAGAAACTTTGCGCTGCCGACAACACATCCCAGGGACCCATTAGTCCATGTGCCACCGCCAAGGCCATAATCCTTTCGTCAGAACAAACCAACTCGTGAGCAATGATAGGACTCATCAGTTGATCAAAATCGACGTCAGCAGATATTGGTCCGCAGAGACACAAATCAATGGCCCAAAGGAAATCACAGGTCAGGCAGCGAAATACAGGCTGGACACAGGTGAAATAGGAGAACCGAAAAGATAATCCAAAAGCCGTGCTTAGAGTCGCCAACGGCAGTGTGCCATAATAATCAAGCATGCGGTCGCGAAACCGCGTCAGTAGTAGCTGTGCGCGAACTTGCACAGGAAGGGCATCCATATTTAAAAAGGCAGAAAACCACCAATGCGCCAGCCGCTAAAGCAAGTAAAAACGGGAACCCTCCAAATAAGGATGAAAAAATAGAATGGAAGAAAGCAGGGATGACTCCAAAAATCTTCTCAAAGGAAGTCACGAGACCACCGCTAACAACTTTAAAAAAATGTGCTAGGCCCGCTGTGGAGGATGCGTTAAAGATAGAACGGACCATGGCTCCGAAATGCAAGGGCAAATCAGTGTTTAAAAGAGCCTGAACCTCCGTGCGGGTGTTAGCAATGTGAAGCACGAAAGTTTCACGGGCCGAGCTCAAGGCCACCTCTTTCTGGGACAATAGAGCTCTTATTCTAGCCATGCCGCTGAATTCTGCTCCCAAGGTCGGTATCTGTGGCCAAATGGAAGACTCCCTATGTTCACGTGTGGGAGGATAAAGAACATTTCTGCAGCAAATAACTCGCTCACTAACTGTTACTATGAAAGCTATACCTTTAATTAAACCACAACAGTTTTCATTATTGAGCATTAAATAACTACCATTCTCTAACAATTTAAACGTGGGGATGATAGCAGGAACTGGCGTGCCCTGTAAAACGCAAGCCATATTCGGGCGGTCCTTGTTACATGAACCGTGTAACTGTATGTGTCTGCACATTAAAGAATGATCTGGCGTCTCAGTACACTCATCCCCCGTTAGATAAACCTCTTGGTCATCCTTGAAACATCTGTATGTGTATGGGAGTGACCAGACCTCATGAAGAAAACCGCTACCTAAGGGTTCAAAACGACCTATTGGCACATATTTCATACAATTTGAAAACTTATATAAAGCAAAAGGCAGTGTTATTAAACCGTGGATAAGCCACGTAGCAGCAGTGGATTCTGCCACAGAAAAAGGTAAAGATTCCAACCTTTCAATATGTAGCATAGAAAAGGAAGCATCACGCATTGAAAGCAAGCGTTGTTTGTCTGTCAAATTAAATGGTGCAAATAAAGAGGAAACGTTCATGTATCCCCAGGGAACTTTACCCATTTTTAGAGTCTGTAGTGTCCATGCAAACTGCATGATTGAACGTAATTGATTTTGACCATGGTATAATACAGACACTTCATCATGCACAATATCAACAACAGACGACACAATATTATCTAATGTGTAAATTCTAGAGGAAAGCACGTTAATGCTATTGTCAACCACTGCAAGCACTTTCTCAAGATTTGCCTGATCAATAGCCCTAAGGCGTGAAGCAGCCTCAATCTGTGAGAGTTTTCAAATTTCATTGTAAACACCATATAACCACCTTTTCGACCTGCCACTAGCTGGGCCCTTAATGAAATCATTCAAATCCACGTCTGCATTCAGTTTGGAAAGGTGATACTTAACCGCAGGTAAAGTTGAATGTTTCAGCCAAGCTTGACACAACTTGCCAACAGAGTAAGAGGTGACAGTATGACTCAAATCAAAACGGGGATCAGATCTAACAGTCTTAAAACCGTCAGTTATATTTAAAAATCTCTTTTGGCAAGAATCAGCACCACGGTGCCAAAGCAGCCAACCCTTGGGATTCATACTGGAAATGTTAAAGGAGGAATTCAGAAGCAGAGCCTGTATATCTCTAATGGACAATTTAGTAAAATTACTCCAATTCTCATATTCCTCCAACTCCGGGAAAGACGGGGTGTTTAACCTTTTAGATGTAGCCAATCCAAAGCACGTGGTCTGGGAAATGGTTTCATTTAAAAACCACATATGATTTGGGATGAGACATGCACGGTGCAAAGCCTCTGTGCCTTGTACCTGCCAGGCCCTTGAGCCCCAAACTGATTTAAGGTCTATGGTATCCTTCCATAACTCATACCCTCCAGTAACTAATTGATCCAGGAAGGCCTTCGAATATAACAATTTTGTATTTGTAAGTCGAACCTTGGACAGTGGCTGTTTGTGAAATTTAAAATAAAAGGACTCGGGATTGGACTGATTAAAGTCAGTGAAATAAGTATACTTTTTAAGAAACGTTTCTGAACTCCCTTGTGTTGGTGCTGGGCAATGTTCCCACTGAGTAAAATTAACCGCATCCCTTCGGGAAGATGTCTTGTGTAAGAAGTGATTGCCATAATGTTGGTAACAGAACAATTCACCATAATTAGCAGATTCTAAATATAAATCCTCAGCATCAAAAGCAGCATAATATTTCAAATCAGAAAACAAACTTTCCACAGCATTAACATCCCAATCATCAGAACGAATGTTTTGTTTCACCACATCCCCCATATTAACTCTTAGTACATTAGGGACATTAACGACTTCCGTTGGACCATGAATCTGAAAACGAACTGCATCCCACGCGATTCCATCCAGAACAGGCCACGCTGTGATGTTAACCAAAGTCAAGTCTCTTTTTAATCTGTGTGTAGAATGCGAAGAGGAAAGCGGGGCCAAAGTTCCATTCAAATGAGTAATGCAAGTTCTCTCCTCGACATAGTGTCCATTCATAATCCGAAAAAAATAAAACACAAAACCAATTGACATAAAAAGGTAAACTGAAAAAAGGACCAGCCAAATGTATATCCAAGGAGGTATCAAAAAATGTTTTTTAAACAGGCTAGCATATAATGCAATTTTAGAGGGTTTTTTCGAGGCAAGGGAAGCAGAGTCAAATGAAAATCTGGATTCCGTGGCTAAACGAGCTTGCAGGTCAGGCATGGACAAATCAGTGGGGTATGTATAGTCTGTCTCATCAAGGTTAGTTCCTGGTAAATTATTCAATAATGGACTGGAAACAGCAGGTAACTCGATGGTCACCTCAGGTTCATTATTAGAAGCAGTGGGCATAATTGAATTTCTCACAATGGAAGGACAGGAAACAGCCGGTGTCATGCTAAGAAGAATCGGCCACTCTGTGTATCTTGACATTGTCAATAGAAATAAACCTGTTTTCCTTACGACCTGGAAGTGGTGGTAAAATGACTGTTCTTGTGCCCTTCACTCCAAGCACTGGGACCGGAGCTCGATAGGAGGGACCAAACTCTTTCTTGTTGTCGATCTTCTCTCGAACCAGTTCTCCAACTTGGGGTAGCCAGCCAACTACCGGGATCTGCAATGCATCATCCGACGTGGAGGGCAAATGTTCCTTTGCAAGAGTGTCTCTCGTCTTTTGTAGATTCTGTAAAACATTGCAATGTTCATCTGCGTCAAAGGAAGTGGCGCGAACCACCGAGTCTAGACCGTCAAGGTCAGGGACGAACATCTTGATGCCAAAGAGCATTTCGTATGGGGTCCGCCCACCCAGAGACCTTCTAGGGAGATTATTAAGAGCACGCTGCACGCCATAGAGGTGAGCCAGCCAGTTTCTGCCAGTGCCTATAACTCGGGCTGTCAAAGATTGCTTTAAATCACGGTTCATTCGTTCAACTACACTATTACCCTCGGGTCTGTAGGGTGACGAAAACTTGACTTGGACCCCCATCGAAGTCATGGCATCCTTATACGCCTTAGAGGCGAAAGCCGGACCCTGATCCGAATGGAAGGTACCACAGGCAAAAATCCCTATAAAGATACGCAAATCTCTGATGACAGTCCGGGAATCAGCGCTGCGATGTGGCCATACCCAAACAAAGCGTGTGCATGAGTCAACTGCTACTAAGATGTATTTATACGCAGTATCAGATGAAAATGGACCGCAGTGATCTAAATAAACACAGCCTAGTGGTTTATTAGAAATGTACAACTGAGTCTGAGGCGGACGCGTAGCAGTTGAAGGTTTAATCTGCTGGCATATGTCACAAAGAAGGACATAATCACGCGTCTGTTTGTACAGTCCCCGCCACCAGAAACGTTGTTGTAGTTGCGTTACAGTGGCTGAGACGCCCGCATGCGCAGACGCCACACCTTCATGAGCCGCTGTAATCAAGTCTGTTCTGCGATCCGAGTTGGGAATCAGCCGTTCCCCAACATCAGGAATTGTCACAAAAGGAACCTTTTCGGGACTTAAGTGGTATTTATACTTCGAAGGGAATCCCGAAGGATGTTTACTTCCCTTCTCAGAGGCAGCAATCGCTGCCAAGATGTCGCTATCAATCTTGGTTTTAGACCTAGTAACTGCTGCAACTAAGTATGTAGATACTGCTGATTTCGCTGCTTCATCAGCAAGCGAGTTGCCAAAAGCGTGAACTCCCACGCGCTGATGACCGAGAGTATGAATCACATAAACGAGTGGCAACATAGCCTTAAGCTCTGCCACTCGCACCCAGATCATTTTATGTTTTATTGTGCTACCCTTGGAATCATGAAAATCATTTTGAATCCAAAAGAACAAGTTTTCATTGTAAGACTGGACACAGTAGTAAGAATCACTTACAATTAGAGTAGTAACACTTGGATCTGCGTACTCCAAAGCTAGTAAGAGAGCACGAAGCTCTGCCAATTGTGCGGTGCAATCGCCCAGGGGCAACGTGTGTACCTCCCTGGAAATGAACTCATCATTCAACATAGCACCGACCACAATGGCGCATGCGGAAACGTAGGCATGTTTAGAGCCATGCGCAACCTGCGCCGACCCACCAGTGTAAATGATGCAACGGAAGTCCTCCAAAGGTCGCATCGCCAGAGGAGCAGGGTGAACGAATTCATACTGCAAGAACTCCTGCGACCGTAAGGAAGCGTCAAAAATAAACATGACATCCGAGGATGACAATGACGGAGCCCACTGAATCCACCGAGGGTGCAAAGCTTTCGAATTCGGTACACGTCTGAAGATGGTTGCGTACCGCTACGCGACTATGCTGCGCAATAGCCACCGCTGCCGCCATCACAGAATTGGAAACAAGAAAACACAAAGAATACTTTGTAGCACAACTGGGTAGTAATTCAAAGAAACCGTTTTAGTAAGAATCAAGCTTGAATAAAGACCTATTTCAAAAAATAGGTAGGTTTCACCAACACCCCGTTTTCCGGAAACGGACGTGAAGGGGTTAAGGCATGAACGATAAACTACTCGAGTGTCATGATATAAGACCACCGAAACCGTTGGGCGCCATGTTGCAGGGTTTCTGTACTCACACAGAACTGTGCACAGAGGAGTGGAACCTCGGCAAATTAGGATGTCCCAAAACTTACCTTAGCAACCAACTCACCCCTTACCGAGCTAGCTACAGTGTCTCATTGGACATATCAAACACCCAATGTTTAGACAAACCAGAACATGAACTTACAGTACCTCAGGGTACGTGGGACTCATGAACACTCTTTCGTTATATTACCATTACAAACCAGAACATGGAGTAAAGAAGACACATGTGCATTTGAAATGTTTATTTACTAATGCCGTCCTCTCAGGCGCAGTATCTTTGATAATACAAGTATACTTATTATCAGTAGCAAAATTATCAGCATAGTTACTAAGACATAAAAAGCGAATGGTGACAGCATGTTAACATGCTGTAATGAATAAGAGTTAACAACACTTATATCTCACCCTCCCTAACACATATATTATATTATTATCTAAGAAGGTCTCTTTGGGTTGTTTTAGGGCGGGCCCATACCTTAGTGTCCTAGCATGAAGGAATCACATCAGCATACACCAGCTCTCTCTGCATGTGCACCGCATCAAGTGTGTTAACAATTCTCGTGCAAAGCAATATCAATCCCGCCTCAAGCCCAAGTTGGCAAAGGCTGCACTTGTGTTATGACTATGAAGGCGTGGAGATCAGACCTCATAACAATTCCATATCGTGTTGCTCCTGAAACTTCAGCACTCTCCGTGCAGACATGGTTTATTAAACAAGACTGATATCAGAGCAATAACATATTATTCTCACATACACCACGGCAAACCACTAGGTTGAAAGCTAAGTCAACAATTAAGGGTCGTGTGCAGAAGTTGCAAGAAAGGAAAAATGGCGTTTAAATCTGAAATGTACCTATGCTAACTTAACACGATATATGGATATATAGGAGCTATACAACATGGCGGGCGGTGCGCACTGCCCGCCACAATGATGGGAATAGGGGATGCCACCGCCACCGTGGTGGTGGCATCATAATTGCAGATGCGAGACCGCCACACCCCTGGCAGAGGGTCCCGCATACCGTTATGGTGGCGGGCAAACTTTGCCCACCCGGGCGCCATCGTAATGAACCCCTATGTTTGTATTTGTTGTTGACATACTCACTATAGAAATCAAACTAGGAATGTTGATGTGTATTTAAAAAGTGAAAAGGAAAACAATGATAAGTGGGAGGAATTTGTGTTTATTTGTTGGTGGAAGGTATTTTGGGTAGTGATCAACTTATTTGTAAATATTGTTACAGCAAATTAGAAGAGAACCAAATGCCTGCTAGAGCTGTACATAATAACCTAGAGTTGGTAGCTATTCGTCCAGGACTGGTAGATTTAAATACATATGGGTTAATTCTGATTTAATCTGTGCACCCGTTTCTGGCTATTGTTCGTAAGAAGCCTAAAACAGGTAAGTTGCCTCCCACAGATTTACAAAGAGGATTGTATGGAAAATTAGTGTATTTACCTTTAGATTTAAAGAAAAATATTGAAACTATTGGTTTAGAGAGAGAGGAAAATGAACCGCCAGGTATTCTAGTTAATAGTGTTCCAACAAAGGGTTTGAGAATATGGCAAGAGTTAGTAGATATCACCAAAGTTCAAAAGGCAACACCATATCTCATAAAAAACAATCTTTATTATAAAAATGTATTTCTGGAAGAAGAAGAAATATTTTTAGGAGATGATAGATACATTTCAACTGGCCAAATCGAATAAGTGGACATCTCCAGGAGTAAAGAAATGTATGAACATTATAATATACATCCTTTACATTCAAAATAAGTGATTGGAAAAACTATTGAATTATTCCAAATGTAGAAAGCGGAGGGAACTCCTATGAGTGTTGGGGAAAAAGTTTAGAAGCTCGTGGTTTTCCCCAGCTCTTCCCCACTGGAAAAGGTGGACGATATGATGAACGACCCGTGCAGATTCCAGCTTCAGAATATCGTACAACAAGATTGTACTCCAAGATTAAAAACAGGAGTTCATCTTACACATGTTTCTACAATGGAATAATTGGACAAAGTACAACAAAGAGACGATCATTCAGAATCTCAATTGATTAATTTGATGGCGTGTCAATGTGGTACTGATGAGTAATGGTATCATTGTCACTTACAACTTAAATGTATGCTAAGGAACTTAGGAACCCCTACATGGTTTGTTACACTAAGCTGTGCTGAAAACGCATGGGACGATTTACTTGAATTTCTTCGAGAAGCAAACTCAAATATTAAAAACATTGAATTGAAGAAAGCAGCAGAACTGAGGGGCATATTATCAAGACAGGCGCTCAAATTATCGCTGTTTTAGCGGCAACAAACTGCCGCTAAAACGGCGATAATGGGCTTGATAATATGATCTATGGATTTCCAATTGAAGCCCATGTTAAATATGAAGGACATCTAACATGGGCTTCAATTGGAATTCCATAGAGCATATTATCAAGACCATTATCACCGTTTTAGCTGCAGTTTTCTGCCGCTAACACGGCGATTATTTTATCGCCTGTCTTGATGATAGGCTTCAATTGGAATTCCATAGAGCATATTATCAAGCCCATGATCGCCATTTTAGGGGCAGTTTTCTGCCGCTAAAACAGCGATAATTTTATCACCTGTCTTGATAATATGCCCCTGTGTTCCTTGGATCCTGTAAATGTGTGCAGATATTTTAATCATAGGTTTCAAGTTATTATGTGTTTTATCTGCAATAAAATAACCCACCTCTTGGAGAAGTTATTGATTTCTTTTGAAGAAAGGGGTATCAAGCTAGAGGTGCTCCTCATTAACATATACTATTGTGGATCAAAAATGCACCTAAATTCATAACCAATTCTGATGAGACCGTTTTATCTTTCATTGAAGACTATGTTACCTGTGCCCTTTCAAAAACAGGAGAAAATACCTGTAGACAACAAGTTTTAAGGTTTCAAACTCATCGATATGGGAAATGGTCCACAGACATAATATTGAGTTTTTAATATTGACCTACATTATTATTGAGTTTTAAATATCGTAGGGACAGAAAATGGACATCAAGAATATTGACGACGAGAATATCAACCTGAAGGTAAGAAATATTGATTTTGTTAATATCGAAGTTAGTAATATCGATAGCAAAAATATCGATGTTTATATTAGTGGTATGTATTTTAGTATGTATTCTATATGTATGTGTTCTATATATTTTTTTAAGTATTGTACTGTTTTTTTGAATATATGAATACGATTTTGAGAAGATAGTAATTTTTTTTAAAGTAAATTATGTGTTTTACTTTCTTAGCGGGTTGTGGGTTTGTAGGGGAATAGGGTGGGAAGTAATGTAATTATAGTAAATTTAACAATAATTTTTTGTATTTATTAATTATTTTTAATTATATTTTGCGTTTTAGTTCTATAGTGGGTTGTGGGTTTATAGGGGCATAGGGTGGTACGTAATTTAGTTGTAATTAAGTAATTATTATTTTTTGTGTATTGGTATTGATGATTAATTTTTTGTTCATTAATTATTAATTGATAATAAATATTTATTAATTGATTAATTGATTGTATTAATGTAATATTGGAGTGGGTTGTGGGTTTATAGGGGAATAGGGAGGTGAGTAATTTAATTGTAATTAAGTAATTATTATTTTTTGTGTATTGGAATCGATAATTAATGTATTGTTCATTAATTATTAATTGATAATTAATTTCTATTAATTGATTAATTGATTGTATTAATTTATTATTTGAGTGGGTTGTGGGTTTATAGGGGAAAAGAGTGGTAAGTAATTTAACTGTAATTAATTAATTTCTTATTTTTTATTGTTGTGTATGGGAAATTAATGTATTGTTAATTAATTATTAATTGGTAATTATGATGTATTAATTATTATTTATTGGTATTGCTAAATAATTTGTTAATTCATGACAATGTTTATTAATTATTGTTTATTGGCATTGATAATTAATGTTTTGTTCATTAATTTTTCATTGGTAGTTAATTTATATCAATTGATAATTATATTAATTTTGTGAACATTTATGTGGAGTTGGTTGTGTGTTAATCTGGGAATAGGGTGGGAAGTAATTTAATGTTATTAAAGTAACTATTAATTTTAATTTATTGGTATTTTTAATTAATGTTAATTGATTAATAAATCATTATTTAATTACAAAAAAGATTAATTTAAAAGTATGTAATTTTTAACCCCTACGCTATCCAATGTTTTCCCTACTGTTGCACACTTTGGAGTGGGAATAGTCATTTTTACCCCTACGCTATTCACCACTTTCCCTACTGTTGCACTCTCTGGAGTGGGAATAGTAATTTTAACCTCTACGCTATTCAACACTTTCCCTACTGTTGCACTCTCTGGAGTGGAAATAGTATTTTTAACCTCTACGCTAGCCAACACTTTCCCTACTGTTGCACTCACTGGAGTGGGAATGGTAATTTTTACCCCAATGCTATCCAACACTTTCCCTACTGTTGCACTCTCTGGAGTGGGAATAGTAATATTTACCTCTACACTATCCAACACTTTCCCTACTGTTGCTCTCTGTGGAGTTAGTATATATATATATAATTTTTTATACGTATAGGTTTAATTTATTTTAACATTATATATGTATTACTTTTCATTTTTAAATATGTTTTAATATTTTAACTATATTTCTTTTAAATAAATGTATTATTTACTTTATTTTACATAATTTTTTAACATAAAAAAACAATATTTTTTACAACATTTCTGACATCGATTTTTATTTCCCGATATTTTTGTACTTACCATGATGTAGATAGGATGTTGATATTCTTGACTTCGATATTTTTGTGTCAATATTTTGGTACCTCTATATTCGATCCCTCGACATTATTTCAGTGATCTGAGGGAAATATTGTTGATGGAAATACAAGTCAAAGAAAAAATGTTATTAAAAATTTTGTTTAGGATTCCCTCATCCAGTAATTTCCAAAGGAAGAGTCTACAGTTTCATGTCAGCAGTGAGGTATACTATACTAGTGATTTTCTCGATCTTGCGTTACTCCTTATTTTTCAAGCCATGCAGCACCATGCGCATTGGCCTTGAGTGGCTTGATAAATCCTACTTAGGTTTAATGTCGGCTTTGTGTGGTGTTAGGGTGATGAAAAAACTTGATCAAGCTGGCCTGTAGTTCCACCGAACCTAACTGCTTCCAACTTTTCAAAACCCTCCACTATCACAAGTTCTTTAGGCTTTGGCATCAGAGCTGGACTGGCTACCGGGCGTTTTGGTGTGCTGTCGAGCTGGGGGCCAATTTCATTGTTGTGGGGGGCGGATTTCGTTGAGGGGGACCTGCGTGTGCTTCATATATAAACAAAGTAAAATTAATTTTTTTCAGCACACGCAGGTCCCCATTAACAAAATCAGCCCCCAGCTCAGCGGCACACCAAAACGCCCGGTAGCCAGTCCAGTTTCAATGCCAAAGCCTAAAGAGCTTGTGATGGTGGAGGGTTTTGAAAAGTTGGAAGCAGTTGGGTTTGGTGGAACTTCAGGCCAGCTTTGTCAAGTTTTTCCAATTTTAAACTTCCTTACATTCGGTACACAAGAGGTGCGCATGGCAGAATGCTGATTTTGCCAAGAAAGTTCATCATGGTAAGCCAAGTGGATATTTGGTACCAGGGCCAACTGGTCCATCTGAAAAATCAATATGCAAATGTGTGGGCACAGTACAGCAAAAACATAACAGCTGTTGGTGAGAAAAAATTACTTCAGCTGATAGAAGCATGGGGCGGTGAGCAAGAAGGACAGGATTTCAGTGTCATGGGAAACTGTCCTGCGACATAGTGTGTAGTCATCACCTCTAGCAAGCTCATAATGGTACTAAAACCTACAAATATCTTCACAGCAGAATCCTTAACACTTGGTTTGTTTCCAGTGACAGTGCCTGTAAATTTGTCAAAGAAACGGCTGGTGAAAGATACTTTATAGCGGTGTGTTTCATGCAGTGCGTAAACAAAATTGTGAATCAATTGCTCTAAAAAGAACATTTAGTCAGGAGCATAGTGGTTATCAATCAAAAATTTTTTAATTAGGCCTGGGAGTTGTTCGTGGAGTTTTACTCCGCGGAACTTCGTGAAGTGCCATAAAAACTCGCCCACGCTCTGCGGAGTTACGCCAGCGGCGGAGTCTGTTAAGTTGCACTGCTCGCGCTGATTTTTAGCATTAGGAATTTGTCCTGCACTGTAAAATAAGCAGAATGGCGCTCGGCATCACACCAGAGGGTGCTGTTGCTTTCGGCCACTCGAGTAGACATTCTATTCAAGCGTCAACTACTTCAACTCAAACAATATATTTCTCAATGCTGAGAAACCTCACCTGTAGGAGGTCTAAAGATTGTTTTTTCCTCACAAGCGCTCGCCAAATTAATGATGGCGAGCCACTCGTGAGAAAAAACTCAGCTCCAAGCACTTCGTAGAGTTTTGCGGAACCCGGAATAGGAAAAACTCAGTGAACTCTGCTGGCAGAGTGGAATTCTTCGTCCACTCCTAATTTTAATTCAGTTTAGTCATTTTCTCAAAGCCCAGAAGCACTTATATAATATTATCAGACAGTGCGCACTAGTCAGCTTGATTACCGGGATGACACCCTCGCACATACTCTGACTACGCATTGGGCAAGAGATCCACCCTTGCAGCAGGGATATGAGGGGGCAGAAACAAGGGAGAGACCTCACACGCCAGCAACAACAGTTCTACAAAGTATGCCACTAAATCCGCTAGGTGAGACTTGCTCCATTTAAGAAATACAAACTCCAGAAACACTGCCTGCACAGGACGGGCAGAAAGAAGTACAGCCCCACACTCCAGCATCAACAATGTGAAAAAATGCACCACAAACCCCACTGCGTAGGGTGTGCTCTCACAAGAGACTACAAGCCACAAAAACACGATATGCAAAGAAAGGGGGTGGAAAGTAGGAAGAGGGCCCCACATGTCAGCATCAACACTGCTATTAAATGCACCACTGAACCTGCTACACAGGATGTGCGTGGTACACTCCCGGGCCAAGGTCTGGCCTGTCTTTGCCCTTCATTGCCGAACATTGTTCAATCTTACACTATTGTAATTCACTCCTTGTCAGCCTCCCCAAGATCCACCTTTCTCCTTCAAAATCCATCCTTCATTCAGCGGGATGCTTCCTCGACAGGGGCAAAAGAGACAACCATATCAATATACAAGACTGCTTGTTTCACCCCTAAAGCCCTTCATACTTGAATCCCTCGCTATCTTGATAAAAGACTCAAAATTTCAGGTGGAACCAGACTCTCACATTGTAGTGTAGTTCCAAAAACTAACCTGTCATAAAGGACCTACGACGATTATGGATAACACATACTGTGGGCCTGGTGGCAGACTGACTGTACACCCCCGCTGCATATATTAGCCTATGGTTGGCATTAGCTAGCTTGCAGTGCCACTAGAACCTCCTGTTATCAAAGATATTAGTTTGTGAAACTTTAGAACACAATAACTCGTGGAAACAATATACTACTTTTCACCCACTCACTTGTGTTTGCTTGTTCTTGATCCCAGAGAGATACAGAGAAAAAACTGTCAAACGTGTTTACAATAAGAATTTATTGTACAGTAATTCTTCTTCCCATGTAGAATAAGTGCATTGTTATGACTGTAACACAGTAACAGAGATATGGAGCCAGCAGTACAGTGAATAAGAAGAAATAGTATTGTGCTACCATTATGCAACGGTCATGAACCTATACATGAATATAGAATGCATTTATAAAATAAAGTGCGTACTCCTAAGATGCCTGTCTAGTCATACCTAAGTGTACCTAGCATGTGAGTAGGTGCAAAAGAGCTAATGAGCCGAATAGCCCAGAATCCAAGAGACAGAATCCCGGTAGGATTCAGTCCAACCCCCATACCTGAATAGTGAGAATGTGCGACTCCGTCCTGGTCTCGAGTTGGACACCCCACAAGGGATGGTTAGACCACTGTCAGCTGGAGCGATGTCATGCTGGAGCCGCAGCATCTCTGGTCAGTGTGTCGGCCTTGAAGTCTCGGTTCCCTCCTGCTTACTGATAGCAAGAGGTGCTGTATTTATACAGTCTATGTATGTGTGTTACGCATTGTTCAGTATGAGGATGACGTTTGGGGATTCATCCTTGTGCGTCGATGGGAGGGGTGAAGTGTACCTCCTGGAGAGTGTACTCATTAATTATTCATATGTGCTAAGGATGACGTCTTAGCAGTATCGATCGGGCAGATCCCACCCTCGTCAGGAACTAGGTGAAAGGTTTAGTCCATAAAAGGTTGCAGACCTTATAAGGCATTATGTCCATACAAGGCAGTCCATGCAAGGCAGTCTTTCCTTATTTGGAGTTATGTCTCCACTGGACCACAATTATTTTCTCAATGGCTAAATGTAGCTCGTACAGGTTATCCCTTTATTGTAGATATGACTAAGTAAAACACCAATTCATTAATTCATATATTGTATTTGTCTTTGTAATCTTCTGTTATGATTTAATTGTACTAGTTATAAACATTTTTTTATTAATCAATTCATTAATTCATATACTTTATTTGTCTTTGTAATCTTCTGTTATGATTTTATTGTACTAGTCATGAACATTTTTTTTCCATTTGTATTTTTTGTAGTTTAATTGTATGATTAGGACGTAATGACTGCTTGCGAGGTTAGTGCACTTGTGATGATGGAAGGGGTTAAACTTTAACAAAAATGTATGCCTAATATTGCACAATTATGCTTTATCTGTACATTTTAGGAAAATTGCTACGTTGTTGAATTATGTATGTTTTGCACTGTATCTAAGCACACAGAAAGATTTTGCCTTTTAAACTACAAAAAATACAAATGGAAAAAAATATTACCATTGCACATTCCTAAACTGGGAATAAAGCATATGAACCTCAGATCATATTGTACTTATCAACAAGCCAGGTTCTCTCAGGTCCAAGTTGTGACATTTACAGGGGTATGGTGCAAAACATCATGTTTTGACCCTGAGAAATGGCCACACAGACTTGCGATGTACAAATCGGCTGAGCAGATAACTTTCAGATTGATTGAATGAAAGTTCTTCCAATTGCGGTGGACCTGTTCCCTGGCGTTTTGTGGCACCGAGGCAATATACGTACATTCTATTGCCCCAACCACATGTGGTATTCCAACCAAAGCATAAATGTTTCCCTTCAGATTTGCAAATTCCTGTTGTTGTGGGAACTGGATGAAGCTCTAGATGTGACTCATCATTGAGAAAGGACTTCTAGTAGCACACCTCTGAAAGTTGGTTGTAACATTCTACCAGATACTGCCACAGTTTATTGAAAGATCCCCTGGCCACAATATGAAGTACTGCCCTGAGTTTCACAGTCAAATTGAAATGGAAAGTCACCTGAATAAAAGAGCAGAATTTTTGTTAGTTTTAGACACAAATCACGATTACATTTGATAAATTGTATGCTGCTTCCTTCCATCATAGGTCTCGTCCGTTAGGGATAGGATGGCTTGGTTTCGGGCAGTAGCATCACAGTGTGTGGGAGACTGAGTAAACCCCACACCGACTGCAGCATGTCGGCCTGAACTCCTCGGCTAGCTAGCAATACCTCACTCAAACCTAGAAAGTTAAGGTGATTTGTGGTAGCCTAGACACATGACACTGACTCCTCAGGGACGTTGTGGTCAACGGATTGTACACTTTTCTCTAAGTTACACAAAGCCTCACACATGCAAATGCAAACAAACAAATGCAGGATAATTTTCAATCTATTTATTGAAGCAACGGCCTTCTATGATAAAAGGCATGAGCTGCGATTACAGATGACACGTAATACTTTGATGATTGTGACCATTAAGGTAAAACATATGAACAGTCCAGCAAATATTTTATTGTTTGAAGTTAATACAAACCATCACAATATTACCATTAACATAAAATTTCATAAAACACATAAAATCTTAGTTGATAATACATAATTGCTAACGCAAAGTAATCTAATGGCAAATTATTTTCTTCTAATGTTGTTGGAAATCTGAGCATTAAAATATCTGCTCTTGAACCACTAAGGAATATTTAAAGTGCCATAGTGCATTGCTCATATAATTTCTTGGTCATTAAAGTGCTGCAGTCCTGATAAAATCGTCCAGAGCAACCACAATTTGTGCTGTTCCCAATCAATCAATCAGTACATTTGTAGTGCGCACAACTTACCTGTGAGGGTCTCAAGGCACTGAGGTGGGGGTACGGGGGTGCTGCTACTACTCGAACAGCCAGGTCTTAAGGAGTTTCCTGAAGGCCAGCAGGTCCTGGGTCTGCTGTAGGCGAAAGGGGAGGGTGTTCCAGGTTTTTGCGGCGAGGTGGGAGAACGATCTGCTGCCGGCGGTCGTTCGACAGATGTGGTGGACAGTGGCGAGGGCGAGGTCAGCGGAGCAAAGCTGGCGGTTCAGGGTGTAGAAGGTGAGTCTTTTGTTGAGGTACGCTGGTCTGCTGTTGTGGAGTGCTTTGTGAGCCTGGATGAGGAGCTGGAAGGTGATCCTCTTGTTGACGGGGAGTCAGTGCAGGTCTTTCAGGTGGGCTGTGGTGTGGCTGTGGCGGGGCATTGAGGATGAGGTGTGCAGAGGCATTCTGTATGAGTTGTAGTCATTTCTGGGGCTTGGCTGAGGTTCTTGCATATAGAGCATTGCCGTAGTCCAGTCTGCTGCTGATGAGAGCCTGGGTGACGGTCCTTCTGGTTTTGGTGGGGATCCATCTGTAGATCTTGCAGAGCATGCAGAGGGTGTTGAAGCAGGAGGAGTAGCTGCTGTTCACCTGCTGGGTCATTGACAATGAGGAGTCCAGGATAACTCCCAGGTTGCGTGCGTGGTCAGTGGGCGTTGGTGCAGCACCCAGTGCAGCCAGCCACCATGAGTCATCCCAGGTGGAGGGGGTGGATCCGATGATGAGGACCTTCATCTTGTCCAAGTTCTGTTTCAGGCAGCTGATCCTCATCCATTCGGTGATGGCCTTTATTCCTTCATGGAGGTTGGATTTGGCGGTGGTGGCGGCCTTGGTGAGGGAGAGGATCAGCTGGGTATCACTGGCGTATTAGATGATGTTGAGGTTGTACGATCGAACGATGTTGCCGAGCTGTGCCATGTAGACGTTGAAGAGTGTTGGGCTGAGGGACGATCCTTGGGGTATGCCGCAGATGATCTTGATGTCTTTAGACCAGAATGGGGGAGGCGAACACTTTGGGTTCTGTCAGTGAGGAAGGAGGTGGTCCAGTCCAGTGCTTTGTCGTGGATCCCTGCTTTGTGGAGGCGTGTGCGGAGGGTGTGGTGGCAGACGCTGTTGAAGGCGGCCAAGAGGTCTAGGAGGATGAGGGCCGCGGTTTCTCTGTTGTACAGCATGGCCCTGATGTCATCGGTGGTGGCGATGAGGGCAGTGGTTGCAGCGGAATCCAGAATTGGACGGGTCCAGGATGTTGTTCTTTTCGAGAAAGGAGGTCAGTTGCCTGTTGAAAATCTTCTCGATTACTTTTGCCGGGAACGGGAGAAGGAAAATGGGCCGGGAGTTCTTGAGATTCTTGGGGTCTCACGTGGGTTTCTTGAGTAGGGCGTTGATCTCGGCGTGCTTCCAGCTCTCCGGGAAGGTGGTGGTCTCGAAGCAGCTGTTGATGATCTTGTGGAGATGGGGTGCGATGCTAGAGCTTTCTTTGTTGAAGATGTGGTGCGGGCAGGGGTCAGATGTTGAGCCAGAGTGGATGGTGTACATGATGTTGATGGTGTCTGCATCGTTGACGTGGGTCCAGGAGAGCAGGGGGTCGATGTGGCTGAGGGGCTGTGTCTGTTGGGGGGGCCTGGTTGCTGCAGCTGTTGTGGATGTCTGCAATTTTGTGGTGGAAGAAGGTGACTAGGGAGTCGCAGAGGTCTTGTGATGGCTGGATGTCATTGGAGTTGGAGCTGGGGTTGGAGATTTCCTTCACTATGTTGAAAGCTCTTTGCTGTTGTGTACATTGTTGTCAAATACACTCTTTGAAGGAGGTCCTTTTGGCGGTTCGGCTGAGTTGGGGGTGTCTGCGGATGGCGCTCTTGCAGGCTGTGTTGCTGTCCGGTGTCTTTTCGTGGTGCCACTTCTTTTTGAGGCTACGGAAGGCCAGCTTGGATGCCTGGAGGTCGGCGGTGAACCAGATGGCTTTTCTGTCGGTGAGTCTGTTCCAGGGTTTCTTGATCGGGGCGAGAGTGTTGGCACAGTCGTCGATCCAATGAATGAGGCTGAGGGTGGCGGAGTCGTGTCGGCAGTGTCGGTTGGGGGGTTTCAGGCGAGGGTGGTGGCTAGATGGTCTTTTGTGTCTTTGCTCCACCTGTGGTGGGGGGCCCATTGTGTACGGTGGTGCATGGTAGGCTTCTCGAAGGTGAAGTGGACGCAGCGGTGGTCGGTCCAGTGGAGTTTGGTGGTGTGGCAGAAGGTGACATGGTTGCTGGCAGAGAAGATGGGGTCAAGTGTGTGTCCGGCAGAGTGGGTGGGATTTGTGCCGATTTTTTTTAGTCTGGGGTTGGCGATGTTGTTGAGCAAGGTGGTTGAGTTGGTGGTGGAGTTGCTGTTATTGGTGTCTCGAGGTTGAAGTTCAGGTCTCCAAGGAGGATGTAGTCTGTGGATGCAAGGGCGTGCATGCTGACAAAGTCGGCGATGGAGACGCTGAACTGCAGCAGGGGGCCGGGTGGTCTGTAGAAGAGGGTTTCTCTGTGGGTGGTGTTGGGGTCGGTGTTGATCTGGAAGTGCAGGTGTTCGGCGGTGATAAGCGTGTTGTCGGTGCTCGTTGAGATTCTGAGGGTGTTTCTGTGGACGATGGCGATTCCTCCTCCTGTTCGTTTGTGCAGACCCTGCTGGTGATCTTGTAACCATCAGGGACAGCTATGGTGATGTCGGGTGCCAAGGAGGGGTTCATCCAGGTCTCCGTAAGGAAGGTGACGTCTGGGGAGGAGCAGTTGAGTTGGTCCCAGAGTTCGATGGCGTGTTTGCGGGCAGAGCGGGTGTTGAGTAGAATGCATTGGAGGCTGTTGCATCCTACACCAGTGGATGTGGTGGTGGTTTGGAGGCGGTGTAGCTGCAGTTCCGGCAGGAGAAGGGTCCATGGGTACGCTTCACGGTTGCCCGGAAGCAGGTGTGATCGGCCAGTGTTGAGTGCGTGGAGGGTGCTGGCGTTGTAGCGGCGTCGGGTGTTGTGGTGTTCGCGAGGGCGAGGGGGTCTGGCCCTCGGTGCGGTCCAGGTGCAGACAGGCACAGATGGGGTTGCCTTAGGCGCACCTTCGCCACCTTCCCAGAGGAGTGAAACTTCATTTAAGTCGTTTTCCATGTAGTGTCAGACATTTCATCAATTTACAATGAATCTGGAGATCTGAGGGATCAAGGCTCTTTATTATAACCATCCGGCATGTTTGGATCCCCCTTTCACTGAAGATGGATTTCAGTAATAAAATATGTGATTTCTTTAGGGCTAGGCATATGCAAACCAGGTGCATGATATCTTCCTTTGAAGCATCATATAGTCTGAATAATTTTGGACCTTTCTGTTTCCATGCGGGTAAGTCGGCCAGAGACAGCTGGACCCCTAGCCGGATGGCCAACAGTTTTCTCTTTAACTATGCCTGGAATGTCATGCTAAGATATGCTGCCGGCTTTAAAATGTTATAAGACTGAATGTTCCTTTTTTATGTGTGCTGCAGAGTGTGGAAAAACAGGGGGAAAGAAACATATTTCTCCTTCTTACTTCTCATCTGGGGAAACATAGCATTTTGACGCATTTCCCAGGTCTACCACTGAAGGTAAATCTTGGACTGCACCAACGTCAATGGGATATGCGTGGGAACACCCATGGACCCCTTCGCTTGGAAGCAGTGGCGCAGGGCAGCTCTGCCTTGTGTTACTCCATATTTATCAAGATATGCATCGTCATGCAAAATGTGCCATGCGTGGGTTGATAAATCTTACTTAGGTTTTGCATCGCCCTTGTGCCCCTAGTGTGACACATGGGTGACACATATTCTTAATAAATCTAGTCTGTAGGTCCACCAAGACCCTCTGCTTCCAACTTTTCAACACCCTAAAACCCTCCACCATCTCGAGTTCTTTAGGCTTTGGCATCATAGGAAATCTCTCCTTTCCAATTCATAACTTCCTTACATTCAAGCCACAAGAGGAGTACATAGCAGAATCCACAATTTGCCAAGAAATTTCATCATGGTTGTTGTATTGTGGGCCCTTTGCCCACATGCTGGTAAATGATTGTCAAAGACACGGTCGGTAGGGTAATCAAAACTGGGCACGAGAACATGCACTGGGGCTCTTATATTCGTAAGGTCACCTGACTGGTGATGCCTGTGTTGGATGGATGTGGGGTGGGTGTATGGGCCAGCCATCGTGGGAGTAGCTGTCAAAACACTAGACTGTGTCCAGCAGTACACAACCATGAGAAGCCTGGTGGACATTTTGGTACCAGGGCCAACAGGGCCATCTGAAAAATCAATATGCAAATGTGTGGGCAGAGTACATGAAAAACATAGCTGCTGCTGTTATGAAGAAAGAAAATCACATTTGGCTGAAAAGACAGAACCAGGAAAAGCAAAGCTGTCAGCGAAATGCTGTACAACCTCAGATGGCACTGGCTGGAGTGCCCTCTACCCTCCTTAGGCCTATGTGGTGTTTATTTAACGCATGTGGTGTTCTGAGAATTGGTCTGGCGTGATAATGTGTCTATGGTCTCAGGGATGACTCCATACCCCTTGGAGTGGCAATACAGGGTAAACTATCATGTACACATATATATTTTGAAGAACGTTTCTAACCTATTTAGTCTATCAATAATCACTAGAGACAGATACCTAGAGTGTGACACATCTAATTGTTCTAACCCTTAAAGTGCCTAGTAACAGAATTAAAAAGAACTATGATATGGGAAAAAACAGGGAAAAAACAGGGCACACTAGAAACTAATATACTCATGTTGTGTGTTATATAACCAGCAGCCATCTTCACACATCATTATTGACACCTCTACCATTAAGGGTACTTACTTTATTATAAGCGTAAATACAACTAGGGAATTTATCATAACATACACACCATCACTGTATACATATCTAAAAATTCTGATATTCCTCAAGCACCATTACGTGGACTATATGAGCTTGCCAGAACCTAACGAGAAGGGCTCTGTAAAATAATAAAGATAAACATGCTGCACAATTATAAACGGCTTGGTTACAATAGACCTAGAAAAATCAAATGTCTTATCTCACAAAGGAAACCAGACATATTAAGACATGGCTCTGTATATCGGTAATCTCTGAATATTGCATAGTAATCAAAACACATGAGCAATAGTCCTAGTCAGCTCATATAAACAATAGTGCAAATTCCACAAATATTGTCCCAAAAATCACCTATGTTTCTCAGTATTTGGCTAGAACCTATGGAATGCCTACCATAATTACCAGATGCATTTCTGATTGACAACTTCTTTACCTAATCATAAAAATCAGTTATTTTAGAACCAAGCTACTAACAAATACTATGTCAGTGGTGGAACAAAGTAACCAATAATATCATTATATCTGTGGAACAGAGAATCAAGCTAGAGTTGTTGACACAAGGGAAAGATCAGTGCAGGTGAACAGCTCACATTCCATGTCTCAAATACCTCTAATCTCCCAAAAAGTATTGACTCCATATTCCACTGTCCTCAATTTCATAATCCAAGTCGCTTCACACCTTAATCCTAATCTCAATTCACAAATACCCGCTCTCTTATCGTTTGTAACATGATCAATTCCATCAAATATAAAATCCAAATGCACATTCTGGTCTCCACATTTCAATGCTTGATTTATATCAGGATATTTACAATTTCTTTGTTTTAATGGCCTAACGTTTTTGGCGATACGCTCCCTCAATGTTCTAATTGTGCTCCTACGATATACTTTAAATTGGCAAAAACTACATACACTATATATCTTGTCTCACAGCCTATGTGTGTTTTAATCTCATATTTATCTGGATTGCAATAGCAGAAATCTTTTATTTTGTGCATCATCCCTCTGCACATACTAAAATGGCTGCATTTATAAAAAAAGCCTCTAGTCATATCCGATAACCACACACTCTATGATCCTTTCCTAGGATAACTAGCATCCAATTAGCAAGTCTTGCCCTTCCGAAAAGTAATAATGAGATTAGTTCAATCAATCAATCTTGATTTGTAGAGCTCAGCTGCCTCACCCCTGAGGGTCTCGGGGTGCTTTGGGTTCCCTGGTATGTTGGTAGTAATTCACTTGTTTGTTGAGGTGCGCTGGTCCTTCATTGTGTAGTGCTTTGTATGTCCGGGTGAGCACCTTGACTTGACATCTCTTCGCAACTGATAGCCAATGGAGTTTCCTGAGGTGAGGGATGATGCGGATGTATCTGGTGCTTTCTTGCAGGTCATTCGTGTTGGCGTCATCGGTGTGCTCAACATTTCAAGGTGAAAGTTGAGGTCTCCCAAGAATATTCAAAGATTCAGTGGCAATCGAGGTAATAAAGTTGTTGATTGTGTTGCAGAAGGCAGGACAGGGTCCCAGAAGACTGTCAGCGAGGGTGCTTCTGATGGTGGTTTTTCTGATTGTTCAGAGCTGGAAGTGGAGGTGTTCCATGAAGGGTGTGGAGTCGTGGTGGTTGAGCATTTGAGGTTTTCTTTGTAGATTATGGCAATGCCTCCACTGCTACTATTGAATCGGTCTCGATGCACGATCTTGTATCCACCAGGGATGGCTATGGTAATGTCCAATGTGGATACCGGATTCAGCCAAGTTTCTGTGGTGAAGACAGCGATCTGGGCACGAGTTGCAATGGTATCCCAGACTTCTGTGGCATGGGTGATCGTGCGGTGATCAACATGCAGTTGATTTTATCTGGAAGTGTAGGAGTCGACCTTGTTGGTGGAAGTGTGTGAAGTGGTGTGGCGGTTGGAGAGGCGTGGGTGGTAACCGCTGTGTCACAGCTGAAGTGGTAGTTCCGGTGGGAGAAAGGGCCTTCGGTGGTCCTGGGGGCAGCATCGGCACAGTTGTTGTTGTCCTGGTGTCCAGGGTTCAGGGCTCGAATTTCATCTGCAGTGAAGCGGTGGTGGTCCTTGAGAGTAGGGGTCCGAGCACTGGGTATGGTCCATGCACTGGTCCAGGTTATAGTATCTTATATGAAACTAACAGATGGCTGTGTTTCTAAGAATATTGTACAATTTACCAGGTTCTGCATTGTAACCAATCTCACTCCTATTGTTTGTCCTATGTTGGTTGCTTCTCAATGTCTGACTAAGCTGTAACGGACACACTTTTTTTTACTGGGCTTCATTACCACATCCCTTTCATGCCCCCTTAAAAATCTGTACTCAATATCCCTTAAAATACTCAGACATTCTTTTTCTTCACCGCAATTCCGCCATGCTCTAATCAATTCACTCTCTGGAATGGCATTTATTTGTGTCCTCCGGAGTGAACTGATGGTGTGTAGTAAGGCATTACAGAAAGGTATTTTTCTCCTGTGCAAAAAACATGATGAATATATGTACAACTTCACATCCAAAAAAACAAAATGATAATAACTGTAATCAAAGGTAAATTACATATTCTGATTCAAATTGAAGAAATGATTTCAAAATATCTTCATCCCCTCTCCAGATCATAAAACAATTATCAAAGAATCTTCCCCAATAATGAATGTGGTTATTACATTCAGCACCTTAAATTTCCCATATCCATTCTGCCTCAAACAACACTATAAAGAAGTTAGCATAGGACGGGTTGACCGTGAGACCCATCGCTGTTCCACGCAACTCTCTACATTTATCTCTAATTAAATAGGAAGATAGTATTTTCTAGTATCAAATTATTCATTGTAAGCAACATATTTGTATGTTCCAAAAAGTCTATGGACCTTGTGTTGAGAAAATTTTTCGAAGTTTTAATTCCATTCTCATGTGTAATAATGGTGTCTAAAGTACCATTCTACATTCCCAAACAAGATCACATAAAATGTTAAGATTATGCTTTGTGTCTTAAATATTTGCGGGTAGGTACATTACAAAATTATTAAAAATACATCTAGAAATTCTCACTTTTGTGGGGCCCCCAATACCCGCTATGATTGACCTCCCTGGTGGAAATTGCAAGTTCTTATGAATCTTTGGAGGAGTACACAAGCACGCCTATTGTTGCTCCGTTTACCAATAGATAATAATATTCATCATCATTTAAAAGTATCTTCATACAACAATATTACACATGAAAATGGAAGTAGGGCCTTGAAACATTGTTCCTAGGGCTACCCTACCAAGCAATTTCAATCGGAGATAGGTCCATCAATGAAGGTCCTTTTTTGGAATAAGTTTACTTCAGCCGAATGCCCAACCTGATTTTACTAAGTTCCCTGGTGCATATTTATCTAACAGTGTAGCTGCACTCTCGAAGAAGATCAAGACCTCTGTGTTTATATACGAAATGTTGGTAGAGGGAGGGAATCTCAGTTGGTGGTCTACAGTCCTTCAGTGGTGGGTGGTATCCGCTGCCCTGAGCTTTGGTGAGTATTCAGATTGGTACTTCCTGGAGTACTGCTTGAGCAGATGTATGCTCGCCTCAATGACAGTAATGGACTTTTAAGAAAGACAACATCTTCTACACAGCTTTCATCCACCATTCTGTCCTCTTTCAGATACAGCTTTGGCTTGGGCTGCTGAGGCTCCCAGTTATGGTGGACCATTTTTCCAGGTGCATGTCACTGCTAGTCTCACACCTCCAGCACTTTATCGAGGAGGCCAGTTTAACGTTCCGCTTTGGATGGATTAGGCCATAGAGCGCTGTCTTTGTGCTCGGTTGGACTTCGTAGAGCTCAGTACTTCATGAGCACTGAGTTCATGAGTCTTTAGACTCTGGCATAAAAAAGCAGGTTCTAAGCATGCATGGTAATCAAACTCTGCTTCTTGGATAGGTACATGAGAACAATATTTCTCTCTAATCGTATCAAACTAGTCCTCAGCCCTAAATTCTGCCCTTAGCCTGGTACTCCCTCTTCACAGATGTACAGAGCTTCTGTGCATTGAAAGGTTTGAATTGGATAACCAAGAGGGGCTCACTTCTGGGGAGAGATGGCATCTCCAAATATCCAATTGAAGCCAAAGATCCCCTTCACCCTTTGGTAAGACCTGATCCTCGCAGGGGGCATTTCTCCTTTCCTAAGCTACATCTCCATGGTATGAATCTGAGGGGAAAACTTCACTTGCTCCTTGTGTACTATGGGGAGAGTGTGTTTGCCTCTATCACAAGCACTGGTTGTGGAACATCTGCCCGGTCTTTTGTATGACACATGTGGTATGTTGGTTAGGCCACCTGGGCCAATGTCTTTACTCCTCCAGTGAGATTCAGATTCAGATGCAACAGTCAATAGTGTTAGAACCCTTGCATGGGGATAGTGGAACCCTATATTAGAACAACATGGACAAGACCTCCAGCAGGTACAGGTCAGGGATGTTACCCTGTCACCTGGTCTTTTGATGATAACAACAGGTTGTTGTTGTTAAGAAACCCCTCACCCACCTACGTGGTAGGTGGAGTGCTTCATCATCGGGGCCCAGCTGGATCACCGAGTGCGATCCAGCTGTGGTGCAATGCCTGTCTACAGCGGAGCGGGATTTCGTGTGAAAGTGACAGTGCTATGTGGTGAATTGTGTGCTAAAAATGCCTATTGGAAATACCCTTTTATCACCTTCGCTGCGGCGGCTATTCTGCCGCAGCGCTAAAGGGGCAGGGGGGCTGCGCGGCACTCACACGCTGGTGACGGAACCGCTCCATCACCAGCCTCGGGTGAGCTGTGCTGATAATGGAGCGGTTACGTCATGTCCCTGCCCACTTAATAGAACGCGCCGCTCAGGCGCGAAATCAGCGCCGCGCAGGCGCTTTGGGCAGGCCAGGACGGAACCGCTACGTCATCAGCACAGCGCCACCGCGGCTGATGATGGAGCGGTTCCGTCATCAGCGTCGAAGAGGTTAAAAGTTTTAATGGAAGGGTCCTATGGCATGAGTAAAAATATCAGCAGGATATATTTGAGGTGAAAATTTACCTCTATATGTACCTCTATATCTCTTTCAAGAAGTGTAGGTCTACTAGTTTCAGCCTTCTACGGTAGTCGTGAGGCTTTCTTCAGGACCAATAGTCAAATTAGCTGTGCACGAATATATTGCACTAATTATAATTATCCCTATTTCTGAATAAGCTGATGTATAGTTATGCATGTGGCAGTCGTGGTGAAAACTTGGAAGTGCGCGGTTCCCAAATGTGAGTTGCCACAACTAGATATCACAGTAATGGAGACGTCCATAATACCTTGCCGTGTCATTTCAGTGTCTATCTCTCCAGAGGTTTATCGATTTTTTTTTAATTATATGTCATGTCAATTCGATGGGGAGTAACCATCTAACAGGAATAAGAATTAGGTGCCAGCGATGGTGTTTAATGTGTATGTGATTAAGTAACAGTTATCGGAGGCTGGCACGAACATTTCTACTGCTATAGGGCAGACAGGTGCCCGAGGTCAGGGTCTTTGTACAGAGTTCCAGGGAACATTGTCGTTGAGGCCGGAAACGTGGGTCTGGAGTCTATACACCCATCGTTGTTCTTTCTCCAGGAGAGCATTGTGTAGGTTGTATCTATTGTTCTTAGTTGCTCTATGACTACCCATGTCATCTCATTTGGAGTATGTTCTGTAGTGAGGAAGTGGTCAGTTAATTTAGTAGTGTTGCGATAGTGGAACCCTAACCATAAGAGAAGTTGGGATTCTATAATGAGCAATACCACTACCATGCTAAGCACTAATCAGGAAACCTGTGGCTCGTGTCTCGTTCAACAAAAACATACAGAGCTGACCAGAGGAGATGAAATGACTGCAAGCAGTTTGGCAGTGGACTTTACACCAGTGACATTCAATTTTACAGTACTCAAAATGTATGCAGGTGGAAGCCATAAAAGTAGATCAAACTAGCAAGTGATTGGCATTGGTGTTTGTGGATAACTCAGTGAGCTGATTGCTTAGTCGTTTTGTAAGGTCAGAACTCACTGCTAACTCATGTGGTGATCAACAGCACACACATTTCAGTTCCTGCAAGATCAGCTCTGGCTTCTATTCTTCTATGGACCGCATACTGATTATCATTTAATTAAGTAAAAATAGCACCTGCTGTAAGTGCTTATATACTGCAGAAGGATGCTATGAACAACTGTCAATAACAAATTATACTATTATTTGAGAATATCTCTGGTTTAATCCTGTAATGGTGCTCTCCCTATCTCACCAACTAACATCAACTCATGCAAGATCCAAGAAACGTCCTTCCTCCTGCAGGAGAACCTTACTGTTCCTTCCTCTCACCTGTGATCTCCAACCACAGATGTAGCACCTCGCACACATACTCAAAGATAGCATCAGCAAAATCCATCATTACATCAACAAATCTTAATTCTACGTCATTGGTGGGAGTCATTTAGTGACATCAACTCCTATCCCATCTATTTCATGTGTTTGTTTTTATGGAAGGGTTTATTTGGTAAACGATCATCTGTCTCACACATAATCCATATAACCATGCACATTTACATATAAACTCTTCACAGGTCCATGCTTGTCAATGCATGATTAGTGATCTAGGTACTTACTCTGCACAGTACCAGGGCGGATAGGAATGCCATGAGAGGGCGTCCTTCACATAAACATTGAATGTGTTTATCTGTATGACTCCTCCGATCATGAAGTCTCCCTCCTTGTAGTAGGCTGGTTCATCACTCCTTGTCAAGGTACAGCTGGGAGTATAAGGTAAAACTTCACAAGAAGAACAAATGATGGTGATGGAGTAAAAAGCAAACCACAAGCACATTGTGACTTTAACAAGGGTGTGCTCAGAACATTGTTTGCTGGTAGTTGTTTCAATCATGATTCAGCAGCAGGAAATCAGAGCTGGTATCTTCTGTTGCTGGTGAATGATCAATGTCTCCTGACTGTATCCCTGCCCGGTGTTAGCAGGAGTGCTCTCACCAACATCCTCGGAGCTGGAAACACAAAGAGACATGGGGGGACTCACACAAAGGCACACACAGGAAGGAGAGTGCCACATGCTGCTGTGTTCTCTAGTCTATGGTTACCTCAAGTACAACAAAGTCCTAAAATGTGAGGCACAATCATTGTTATATTGCTAACCAGGCATTCTTCAGCCATATAATTGACTTGTGTCTCCGACCAGACTTCTCTTAACACTATCATTAAACCCTTACTGGTACTCTGACTTCTTTAGGACCACATTGTATCCTAATGTTTTAACCAGGCTGTCTTCTATAACTGGACTTCCTCTAACCCTATAATTGAACTCTTGTTGCTAAACCCAAATCCTTCACCAACAACATTGAACTCTCACATCTATTACCAGACCTCCTGTAGCTCTATCATTGAACCCTTCTGTCTCTATACAGATCTATATATCTCTATACAGAACCCTCCTGTCTGTGACCAGACCTCCTGTAGCCCCATCATTGAACTCTCCTGTCTCTATCCAGACCTCCTGTAGCCCCATCATTGAACTCTCCTGTCTCTATCCAGACCTCCTGTAGCCCCATCATTGAACTCTCCTGTCTCTATCCAGACCTCCTGTAGCCCTATCATTGAACTCTCCTGTCTCTTACCAGACCTCCTGTAGCCCTATCATTGAACTCTCCTGTCTCTAACCAGACGTCCTGTAGCCCTATCATTGAACTCTCCTGTCTCTTACCAGACCTCCTGTAGCCCTATCATTGAACTCTCATGTCTCTATCCAGACCTCCTGTAGCCCTATCATTGAACTCTCCTATCTCTAACCAGACCTCCTGTAGCCCTATCATTGAACTCCCCTCTCACTAACCAGACCTCCTGTGGCCCTATCATTGAACTCTCATGTCTCTAACCAGACCTCCTGTAGCCCTATCATTGAACCCTTCTGTCTCTAACCAACCCTCCTGTAGCCCTATCATTAAACTCTCCTGTCTCTAACCAGACCTCCTGTAATCTTATCAAAGAAGATTGTGTGAATTGCAGCTAGGTAGAGAGGATTTTTCAATTGAAAGCCTTGTGAGTGATATATCTAATTTTGAATTGTATTCTTTTATAGATAAGTTTTCAACCACTTTACGTGCCCATGGGCACAATGTTAGTACAGAAGGGGTCTGCGGCCCCCTTATGTAATACAATAGCGCTGGAGTACATTAAGCGCTATCTTCAGAGTGCATTTGCTCATTTGCGAGGGGTGTGCCCCATGCAAATGACGGAATCCCTTTGCCTCTGCTCCCACGCTGTATTACAAACGCAAGCGTAGAAAAGGAGCTCCCAGGAGGTGCACGGAAGTGCCCCCCCTGATGGCAGCCCTCAGGAGGGGAGAAGGGAGTCCCATGGACCCCTCCAGACATCCCTTTGCAGGCAGGTACAGTCACTCACTGATCTCTATTCCCCCTTCAAACCCGCCTGTACTTTGAAAACACAAAGTGACTTCAAAGCAGCCGCTCTGTTTCTCACATACATTTTTCACAACAATAAGTGCGAGTTCACGGCTTGCCTAGTGGCAGCACATTCACCGAAATACAGTGGATTTTCATTGTTTGCACAGGGCGCACCTCTTAAGAGGTACACCCTGCGCAAAAAATGAAAATGTGCCTTTTAGTATAATACAGCCCAAGGAGTCAAATAATCAAATTTCATTATTAAAGAGATTTTGGCTCCTGCTTGTTGTTCGCGCTTGGGTTTATGTCAATATGAGAAAAGCAATTGGTGTGTGTCTCTTCTTAACCTTTTTTTCTTGCATTCTTTTAATGAACTCTTCCCCACCTAATTTCACCCACCTGCTCTAGTTTTCTATCCTGTTATTGTTTCTCTCAGCCGGCCTCCTATACCATCTCTCCTCTCTTTTAGTCACATAACAAAGTTCTCATATCATTATATAAGCATCCCATATATTTATCAGGTGGTGTTCTTTCAACTGTGAAGGGAGACAATTTAGTCAGAATTCTTTCTACAAGAATAGGGTGAAGAAGTCACTTTTCATTCCTGCCTCATTACAGATGGACTGGCTGACGAGCTACAGTTTTTTAACGCACACAGCCACTGAAGTGGCCTTCATACACCTTAGTATAGGGGAAACTTCAGCGCCTTCTTAACCCCTTAGCTGTGGGGTGTTTTCCCTCCGCTGTGCGGGGGGGAGGGGGCCATGCATGGAACTTCTGTGCTGGTGATGAGCTCTGCTCATCATGAGGCACAGCGGAGCTGCCCTCATGACGAGCTGAGCTCGTCACAGCCACACCCGTTTTGGAACGTTCAGCACAGCGGGGAAATTATCCCCGTGTGCGAACGTTTCAATGGCTGTGACAAGCTCAGCTCGTCATGAGGGCAGCTCAACCGCCCCTCATGACGAGCTGAGCTCGTCACTAGCACAAAAGGGGTTAAAGGCTGGCATAGACAGCTCTTGGATCAGTTTGACAAGAAGTGATTCTAAACCAGGGGAGCCTGGAGTAGAAGCAGCCCTGCCTCCTATTGAGATAAGCTGGGGAGCTTAGGTTTGAGAGTCTAATGATCCCTGCTTAGTATTGTGCGGTATATTTGTACCCTTGTAAATGTAGTTTAAATTGACACCACCTCTCCTGACATTGCCTTATTCATGGAAACCTGGACCAACCCATGCTCTGGACTAGACATCGCCAATGCCATTCCCATCCCTGACGGCTCCAAAATCATCTGCAAGGACTGCTCCAACCACCCAGGAGGAGGCATCGCCATTGTCCACAAAAACCCAGTCAGACTGACCACACCCTCTAAAAACCCAACAGCAACCATGGAACACCTCTACTTCTATATCCAGACCAGCACCACCCTCCGCGGCACTCTAGTCTACAGGCCCCCCATACCGTGACCCACCTTCACTGACGCCATTGTAGACCTCAGTGCATCCACTGACTACATCCTACTCAGAGACCTCAACTTCCACCAGGACAGCGACAGTGACCAGAACACCATCTCCCTCCTGGAGAACCTAGTTAATATCAAACTCAAGCAGCTAGTCACTGCACCGACCCACACAGCTGAAAACATGCTCAACCCCATCTACTCTGCCAGCACGGACATTAACTACAGCCATACACCTGTACTCACCTGGATCGACCATCAGTGCATACATCTCGCCTTTACCATGCCCAACTTACACCACCACCATCATTGCCCCGGTCACAGCTGGATCAAGACCAGCAAAGAACTTCCTGTCAACTTCCTCAGCATAACCACTTCACCAACACACATGGACAACAACACTGCAGCACGCAACCTCCACCGATAGATTTCCAACTGCACCGACAACCTGGCAGGAAAAGACCAGGCAAAGAAAACTCCAAGGGGGCCAGCTGGTGTACTCCCACCCTCCACTAGTCCAGGCGTACCTGCAGATGTCTCGAGAAGAGATGGAGGCAAAACAAAACCCCAGAAAGTCACAAACCCTTCAAATCCGCCATCAAAGCACACCACCGCCTCCTGAACACCACTATGAAAATAGCCTTCTATGACAGAATCAATGCCAACGCACACAACAGCACAAAACTCGTTACCAATGCCAAGGAGTTCACCAGGCTCATCAGCGAGACCACAGATGGGCCCCCCTCCCAAGACCTTTGCTAGAAACTCAGCACCTTCTTCCACCACAAGATCAGGAAGATCTAAGAGAGCTTCGACACCCCACACAACCAAGCCACACACCAACAGATCAGGCTCTGCTGGATCCCACTCACAACAGAGGACACATGTGGTATACCAATATTACACATGAAAAGGGAAGTAGGGCCTTTGAAACATTGAAACATTGAGGTGTCACAACAGAGGATACACTCAAAACCATGCAGAGCATCCACTCAAGTGCCCCAATGGATCCCTGCCTTTATCACATCTTCCAAAGAGCAGCCGCTGCTATCGCCCCCAGCTTTGCCAGACAATCAACTGCTCCTTCGAAACGGCCACCTTCCCCAACAACTGGAAACACATTGAGATCAACCCCCTGCTGAAGAAGCCATCCTCAGACCTGACAGACCTCAATAACTTTAGACCAATATTTCTCCTCCCCTTCCCAGGCAAGGTCATAGAGAATGCCATCAACGCCCAACTCTCCAAGTTCACTGAAGTGTACTACATCCTGGACACCTCCCAATCCGGCTTCCAAAGCAACCACAGCACAGAGACTGCACTCTTCACTGCAACAGATGACATGTTGCTCCCTCCTTGACTGGCGCAAGACCGCAGTCCTCATCCTACTGGACCTCTCAGCAGCCTTCGACACTGTCTGCCACAGCACCCAAGTCAAAACACCAAATGACGCCTGTATCCGCAACAAGGCTTTGGACTGAATCCACTCCTTCCTTACCGGCCGGACTCAGCAAGTCAGACTACCGCCATTCCTGTCAGAACCCACGGGGATCAGCTGTGGAGTACCCCAGGGTTCCACCTCTTCAACATCTACATGGTCTCCCCTCACGGCCATCATCACAAGCTACAGACTCAACATTGTCTCCTACGCCAATGACGCCCAGCTGATCCTCTCCCTCACCAATGTACCCACAACCATCAGAACCAACATCCACAGTGGAATTAAGGCTATTGCTACTGGGATGAAATACAGCTGCCTCACGATCAACTCGGACAAGACCCAAATACTCATTCCTGGGACCCACCCCTTCAGCCTGGGACAACTCGTGGTGGCCAGCGCTCTGGGATCTTCCCCCAACCTCACAGTCTATGCATGCAACCTGGCATCATACTGGACTCGTCACTCACTATGAACTACCACATCACTGCAGTTTCTTTGGCGTGCTTCAACACACTCTGACTGCTCGAAAGACATTCAGATGGATGGTCACTGATGCACCTATCTCCAGCAGACTCAACTACAGCAACACAGTTTACGCTGGCATTACCAAGAAACAGCTCAAGAAACTACAGAGCATCCAAAACACCACAGCCAGACTGGTCCTTGACATCCCCTGCCGCAGCCATATCACACAAAACCCCCAACAACTGCACTAGCTCCCAGTCAACACTCAAGCCTACAAAGCTCTACGTGATGAAGGACCAACGTACCTTAGCCACCGCCTCACATTCTATGTACCAGCCAGACAACTCTGATCCTCCCAACTCGCTCTCGGCTCCGTCCCCAGGATCCACACGACAAGAACCGGAGAAAGGCCGTTCTCCTGCCCAACCACCAAGACCTGGAATACCCTGCCCTTGCACCTAATGAAATCCACGTCTCTGACCCAATTCATGAAGGACCACAAGACCTGGCTCTTCGAATAATTCTCCACCCAGAATGACTAGCAGTCCACCTCCCCTAGTACCTTGAGACCCTCACAGGTGAGAAGCCTTGCTTTACAAGTTATTGATTGATTGATTGATTGATTGATTGTGTCTACTGTGCTCTCAAATTATCACTTCTGTTTTATTACCACAGGAACAATATTGTGCTTATTAATTTTCACTCACCTTACATCAAGAAGATCATAGACCCAGCTCCTTCTGCATTGCCGCCCTTGCACTTAGGTATTAAAAGTCTGTTGTCTTCCAGCAGATCACAGGTGTCCAACATAAGCAGTAAACAAAGCGCTACGCAGGTCATTGTCTAAGGTGAGTTCTTATAGAGAAAAGAAAGTGCTCGTGTTTCTCTGGGGCATCATAATAACAGTCTTTGGGCCCAACTTATACATAGATGAGAAGCTCAAGGGCCTGGCACAAGTAGCTACTTTTACATTCAGGAGAAACAGATTCTGTTTATCTTATTTCTGATTTCTGAAGGGAAAGCTCCATGAAAACATGTTTATCGTCTGTGTTCCAAACCTCAGAGGTGTTCAAAGTAAGACTGACGGGAAAACACTGTAATGGGCCCTGCAGACACACCATCTCCAATCTCAAACCTAAAATTATATTGGTCTCGTAAACATCATAGAGAAGATCAACAAGGTTGTCTCAAGATAGCTTGAAAATCAGAGTCAGAAGCCTTCTTTGGGGCCAGCAATTCAACCTGTTATTAGATCTTTTAGGTCTCAGCTGCAGCCAAGTTTACCCAGCTGTTGGCAGACCTGGTGTTTCTAACACATTTCATATACTTACGGTGGGCTTTGGGTTACACCTTGCTCAAGATTAGATAGCTAAATTGTCTATCTGAGTTGTATACTCTTGATTCAATGTATTTTCGCCCTATTCTAAAGATGGCTTTAGATGGAATGTATGACGTTACAACGCATACTTTTACATTGCATGCCTTTACAACGCGGTATTTACAACGAATACCATTACAACGCATAGTGCTTTTAGGCGCTGGATAGTGATTTATTTAATTTACTATTCCAACTCCAGTCCCCGTGGATAGTAGGGAAGGTGTTGGATAGTATATTAAATACATTCCCTATCCTAGAGCGCCCCGCAGCGCAATGCGTTGTAATGGTTTGCGTTGTAAAAGTTGCGTCGTAAAGGCACTGCGTGGTAAAAGTTGTGTTGTAAGTGATGTTTCCCCTTTAGATGTCTGTCGACAGACCAATTGTTTTCAATACACATCAATACTTACAGTGGGTCGGTGCTCTCCTCTTGCTCATGATTGGATAGCTAAGTTGTCTATTTGAGTTCAATGTAATTTCTCCCTATTCTTGCATTTGTCCCATCCTCCGCTAAAGTTGGCTTTAGACATCTGTCGAGAGACCAATTATTTCCAAAGCATATCATATACTAACAGTGAATTTTGGGACAGCACACAAGGTACAGTGAAGGGTTCAGCAGGTGGTTCCACCTCCAGGCAAAGCATTCAAAGCCCACATGTAGTCCCCACATCAGCAAGATCGATTGAAACTGAAAGAGGAGGCAAAGGTGAGACTGGGGCCCTAGTAAGAGAGTCACTGCTGTCCTGAGCCTCAGCAGCACCACAGTCTTCAAGCAGCCAGTAAGGAACAGCTTATATCTTATATGCTCTAGAGCAATATAAAATATGAACAAATATATATATAGAAATATTCAACCTGCTACATACAGGGAAGATGTAAGGATGAATCTAAGGCAGAGAAGAGAGTGCTGGCCTTGGGTCCTAGTGTACTGACCAATATTGATAAATGCCCTGCAGCTTTTACTATTTATACCAGTACCTTTTGAAAGCAGCTGTCCACTCTCTCTCGCACAAACGCCTCGCACCTGCAAAAACACAACAGGAGGCCTAACCTCCCACCCCACATCAAAAATGTAGAACTTGCTCTGTCTACACATAAGAGCCTCCGCCTAACTTCTGAAGGTCCTCAAGAAGCCAAAGACCTGGCCCTTCAACTAACCCTCATCAGATGAGCTTCACACGTGCTCTAGTGCCCTGATACCCCTCGGGCGATAAGTCACGCTTTAAAGATCCATGTAACTTAATATAACAATGGGTAAGCATTTGTGATTAGTTAGCAAAGCCCTCTCACAACTTTTAGAAGAAAATCTTCAATTAGATGAGGTTCAATGTGGGTTTTGACCTGCACACGGCACAGTGACAGCCTTGGTGACAGTCCTGGATGAGCTAAGAATGCGTGCTGACACTGGCCAAGCGGTCATGTTAGTATTAGCGGATATGTCGGCCGCATTTGATACGGTTAAGCAGCATTCTACTTAAAAGGCTTAAGGAATTTTGAATTAAGGGTTTGACACTCAATTGGTTTCAGTCATACCTGTCAGATAGACAGCAGGCAGTGGCTATTCCACCCTTTGTGTCCATAAATAATTCCATACAGCACGGAGTCCCTCAGGGATCAGCAATAAGCCGGATCTTATTTACCATCTACCTGCACCTACTTATCTCTATCATCAAATGCTTTGGAATTGAAGTAGTGAACTCTGCAGATGATAGACAGCTTGTCTTCTCATTAGAAGGGTCTCAAGCAGTATCATTGGAAAGATTACATGAGTGTATGCTAAGAACTACAATTTGGCTCAGGGACATTTCACTACAATTTAATGCGAACACAATATCTCGCCCCACTCCCAGCTGACTTCTGGCCCACTCCAACAGACAACCCACTGACTCCATCTAAAACAGTGTGTAATCTGGGGGTATTATTTGATAGAAGTCTACAGTTAGACTCGAATTGAATAGTCGGCACCTGCGTATCTTTGATCAGAGCACTACGGAAAATACTCCTGCTATTGCCATCCACCGCTAGTTCACAGGTGGTGAGGAGTGTCATTTTGAGCAGGCTGGATCACCCTGCTACTTGGAGCACCTATGTCTCTGATCAAAAAGCCGCAGCGAATTCAAACAATAGCAGCCAAGCTAGCATTAAAGAGACAGATCACGTCCTCTGCGTCTTTATCTCTGAAGGATCTCCACTGGCTACCGATTCTGGAGAGAGTACAATTTAAATCACTCTGTATTGTTCACAGGTCAGTACACAGAGAGGGGCCGAGATCACTGCTGAGAAAATTCACTTGGTATATACCAGCCAGAAACATCCGTTCCTCATCAGTAAAACTGGTGTGCACAGCCAGATTAAAAAAATCCCGGATGGGAGGGAGATCATTTAGCTTTGTAGCCTCGCATCTGTGGAAGAAACTACTGCTCGATCTCAGACAAAGTGAGAATCTGATGGCTCTTTCCCAGGTACTAGTGCAGCCCAGTCGTAGCTTTATTCATTTTTCAGCCCGCATGGTTGCAGCCTTGCACATGTTTGTAGGGTAATCTCAGCGCCAGGATCCCCGTTGGGTGACAGAGCGCTATACAAGTCTAACATACAATGCAATACAATACATGAAAAGCTCACAGCATATGTGCATTGATGAAATATAGAAGTCCTATTTCTTATGGATCATTAACAAGGCACACACAATTCAATTTCAGTGTGGAGTAAAACTCACGAAGTCACGCAGAATTGCAAAATAGCTCATACAGAGTATATCTATGTTTTCAACATTGATCAGTAATACCACTCCATTGAGTGGCCAATAGAAAAATGGTTCAGACAAAGCTATCTTAAAGAATATTATTTCTATGATTTACACAGCAAAAACTCATAGGAAGTAATGTGGTTCAGTGTCAACATTGAGTCCTTCGCTTACTGATCTCAATCTACAAATAATGTCGCATCCAGCTGTCGCAGGAGAAGCGCTCTATTACCCCCTCTCTGTGTGTGTGGAATTTAAAGTTGGATCTATTGCTTGTTGAATTGCATCTATGAAAAACCACTGCATATGACACATCCCATTTTGGCACGCTCTCCCATGTTCCTGAATGCCTTTTTTAAGAGGACAGATTGTACTGCCCACATGTATTTTACCACACACACATATAATCATGTAGATTACGTAGCATGTGAAGCAGTTTATGTAATTTCTGATGGTGTAAGTTCTTTTCACAATGTATGCAAAAGTCTTAGTTTTTTATCCCAAATGGCAAATGTTACAACCACCACATGGGAAAAACCCGAGAGGACGAGCCAGCCAAGTATCCTGTGCCGTCCTATTTGGATGTGTGTAACTGGGCACAAGTTCTCTAATGCTCCTGCATTTTCTGTAGACAATGCTATGGATTTGCAGGAGTAGGTGCCCAACCTCTGGTACCTCCTTCAACAAATACCAATTTTTTTTAGAATTTTGAACACTTCCTGATTAAGCGCCAGGATGCCCTTGGGGTGACAGTAACGCGCTTTACAAATATACAAAAATAAATAAATAAGTTTTGAGTTAGTTGTTATAAATGACAGACGTTCTCTGGTGGACTTGTTTTTGTGTAGAAGGGTTTCAGTACATTTCACCTCACTCATTCTGACCACCGCCTGTTGGAGTACCAACTGTGTTGTGAGGTACATGTATTGTACCTCATCACAACAATTCCTCCTGATACGGACAAGTTCCCCATACGGAATCGCCTTTTTGGTGCAAGGCGGACATGCAATTTGAAAGTGTAGCGTGCTAATAACAGCTTTTTCCTTTCTAAACATAGTGCTCTGTAAGATATCGTTCCGTACATACAGGAGCAGAACAAGCAATTGGATCTTGGTTTGTGACAACGTCATTGTGAATCTAACGTTAAAGGGATTGACGTTAAAGTATGCAAAATAAGATTTAAAAGTAACCTCGGTTCTTGACCAGATGATAGAAATATCTTCTATGTAGCGCCCCCAAAAATGAATGTACTTTGTCCACAGACCTGCAGATAGGGACCACAAGTAAATATGCTCATCCCACCCCATGAATAGATTCGCATAGGAAGGGGCAAATTCAGACCCCATAGCGGTCCCCTGAAGATATTGGAACCAGGCGTCATCGTAAAGGAAAAAGTATCATCTCCAATATCATCCTGCTGTGGTCATGTTGACTGAAAGAACTCAACTGCTCTTTATCCAAATTCTTCCTTATTACAAGTATTAAGGGATTCAACATCCAATGTAATGAGTAACACTGCAGTGCACTGTGCCCTCCTATCAGGTGATTATTGCTGTGAATTTTCGAATCTGCTGCTGCATTTTAACTGTTTTAAACTGTATGGGCTTTTAATCTGTTTTAATTCATTTTAAGCGCAACCACGGTACCCGCCTGTAAGAGCGGGTCCGCCTCCTTTGGTTAGTGCTCTAGTCTCCTTTTTCTGCCCTATAAAACATGGCGATGACTCAGCCGCGCAGCAGGCGAGCGCAGCAGGCGTGCCAAAGGCAAGCACATCTGCGCCTGTCATTGTCCCGGATGTGGTCGGAACCGGCCACTCTGGCGGTAAGTCAACCTCTTCATCCCACTTATGTTTTAATACTCACACACTGCTGAAAATAGGAAGGAATGTGAATAGGTGCTCCCCTCTCCCTTCATCCTCATTTGCGCAACCTGTTTTAAAGGGCTGCTCTTTATGTGGCTGGGAGGCCTTCCTCACGGAAATTGGTAAGCCATCAAAGGAGCCAGCTAGACGCAATTCAGGTAACTGCGACACTAACCAATCTCAGACTAAGATGCAACTACGTGTAATGCTTCTAAACACAGTCCATGACTTAACATGCCCTTAACATTTATCACCTATTGGTGGAGAATTCTCCGGATTTTTTATTTCTGACTGAAACTTGCTTAAATGAGGCTTTCAATCCTATCATAGCCTCTGCCATCCCGGCGGGCTATCACAGAACCAGGAAGGATCGGTCGACGGGCATAGGGGGGGCGGAATCGCTATTATTTTTTTCAAAAATAATTTTTCCTGTATAACAGTCCCTTCGATGGCAGCTGAGGGTGCAGAATATCTTGGCTTCCATTTAGAGGTTTCCCCTCATCAATCTCTGGCCGGCATTCTAATATAGAGACCTCCAGGCCCTGCAGGAAAGATTTTAACCTTGATTGGCGATGTTGTCTCAACCTACCTGTTTAGTATTGGGTGACTTTAACCTGCATATGGACAAATTGGATGATTCAAAGTCTATCAGACTTCAAGAGTCCTTGAAGGTGTTAGAATTGGTACCTTATGTACATCTTCAAACTCATGAAAAGGGTCACACTTTAGATCAGATATTTTCTACTGTCAAAATAGGAATGTCCCAACCATTTCCCCTCGTGTGGTCTGACCACTTCCTTTTGGATTTTACAATCAGAAAGGTATCCAACCGGCCCAAGGTCTCCAGGAAGTCGCAGCTCAGTAATTTTAGACCTTTTCATTTAATACATCTGATGCACTGAGCACTGCGATTAAAATCATCTAATATCTTTTAGTGGAGATCTAGAGGTGGATGCTGAAGGCTTGGACAATTGGCTTCAGCTCCAGGCAGGGGAACTTGCACCCCTTCTTTCGCGTCATGTGAAAACTGTACGGTCCTCTGCTCCTTTGTTTACAACTGCCCTTAAAGAAAGTAAGAGGTTTTGCAAACACTTAGAAAGGACCTGGAGGAAACACTTCAACCCTAATGATAAAATCATTTATAAACAGGCGGTGAAGACCCACTATAAACAAGTCCTTGAGGAAAAAAAACTTTTTTTCTCCACACAAATTGAACTAGCTAAGAACAAGAAGGACATTTTCAGAATAGTCAGTGAACTCCCCTCTCCCACAGTGGTAGCCAAATCATTTATCCCTACCGAGGCATCAACGGACCATTTGACCACACATTTCCATGACAAGATTAAAAATATTCAGGAGACAATCCCGATAACTTCCCTTGCGCTGAGGGACAGTGGTGAGGCAGATTCCTCACTAATTTGGGGGAGAGTACCATTTATTTTTGATTCAGTTCCCATTGGTTTCCTTGGAAAAATCTTTTGAAATCATGAAAGGCCTTAAATATGGCTCTCCCTCCGGCCCTTGCCCGGCCAGCATCCTTGCATCAATAGCAGAGTTTAGCAATCCTGCGGTTAATCGGATCCTTAACATGTCTTTGCAGATGGGCCGGAAATTCTTCCCTTACTAAAAAAAAATCTTTGGATCCAGAATTGACCTTTAACTACAGGCCAATATCTTTGCTCCCTTTTTTTTCTAAGACCTTGGAAAAAGTTGTAAACGAGGTTACTACCGCTTTTGTTGAAACTAATTCCATTCTCCACCGGAGTCAGTCTGGATTCAGGGCACATTTTAGTACTGAAACAGCGCTGCTGAAGGTATAAGAAGCCATAAAGGAAGTTCTGGATAATGGCGGAAACGCCGCATTTAATATTACTGGACTTTTCTGTGGCCTTTGATACCGTCCCCTATGACCGGCTCCAGGCTAGACTCCAGGGATGCGGGTTCGGGTGTACGATATGTAGGAGACTAGGGTCTGCTTCCTATGGTTACCCCCACTTTTTACTGTGATTCTCTAGTTTTTCTACTTTAGTCTGGCTGTGGCCCTGCTAATCAGGCCCACAGCCTAGCTGTTCTCTCTCTAAATTGATACCATGTATTTTAGGTACATACCAGATTGGTTACTGGGTCACCCTTGTGAGCCCCTGTATAGTGTACCCTAGGATCCCAGGGCATAGGTGCACCCTAGGTCTACCAGGGACTGCAGCATGTATTGTGCCAACCCTGGTTTGCCTTCCAAACTGACACCACAGGTCTGTTCACAAAGCCTGGGTAAGGTGGTGTTATCACCCCTTACTTAGATATAGTATACCTATATCTATATAACTATATAGACACATATACACCTATAAGCCACTCCTAAGGCAGACCTCGACAATCCTGGAGTCAGAGTGCTTGGTTTGATGTGATAGGGTGTCCTAGCATGAGCTGAGCCCCTCTGCAGCTTTCGGAACCATCTCCTTATAGCTGTTCAATGATATAGCCATGCCATATACTCTTAAGTGCAATATAATCCTCATGGTAATGCTAACTTTGGTTTGGCTTTATCAAAACATTTCGTGTAAGGTGTCAAACACTTTGGAATACTATCCTCCCCGCCAGTTCTGGCGGTGGGGGTAGCATTCCACCCTTCTAGAGGGAGAAGACATGTAGTTACTGGTAAACCCGGTTAAAGTTAAACAGAACCTCAGCATCACTTAGTATAAGTATAGGAACCCAGTCCCTAGGAATTTAGATTACCCTGGACGAAACTCTGAAACATAAATCCGGGACCTTTGACATTCCATTTCGACTGGAAGACATCTCCCTTGTGGTAAAGGAGTGACCACCCTGTTGAAACAGTCACCAACAGCAACATTGCCAGTCTGCATTTTTGAGGCTCCCGCCGGATCTCGAAGACTCTGCGACACAGGACACAGACTTCCAGATATCTCCGAGCCTGACCTTTGCTCACAGCAAAGCTGAGACCCGTGGCGGACACGAGAGACGCGGGACTGGAACCCCTGGACATTGTGCATTTTGCAAGCCGCACCTACTTCACGAGATATCTCGAAGTTGTGCATTAGGATGCTTGAAGCCCCAGACCCGAGCACTATTTGCACCAAAGCTCAGAGGCCCCCACTCCATGAGTGTCCCGTGGGCCCTGCTTTTGCATTTCAGTTTGATGCGTCTTTGCTGTTCCTAGTCCATTGACTAGTGAGTCCCCCGAAGACTTACTTTTGAATCTCACTTGCTTTACTGATTGCTCCAGGCTTGCTCCAACTTCTCCTCAAAAGAGAAGTTCCACAGACCTTGCTGGTCTGCACCAAAGTCTATCTCGACATCCTGCGTGGGTTGCGTTTGCCAAGGTTTGTTGGGTCCAATACGGATATCAACACTGCAGTCAACTAGATCCTTCGTGGGACAGCTCGAATCCAGCTCCTGGTCAGTGTCGACACCTCCTGGACCTCGAGGCTTAAGAGACAAACTTCACCTTTTCTCCTGAAATCACTTGTTCGATTCCCTTAGAAAGTCAATGGTAACCCGCGGCTGTGTTTAGACACTGCACGCGTCTCCCATGGGCCTCCTACTTCCTAACCTTTGGTTCCTTAGAATAGCCCCAGCGATTCCACAGGCCCGCAGCCTGCTTTCTAATTCTCACATGGTTCTTATACCACTATTTTAGTATATGGTTTGTGTGGCTCCTAGGGCTAAATGTATACTGTGCAACTTATCGTATGCTAATTAAGTAGCTTGTATTGTACTTTTACCTCTGACCTCATAAAGAGTGCAGATGGGTTGTGTTTAGAATAAATACATTTATATTTGATATATACCTTGTGTGGTGTGCTTTCATTTGGCACTCAAGGGATTATAATTGGTAAAACAACTAGCTTAATTCGCTCTCTGAAGTTTTAGCCTGAAGACTGCTTGTCACAGCTACCACTAGGATAGCTTTCTGTAAGGTTGAATTTACAACCACCATTAATAAGGGTCGATTAGACTGGTGCACGGTGCCCACTAGAACAAGTGGACATCATACTCCAGGCTAACTTCTCACACGGTACTCAATTTGTTTGCCTCCTTTCTGAAAGACCGCCATCAAATAGTCTGGTCTCCGCTTTTTGCAGCCCCCATTCCCCCTTCTGTGGTGGGAGTTCCACAGGGCTCACTTTTGAGCCCCCCCCTTTTTTATATATATATGTTTCCACTAGCATCTTTGACCGAGGCTCATAGAGCAAAAACTGTATTGTATGCTGACGACACTCAGCTTCTCTTCACCTGCTATAAAGACTCAGATTTCAGAAGAGATAGGGTTAATTCTTGCCTGACCGAAGTATTCTCCTGGCTACAGGCTAATCAACTTAAATGTAATCCCGAAAAGTCAGAGATCATTTTCTTCGGTCACCCGCCCCAGCAGTGTATGGCGTAATTGGTGGCCAGCTGACATGTCTCGTCCTTCCACTTCCATCAGAACATTGAAAAATCTAGGGGTGAAGTTGGATGAGAACCTCTCTATGCAGACCCAGGTTCAGGCAGTGGCTGGCTCTTGCTTTGGCATGCTGCAGATGCTAAAGCAGTTCCTGCCTCTTCTGCCCATCACTCATAGAAAAATGGTAGTCCAAGCTATGATAGTCTCCAGGCTGGACTACGTGAACATATTGTACTTGGGGCTGCCGGAGTATCTATTGTCAAGGCTGCAAGTGGCCCAGAATGCGGCAGCTAGAACAATTCTCATGCTGGGCCCAAGAGCACGGATGTCCATATGTCTGCAAACCCTGCACTGGTTCCCAATCCACAAGAGGATCTATTTTAAGGGCATGGTTCTTGCTTTCAAGGCCCTTCATGGCATGGATGCCAGGTATATCAGGGAGAAAGTCCAGTTCTATTGCCCTCGCCGTACATTAAGGTCTTCAACACTACAGCTGGCACGGGCCCCTAAATACCATCGAGCGCAGACAGGGGGGTGCTCTTTTCAGGTTCAGGCGGCTCAACTGTGGAACAACCTACCTTTGCAATTAAGACTGACGCACGATCTCCTAGCGTTTAGAAAATCATTGAAAACCTGGCTATTCCAGCAGTGATACCAAACCAAGGTTGTCACACTGCATAGCAACTGTTTCTTCTCTCGCCTCAGCACCGGGACACTCTGTTGAGTAGCTGTGTGCTTATAAATACCCATTTAACATAACATAACATCGATTCCTCCCAAGCCAGGTTATCCATCTTGTTAAGCAAGTCAGTGGTGTTTCTAATGAAGGAAGGGAGATTGTTAACCATTGGTTGAAGGAAGGAGTCTACAAACCGTGCCAATGGTTCTGTAAGGGAGCCTATGCTGGCAATAATAGGCTGGCCACATGGAAATTTCTCAGTTTTGTGGATCTTTGGTAAAAGATATAAACAAGGGTACTTAGGTGGATCTACTAATAGGAATCTATGATGCACTTCCGAAAGGAGACATTCCTCCTTCCAGTGTGCAAGCTTATCATTGATAACACGTGACGCAGCGGGATATGGAATAGAGTTTATTTTCTACTAGCAAGCTGCATTACCCAATTGTCTCTGTACTTCCAAATCATAGTCTTTCCAGTTCATCAGGACTGTCTTGCCCCCTTAGTCTGCCTCTCTTACAATCATCTCATTGTTATTACTCAAAATAGACAGAGAGAGTCTTTCTTCCTTGCTGAGATTGTTCTAAAAGAACCTTTTCTGTGTTGCCAGTGTTTTATTTTCTAACTCATATAGGGCAGTGGTTACCTGTTGGAGAAAAACATCAATGCTATTCAGATGAGTACCTTGTGGGGTAAATTTGCTACGTAAGCGTAAGCCACTATCGGTCGTATAATCTTGCTCAATACACAAATCTTCCATCACTTCCTCCATAGTGCGAGTATTATTATTGATATGGGATACAGATACATCGGATGATGCAGACATGTTTTTAGTTGCTGGTTTAGTATAATCATTTATATAAAAATTAGATTTTAGTTTGGCCTGTCTTATAAATGTAAATAAATCTACATGTACATCAGGGAAATTTCCATGATTCACAGGACAAAACCCTAAACCTTTGTTTAGGGCCGACAATTCATGCTCATTCAGTATATATTCGTATAAGTTAATTGCCAGGTTATCTATCGTACTTTGTACCTCAGCCCCATCTGTTACTAGTTTAGTCTCCATCACTACTGTCTCTTCTGTCTCCTCTTCTGATTTCAGGTCAGTACTCCTTCCTTTGCATCTGTTCTTTCTTCTCCCCCTCTTCTGATCTTATGTTGTTCTTTTTCTGTCTGTTTCCCATTCTGTAGTGTCAGACTTCTTCTAAAAAAGTTGCTGACCTCGTCAATTGTCCCCTGATCTCCGTTGCATTACTTGACCCTGCTTCTTCTAGGGAAGAAACGTGAGAACTGCTATTTGCTATCGAGATACTGATTGCATCTTGAGTTCCACTCATTCTCGGTTTCAGAATAATGATGTCATCAAAACGTCTTGCAAACGTATAGATTCGTCCAGTGTGGTAATCTCTATCATCTCTCCTAATATTTGGCATTTTAAGTGGTTTTCAAACTTCCGACCGACGGCGGAATGATAGACATGGCGTTCGGTGTGGGACTTGGTTAGAAATTCTACCCCATATCGCCAGTGACACATATCACAGTACACACCGCTATCTTGAATTGAATGAAGTTATTCAGACGATTATGAACCCACGAAAGGTACTTTGGCATTCATTGTTGTGCTAATTCAATATATCGTGGCTACACAACGTTCTGCAATCTGAAGTGCTGGAGATTTCTAGTTCACAAGCGCATCAGATTGCTGTTGAACTTAGACTAAACACTACAAGACTAGCGCACTCTGAGCATCTGCCCTGAGGAAGCCCAACTTGGGCAAAACATGTTGGCTGTGTGTCCGATCATCTTGTACAAACAATATGTCCAAGGATGGAATAAAGTGAACTGTGTACAATATTGAAGGACTCTTACTTATTCTGTGAAAGAGTGTATAAACACTCTTCCTTTTTTGTTGCCTCTCTATTCTCTTATTGCTATCATCTCTCCTAATATTTGGCATTTTATGCTCCTTGACCGATTTCTGATGTTTCCCAATCTGTTCCTTCAGGATCACATACTTTTTCACAGTGGCTTCTTTAAGCCCTTGATCTCTGATCTCATCTTCCAACCCCTTAATTTCCTCTCAAGTGTTAGCACATTTTATTTCAGAATGTTGCACCAGTACTCTCATCGTCGTAAAAGAGGAGTTCTGTAGATTATCCTCCCATTCAGTTAGCAAATCTAGGTCTAGGTAGTCAAAGTTGGGGATTGTAAGGATTCTAAGTCCCCTCTGATCTGACTTTCTTGTTATCTAAATATCTTTTCAGTGTGACCCTGTCCAACCACTTTGACAACTAATCTTTTTTCAACCTTTCTAGTCTTTGAAATTTCACTTTGAGACCTTCCTTTCCAGTCTTCATTGTTATGTTTAGGTCATGGTTTGGGCCTCTAGGTCCAAACAGGTCTTTGGCCATCTCCTCTCTACCATCCTCAAATGACATTTCTCAACTGTTGTGATAATTATAATAAACAGTAGTTTGAAGGCCACCCTTCAATTTGCAAACTAAATAACTATTGGTGTCAGGGTATTCAGAATGCTGCACCACTGGGGTGAATGTATGACATTGTTCTACATTCTGTCCATCAACTGTGTTCTTTGCAATTTTCACCCCGAGTGGGCTGGGTATGCTCAGACGTGAGTCCCAGGCTCTCCACACCACTGGAGTCAAGCTATCCAGGCTGAATGAAGGCTGATAGCCAGAAACCGGTCCTTGGATGCTTGATTCCGGTCTGGGAAAGACATGGCTTGGTAGTTCGGACTGGACTGTTCCCATGAGGCACAGGGTCAGAGCTGATTTGCATATAGCCAGTGTCTAACCCAGGGTGGTGTGGAATGCAAAAAAAACGATGGATTTAGGCCCAGATCCTTGTACTGGGGTGAATGTATGACATTGTTCTACATTCTGTCCATCAACTGTGTTCTTTGCAATTTTCACCCCGAGTGGGCTGGGTATGCTCAGACGTGAGTCCCAGGCTCTCCACACCACTGGAGTCAAGCTATCCAGGCTGAATGAAGGCTGATAGCCAGAAACCGGTCCTTGGATGCTTGATTCCGGTCTGGGAAAGACATGGCTTGGTAGTTCGGACTGGACTGTTCCCATGAGGCACAGGGTCAGAGCTGATTTGCATATAGCCAGTGTCTAACCCAGGGTGGTGTGGAGTGCATAACAACGATGGATTTAGGCCCAGATCCTTGTACTGGGGTGAATGTATGACATTGTTCTACATTCTGTCCATCAACTGTGTTCTTTGCAATTTTCACCCTGAGTGGGCTGGGTATGCTCAGACGTGAGTCCCAGGCTCTCCACACCACTGGAGTCAAGCTATCCAGGCTGAATGAAGGCTGATAGCCAGAAACCGGTCCTTGGATGCTTGATTCCGGTCTGGGAAAGACATGGCTTGGTAGTTCGGACTGGACTGTTCCCATGAGGCACAGGGTCAGAGCTGATTTGCATACAGCCAGTGTCTAACCCAGGGTGGTGTGGAGTGCAAAAAAACGATGGATTTAGGCCCAGATCCTTGTACTGGGGTGAATGTATGACATTGTTCTACATTCTGTCCATCAACTGTGTTCTTTGCAATATTCAGAATGCTGCACCACTACCTGTGGTTTTATATGTACTAGAAAACACAGCTAATTAATATTGAATCTCCAAATAATGCCCACCTCTGAGAACCAGCCACCATTAATGGTCCTTAATATAACAACATGTGAACACAGATAAGAGAGGCACATAAATGGAGATATTCAAACAATATCTTGTGGGTAGTCTGCAAGACAGCGAAATCACAATGACAGAGGCATTTGTTCTTTTTGTATTTTTAGTTTTTTTTTTCATTTCTAGGTACTACACATGCACATTTTGCGATACAGCCAATGCGTTTCACCCACACTTTGGGCTTCTTCAGGGCTATAAACGTAACACAACAACATTGTCAACATATTTGACATAATACATTGATAAAAGGACAACATGTCCACATACACATATGATACACACAAAGGAAACATGAAAAAAACATTTATAACGTGGTGTCACATCCTGAGTCAATATTATATTGAAACAGATTCATTTCCTTCAACAATTTAACACAATAAACTATCATATGTATATACATATAATTGACATGACAGGGGACGAACAACTCCAGTTTATAAAAGGACACTTATCGATGCAATTCCTATAGGTCTGTGCTTCTGTTAAATGATAGAACACATTTTCATGCACACTCCACATGTAAGTTATAATGTATGGTGCAAATATTACCATTTTGTTTAGACATCAATGGTTTCAGGCATCAAGAGTCTTGATATGGTTCTAATGATTACTACATTCTGTCGGTAGTTTGGTATTCAGGTGGGATGGCATACTATAACCAAGGCCATGCTGCACCTTCAGCGTGTAACAGTTACAGCCGAGAGGACCAGGGAGAGAGGAAACCCTTGTTACCCTAAAGGGTGAGTGATGATAGAGACATTACCCCGCCAAGCTGGAACCAAGATGAATACTCTAAAAAGAGGATACAATTTTCTTTCATCTATCCACTTAAAACAAGAGAGCCCCTGTGGCATAGCTCCTAAAAACGGGGAGGAAAGTATGCATAAGGAGAGATGACATCGGAGCTTACATGGTGTAATACTGTAATTAGGACCCACCGGGGTATGGCTGGATAGACTCCACTCTGGGGGTATCCTAGAGCTGATATAAAGATCCACTTCAAAGTTAGTTCCAGATCTAAAAGTGACACGTTTGCCATCATTAGAGATAATATTTAGCAGCACATACTAATTGCTGACACACATGATAGTATTTAAGATGCACCTTTATTCATGTGCTGTATAGACTTTGTGGATACCTAATGACAGATGTACCGAGCACCACATACGTAAATAGCCCATTTCAGATAAGACGTGTTGGAAAACCAAATGTGCCAAGTACAACCATTGTTTCACTGGACAGTGTGGATTCAAGAAAACAAAGGGCATGAGCATGTCCCATTAGACCAGTATTACATCGGACAGTTGAAAAATAGAAACAAGCAAAGAGTATCCAGAAAGGTCTGCGCGATGCACGTCGCAAAGGCAGACAATTCCCAATGTGTTATGAACAACTTTACTACACCCGGGAAAATGTGTACCATCACGGAATCATCATCATACCTTAACACATATTATATATCACGAAGAAAAAGCCCAAAGTCTGAGCGAAACGCGTTGGCTGTATTGCAAAATGTGTATGTATTGTGCTGAGAAATGAATAAAAGAAACCAAGAATACAAAAAGAACTAATGCCTCTGTCATTGTGATTTCGCTGTCTTGCGGAGTACCCCAAAGAGATTGTTTGAAAATCCCCATTTTTGTGCCTCTCTTATCTGCGTTTACAAGTGGACAGAAGATCCATCAAATGAAGATTGGGGATGGAAGAACGGATTGGGCACCTGACCAAAGTAAATTGTATTGTCCATCAGTGAACAGAGAACAGACATACACATGAGTAAAGTGCTTCACAAAAACCAATGTCAGCCACATTTTCACAGCAACATACTAACAATTAAATAATTAAAGGACAATATATTGTGCGAGACGGACATGACTAATAATAGTTATACCATGACATTGTCAAAAATTTCTGGGGATGGTCACTACAACTTTTACTAACGTCAATTGCATAATGTTTGTAATTTAGTAAATTATCATGACTACACAAATATACATACATCCACCTGCAGTCACAGTTGAACATATAGACAAACATGCAACACACAAAATGTGGCAATGTCACATTTTGTTGTATCTCTCACGAAATGTACAACATACTCTGTAGAATGTCGGCCAGAAACATATCTGGAATGTTTTGCAGCCCTGTGTGTGCAACCTGTAGCTCAACTCCACTCATATGTGTGCTACCCCAAAACATATCTATGGACAGAACCAAGGACAGTCCACCATACACACAAGAGAATCTTAACATGTGATGATGAACAACAGACACTCATGGTTGTGGTAGTTTAGCAAATCATTAAGTTAAGCATTAGCAGAAGACATCCAGTTTTTCGACCTATATTGCCCAATTTACGGAATCCATTTTGTCTTTCTGTCGGCCATTTTGTATGCCATGTGCTCTGTCCTACCTTCCTGTAAACTGCTCTTGGAATCTGCCTTGAGACAAGATATGTTTAGTCTCCTCTACTTTGCACATGCTCAGAAGAGCATACAGCTGTCCCTAGCATGTAACTGTCAGAATGTGTTTACTCCAACTAGCTAACTGTTAGCTCCTCCCACTTGTCGACTGTGCATTTTCTGTATGAGCTTGGATGTGCCTAAGAACAGCAGCTTGTACTTGTACTGCCTTCTTTTGAGCCCCTGTGTAGGTATAAAAGGACCCAGCTCCTTCCAGTCAGTGTGCTACCTCATACTATACCGAAGGGTGTTGTGTGAATGTAGTTCCACCTCATTAGGTTTAATAAACTCTGTCTTTTCTATTCCAGTGTCTGTGCCAACTTCTTACTATTGGTCTAAGGACTCTGAGCAGAGAAGGGCGAATCCCTTGCACTAGTAGCCCTGGCTGGGGCTTGCTAATACAAATTGGCGCGTCCATCGTGGGGCTCATTGGCGAATCGGATGCCCGAAGGACTGATCGAGACGAAGGATTGGAATCTCGCTTTGGACGTGATCCCTGCCAGTGGAGACCGGAGTCTTTGCATCCACTTTCTTTCTGATCTGACCATCCAGGTGGTGCCGGTCCTCGACTGAGTTCTCTTCTGTTGATCCGCTGTGTAGTGACCGTCTGGTCGATTTTAGAACTTGGCAGGAGGAACCTGGCCACTATTTCACTGGTAAGAGCCGTTTAACGGCACTTGCTGTAAATATGACACCTTGTAATTAGTAAGGTAGTTTAGATACGCTTACTACGGCATTTTTCTATGTATTGGCCAAAAGTTTAAAATGATTCTATGTAAAGTTGATATATGTCTTGCAACACATATAGGCAGGTAATAAGGAGATTTTTCTCTACTCCTATGAAATTCGAACGGCGCAATGTACAAGTACTTTAAGCGCTACTTTTTTATAATACTGCATATTTTCGGCATGCCTGTTTTTAGCACACTTCGTAAGTTGTGTTACTTTTGTAGTGGTACCAATTTGAAACTTGATGAAGCACAATCGGCCCCCCGGAGGGGACGCCTAATATGGATATGTATATTAAATATGGTATTTCGTCCATATGTGCAGCAAATTGTGGAATAAATACACTCGCAAGGATCCTTAGTTGCGTTGGCCTATGCATGGGTCATGTGATTTACGAAAGATTCAGTATGTGGAGCAACGAATGTTCAAGCGAAAGGCTAGGCAAGATATGTTTGACTGTGTGCGAAAGTGGGAGAAAGAAGTGCGTGAGCGAATGAAGCGTGAAAAGGCCTTGATTGAAAAAGAACAACATAAAAGTGCATACGAAAGCCTTAGATATGAAAAATAAAGAGATGAGAGAAACTAAAGAAAGGGAAGATAGGGAGTGTCAGTTACAGGTAAATGGCCAATATGCTATTCGTAGGCCTCTCTATCCTATTCTTAATAAACCCCAAGATGATTCTCTCTTATTAGATCGTTCTCCACCTCTGTATATTTTCCCTTCTGCTCCTAATGAGTCAGATGAGGACTCTCCTACAAATCAGGATAACACCCGAGACACTCGCTCAATGTTAACTTCCAAACGTTCCTCTGAGATTAGATCTGCGGCACGAAAAGCCGATGGTGGTACTCTCACTGCTTCTGAACTTCTAGATACTATTAAGAATTGGTCAGAAAAGGAACAGAAATATTATACTGAGATATTGGCTACAGAGGTTGTTGAGCGATTTAGCGATTTAGGAAACATTTGCTGGAAATAGAGCCAGATGATATAGCTGATTGTAAGCAATTGCGTGAAGGTTCTTTTGTCTTCTCCCAAGTGGCTGATACGATCAGACGCTTGGTTAAACTACGTGATGAAGCAGTCAGTTTTCGGGAGCAGAAAAAGGCAGCAGACGCAGCTGCAGAAACATCTCGAATCAACATGGCACGAGCTGCGACGCCCGACACAGATAAGAATGTTGTAAATGTGAAACCCATGCGGGAAGCTGCGCTTTCATATGTTCCTCCTAAAGAAACAGGTACAAGTGATGATAAGACTTCTATTGACGCAAAAGGGTATTTTATTTATAATTGGGTTTACACTCCTTGGAATAGAGCAGATGTCATGGCTCTTAAAAATGCATTGCCTGATCCGCGAAAGAATCCGACAGCTTTTTATGAAGAAATTGAGGGTGCCATTAGTTCTTGTACTATGACTTTGTCTGACATTGATTTGTTTTTGGATTAATATTACCACATGATATGTGGAGAACTGTGCGTAAAATTGATGATCGTGCGACATTTGGGGCCGTATGGTCAGATATAGAACGATTAGATAAAGATAGAGAGCCTGCACAAAAACATTTCAACTAATTTTAGATCTTCCAGCAGCTATATTGGTTAAATTAAAAACGATTATTCCCCCTAAAAAGATAGATTGGACTATGTTAGCGCCTTGCAAGAAAAAAATAGATGAATCAGTTTCAGATTTTTTCACACGCTTTGAAGAAGCATTCCACGATTTTAGTGGCCAGTCATTGGCAGATGACACGGGTAGGCATCTGTTTGTCGATAAATATGTCACAAACCTGTTGCCAGAAATAGCTAGTTGCCTAAAGGCCAGCGAAAGTTCATGGACTACCTCCTCTCCGGCTTCTCTCCTAACTATGGCTCAGTGTTATGAACAACAGGAATTAGAAGCAAAAAGTAAGGAGGATAAAAAATCTAAAGATTTAAAAACAAAGGTTATGATGGTTCAAGCTTATGTTTCACCTTATAGAGGTGATAATAGAGGAGGACACGGATCTTATGGTTCGTCTTTTCCTCCCTCTACTCGTGGAGATTCTACTATTATTCAGTGTGCGTATTGCTGACAATTTGGCCATTGGATTTCCAATTGTCCGGTGCTACGTGCCCAGCAGGGTTCACGTGGTCGGGGACAACTGAGAAATCGTTCAAGATATTCAGGGCCTAGAGGTAATACAAATGATTGTGCTCTGTTTGATGCTAATGCATGTGGACAAGAAGGGGCTAATACTTTTGACAGACGGAATCAATATCAAATGGCTGACTATTAGCCATCTGATTTGCAAGGTTCTACTTATGCATAGGATTGCCTAGGATGGGGTAAGGAATCAGTTGAAGTTCCAGTAGATCAGAAGGGTACCTATGTTCCAGCACATGTTTTGGGTTTTAGTGATCAGTTTCTGGTTGAAACAGGAGCTGCTCGTAGCGCCTTGTCTAAAAACTTGATTCCTAGGGCTCCCCTGTCTGGCTTAACTATTACATTGATAGGTTTCGATGGGACATCCACCCTTAGCCCATTGTCACAACCACTTGCACTCCATGTTGATAAGTTTACTGCTCCATGTCCATTTTTGCTTTCTCCAAATACACCAGACAATATTGTGGGTCTTGACATGCTCAAATATTTCAGGGCCACAATACGATGTTCTCCGGAAGGAGTACAGGGTATTTTAAATGACAACCACCCCATGATTGAGAGATCCTGTATTGTTAAAGAGGACATTGCCCTAGCTTCACTCCCTAGTACTTTGTGGGCTGCTTCACACACCGATGTAGGACAAATGGTTATTCCACCAGTGCATATTAGTGTCAAGGAGGGTGCTATACTGCCAAGATTGCCTCAGTATAAAATTTCTCGAGAAGGAGAGGAAGCACTTACACACATTGTTCATGACTTAATTAAAGTGGGGGTTGTGGAAGAGGTTCCTTACAATGTTTGCAATAGTCCGATTCTTACTATTTTGAAAAAAGATACTGACACTAAGATTTATAGATTTATCATTGACTCGAGGGAGGTCAATAAGATTGTAGTACCACAGTAGCCTGTAGTATCTGACATTACGACATTGCTTACCCTGGTCCCTCCAACAGCAACTACATTTTCAGTAGTGGACTTGAAGAACGCTTTCTTCTCAATTCCTATTCATCCTGATAGCCGATATTTGTTCGGTTTCACTTTGAATAATAGATCGTATCGATTTTGTAGAGTTCCTCAAGGGTACACTGAGAGTCAGAGTATCTATAGGCAAGTCTTGAAACGACAACTTGATTCTTTATTTTTGTCCTTGCTTTCTTTTCTTGCGACACATCACCATAAAGTTTCACGGAAGAAATTGCAATATTGTAGACCGAAGGAGACCTACTTAGGTCATCTTCTGTCTAAGGAGGGATGTGCATTGACACCAGATTGCATTCAAGCAATTTTAGACACTCCAGTACCTTCCACAGAAAGATGTCCGTGCATTCATTGGTTTAACTTCATTTTGTAGGCAATGGATAATTGGTTTTTCATACATTGTTAAACCACTGTTAGCACTTTTGACTAAAAACGCTCCGATTCCTCTTGCTTTGACAGATGAATGTCAAAATGCTTTTCGCCAGTTGAAACAAGCTCTTTGCTCTGCACCAGTGTTAGTTACACCGGATTACATGAAAGCTTTTACACTCTATGTACACGAGAAAGATGGATGTGCATTGTCAGTTTTAGTACAGACACATGGTGACAAGCAACGTCCCTGTGCATATTTTTCTGCAGTGCTTGATCCTGTTGCTCGTGCGTTGCCTGGATGTTTTCGTTCAGTTGCAGCAACAGCTTTGTCCATACGTCAGAGTGAAGGGATAGTTTTGTCACACAAACTGTTGGTGCTAGTACCCCATGCAGTAGATGCCCTTTTGAATCAGACTAGAACGCAGCATTTGACTAGTGCTCGCCTGACAGGATACAAATTGACACTGTTAGCACCTCACATTACCTTGAAGAGGTGTGCTACACTAAACCCAGCTACTTTGTTGCCATATCCTGTGACTCAGTCCCAGTCGAAGGAACCTCATGATTGTGTATTCCTTACTGAGGAACAGACAAAGGGTTGCATCAATTTGCAAGATACGCCCCTTTCAGATGTAGATGGAGAACTGTGGGTTGATGGGTCCTGTTTGAAGTTACCAGATGGCACAGTAGTGGAAACATCTCGCATACCTCAGAAGTCAGCTCAAGCAGCTGAACTAATAGCTTTGACACAAGCGTGTGAGCTTAGTACTGACTTATGTGTGAACATTTACACAGACAGCCGCTATGCTTTTGGAGTGGCCCATGATTTTGGCCGACTCTGGAAGGAGAGAGGTTCTCTTACATCCCACGGGATGCATATAATGCATGGAGAACTAGTACATAACCTTTTGACTGCACTGACATATCCATAAAAAATAGCGATTGTGAAGTGTAGCGCACACAAGAAGGTCACTGACAAAATAGGACAAGGAAATGCCTTTGCAGATTGTGTAGCTCGTGAAACTGCGATGCAACGAAGCACTACTTCCATGTACGTAGTGAAATCTCAAGCTGAATGATGGCATCATGCTAGAGAGGTAGTACTACATGTACAGAGATCTGCCTCTGTAGCAGAACTTGAGCAATGGTTCAAAGAAGGAATATTGGACGATAAGGGTTGTTGGGGCAACAAAGACATGGATAAGTGGAAGTTACCTGCAGCCAATTTACAACCTATGGTTGAAATAGCACATGGGCTGGTACATGTTGGAGCTCTATTAATATTTAAATTGCTTACACAAGTCTGGGAGCATCCTGAGATTGCCAGCACAGCTAAAAGAGTGGTACAGTCCTGTTTGATCTGTTGGCAGTACAATCCTGGAAAAGGGACACGAGCTCCTATAGGAGGGCTTGCTACACCAACCGCACCTTTTGAAGTTCTGCAGATGGATTACATCTAGCTTGAATGCTGTAATAATCTGAAATATGTCCTAGTGGTGGTATGTGCCTTCAGTAAATGGACAGAGGCATACCATACAAAGGATTATACTGCTCTTACTACAGCAAAGTTGCTTCTGAAGGAATTTTTCCCCAGGTATGGTGTTTGCCAAATTTTATGGAGCAACAACGGACCTCATTTTATTGGGCAAGTTGTTGATTATGTCATGAAAGGATTAGAAATCAAACAGAAATTCTATGCAGTCTTCCACCCACAATCAGCAGGATTGGTGGAAAGGTATAATGCTACCTTGAAATTGAAGCTGGCGAAAATACTGGCTTCTACGTCCCTAAAGTGGCCGGATGCATTGCCTTTGGACGGTTTATACATGGCAGACTGTGCATCATGTCGTCCTCGGAGGCTTTTGTACATGGCACTTCATATCCAGCTGCGGCCGGCACTGGTAGGCGTGGTAGGGCGAGCAGAGAGCAGCAGGGCAGGGTGCTGCAGGGGCCAGTTGACAGACGACAGGTATTATTTATTTAGTCATACCTATCCCGTCATCTGAGGGTTTGTACATCGCACACTGCACATCTCAGGGTTTGCACATCACAGGGTTTGTACATCACAGGGTTTGTACATCACAGGGTTTGCACATCGCAGGGTTTGCACATCGCAGGGTTTGCACATCACAGGGTTTGCACATCACAGGGTTTGCACATCACAGGGTTTGTACATCACAGGGTTACTACATCACAGGGTTTGCACATCACAGGGTTTGTACATCACAGTGTTTGGACATCACAGGGTTTGCACATCACAGGGTTTGTACATCATATTGTCCTTGGAGGGTTTGTGATGTGAAACAATAGGAGACCTTCAGTGGCATCTGTCTGTATGTCTGTCTGTCTGTCAACAGATGGTTTTACAAATGAGAAATTTGAATCATTTAGTGAGACATTAAACCAAAATACATTTGTAATTACCAAGTCTATGCATTATCAATGAACATTTTATAACAATCACACATACACACATTGTGTTGTGTGATTGATTTTAATCATATTTTAGAGTAGCCTTGTTTCTTCCACATGTGAGATTTACATGTTACTCCTATAAATGACATATTTATTTAATATTCATTATGTCTCTCTTTACTGACATTAATTACGTTTTAATTTTCAAAGTAATAACATTTCTGTGTATTACTGGTACTTTTGCTCCTTCATTTGTCATTCCAATCATCATGTGACACAATATAGGCTGACATTTTAATTGAATCTCTTTATGTTATCCAATGATAAGATGCATGGTTCTGTTATGTGAGTTACCTTTAATATAGCACACACCTCACCCGAAGGGCGTCTCGGCGCTGCCATCGATACAAGCAGGAGAGAGTGCAATTAAAACATGGATCTTTTCATCTATTTACTACATTTGTAATAATTAGCACACAGACCAACATGAGAGGTGAGTTGCTCCAGTGGAAAGGGGCCAGGCAGGGAAGAGAATGGCGAAAATGGAGTCAACAAGCACTAGCTGATAACACACCCCACGTGACCTACAATCTATGAATGGAAGCTTGACCAGAGTTACTTGTACATTCATGTGAAAACATATCTCTACTCATGTTACTATATATTTGTTATAGCTTTATGTATCAATCCTTTGTAAATGGTAAACTGTACTCACCCATCCAAGCGTCGCCTCCATACACTCCACCTTCAACCCCTTGGTTGATGAAGCTGTGGCGGAGTCAGGGGCGCCCCCGGGTATCTGCTAGACCCTAGGTGCAGCAGCACCGGGCATCACAAACAGCTTCAACACTCATGGAATGTGTGTACTCCCACCATCTCCACAGGGGGCTGTTCCGGCAGGTGGAGGCGAGCTGACATTCCTGCAGGAACATGCACCGAGGACAGGTGGACATGGGGTCCTTTGGTGGAATCCTGGCTTCACTGGTCTCTGATTCTGCTCCGGATTAGGACATTTTAGGTGCAATGGAGTCAACACCTTCAACACAGTGAGAACCAATGAGGAGAGAGCGCCCGAGACGCACCAGCCAATGGAGCACACGGATGAGTCTGAGGGGTGAAGTGAAACGAGTGACTGATAGGACGCTCACTCTATAGGGCGCTCACTCTATAGGACGCTCACTCTATAGGATGCTCACCATATACGGCGCCAACTCTGTAGGACGCTCACTCTATAGGGCGCTCACTCTATAGGGCGCTCACTCTATTAAGCGCTCACTTTATAGGATGCTCACTCTATAGGGCGCTCACTCTATAGGATGCTCACTCTATAGGATGCTCACTCTATATGTCACTCACTCTATAGGACGCTCACTCTATAGGATGCTCACTCTATAGGCCGCTCACTCTATAGGACGCTCACTCTGTAGGATGCTCACTCTATAGGGCGCTCACTCTATAGAATGCTCACTCTATTAAGCGCTCACTCTATAGGGCTTTCACTCTATAGGACGCTCACTCTATAGGGCGCTCACTCTATAGGACGCTCACTCTATAGGGCGCTCACTCTATAGGGTGCTCACTCTATTGGGCGCTCACTCTATAGGACGCTCACTCTATAGGACACTCACGATATAGGATGCTCATTCTATAGGGCACTCATTCTATAGGGTGCTCACTCTATCGGACGCTCACTCTATTGGATGCTCACTCTATAGGACGCTCTCTCTATACAGTGCTCACTCTATAGGACGCTCATTCTATAGGACACTCATGCTATAGGACGCTCACTCTATAGGACGCTGACTATAGGACGCTCACGCTATAGGACGCTCACTCTATAGGACAGTCACTCTATAGTACGCTCACTCTATAGGGAGCTCCCTGTATGTTGTGTCTGTATATTTCTAGATAGTGAAATGTTGTGGTGCTCAAAGGGAGGGGGTAATCACAATTCAACACAGTGAGAACCAATGAGGAGAGAGCGCCCGAGACGCACCAGCCAATGGAGCACACGGATGAGTCTGAGGGGTGAAGTGAAACGAGTGACTGATAGGACGCTCACTCTATAGGGCGCTCACTCTATAGGACGCTCACTCTATAGGATGCTCACCATATACGGCGCCAACTCTGTAGGACGCTCACTCTATAGGGCGCTCACTCTATAGGGCGCTCACTCTATTAAGCGCTCACTTTATAGGATGCTCACTCTATAGGGCGCTCACTCTATAGGATGCTCACTCTATAGGATGCTCACTCTATATGTCACTCACTCTATAGGACGCTCACTCTATAGGGTGCTCACTCTATAGGCCGCTCACTCTATAGGACGCTCACTCTGTAGGATGCTCACTCTATAGGGCGCTCACTCTATAGAATGCTCACTCTATTAAGCGCTCACTCTATAGGACTTTCACTCTATAGGACGCTCACTCTATAGGATGCTCACTCTATAGGGCGCTCACTCTATAGGACGCTCACTCTATAGGGCGCTCACTCTATAGGGTGCTCACTCTTTTGGGCGCTCACTCTATAGGACGCTCACTCTATAGGACACTCACGATATAGGATGCTCATTCTATAGGGCACTCATTCTATAGGGTGCTCACTCTATCGGACGCTCTATCGGACGCTCACTCTATTGGATGCTCACTCTATAGGACGCTCTCTCTATACAGTGCTCACTCTATAGGACGCTCATTCTATAGGACACTCATGCTATAGGACGCTCACTCTATAGGACGCTGACTATAGGACGCTCACGCTATAGGACGCTCACTCTATAGGACAGTCACTCTATAGTACGCTCACTCTATAGGGAGCTCCCTGTATGTTGTGTCTGTATATTTCTAGATAGTGAAATGTTGTGGTGCTCAAAGGGAGGGGGTAATCACAATTAAGCCCCCAACACAGGACCTGATAAGGAATCCTAAAATTATTCAACCTTATCCCTGAGCACACACTTTTCGTGAAAAGTCCCACAGAGTAGGCTACAATAATTCAAATAAAATCAATCTTTGTTGTTGTGTTTCTTTATTTTCTTTCATCATTAAGTCTTTAACCTGTAGACAACACATGTTTCATTGAGGCAGTAATAACCTACAACTTCTTCAGGGCTAAAAGGCACAGTAAAAGTGTGACTGTGCAGTCCAGGGCACTGTGCCTGTGACTTTGTGCTGTTGCCTGTTAACATTATTACACATCGGAGAGGAAATCTCCTTGTTAATTTGAAACTATATGTCAAAAATTGTTCTATTCTGTTTACGCTATTAAGGAAACCAACCGCATGTAACGCGGTACTACGTGCGGATACTGCCCATCCCAGATCACAAGTGGAATCTATACCACTTGGTGAATTAACAGGCATTAGAAGCAACTGCAGCATAGATGTTGTGTTCAAGAAGGAAATGGTGTAAACCATTACAAGATCCAGAGCCAGGGGCTATGGTCAAAAAACACTTGATAAGGCCAAGAACAAAGCTTTGGGCCTTAAACGTCAAACATTATTGACTAACAAAATCAAGACGAAGAAGGGTACTAAGTTTTAAGATAAGGGGGCATATTATCAAGGGTATTATCGCCGCTATAGTGGTACTTTTTCCTGCGAAAGCGGCAATAATTTTATCGCCCTATTAGCAGGCTGTCGCTAACAACAATTAGCGACAGCTTGTAGGCGATAGCGACCGGTTTGGTGCCCGCTTTGCATGTCAGCGATATTTATCGCTAATGACATGCAAAGTGGGCGTACCCAAACTGTTAGGTAACTAAAAGCAGTCGCTAACACACCTATCGCCTATTAGCAACACAGGTGAAGCGTCAAAACCTAACGCCTGCTCAGACCACTTCTAAACCTGTATATCCAATGGGAGGTGGATATTCAGGTTAAGACCCTATTGGCGTTAATGCCTGAATATCGCTGGATTTCCAGCGATATTCACACATTGAGCCGCTATCACCGGATTTTTTATCGCATCTGAGATAAACGTTGCTATTAGCATGTTATCTCTGCGATTAAATCCGGCGATGCGCGGCGATAAAAAAAATATTGCTAAGCTCGTTCAGCGATAAATATCGCTACTTGTTGGTAATATGCCCCAAGATTTCTCTTATAACGCCATACAATTCAGCCAGCCATGTGCTCTCTAAAATCCAGACTAAGCACTGCCACATTTTGTAAGGAGACCCGATAGTGAACAAAGTTGTACCTGACAGACCGAGTGTTGTTTTTAGACGGGGTCAAGCTCTACGCAATACTCTATGCCCAAGTTTTTATATTCCCAAAACGTCTAAGAGGGAAACACATTGCATGTGGTCACCACCAGCTGGATTCTTTAAGTGTGGGCATTGCAATGTATGCCAATATGCCCTAGACAAAAGAAGACGCTTCAAACATAATACTCATACGGAATACAATATGAGATCATTCATGAACTGCAGTACCAAGCTCATGGCGGACTGTATTATTTGTGCATGAAAGAAAATGTATGTTGGTAGTACTATCAGACCAACCAAAGAAGGAATACAAGAGCATATCCAGGCGATGAGGAATGTAAACACGCATTACCCCCTGGCCGTACACTTTAATTCAGCACATGGATCAGCAGAATTAACTCTTGTAAGGTTCCATGGAATTGATACCGCGTTTGATAACCCTAGAGGTGGTGATAGGGTACACAGCCCACGCAAACTAGAAGCGACTTGGATTAATACATTAAGGGCGGTGGAACTTGGTCTCAACATTGACAGGGAGCTGTCGGTATTTGGGAGAGATTGAAAGGTGGAAGGGGTGCACGTTTGTTTGCCGACCTTCCTGTTTAAATGTGGATCCACTTGCTTTATTTGTATATGAAATCTTTGACATTTTTTGATGTCTTTCGCAACTTACTGATCTTCCAATGTGCGTTTACTTGACCCGAATGTTGATCTGGGCAGAGATTTCTACTATGTTATGTTATGTTATGTTATTGGCTTTTTGTATAGCGCGTGAATCACCCGGGGGCATCTCAGCGCTTGTACCTGGGGGAGGACCTCTAGAGGGATGGAAAAGTAAATTCTCGGGAGAGAGGTGACATTAGAACAAGAAGGTTTTCAGTAGTTTCCGGAAGGATTGGAGAGATGTTGATTTCCGTAGCACCTCCGGCAACGAGTGAGGAGCGACATGTGAGAGGGCCCTACCTCCTGTGCGACTCTGACAAATACGAGGGACCCTAAGGAGGGCCTGAGAGTTAGATCTGAGATTACGTTCTGATATATAGTTATGTAGCTTCTGTTGTAGGTAACGAGGACCATCCCCTTTGAGAGCCTTTAAGGAGAGACAACATTCCCACTATTGCATGTAATATCCCCCTTGTGTATCTTTGCTGCTAAAGATGTAACGTGAACCTTAGGTAGCCATGAGGGTAGAGAAAGACAAGTGTTTCTGCTATGCCATGCTGTACTCTCTCTAGTTTACATTCCAGAGCCAGTTTGCATGTCTTTACCTTTTCTGTTAATTTGTTTGTCTGCGTACCCACCTTTATCTTTATTTACTTTTGTATTTTCAGAAAATCTCTAGCTATTGATACTCAATTCATTTTATTTAACTCTTTTTGTTCTCACCTATGTTGGTATATAGTTGTTTTACCTAAAATTACAATGACACTGTTATCGTGTCATTTTTATTTGACGGTTTGAACACCGCTCACTATCTATATATTTTCATATATTGATGGATTATATTTATTCCTCTACTTTTGCGTCAGACATTAAGGGGCATATTAGCAACAAATAGCGATAATTATAGCTAAATAAGCTTAGCAATTATTTTTTTATCGCGGGATTTTATCGCAGAGATAACGTGCTAGTAGCAACATTTATCTCAAATGCGATAAAATATCCTGCAATAGCGGCTCAATGCATGAATATCGCTGGAAATCCAGCGATATTCAGGCGGTATATAGACATATAGACATAATATCGATTCCAAAATATAGAATTGCAGTAATATCAAAGTGAAAATATACAATGGACAAAATATCGAATGGACAGAATATAGTCGAATTTAGGGTAAGTAATTTAATATCGATTTTCATAAATATAGGAAGTCAAAATATCGAAGTATATAATACAGGTATTTGTATGTTAGTATATGTGTGAAAAGTGTCAAATTATTTTATAATTTATTTTAAGTAATTCATTTTATGTTATTTAATTTTTGCGTAATTTAATTCTGAAGCGGGTTGTGGGTTTATAGGGGAATAGGGTGGGAAGTAATTTAATTACAAATAATTCAATATTTAAATGTATTTATTGGTATATATTTTGAATTAATTGTTAATTAATTTTTAATTGGTAATTCATTATATTTAAAATGGTAATAAATGTTTCTTAATTGATTAATTGATAAATATGTTAATTGTATTAATTTATTTTCCATACCGGGTTTTGGGCTTAAAGGGAATAGGGTGGGAAGTAATTTAATTGTAATTAATTAAATATTTTAATTTATTTATTGGTATTTATTTTTAATTAAATGTTAATTAATTTTTAATTGCTAATTAATTAATTGGTAATTGGTAATTGATGTGTATTAATAGGTAATACATTTTAATAAATACTTTTTATTTGTATTTTTAATTGATTAATTATTATATTATATTAAATTGGTAATTACTTTAAATTACTTTTTCATTGGTATTAATATTTAATTTATTTTTAATAATATATGAAGTATTTACTTTCCCTACTGTTGCACTCACTGGAGTGGAAATAGCAATTTTTACCCCTACGCTATCCAACACTTTCCCTACTGTTGCGCTTTCTGGAGTGGGAATAGTATTTTTTACCCCTCCGCTATCCAACGCTTTCCCTACTGTTGCACTCTCTGGAGTGGGAATAGTAATTTTTACCCCTACGCTGTCCAACGTTTCCCTACTGTTGCACTCTCTGGAGTGGGAATAGTAAATTTTACCCCTACGCTATCAAACGCTTTCTCTACTGTTGCACTCTCTGGAGTGGGAATAGTAATTTTTACCCTCGCGTTATCCAACACTTTCCCTACTGTTGCACTCTCTGGAGTGGGAATAGTAATTTTTACCCCTACGCTATCCAACACTTTCCCTACTGTTGCACTCTCTGGAGTTGGAATAGTAATTTTTACCCCTACGCTATCCAACACTTTCCCTACTGTTGCACTCTCTGGAGTGGGAATAGTAGTTTTTACACCTACGCTATCCAACGCTTTCCATACTGTTGCACTCGCTGGAGTGGGAATAGTAATTTTTACCCCTACGCTATCCAACACTTTCCCTACTGTTGCACTCACTGGGGTGGGGATAGTAATATTTACCTCTACGCTATCCAACGCTTTCCCTACTGTTGCACTCACTGGAGTGGGAATAGTAATTTTTACCCCTACGCTGTCCAACGTTTCCCTACTGTTGCACTCTCTGGAGTGGGAATAGTAATTTTTACCCCTACGCTATCAAACGCTTTCTCTACTGTTGCACTCTCTGGAGTGGGAATAGTAATTTTTACCCCTATGCTGTCCAACGTTTCCCTACTGTTGCACTCTCTGGAGTGGGAATAGTAATTTTTACCCCTACGCTATCAAACGCTTTCTCTACTGTTGCACTCTCTGGAGTGGGAATAGTAATTTTTACCCTCGCGTTATCCAACACTTTCCCTACTGTTGCACTCACTGGGGTGGGGATAGTAATATTTACCTCTACGCTATCCAACGCTTTCCCTACTGTTGCACTCACTGGAGTGGGAATAGTAATTGTTACCCCTACGCTATCCAACGCTTTCCCTACTGTTGCACTCTCTGGAGTGGTAATAGCAATTTTTACCCCTACGCTATCCAACACTTTCCCTACTGTTGCACTCTCTGGAGTGGGAATAATAATTTTTACCCCTACGCTATCCAACGCTTTCCTTACTATTGCACTCTCTGGAGTGGTAATAGCAATTTTTACCCCTACGCTATCCAACACTTTCCCTACTGTTGCACTCTTTGGAGTGGGAATGGTAATTTTTACCCTCCCGCTATCCAACGCTTTCCCTACTGTTTCACTCTCTGGAGTGGGAATAGTAGTTTTGACCCCTACGCTATCCAACGTTTTCCCTACTGTTGCCCTCTCTGGAGTGGGAAAAGTAATGTTTACCCCTACGCTATCCAACGCTTTCTCTACTGTTGCACTCACTGGAGTGGTAGTAGTAAATTTTACTCTTTCCGCTATCCTCCGGTAAAAATATTTCATATATTTTTTTAATATTACGTTCATATATATATGTATTAATAAATCAATTTGTATGTTGTTTTTTAAACTTACATTAATTATTTATTAATTTTAATATTATTTAAGTATTTTAAGTATGTTTAAGTTCATTATATTTATTATTTCATTAGTTTTTTAATTATATTAAAGCATTTAAAAAAAATAGATATTTTGACTATATTTTTTACAACAATATTTTTGATTCGATATTTTCGTACTTACCTGTTTGGAGATAGGAAGTCGATATTTTTGTATTCTATATTTTTTACTCGATATTTAGGTAGTTCTATATTTGTGTCATCGATATTGTTTCAGTGATCCACAGAAATGGTTGGTGTGAGAGCTATGGTGATGCAAAATCGACTTGCTCTTGATATAATGTTGGCAAAAAGAAGGAGGAGTTTGTGGAATTTTAAAGGTACAGCACTGTTGTACCTATATTCCTTACAAAAGTCAAAACATTGAAAGGTATATTACAAACCTTACAGAATTGCATAAAGAAATTATAACACTGGAGGTTGATGGTGTTCTTGAGGAACTTGGTAAGAGTTTTTCAGCTGTTAAGAAATGGTTTTATGAAATAGGTAGATCAGTAATAGGGAAAATATTAATTCCAGTAACAATAATGATAATTATATTCTTAGTCTTAAGATTAGGTTGTAAACTAAGAAAAAGAAGAAACCTTAAAAAGTCTATAATAAAGAAAATTGAAGAAAGCAAAGGAAGAGAACGTGTGATGAGGGACATTGAAATGGAAGAGTTTAAAGAGAAACTGTATCACGACAGAAAGAAAATAGAAGATACCAAAGTGTAAACCATACTAATTAAAAAGAACTTGAAACATGTGTTGAAAAATGTATGAAAAATTTTGGGTGTTAGTTGGTGATAAATCACCAAAGGGGGGAGTTGATGAGGCGAGGGTGAAATATTTGTTTTTGTATACCCCTCACATATACCCTTCCCATAACCGTAATATATATTAATTGTGTGATTTTAAAAATTAACCAACGTAGAATAGAAAGCACATACACAGATAGACGTGGGATACTAATTTGCTTGTGTTGCAAACCGTAATACGTGAATTGTATAAAACTGCCTTACTAATATAGTGCACAAATGCTATAATCTAATGAAAGGCTATGCATGTATGCTTCTTAAAGGTATAATTGTGGCAGAAATGACGGAGAATGGTAAGAAAACAATGCATATGTGTGGCTTTAAAGTTAGGTAATAACTAACAGGGTCAACTTAGAATGGGGGGAGGTAAACAGCAGGGCTTTACTTCGAAATCCAACGTTTAATTGTGTTTGTTTCTATGATAGTTCCCCTATATGGCCCATGTGGCCTAGTAAAACATGGAGGGTTTGCGAGACTCCAAGAGAATGTCTTTCTACGCATGCAAGACTGTGCTCTAGAGATGTGCAAGCAGTCTGTGCTTGTGCGGCTGGTGTCAAGATCAGTGTGGCCTGAAGAGCAGAATGGTGCCAAGTTAAGATGTCCGTGTTGGGAGCCTGGGAAAGTTCAGTGAAGTGACACGTTAAAGGACCAGAGTGAAAGAATTGTAATAACAAACAATCTGAACTTTATTGTGCTTAGAACTATGACTAGGCAGAAATATGGACAATGAGGAGATGAGGTTATCCTCATCCACCCCTTGAATGGACCAATGAGAATTGAGTACGGACCCTAAAAGTTTCACATTTTAGCTAGATAGTTAGGGAAAAAGGGTATAAAAGAGATTGTTTGGAAGAGAGAAAAAAGCTTGCTTTTGAATTACTTTTCGCACCACGACATGCTGTCGTACTGATCGATTTTCCTTGGTACAAAGACTTTGAATTTTTTTTTTGTCTTTAACTTTTGATGTGTGTTGAACATCAAGAAAGAATAGAGAGGCTGTTTTTGGGAACTTTGCTGTTCTAATACTGATTTCCATTGCAGAGAAGATTGGTAATATATCTTTGACTTATTTTTCTGAACTATTCTGCTAATAAATGTAAACTGTTTGAATTAATTTTCTCTTTCTTTAAATGATAAATAAAAATGTTTAATTGAATTAGAACCAAAAAGCTTAATAAAGTAAGGTCATACTAGGAGGTACATAATATAAAATTAAAAATTAAATGATTGGAGAATTAAGCTTGTCTTGTTGTCCATTAGTTAACTTTTACTAGCTGATCCATTGACCAAACAGGGGGGGTGTCTTGAAGGTTTTTCTCAAAAATTAAAGCCATGGTAAGATCTAATAACATGCATATGTATATAATATATAGAATTTAGATTAAATAGGTGAAATAGGACACTCCGCTATTTCCAGCAGCTCATCCTCTGGTTTTTCACTAATCTTGGGAGCAGGGTTATTTGTGTGAATGAGTAACACGCTGTGTTATGGGCCCCACCTTCGAGTAAAGTGTGATAGCTCCTGGGAGATATAGAGATAGTTTAGAGGTTTATTTTAGAGCAGCGCTGGATCACACTCACTTTAGGGACACCGCACTCAATTAAAATGTTATTTTTAAAACTTTGATGTATCTATTTGTGCTGTGGATGATTACAGATCTGTTCAGTGGTGTCCGCTTCACTGAGTGTAATCCGTCTCTTCCAGGACTGGGTTTTAAACATATAAATCATTTGTACCTGGTGACTTTGTCTTAACTCATTGGAAGCTAAGACAAGAGGACGTGGGGTGAGGTGGCCACCCTTGTGTATTAAATTCAACCCGACTGGCTTCATCAAGGTTTGTTATATTTGCATGTGGCACAGTAACGGAGCATAAGCCTCCCCTGAACCACGTGAAGTGAATACACATGTTGAAATAAGGTGGGTCATTTGCTACCCTCTTGTGGTAGCAGTAATATGCATGATACCCGAGGTATATAACTAGTTAATACATTTAGGCATATTTTGCAGATGTCAATAAATACGTTAATGCTTATGTACTACAGGAGTGATAGACTCCTGGATCACATTAGCATTTAAAATTTAAAAAATTGTGTCACTGCTTTTTATTCACTTACAAAGTAGAAAGCTTGTTTGTACTTGCATGAAAACAGCTCCTACTGTCCAATTATTTTTTTTTATAGTAAGGGAGGGTAAATACTCTATCCTCTAAATCTTCTGCAGTGCTGATGTAAGTTATGTCCACAGTAAGTGAAGCACAGGAGAGTATCATGGCAGAGATTGGGCAGAATCATGCCAAAGAAGCCCACAGTATCTTTGTCGTGACCACCATTCTTCTTTATGGTAGAAGTGGCATCATCATGCCCAGTGTGCCTACATATGTCAGTGGCTGCTTCATGGCAGGGGAGGCCCCCTTCATTCCCAGGAAGGCTCATGTTTGTAGGGTGGAGTGTATGCTGCAGGTAGCCAGAGATGCAAAGTGGAGGTTAGGTTGCCGCCAGTGAAGGTCACTGCCTAAACCAGAGGACGACTGAGAGCACACACGTGCGCATATACACGCATGCGTGACCCCATCTCACAAATAATCTACCCCGCCTCACAAACAAGCTACCCCCGCCCTTCGCACACATGAAGTTTAGATTTGTTATGTCTTCTCTCGCCTCCACTCCCATGCTGCTTTGGAAGAGTCCCCTTCTGCTGTCCCTGCCTGCTCAGGTTCAGTGGAGTGGCACACATGCGCCCTGCTGCTCCTCATCAGGGGGGCCGGCCGGCCCATCAGAACACTGACCTTAGCACCCGCAGCTACCACCAGCGGCAGCCTTCCTTCCTTCCCTTACAATACTCAAACTTTGCTGCTTTACATAGTTTTAATAATTTAATAGCAGCAGCCCCCCTCCCCTGAGACTCCCCAGGTGTGGAGCGCAGTGATTGGTTCACTCTGACATTCCTTCAACCAGTGTGTAGTATTCTCTTATTACTATCTATCTCTAATGTTAACTTGCTCCTAGCTGCTCAGGCTGTGTGAGTGTTCTGAGTGGAATGTTTGGTGTGTGGGCTGTGTGTGGAATGCTTGGGTGACTGGAGCAGAATGACAGTTGGATTAATGAGGCAGGCTGCTCCTGGTCGGATTGTGGAGAGACTGTTGAGGGACTATTAAAGAGACCTTCTTACCTGCTTTATCTACTCTTCAATAAAACTACGTTGTCTTCATCATGCCTGTGTTGTCCAGATTACTACACAATGTTCTTGCATGACCCTGCCTATACCTCAAGGAGGGGGGTATTGAAGACGGTGGATGTTTGATGCTAATATTCCACTTTGTATTCGATCTTAAGTAATGAGTGTAGTGAGTGGTCTGTCCTTCACTGCCAGGTGAAACCTGCAGATCTTGTCTCCCGCTGCTTGAGTAGTCTCGATTGCAGACACCTGCTTGTGTACACAAAACAAAACACGGTGTCCGCCTTTTCATTCAGAGTTTGTGCAAGGGCCAATAGTATGCAAGTTAGATGATATAACAAATAAGCATTTGCAATGCAATAGGTCTTGCAATTGTGAGATTTGGAGCTATTGGCATTACAAATGACAATGCCTTTTATTTATGTGTTTAAGAAACCCGCAATAATAAAAGGTATTGTCATTCACAATACCAGTAGGTCAAAGTTTCTAAAATGCGAGACCAATTGCATTGCAAATGCTTGTTTATAATTATATGTAAAAAAGAAAAGAAACATATATATATATAGACAGGACTCCACTGGACGGACCACAGCTGCGTCCACTTCACCTTCAGAAGAACGACGATCCACCACCACCAGCAACAGGTTGCCCGAAGAAGCTGGAACAAGATCACAGCCGACCAGCTCGCCGCTTCCCTGAGTCAGCACCCTCCCGCCAGCTCAGCGAACCCCAGCCAGGCCGCCGACAACCTCACGAAGTGGATCAGCAATTGCGCGGACGAGCTCGCCCCTTTGAGGACCCCGCCCAGCAGACCCGGCAGCAAGAAAGCCCCATGGTTCACAGACGAACTCAAGAGCTCCAAGAAGGACTGCCGAGCCCTCGAGAAAGTCTGGAGAAGGGAACCAACACCGGACAACATGACCACCCTCAAGCTCGCCACCCGGAAGCACCACCAACTGATCCGCGCCACCAAGAGAACTGCATTCCAGGACCGGCTGGACAACAACGCACACAACTGCAAGGAACTCTTCAACATCGTGAAAGAGCTCTCCAACCCCAGCGCCGGAAACAACGACATCACCCCATCGCAAGACCTCTGCAACTCCCTCGCCTCCTACTTCCACAACAAGATCACGGACATTCACAACAGCTTCAGCATTCAACCATCGCACACAACGACCACAGCAACGCCGCCCACCACCACCCTCCGCGCCTGGACTCCGATCAGCACCGATGACACCGTCCGCATGATGAACTCCATCCACTCCGGATCTCCGACCGACCCCTGCCCTCACCACGTCTTCAACAAGGCTGACGCTGTCATCGCACCCCACCTGCGGGACATCATCAACACCTCCTTCGACACCGCCACCTTCCCGGAGGGCTGGAAGCACGCCGAGCTCAGCGCTCTACTAAAGAAACCCACTGCGGACCCCACCGAACTCAAGAATTACCGCCCTATCTCGCTCCTCCCGTTCCCAGCCAAAGTCATCGAGAAGACCGTCAACAAGCAGCTGGCCGCCTTCCTCGAGACGAATGGATCCCTCGACCCCTCACAGTCTGGTTTCCGTGCCAACCACAGCACCGAGACCGCCCTCATCGCTGCCACCGATGACATCCGAGCCCTGATGGACAACGGAGAAACAGCGGCCCTCATCCTCCTAGACCTCTCCGTGGCTTTCGACACTGTCTGCCACCGCACCCTAGTGCAGCGCCTCAGCAACGTCGGAATTCAGGGGAAGGCACTGGAATGGATCGTCTCCTTCCTCGACGGAAGAACACAGAGAGTCCGTCTACCACCGTACAAGTCAGAGGCCACCGGAGTCATCTGCGGCGTCCCTCAAGGATCCTCCCTGAGCCCCACCCTCTTCAACGTCTACATGAGCCCCCTCGCGACCATCGCACGCCAACACAACCTGAACATCATCTCCTACGCCGATGACACCCAGCTGATCCTCTCCCTGACCAACGACCCCGCCGCCGCCAGAGCCAACCTTCACGAAGGGATGAAAGATGTAGCCGAGTGGATGACGACCAGCCGCCTGAAACTGAACTCAGACAAGATGGAAGTCCTCATCCTGGGTTCCTCGCCCTCCGCCTGGGACGACTCCTGGTGGCCCCCCGCCCTGGGCACCGCACCCACACCGACAGACCACGCACGCAACCTGGGCTTCATCCTGGACTCCTCCCTCTCCATGACCAGACAAGTCAACGCCGTCTCCTCATCATGCTTCAACATCCTGCGCATGCTACGGAAGATCTTCCGGTGGATCCCCACCGAAACCAGGAAGACGGTCACCCAGGCCCTCGTCACCAGCCGACTGGACTACGGCAACGCCCTCTACGCCGGAACCACCGCCAAGCTCCAGAAGAGACTCCAGCGGATCCAGAACGCCTCAGCCAGACTCATCCTCGACATCCCCCGACGCAGCCACATCTCCGGTCATCTGAAAAGACCTGCACTGGCTCCCCGTCAACAAGAGAATCACCTTCCGTCTCCTCACCCACGCACACAAAGCCCTGCACGATCAAGGCCCGAGCTACCTCAACAACCGCATCAACTTCTACACTCCCAAGCGCCAACACCGATCAGCCAGTCACGCCCTCGCCGCCGTCCCCCGCATCCGAAGAACGACAACAGGAGGAAGGTCCTTCTCCTACCTGGCCGCCAAGACCTGGAACTCCCTCCCGACCGACCTGCACCTGACCCAAGACCACCTCTCCTTCAGGAAGAAGCTCAAGACCTGGCTGTTCGAGCAGTAGCAGCACCCCCCCCTCCCAAGCGCCTTGAGACCCTCCGGGTGAGTAGTGCGCTCTACAAATGCCCTTGATTGATTGATTGATTGATTGATATTATTGTGTAGGCTTCATTTTTTAGCTAGTTCTTGTATAAATTGAGTATATGTATGTCCATTGTGCATTGATGTGTTAGGGGTGGGTGGGGGGGGGGGTGGTTTATTGGCCTTATGTGATACTTGTGTAGCATAGAATGTGTTCAGATTAGTTATTAGTCAGTTTATTGAAAAGTTACATCAGGTTTGGTTTTTTAGAGATATTTTAGGTGCAGGATTGGTACATTAGGATAAGTATGTTTTTGAAATATGTTTTAAGATTAGTTTCTATCCTTTAGTAGTTATTAAAAAATCTTTTGCCATATACACCCTAGTTCATTGTTTTGCCGCATTACAGATGACATGCAAGCTTTCGATGGATTGGTTCCATGTGATGTATTTGGAATGTGTGTGTGTGTGAGTGGGTATGGCACATTTGTTGTAGACCATCGTCACTTCTGTTTCAGATGACGTGTGATTTCCACACTTGTGACACTACACTTTAGCCCTTACCCTGGTTGGAAGATGTACAAACTCTTCATTTCATTTGTACCTTGCAGTTCTCAGTGAATGTGCATGTGGTGCAAACATAATTATGATTCCTAATGTTGGTGACTGTTGCAATTGTATCATTAGGTGTTGGTTCAGACACAGATGGTAACCACAAGCACACTCCATATTACCCCACTCCGTGCTGATTACCGTGAGTTTTGCTGCATGATCACCATAACAGTGTCCAACAAATGCACAATTAATGCCAGTGCTTATCACAATAGCTGTGAAGAACACATGTTGCATTGCAGGAATCAAAACTGGTGTCAAAAAGAACTACTTAGCATGCGTGATGGGTGCTGATATGACTGTTTCCTCTCACTGTGCCTGTGTTGTAAGACGACCATGGTAAGATCTTTGCTTCAGATGGCTGAATGATGGAGTGTAACATGTAGACACAGCAAGAGGAGGACAGTATCTGGCACGGTTATGAGCAGAGGTCAAAGGTTGAGACACAGGGGAAGGTTGGTGGGCAATCCTACACTGTAACTGTGCCTTATTGAAATATTCTTCCTCAGTTGTGTCTGTTGGGGGCTCCATTGGGGCTTTAGTAGGTGACTAAGTTGGATCATCAGGGCGGAGGATGCGGAAGGCGTGGCTGCAGCAGCATTTCCCTTGTCATCAGGTAAGGCATCAGCTGATTTAGGATGGTCTGCCGGTTTGTCGACAGCTGCTGCATCCCGGTGGTAGGTAGTAATTGTGGCAATGTAGGTATCCTGCTTCCGCTCCATTGTCTTTAGGATGCCACACATTTCCACCAGCTGCTGTTTACCCACTTCACTGCTTCCACTTTAGCTGGGTATTTGTTTATGCCTCTGCCTCATTATCACTAGCGATGGGCGCCAGGGATGGAACAAGGCCATGTCGTGGAGTGTGGTTGTCTTGTGTATCCTGAAGGTCCTCTTGCTGCGCTGTCCTACCTCTAGAGAAAAGGGCAAAAATGTACCATATCTATGAGGTACGGTACATTGCTGCCCTCTACCCATGTGCTGCCGCACAATTGGCTGCTGTGCACCAACGAAGACACCTTTGCACCATGGAGCAAGGGGGCTTGCATTTGCCCATAGCATCCAAATATGTGCAAATGCAGGAAGAGCTCATGGATAAGTCATATTTTGTGAATGTGATGCATTCCTTTGCTTTGGAAGTAATGCAGTATGGTATAGCCTAATGAGTTGTGCTGCAAAACTGCATCACTTTCTTTTGAATGTGGTCCATTGTATCCCAATACGCGTAGATGTGGTTAACCATGTTGTACATTCAACGACAAGAGGCAGTCGGCCAAGAGGGACGTGGACTGGTGTAAAGCTTTGAACTTGGCATGAAGGAACATGACAGACCTTAATTGGCCTGTACAACGTGTGAATGGCCAAGGTCAGTTTCGTCATGTGGGGATACATGGAACAAGACCCTGAACCTAAAACATCAAACTGAACACAGCACACTGGGGCACAGGTGCATAACTTGATTAAATCAACCCCATGACCTATGACACACATATTTTCACGTATTGTGACTTACCCAATGACTCTAGCTGATTCTCATGTGCTGCACCGTCCTGTATGAGATTCCAGTCACCAACTCCTCCGGGATGACAGCTGTCACCCGCTCCTCCAGGTCCGCCGGGATCCCTCCATTCTGCATCGCCTCCACCTGCTACTCCAGGTCATCCAGCTCCTCCTGGTATGCCGGGCTTCCTCCTCTGGTCTGCAATGTTTGAGGTTTGATGCTAATTTAGCTTTTGTTCTGAGCTTATAATCGTGCCAGTGCTTTTTTCAGCCTTTAACTGTTCTCTTTGCTTGGCTAAAACTGTTCATATTCTGCATTAAGGACTGCCATATCCAGTCTTTTTTCCATAGTGGTAACTCGGAAGTCACTTACAGGTCATGTTGATGATTGGGCACCTCAATGACCAGTATCCAGTTTTCATCCTCAGTTAAGTTTGACTTCCTCTTCCTCTTTTCTGGCTGTCTGCGTGTGCATCTGGACTGGTGTTGGGGTTGGGTGGTTGGGTCTCCTGAGTACTGCAGTGTGCTCCCTGCTCCATTGGTGACTCCTCTATGGTCCCACAAATTTATTTGGGGTGGAATGTGTTTCTTTTTTCCAAATGTTTTTCCATCTTGATGCAGTTGAGACTGTTGCAGGGAGTTCGTACTCGCATCACATGACGCAAGTCTGCCTTACGTCACTTTTTGGACAGTTGTATTAGTTTGACATGTGGCTATTTTGCGGCACATACGTCATTCTTTATGATGCAGGCTACTAACTTACACCACGGTCTGCCGAATTGTAAATATGGCACAACCATAGCGTTTTGCATTGTTGCTCAGCAGCCCATTGCATTTTGACGCATCACTGCATTGCGGCAGATATGCTTCTCATCTTGTGAAAAAGAGCCAAAGTGTTTTAAAATAAGTAGGCCTGACATGCGGTACGTGTAGTCTGAACTCTCAGGTGTAATTACAACCTACTCTGTTGGGAATTTTGCCTTGAGTGGAACTCAGGGACTTTTTATTAGGTCCTCGTAAACCACATCAGAAACATTTCTTGTATGCAATAAACACTGAAATATGGAAAGTTTGTCAGACACTTTTCTTAACACAGCCTTGTAAACATGGCCCTGTGCAATGCAGTTTTCTTAGGCAAAGGAACATGCAACGGGGGTTGCTGTGGTGTTCCCATCAACATCAATGGCCTTTTAACACTGCTCCAGATTTACAAGGATCTGTAAATCAAAGCCAGCGCCAAAAACGTATGCCTCCCAGGGGAGGCATGAGAACAGCACAACGAGGAGAAATAATGTTATTTCTCCTCGTCTTTTGCTCTTTCTAGGTGTTCCTTCCTGAACAAACACAATCATCCCTGTAACATATGCACCTTACACCATGGTGCAAGGGTGCAGGCATTGGGGTTGGGCAGCTTTCTTAGCTTCGGCACAGAGTTGAACACAGGGATGCTTCAAATTCTTGTTAATGCTGCACATCCCTGTATTTTGAAAATGACGCAGCTCGGCACAGCAAAATTTGCTTACAGCACCCCGCTGCAAAATTTTCATAGAAATATACCCTACAGTGTCTTTGGCAATGGACATTGTGCAACAGAACATATCCGCATTGCAACCCTGGGTAGTCCAGCGTAGGTCTATACTGCTACTGAGTTGGTCATTACAAACACTATGTTCTGGCCATGTGCCATGGTGACTTATTAATTCCAGAAGTCTGTTTTTCCCTTACCCCCTTACAAAACAGCAGATACGCATGGCACTCAAAGATGGAAATACACTAAGTTACTCATTGAAAAGCTACTAGAGAAGTTACCTGCATGCATATTGCGACCTCCGTTTGAATTTCAGTGCTGAAATAAAGAATCTGAAGTTTTTCCCAGCGGTTCGGATGGCAAGAATACTTGAGTGGATCCTTAGTATGCAAGGACGTCATGCTTCACTGGGCCTGTAATGTTTCTGTGACAAGCTTAACCTGCTACATGAAAGGCTCCCAAGTTGCCGTGATAGGTCTGGCTTTCTGATTGATCTGTAATGGGAGTTACCCAAAGCTAAATGGTCAATGTTGTTGTGGGATGAAACTACGGGTTGCCTATCTGGTGACAGTTTCTTCCATTGTCATTTGTTGCACACACATACTGCTTCCACCTGTCCATACAATTTGGGAGGCAACACTTTGGCCTTCGATAAATCTTAGGAATGTTCATTTTGATGCCCTGAGTAAACTGGAAGCACTGGTATTTCAGAAAGAAATGGCCTTTACAGCTGCAAAGTACACGTTTGATCGTCAAGTCACAAGGTCCTCTTCAGAGATGCAGGAGCTACTCCACACTAACTCCCCACAACATTTTGGAGAGCTGGTGCACCGTACTTTTATTATGTATTGTATAAGGGGAATAGCACACTTTCTCAAAAATATAGGCTTTGGGTTGGTTACCACCTTCCAGACAGATTTCACAGTCATTCCACTCCTTCATTCACTCTGTGCTCGGAAGCATGTTTGGAGGCCTTCCACCGGTCCTGCTCCATATTGTTGGGACTGTGATTTTTTTTGTTGCTCTGCAATGGATGTCCCATTTCAAGATAAAATGAAGCTGGGACTATCACTGGGACTACCACAGGTGCTACTGGGTCGTGAACGCATGATATATTGCTTTACTGCACCTTTGTTACAAGAACTGAAAGAGCATTGGTTCTTATCATTTAGGGCTGTTTGGCTTCATTCATTGGGTACAGTCAGTATTGCGCTGTGTGCTGTGCACCTTTAAATGTGCCTTGGACTTGTGCCTGAGAACCCAATAGGCTTAGCTTTTGGACACAAATGTACTGGTGAACCACTTAAAGGCCCATTTGTATAGTTGTCTACTGTGTATTTTGTTGTTCCCAACCAAATTCTACAAGCCTTCCTGGGATCCTTCTGCTCCGGATTAATTGGATCTTGGCTTTGATTCAGGGTAACTTCTACTGGCTGTGGTCACTCCCTCAGCGGCCGCTATGGGGGATGGACAGGAACATATCTGCTCCATAAACCTGCACTGGCCTGTGCCTCTGGGATCATCATTTGCATTGCTGTGAACATAAATGTTTCCTCTATCACTTGGAACACATTAATATTTAGCAATTCCGTTTGATGAAAATGTTAATTAGTCCTGTTTTTAACATCCCTAATTGATTTTAAATTGTTTTTATTGGGTTTTACATTTTTAATGACTTTTTGTGTGCTTTGTGCTTTCAAATTATTCAATTGCCTTTTTTATTTGATTTTCAGATATATTTTGCAAAAATCAGTTTTTTAATAATTTATTGTAGTATTAATTGGCATATTTTTTTTCCTATTAGATAGCGCCTTCGTAAACTTATATTTGTGGAGTGGGTTTCATGTGTCTAAGTTAGTCCCATTTTACATACACACGCTTTCCTAAAGTTGTCTTCTCCTTCAAACAATGACTTTTGACACACATTTGCATGCGTGACAATGCAGGATTGGTTTCCATCACAATATATTTGCTTACAAATTTCACTTTATAAGAACATTATCACAACTTCTTGAACATCCCGTACAAGGTATGAACATGCATTACGCACATGTGATTGTTTGTTATTCATCCATGTTATGTTATGTTATGTTATGTTATCTATTTTTGTAAAGCGCTCGACTCGCCCGGTGGCATCTCGGCGTTGACTAGCAATATTCCTGCAGCTGATAGGAAGCAAATGAAACTAGAATAGGAAGGCTTTGAGCTGTTTCCTGAATGTGCTGTAGATGTCCATTTTGCGGAGGAAATCTGGTAGATCGTTCCAGTACCTTGGAGCTAGGTACGAGAAGGATTTTCCTCCAGAGCGACACAGCCTTATGCTGGAATTTGTAGGAGATCTTGTGGCACCGACCTAAGGTTTCTATGAGGTACATATTTGTTGAGTCTCTTTTGGTGGTATTTGGGGCCTCTTCCTTTAAGTGCTGAATATGTGAGACAGCAGATCTTGAAGTATGATCTTTTTCTCATTGGTAGCCAGTGAAGTTCGCATAGTAATGGAACCAATGCGGTGCCCGCTGGGTGATTCAATACCATTTTAGCTGCAGTGTTTTGAATCACCTGCAGTTTGTTCAGCAGGGTCTCTCCAACCCCTGCCAATAGAGCATTGCCATAATCCAGTCGGCTGATGACCATAGCCTGGACCATGGTTTTTTGATGGGTTGTCGGCATAAAGGGGAGGATTTTGCGCAGCAGACGCAGGCTGCAGTAGCATGAGCTGGTTGTTGCGGCAATGTGGTCTTTCATAGATAAAGGCTGATCTAGTTTAAGCCCTAGGTTTTTAACACATTGGGTCGGTACTGGGGCTGCACCCAATTGGACAGGCCACCAGTCATCCCACCAGCTAGCTGTGGCTTTGCCCATTAGCATTATCTCGGTCTTACCAGGGTTCAGATGGAGACAATTCTGCGTCATCCAGTTGGAGATTACAGGCATACCTTTGGCAAAACGTGCTTTCTCAGCTACTGTATCCGTGCCGATCGGGAACATGAGCTGAGTATCATCTGTATAAGAGATGATCTCAAAGCCCTGTTGTTCTGCAATCCCTGCCAGAGGGGACATATAAATGTTAAACAATGGTAGGGCTTAGGCTGGAGCCCTGAGGGACAACTCTGTCCAAGCTAATTGGGTTTGAAAGATGAGAACCAAGCATGACTGTTTGTGTTCTGCCGGACATGACGTATCGTAACCATTTTCGGGCTATTCCCTGGATTCCACAAGAAGCCAGTCTCTCCGCTAGCATTTTATGTGAGATGGTATCAAATGCTGCGGAGAGATCGAGTAGCAACAGTATTGCTGATCCACCTTTATCTGTTTCTGATCTAAGCGAGTCAGTGACTGCTAGTATAGCGGTTTCTGTGCTAAAACCCTGTCGGAATCCTTATTGTGAGGGGTCTAAAATTTCGTTTTGCTCCAGGTATTGACTCAATTGCTTATTAATCCTGCTCTCCAACACCTTAGCCTGTAAAGGTAGGAGAGAAATCGGGCGTTAATTGCCGAATTCTAATGGATCTGCCGTGGGTTTCTTCAGGAAAGGATGCACAAAAGCTTCCTTCCAAGTGCTAGGAATAACCCCGGATGAAATGGATGAATTGTACACAGTTGGAGAATCGCTGGCACACAACTGGTGACTAGAAGAGCCATAATCTTAGGTGGACAAAGATCGGTTGGAGAACTCGATTTAGCTGAGGTCAGTGCTTTTAAGACATCCTCTAAGGTAATTGGGTCAAAACAGCCCAAGGTGTGTCCTATCCTTTTATCCAGATCCCCATGCCTGCTCGGGCTATCCGGTGTATGGGCAATTTTCACTGGAAAGTTCTCAAATATTCTAATAATATTTTCTTGGAACTATGCAGCAAGCTGATCACAAAAGTCTTGAGTTTCTAAAGGGGATTGCCTGCAAGCATGAGGAGACACAAAATCCTTTACAATGTTAAAAAGGGCTTTGGGGGCATTGGCAGCACCTTCAATTTGGTTGGGAATAAATTGGCGTCTAGCCATTTTTAAGTTGGAGTGGTATATGGTCCATGGGACGACACAGCTATCTATAGATCATAAACAATGGTGGCCTAACTCACATCTCGGCTCAGAGCAAATATGCCTTTTTTAATAGATGAACAAGCAATGCAGAGGAGCACTTGTTGTTATTGCGAGGTCTCTACACACTGAAGCCTCAGCCCATTTGCTTGCTGATCCCTCTGTGAGGAGGGGTGTCTAACTTGTAACAAAGGCAGGGACCTACACATTTTGCCATTAGGTAACAGGGGTTGGTTCATCCAATTGGGGATTCTTGGAAGAACACGCACATACACCCTAAACACTTAAGTTAGGGAATGCATAGTAGGAGTATGTATTGTTTTATTTACTTGCATATATACATTGTTTTAGCAAGATGGTGGAACTGTTCATTCTATTCACTGTTCTTATACTTCTAATTACTGTTATCTGCTTCTGTACATTGATCATTGAAGCACATATATTTTATGCAAGAATCACGATGGTTGAATAAATATTGAAAACACCCCTCTGTGTATTCTTTGTATTTTTCTCTGAGCAGTGGCATAGGAAGGGAGGGTGCAGGGGGTGCTGGTCCCTCCGGGCACCACATGTTTTGGGTGCAACAGCCTCTCATCGGCTGTTACCTGCAGCTGTGCTGGGAAAGGCAAGTTCAGAAATAACCAGCAACCCCTCCTCTCTTACCTTCAGCTACCGCGCACAGAAAATGTAGGAACCTACATGGGCGGCAAGAAGCCTAGCTACGCCACTATCTCGAAGAAATAGCATGAGTGACTGAGTGCAGGGTTCTAGATCTGATACCATGATTCCTGTGGGAGTTAGGGTTGTTGTGTTTTGTCTTTGCCAGAACCATTTACTACCTGCCTTGTTTTAGGGATGTTTATGATGTCACTTTTGAGCTAGTTGGCCTATAGGACAACTTATCCTGAGTGGGTGCCCGGAATCAGTCTGGCATCATCCCAATGTTTACGCTGTCCACAAATTCACAGTTCCTACTGGAAAGTGGAAACTTCAGGACAGTGCCACCAGATGAACCCTGCCTATGCATGAGCTGCAGTAACAGTAGAGAGTACTACATCCCCGTTTTCTGAAAGTTCCCCTAAATGCCATTATCTCAAGGGAGGCTCCTGGTTTGGCATGATATCTTGAGTCAATGCCTCGCGAGACATTTTGAGCACGGCGATTCAACCCCTGCTGTGTGAGGCAACATATATGCAACTTGCACTGGCTGCCGATAAATGCTAGGGTCATGTTTAAGGCCTTAGTTATGGCCCATGCAGCTCTCTACAAGTATGGCCCAGCGTATCTGAGAAAATGATTCTCGTTTTATGTCTCGGGCAGACTCTTACGCTCCTCAAACACATGCCTGGCCTCCATACCCAGAATCTGTTGATAAGAAAGGCACCGCTGCTTTGAAAACCCTATTCAGTTCAGGAAAAAACTCAAAACATTCTTATTCAACTAAGCTTGTCCCCTTTCTGCGTCTGCCTCTGTTTTCACTGTTTCATGTTTCTTTCTGGGCTCGCGCCGGCACACTCTTCTGAGTAGCTGTGCGTGTTTTAAATCACCAATAACATAACATAAACATAATTTCCTCATCCAAGATCTAATGTACCTCATATTCATTTTCTGAAGTCAAGTGACCTGACATATGACGTGGATCAAAATATTAGAATAGGATTTTATCAATGATACATGAAATGCAGTTTGATTTTTCTTAGACTGAAGCGATTTTCATCTTAAATGTACTAGATTCACAGTTTGTTTTGTCACAAATGGACCCACAACTTACGTTGCAAGTTAGACCTTTTCAATCACAATTTCACCTTCTCACTTACAAAACACTGGAAGCCTGAGCTATCGTCCCTGTCATCAGTGGGGCTTTGTATTTGGACCAATGTATGCGATAGCCAGGTAAACAATCAATCAAGGCAATCAGTTTTCTCACAGAACTCCCAGGTTGGGACAAGGTCAGGAATATGTCATCCACATAGAGGAATGCCTTCGATTCCACTACCCATGGCCTGCACTGCCTTAATCTTTTGATCTTTTCATAGTTAGCGCCAATGGTTCCAACGTCAGAAGGAACATTAGAGCTGATAGAGGGCAGCCCTGTCTAGTCCCACGGGGCATTGGAAATAAGGTAACATCAAGCTACTGAGGCTAGAGGAGTTCAGTACATGCCTCTCACCCAATGTTAGAATGTTTATTACCAGGCCCATCCAAGTCATAGTACAAGTACGACATTCCCATTTGACACGGTCAAATTTATTTTTAGCGTCTAATGAAAGAAGCACCTATATGGTTGCTGACTCGTCATAGGATATTTGTTTGGACCTGCAGGTGACTATAGAGGACCTTCCCGGGACAGACCCTACTTGATCAATGCGAATCAAGGATGCGATACACTTTCCCAGATAACAGGATGTGGGAGCAAACCGCTGATCTCTCAGGCAAGAATTCTGGCAGCCTGCTCAGCAACCCCAAATGAAAATCTTTTATTGATCTCTACTGATGACGGATAAAATCCAGAAGCACATGTGTCTAGAGATGACAGCACTAATCTGCACCAACTTTGGTGGAACACTCCTGCAAAATTCCAAGTAAGCGTGCACTGCAAACTGCATTTACCATAGTGGTAAGGGGCGAACTGTGCTGGGAGGACAGCAGTGTGCTCCCACCCCTTCCTGTTTAAAAACACTTTCCCTGATGTTGCCAATATGTTCACCAATTTTTTGGCATCCACGTTGATAAGGGATATTATCCAATATTCAGTGCATTCCAACTGGTCTCTATCAGGTTTGGGGATCACAAGTGATTCTGATTTAATTAAATAAGAGGCGAAACTTGATCTTTTTGATTGCTTCCTAGAATTCTTTACTGAGCAGAGATACTATCAGGGGTTAAAACTTTACATGTTGACATCCTTCTCCAAGCCTTCCATTTCCTCACATCATCGCCTGTGCAATCTCATCCCCACTGATATTAGGATCCAGAGGTTCCTGTTGGGCCCCTGAGAGTTGGGTAGGGTGAAATCTACAATGGAATCATCTTCCTCCTCCTGTGGGCTATCTGCTTTTGATGTGCAAAGCTGTTTATGGAATGCATGGAATTCCTGCACATTATCATTTCATATCTGAAGTCTCTTTTTCAAATCCTCCTCACAGAAAAAAGCTGTGATCCCTAGATTTTGTAGGACCAGTTGTGGTGGCCGATCTTTTTCGGTTGCAGCCGCCAAGTTATGGATATTCCTATCCACTTTCATCTCTAATGCTGAATCATTCTTGGCTTTTAAAAACATCTTAAAACCTGCCTTTTTTCATCTTAGGTTCACTGCTTGATCGCCTCTTATCCTGTCGCCTCTTGGTCTGGTATAGCACCTTGACACCCTTGAGTAATAGTGCGCTTTATAAGTAATATCCTATCCTATCCTAACCCACAGGTCAGTCACTCTCTACTGTAATGTTGCACTTGGGCATGTTGAAGTCCAAATTTTGTTGATCCTTCTGAGTTTTGAGCAAGGCATTGTCAGAATGTATTTCTCTGCACATACAGCATTACATTACACTCCATCTTTGGTTGGCAGACCCAACTGGGGAGAGTCTGGCTGTTCTAAAACTCGTGGGGACTTGCCTAATTTTGACTGCCACATGCCCAAGTGCAAAATTCAACTAGGGAGTGACTGGTGGGCGTTTTATTTGCAAGAACTATGGGGCATATTACCAAGGAGGGCGATAGGCGAATATTGCTGCGTAGGCGGCCATTTTCGGCCTCTAAGCGGCAATAATTCTATCGCCCTATTCACAAGATGTCGCTAACAGCAGTTAGCGACAGCTTGTAGGCGATAGCGAGCGGTTTGGGGCCCGCTTTGCATGTCAGCGATATTTATCGCTAATGACATGCAAAGTGGGCGTACCCAACCCGTTAGCGACTGAAAGCAGTCGATAACGACGCTATCGCCTATTAGCAAAGCAGGCGTAGCAATGGAAATATTCGCGCTAAGCACGAATATCTCCAAATACTTACACCTGCCCAGACCAGTTCTTAGCCATGTTATCCAATGGGAGGTGGATAACATGGCTAAGAGCATTTCATCGCTAATGCGTGAATATCGCTGTATTCTCAGCGATATTCACGCATTTCGCTGCTATCGCCTGGATTTTTATCACTTTTGAGATAAACTTTACTAATAGCAAGTTATCTCAGCGATAAAAAACGGTGATGCGTGGCGATAAAATTATTGCCGCTTAGCCTACTTAGCGATAAATATCGCTATTTGTTGGTAATATGCCCCCTATGTTGTTCTGGAATGATACAAGCACAAGTGCTAACCCTGATGAAGTCTTTGACAGGCTGAAATGCATTGTCTGGGCTGACTGTAAGTATACAGCATTGATAAAAATGAATGAATATGCTATTTTTGAAATGCACATTTTGGACCCCTCATATCTGGATTAGAAGATGAGAAATCTATTTTAAACTGTTTTTGAATTAAAAACTATTATATACTGAGTGTCTCACTCGACAATAAGGTTTTGTACATTTTTTGACAGTTTTTGAGCAGTGGGACTGTAAGAGATGGAGAACTACTGTTGAACATTATCGGGAATTGACCCCAGTGCCGTTGCCCTAAGGCCAACACTGCTCTTCCGTTCTGTGGTTTGTCTTTATATTCTCCCAATAAATTTGCTTACTAATTTGATAACTAATGTGCACCAAATCTGGTAATAAAACCTTAAGGTTTGGACGATATCCTCTCAGTCAGTTTTGTGGAGCCGCATTGTTTCACTGTTTGCAATGTATTTCTAATGTTAGCTCCTTTATTTCATTTCATGACGACAATCAAAGGTCTGTACGATTAGTAGGGGGGGGCTCTATCTGATGATTTAACCAATAGATTGAGCTTCAGGAAACCCGCTTGATCAGTTGCAGTGGGCACCAAAGGATATGCAATTGATTTAAGGAAAAAGAGAGATTTATTTTAACTTGCAGAATGGACTGGAGACTGTTAGAAACTTAGCAAGATACATCATTGTCAACTGACGTGGACTAGCTTCCCCTCCGAGCTCCTCCTTAGACCTCAGCTGTGGTCTTCCTTCAGAGGATGGCCCTCAGGGGCTGTTTCCCTGGATCCTGTGCCCTTAAGGCCGCTTTCTATCGTCTTAGCTGCACTGTGCCTCTGTCGACTGCGACAGGGGGCTTCATTTATGAGGCCCCTTATGCTGAAGTAATGTCACTTTTTGTGACGTTCCGTGGCGTAGGAGCCTGATCGTATTTAAGAGGCATCACAAAGCCATTTCTTATGGCCTAATGCTGCCTCGTGAATGTTGTTCCGTTTAACACAGTTTTCTGCGTTAAAGGGTCATGCAATGTGTGTTCCTGTGGGTGTTTCAAGCAACATACATGGCTTTACGAGAAATCATAAATATGGGTCAGCACCAAAAACCTGTGCCTCCCTAAACATAACAAGGAAAAATATCTTTATTTCTTCTTGCTTTTCCTTTTTCGATGTGTGCTGCATTACGCAGCATACATAGAGAGAGGAAAAAGCCTCTAATGACTGTTTTTGTGCAGGAATGAGGCATTGGGAACAAAGAACACATGCAAGCATATGGCAAAGGCGCACTGGCTGAATGCACAAAGTTGCTTCCAGCCACATGGTCAAACAACAACAGCAAGCATGGAGCCATGTGGAAGAAATAATGCATGCAAGCCTATATCAAAAGCACACTGGCTGAATGCACAAAATGGCTGCCAGCCAGTGCCACGGGGTGAAGCAACAACACTGAGCAAGGAGTCATGGCAAACTAAGAATGCATGCAAGCCTATGGCATGAACACACTGGCTGGATGCAAATAAATGCTGCCAGCTAGTGCATCATGGTTAAAAAACAACACTGACCAAGGAGGCATGGGGAACTAAGAATGCATGCAACCCTATAGAAAAAAAACACTAACATGAATGCAACAAAATGGCTGCCAGCCTGTGCCACATAGTCAAGCAAAAACACTGAGTAGGGAGGCATTTGGACCAACGAGAACATTGAAGCCTATGGCAAAGCGATATTGGCTGGATACACAAAATGACTTCCAGAAACAACAGCAAGCACGGAGGCATGGAGAACAAAGAGAACATATCCTGGCCTATGGTCAGAGACTCTACAAAATGGCCTGGGCCCATGGCATGGAGAACGAAGACAAATTAATGGTGGCCTATGGTAAGCACACACTGGACAGATAAAGGAAGCATGATAACACTGAATAAAACACTACCATTAATTCAGTAATGACAAAAATAAAAATTTACTGAGCAATAAAATGTTTACCACAACACACATCCTTCCAAGTCATGAAATATTACCCCACATATATATTTTTTTTACACCATAAACATGAAATACCAAAACAACACTGCATTTTTAATTCAATTAGTTCCTTGCCAACCCTAAATGATGTTTTAAAACAACATATATCACAGCGACAGTTGTTTCACGCACCCATTACTAGCACTGACCTGAGTCTTCTGGATGGCCCCATGGCAGACTAGGCCAAAAAGTAAAATAAATACATATTTCAAATTTAACAAACATGGAGAAAATGTACTGAACTGTCCAACATTGTTCTTTTACATAAGAAGAAAAATAAAATGCAAAAATTGTACTAGGCCCCTGTGGAAAAAATGCAGGCCACAATACTTTGAAAAATCAAATAAAAGTAGAAACACATGCTGGCCCATGCAGACTATCAAACAAACTGCACCCTTATGTAATAGGTTATTTACCTTTTTAAATTCAACAGATCTACTCACAGTAAACATAAAAAACTCACAACCTGCATGTGTAAGATAAGTAACATTCTGTTCATGACTCCGAAACCAGTTCAGCCAGATTTACAGGACAGCAGACTTTTACAATGTTTTTGTTTACTGGGGGCGGCTGAGCAGATTGCCAGGGACGTTTTGGTTCCCAGTCCGGCCCTGTACGGCACATTCCTGTCCTTTTCCCATGCCTTGGCGCCAGAGCAGGCACCTCAACATCATGGTACAAGGATGCCTGTGTTGCGGGATGACCATGTGGCACAGGCTGGCAGCCATTGTATGCATCCAGTCAGTGAGCCTTTGCCATAGACTTGCATGAACGGATGTGATATCAGTTTAATAACATGCTTGAGGATCATTGTAGCATGTTTATTAAGAATATTATTTTGATGAGCAGTGCTTATATATTGCATGAATTTATTTTGCACCTCTTCGCCTTATAACAGGTTTCTTCTCATCCTCCGATACAAACCTTGGCATGTATTGATAGTTGATTTTAATGTTATCTTTTTTAGATTTTTTGTATTTTTAGTGTACTTTTTTAGTTTTTTTTTATCTTTTAATTTAAATAAAAACATTTTTAAAACAGAATATGTTTTTTCTCATTTTGCCTCATTCGATCCATTTATCCATCCGCCCACCATAGGAGCAAATCCACACAGCAGCATTCAGTTTTTCTTTTAGGTATAACTCCATTTCTCTCTGGACACCCTGGTTGCGGTACAGTGCACACACATCAGCCATTATTTTAATGATTATTCTATTTCCCCTGGACCACTTTGACTCCCATATGCACAAAAACCCACCTGTATTTTATAAAAGATTATTTTTCCGTTTACCTATGCAGTTCCCAGAGTGCCAAACGTGTCTCCTTTATGGACATGAAGGGAAGAGCTCCATCTGTCCCTGTGTGTGTTTTTCTGATGGGGAGTTACATTTTATGGTGTTGTATTGTGGTTTGACCTAAAGTGGTTATTATTTATTACCTAAGTAACCAACCACACTAATATTGCCTTTGCCTGTACTAATTGAAACTGCAACAATGTCACATTTTACTAAATGTTTTCCTTATTTGCTTTTAAGTGCAAAAGAGAAGAGACAACACTCACAGCACTGCCAAACAGAAGACCTGTACCGTGGCTTCACACGTCAGTCATCCAATCTGTTCCGCTTGTGCAGCTTAGTGCCACTGCCAACTGAGAGCTTTAAGATGGCCCCAAAGAAAGTAGCTCAAAAGAAAGTGGTCAGTGAGAAGAAGCAGCTTCCCACCAGTTGCATGTTGGCCTAAGCATTACCATAGCAAGAGAATGTCAGGCCCTTTCTTGCTTTGTGTTGTCTGAATCATACCATACCTTGCTGCGAGTGCAGGTGTGGATTGAGGTATGCCAGACTTTCCATAGAACATGAACAATCATTTCAAACCTTTGGTCCTTCATGGACCCTTTTGTAAAACACCATTAAACTGGGACCAAATAAATGGGGAATTCAAAAAGTGTAATTTCCTGTTTTAATTCTTATAGAAAAGATTGTTCTCTAAAACAGAAGAAACTGAGGGGCATATTAGCAAGAACGTCGTTAAAATTATCGCTGTTTTAGCGCCAGGAAACTGCTGCTAAAGCAGGTTTAATGGGTTTGCTAATATACGTTATATGATTCCAATAGAAGCCTAGGTTAGATGTCCTGCACACCTAACATGGGCTTCTAATGGTATTATAGAACGCATATTAGCAAGCCCATTATCGCTGTTTTAGGGGCAGTTTCCTGACACTAAAACTGCGATAATTTTAACGACGTTCTTGCTAATATGCCCCTGAGTTACACCAAATTTTGCACAAAGATCACTCTTTACTCTTGAAGCATGCTTTTTATGATTTGGTGTAATCCATTCAACTATTTTTGAAACATTGGCATTTAAAGAGTGGCTTGGGTTGCGCATGAAATGAAATGAAATAGCATTTATTAAGCGCATAGCTAAACAGCAGTAAAAACAGTAGACACCACAATCACATTAAGAGAATAGTCAAGTTTTTAGTTTATGAAAGGCTAAATGATTGGATTCTCTGCATAATCGAAGTGGAAGAGTATACCACATCCTGGCAGCATTGTAAGAAAACAAGCGGCTACCACTTCTAGTCTTGTTGATCCTGAGAACTACTACAAGATGTTCTCGAGGGAAATTAGCTGCCAAGGAAATTCCTTCTTCATACTATAAGGCCTGGGCCAGTTTGATTTCAGCTTTATACATTTTAATGGCCTGCCTGGATTCCAATTTCTTGATTAAGGAGAAATCCTTTCTACAAATTCTTTCGAGCTTCTTGCAGGTTTGTTTGAAAATCTCAAACCCCAGAAAAAGTTACAGATATCTGGAATATTTGAACGCTGATACCTCCAATGTACCGGTTCTCCAGAAATCCTGTGGCAAAACAAATTCAAAAGTGAATCAACCCAGATTACTCAATGGAGCGTGTTCTCCTATCGGAAAAATCAGTGCTGTGGGTCCAGGGTTGGATCTCCTTGTGTGGCTGCCACAAGCCTGCACCCAACCCTTGCTGTTGTCCAACACCCCCTCTGCACTCGAGCCATGGGATGTGGAAGTGCTGATCGCAAGGCCTGAGGGTCATTTAAAGAACAGACCTACTGACTTTGTCAAAGAATAAGAACAAAGAAATATAAAAAGTGGGGCTATTGGATTACTGAAGGGATCCACATCTAAACCACCTATTAAATGTACATTTCTGAAATTCACACAGTGCATTGTTTAATACAAGTAATTGGCATGAAAAATGTAATAAGGTTTGATTAAAAAAATACACCAACATGTCTTTGGGTCTTTTTTAAACATTTTTCAAGCTACACAGTGCAGCCACAGAACTCACAGCACAGTGAATCTGAACTTGAGACGAAGAGGAGCAACACTCTGCACTTGCTCTACTCAGCACTCTATACTGTCACAGTACTCAGTACTTTTCCTGCACAACCCTCTACACTGTTCCTGCACAACACATTACTGTTCCAACACCCTGTACTGTTCTTGCACATCTCTCTATTCTGTTCCTGCACAACATTCTGTACGGTTCCTGTACATCACTCTATACTGTACCCACACAGCCCTCTGAACTGTTCCCACACAGCATTCTGCACTGTCCCTGCACAGCACTCTGTACTGTTCCTGAACAGCACCTTACCTTTTCCTTCACAAGACTCTGCACTGTTCCTGTAAGGCAGTCTTTACTGTTCGGTTCCAACACTCTGAACTGTTCCTGCACAACACTGTGTACTGTTCCTGTTCAGCACTATATACTATCACAATACTATCACAATACACCATACTGATCCCACACAGCATTCTGTATCGTCCCTGCACAGCATTGTGTACTGTTCCTGCACACAACTCTGCATTGTTCCTGCGCAGCCCTCTGTACTGTTCTTGCACATCACTCTTTACTGTACCTGAACATCACTGTACTCTTCCTACACAAGACTCTGCACTGTTCCTGTAAGACAGTCTTTACTGTTCCTGTGCACTTTTTACTGTTCCTGTACAGCCCACTGTACTATTACTGCACAACAATCTGTACTTTATCTGCACATCACTCTTTACTGTCACAGCACTCTTTTCTGTTCCCAAACAGCATTCTGTACTGTTCCTGTACAACCCTCTGCACTGTCCCTTCACAGCACTCTCTGCTGTCCCTACATAGCACTTGGTGCTGTTCCTTCTCGTCATTCTGTTCTGTTCCTGCACAAGACTCTGCACTGTTCTTGTAAGGCATTCTTTGATGTACCTTTGCACTTTGTACTGCTTCTGCACAGCCCTCTCTACTGTTCCTGCACAACACTTGGGACTGTTTCTACACAGCACTCTATACTGTCAAAACACTCAGGGGCCGATTCACAGAACTAATCTGATACAAAATCTAAAACTAACTACTTTTTGTATTCACAAAAGACATTTGGTTATAGTAAAGTTAGGATTTTGTCTTAAGTTAGGATGTTGTCTCAAGTTAGGAATTTCTCTTAAGTTAGGATTTTGTCTTTAGTTAATCTTAAAATAAACTTAAGTTTGTCTTAAGTTTTGTCTTAGGACAAAATCCCAACTTAAGGCAAAATCCTAACTTAAGGCAAAATCCTAACTTAAGACTTCTAAATGTCTTCTGTGAATACCAACAGTAGTAAATTTATGATTTTGCCTCAGATTAGTTCTATGAATCGGACCCTCAGTACTTTTCCTGCAAGACACTGTACTGTTCAAAAACTCTGTACTGTTCCTGCACATTCCTCTGTATGTTTCCTGCACAACACTCTGTACTGTTACTGCAAAACACTACTGTTCCAACATTGTGTACTGTTCCTTCACATCCCTCGATACTGTTCCCTCACAACACTCTGTACTATTCCCACACAGCATTCTGTACTGTTCCTGCGTAGCACACTGTACAGTTCATGCAGCGCGCTCTGTATTGTTCTGTTATATTTCATATAGATGCCCTAATATAGGCATGGATTGAGATGCCCTAATATAGGCATAATCTTTCACCTACATTAAATCTCTATTCTCCACAATAACGGGCACTGAGGGCTGAACCTTATCTAGACTGCGGTTTGGGTACAGATGGAGGGTTTTTCCCAAACAATGGCCTCCTATTCCATTTTCGATGTGCTCATCCAGTATGATTATATATTCATAAGAGTTCTAGGAAACCAGGCAGGGGCAAGTTTCCACCTGCATAAACATCTACGTAAATGGTTCATCCCATAAGTCATCTTCATACTAAACACTGGCTAACACAAGACACAATGGACAAAGGGACCCTATACTTTTTGGTATAAATAAAGCACCTCTTGCTATCAGTAGTTAGAGGGAACCCTGACTTTATGGCCAACACACTGACTAGAGATGCTGGTGCTCCTGCATGCAGTCGCTCTAGCTGACAGTTGTCTAACCAGTCCTTGTGGGGTGTCCAACTCGAGACCAGGATGAGGTCCCACATGTTCATCATTCAGGTAATGGGGTTCTTGGCTTTTCATCTCTTTCACACCTACTCACATGTTAGCTACACTTAGGTACATATAGACAGGCATCGTCAGAGTATGCACTTTATTTAATATTCATGTATTTGTTCATGGCTACTGCAAAACAGTAGAACTGTAATATTTATTTGTATTCACTGCACTGCTGATCATATATCTCTGCTACTGTTTAACAGTTATTGCAGCATATATATTTTACACTAGAACAACAACTGTGCAATAAATTCTTATTGTAAACACGCTCGGCTATTTATTCTGTGTAACACTCTGAGAACAAATTAGCAAGCACGAGTGACTGGGTGAAAAGTAGTACATTGTTTCCACGAGTCTGAGGAATCAGGGTTGTTATGTTCTGAGGGTGGTAAAAACTAATCTCACTGATAAAAAGGAGATTCTAGTGGCACTGGTGGGGGTGCTCAGTATCAGTCTGCCATCAGGCCCACAGAGTATGTTATCCAAAAACGCAGGTCCTGCAGTGGTACTATAGGAATTACACTACATGGCGCCACCAATGTTTGGTTCGGTACTTATTTACAGTAGAACCTGAGTAGCTCAGTCATGCTTATTCACAGAGACCCCTACTCCTAAACACCAGGAGTGGGTGGGTGGAGTGGGTGGGCACACAAACTCCACCACAGCTGAGCAGTCGAGATACACTATTTATTGGCTGTGGGTTAATCAAGCTTGTCTTAATCTTCTTGGACAGTTATTACGTGTTCCTAACACAATGACTACTAAAACAGGAGAATTACACCAACTGACAGAAGCACCTCATTCAGAGGAGGAAGATGCCGATGCAATACTGTGGCGGTTCAGAAGGAGGGACTCGGACACTAGAGAAGGGTAAATGTGGTTTTATTTTTATAAAGGTCTTTTTCTTCCTTTTTGTAAGTCTCTCTCGAGCTAGGGCTGCTGGGTCCAAGGTGTCTGTAAGAGCGCATGGTCTTCTTGGACTGGTCCGCCTTGTCTCCGCCTCTGGGGATTCCAGTTCTCTCTCTCTTCTCGGGTTCCAGCGCCACATGCGGGAGAGGAAACGAGAGGGCTTTTAGCACTTCGAAATACTGCCGTAACGTACCCCCAGGGTACCAGGGAAGTGAGGACACCGGGTGATTGTGATCTTTACAGTCTAACAGTGCTCAGGACTGGTGAGGTACTTTTAGAGTGAGGAAAGGAGGTAGGGGGGATTGGGAACAAACAGGTAGGGAAGAGAGCACGATATATACACTAATTACACGGCGTTGCCACGCTGCCCCAGCCAACCCAATATACGGTGACGCACCTGAGTGAGCCACACTCCTCCTTGAGCGTGGCTGGGTGGTGCTTGATATCGTTGGCCTCCAGGCACAGCTACTCCTGATGTCCGCTTCTCAATCTCCTCACTCGAACCTCCTCCGTCCTCCTTAGTCTCCGTTCGCTCTCCTCTCTTCTCCCAGGTGTCGGGGCACACCTCTCCTTCCTCTTCCGGCTTCTTGTCCACTCCTTGCGATGCCACGTCATCAGGGGGCGTGTCTACGGTCTCCCAGCTGCTTGTTCCACACAGCAACGCGTCATAGGGGTTTGTCTCTTCCTTTGCATACCCCGCCTCATTAAAGGAACAGTCTCCACTTCGTAGGGGTTGTTGGTGCCAGCATGCTTCGGACACCGTCTCCCAGGTGTCCTGAGGCGGTGAGAGAGAGGAGGTGTAAGGTCCTTCGGTCTTCCACCAGTCCTCATTGGTGGTGTTCCCCGCCTCCCCGTTACACATACATATTGCACCCAATGTAAGACACACATTCACAGTTAAACTCCTCAAAAATGGTGTACAAGCCAGAGGAGGTGTAGTATTATTCATGATAGAGGCACAAGAAGATTTCCAAACAGAGGTTTTCTGTTCATGGATTACATTCCCAGCAGCAAATGCTGTAACAAAAACATTTAATTATCATACACGTGAAGAAGTCCCAGCGGTCTGCACTCCGTTTGAGGAGACTGAAATTCTCCTTACCTACCAGGAAAATGTTTTCTGTTTTAATGGCGCCCTACCCAACTCAAGAAAAAGAGCAAGACTCGGTCCATTAGGAAGGCCTGCAGCAGCATGGCCAATATTAGCGACCTATGCACCACATACTGACATTGACACAATGTCAAATAATAAATTGGCTTTACAAGACAAAGAGTTAATAAAACTTTACAGAAATATGACACAATTCATCATGAAGACACTCGCGGTCCAACCTACAGTAATCACACCAAATGCTGCTCCTACACAGCGCACAGGTACTAAAATTACTCCACAAACATTATACGCGGTAATGGGTACATTGCCCACAAAATGTGAACAAATTCCTTTCTGGGCATCTCAGAAAATAACCCTGTTAGAAGCAGTTTTCCTAAATACCACACCATTTGAAAAACATAGAATGTTACCAATCTGCTTGCCCAATGGGTTTACACCACAGTTAGAGGATTGTACCTCTTGGGGTACAGTCTTTGCTGCCATATATACCGGAACTCATGGTATTCCTTCATTAGCAGTGATACCAGATGTATTAGGACAAATACAAAATGTGTACGGAGAAGAGCTTGCTCTGAACCTAGGGATTAAGTTATAAAATAACTATAACCTGGTGTCATCCATAATACTAGCTAACAATAAAGGGGATGCAGCATCAGTGGCAATCCGCAAACGCCTTTGGGAGTTCTCTCCTTTAGAACAGGAGAATGAACTACCCAAAATAATTGAAACTGCATATGCAGAATTAGGCAGGGATAGTTTAGGGGGAAAGGCTTTAAAACCTCAACTAATGGGCAGTCCTGAGAAGGACATTTCTAAGCAGACACCGACTTCTTCTAAAAAGAAGTGGGATAATAAAAAACAACAAATGTTTAAAGACAACAGATCTCAGTCCTGAGGTTGGTCTCCCCCACAGGAGCCCTCTGAAAAGAGGTACGACCTTAGGAATAGGGATAATATTCGAAAACCTGACAGGTATCAGGATAGTATTACACGTTGCTCTTGTTCCTTTCAGGGCTCGAAGAAAAACTCTGAGAGAGAAGGACAGTCAGAACACAGAGAGGAGCGCACACAGGCCAGAGACAAGGGGTGCGCTCAAAACTTAACTTCCAAAAAAGAAGATAAGCCAAAATGAAAACCTCAATTTAAGAAAAAGAAAGTTGCTGGTCTTAAAATGAGACATGCCCAGAATTCTGAGGACACAACTTCTAAATGAGGAATGGGCACTGACATTGCTAGATAGTGCGGCAGAAGTAACAATAGCTTGCCAGAACCTGAAGGACTTGAATGATTACATCATGGTAGAAACACTAGACAAAAGGGTGAGCGTCCCACATAAGTTTTATGAATTAACAGTCCGGATGGAGGAGGACAAGCCCAGGTAAGTAAAAGGTCTCTTTTGGAAGAACTTATCATCTGGTTATGACATCCTGTTAGCCGAACAAGATTGGCAGCCTGCATTCGTAATGGAGTTACTCAGGGGAGAAAGTATCATTTTTCCAGCATTTTCCGGCCATGTTCCCATTCACCTTAAACATACATATGCACGGGAGTGGGCAATAGCCCAAGCTCCAGCATTGTACAAAACTCATGCTGGTTGGGATGAGGACTCAACCTACCACGTGAACCCATTAAAAGTTTCACCTAATGCTCAGAGGCAATACCTAATAAAGCAAGAAGCTAAAAAACAGCTCAGGGAGATCTTAGATCAACTTGAATACCGAGGGGTCATTGAAAAATGTACCTGTCCAATAAACAATCATTTATTTGCCATCTCTAAACCGGACAATACATATCATCTAGTTTTAGATTACAGACATTTAAACTCAGTAACAAAGACATTTGCAGTCCAAAATGCACATAGTGCTGCATTAATGAATAACATTGTGAGTAAAAAATACAAAACAATACTTGATAGCTCAAATGGATTTTTCTGCCAAAATATAGCACCTGAAAGCAGTTATCTGACCGGATTCTCAGCGTTAGGGTCCCAGCAACAATTTTGCCGTCTCTACCAAGGTTCTAAGAAGAGCCCCAGGGTATTTTCAGCAAGGGTAACAGAGTTACTACAAAAATGTGATGAAGAAGCGTTGTCCTATGTGGATGAAATTTACCTAACGGACGTCGACTTAGAGAGGCACTTGACAATGGTAAGCACCATCATTATGGGATTTGCAACAAAGGGCAAAAAATGTAACTGTAAATGTATTGTCAAAAATAGCCCACCTCAATGTCCTATTTTGGGGATATGAGCTGTCAAAAAAAGGTAAAAGCCTCACAACTAACTTTTTAGAAAAGTGTGCACTGCTCCAGCCTTCAAAATCATTACAAAATTTACAATCAATACTTGGATTCCTACATTTTGGCAGAACATACATTTTTTTATTACGCACAAAGGGTAAAACCTTTCTACGACTTAATAAAACCTGACTTTTCAGCCAGAATTTGGACACAAGAACATACTAATATTCATTGTTCACTCCAGGAAGACATGATTGCTTCTAAACACTTACAAACCACTGTAAATGTAATCCACTTGGTGATCCATATGATTGCGTGTCAATGTGGGTAGACTTACTTACCTTTTAACACAGGAGAAACAGTACCAATAGCATACAAATCACACCTGTACACAAATGTAGAAATGCTTTTCACTTCAACAGAAAAATTCTGACAGCTGTTCAGACTGCTGTAGCAAGAGAGAGAGCACTGGCTCAGGGGAAACTCATTATTGTCATAATCCTGGAACAGGCTTTATAGGCGGTTACTAAGGCCAGCAGTTCAAATGCGAAAGCGTTACATCCAGGATGGATACAATGGGCTAAGTCTCTTATTGCAACAGACGTTGAATACAGATTTAATCCAAGTTTAAAAACAGAGGCATTCATGCAATACAAACAAGAATATCCTCCACCAAATGAAATCCTGCCTCTAGATCAGAATGAATATATTATTTAAACTGACGGATCTGCCCATTAGACCATAGGAAGTAAGCAGCAATACAGCTCGGCATGTGCTTTTGTTAAAGGCTGCAAGTGTGATGGCAAATTCCATGCTAGTTGCACAAAAAACAAAATTGCTAGGAGAATGCATGGCACAGTTGGCAGAACTAAAAGCACTTGTAAATACGGATCACAAATTCCCCACACTAATTATGTATGATTCCCTTTACTGTGTACATTTGTACAATGAGTACTTACATCATTGGGAACTAAACGGGTTTAAATATGTGAAAGGTGGTACAATTAAGCGTAAAATGCCATGGGAACAGGTAGTAGAGTTGAAAAATGAGCTACCAAGGACTCACGTGATCCATACACTAAGTCATCTGATGAAGCCACAAAGGGTGACGTTCGCACGGATTCCGTAGCTACACTCACTCGTTCAAAAACAAGAATAGACGGTGATATTATGGTAGCTGTCATCGCTTCACACAAAGGTCGCACAGCAGTACCTAAAAAATGTCCACTAAAATACTCCTACAAGTTAGATGCACAAAACATTCCATATGCTCAGATTCCTGGAGTGGGGGATAGAGTAATACCCAATATGGATCTTAGGCAAGGTTAATACTAGCAGCACACAGGGGTTTGGGCTCTGCGCACACAGGCATTACAGTAACTATTTAAATACTGAAACAGCGCTATTGGTGGTCAAGGTTAACTAAGCAGACTAAAGACTATGTCTTGAATTATGACATCTGCCAGCAGATGAAAGGCTCCACGGTAGCAAAACCCGCGGAGACGCCATTATTGAAAACAGACCAACCTCTTGCATGTGTGTACTTGCACCACTGCGGGCCCTTACAAACGGACAGGGCTTATAAATATATCATGGTTGCAGTGGGATCCTCCTCGAGATTCCTGTGGGTATGGCCTCAGCACTTGATTGATTGATTGATTGTGGATTTCTAAAGCGCTAGAATCGACTCCCAAAGGAGTATCTCTGCGCTGTAGACCGCTGGGGAACCCGTCCTGGCTTTCCCTGTGAGATGGTCCCCATCTCCAAGGTGAAACCAGGCATCCCCGGCGTATGTGGAGGGCCATTGTGGAGATGAGGCAAGCTAATGCCCAGAGTTGCCGAGTGTGATTCCCAGTTAGAGTAGGCACCGAGGCGAGAATTATCGAGTCCGTTGACCCTGGTCCAAGACCCTGCCGCGTCGGGAAATGAACCCTGGTCCCGGGCCGTCCTCTGCTCTCGGGTCTGCCGCCTCTAACCAGTGAGCCACACCACTCCACAAGCTCAAACTGTTATCAAAGATTTGAGTGTCTTTATCAGCACATTCGCAGTTAGCATGTTACATTCTGACTGCGGCTCTGCGTTTAGCTCTCGGGCTTACAAGGAGGCCATGGAAGGGATTGGCGTAGCATTGCGGTACTCCTATCCATACCATCCCAATTGAAATTAAGTTGTGGAGGGGAAAAACTGGGACTAAAAGCAATCTTTAACAGCTAGTTTATTAGGCAAGGGCAGTAGTTGGTTCAAACACCTTTGTGGGGTACAGCGCGCGTTAAACAACCAGGCAAGAAAATCTCTAGGAGGTATCACTCCATTTGAGGTTCTCTTTGGGACACAAATGTGGGTACCTGATCTTGATTTTAAAGGCACAGTGGCGGGTGAAAAACCATTCGATATCCATGATCATTTGGCTGTTTTACAGGATCTGAATGAATCCAGGTGTGACGAGGCGACTGGACTGATCGGCAGAGAAGACGCACCTGAGTGCCCCGGGGGCACTTTCCGGCCCCACCTTGTGAGTACCATACTCAAAAGTCATTGGCGGGGCATTTGCAGTGTTAAAAGATTGGAATCAGCTGTGCCGAGTGTGGAACCAGAGAGCAGAGAAGGCAGTGGAGCGGAACCACCAAGGCAAACGGAGAAGAAGAAGACAAAGCAAGAGGCCGGAGAAAACCGTGACGAAGGAGAAAGCAGATCAGGAGACCGGGACAGAGCGCAACGAGACCAGAGAAGCCCCTGGAGGAGCCGAGACGTGGTCCAAGAAAGGCGCTACAGACGGTGCTGCCGGGATCCCAACAGTGGGTCCCGGCCTCAAGCAAGTGCTCAAAAGGGCTGTGAACACAGTGGTGGGTTGGTGGAGTGTCCAGACCAGCTACTCCGGGTTGTAAGAAGGGCAGGACACAATCCCATTTTGGCAAGAGGGGAGGAGGCAGAAACGAGAGACAGGCTAAACTATCCTCAGAGACCCTGAAAAATAGTGAAGAAAGCAGGTTCCTCTCGCATCAAGCCCCTATTTTTAGAACCGAACCCCAAGGAAGGAAGCGTTGTATGCTTGGACTAACGATCCTGTTGTTTTTGTGTTGTAGAGGGTGTTTGGGCAGAATAGTAACCGTCTTCTTTATTTCCTTTTCCGAGGGCCCATCCGGTGGAGTATCGTAGGAGCAGAGGGAGACAGTACCAACGAGGAAATCGCCAGAACCCCGGAAACAGACAGGAACCCCAGAAAAAAGACACGGAACCTTTCTTTTGTGTATCAAACAAATAAACCAACCTTCTTAAAAACGCATCAAGCCTCTTCCCTTCTTGTACAAACGTGACACCAGGATAAAACAAAGCAAGGTCCTACTAAAGGAGAGCGCCACTTGGGAAGTCAAGGCAGACACGGCAAGACCTGTCTGGATCCAAAAAGTCAGACATCAGGTCAGAGAGAAAATCACTGACAAAAAGGAATTTGGGGACATATTATCAAGATAACATTATCTCTGCTTTAATGGCAGGAAACTGCAGCTAAAGCGGCGATAAGGGGCTTGATAACCAGGGTTATCAAGGTCATATTATCAAGCCCCTTATCACCGTTCCTTGATAATATGGCCCTTAGACCTTCATATAGAACACCTGTACCAGTCCTTGCAGTACAAGGAACAAGAACTACTTTTGCCATCTTTTGCGGGGAAAAAAGAAGAAAAGATTTGTCTCAATCGACTTATTCGAACCACAGTATGTGAGCAGAGTCCAGGAAGTTGTAAGGAGACAGACTAGTGCTGTCTCTTCCCAAGACAAAAAGATGTTTAAAAAACTATTTTCACTTTCTGTGTTTACTGTCTAAGCCTGTGGTTGTAACAGTTGAAATTGTTAGTTTTAGCCTGCCTGTAATTGCATATTTAATCACCTGTGTTGTGTTTTAAATTTGTGGTTTTCCCTGCCCATGATTGCCTCCATTTAGTGTGTTGAATTGTGGGATTTGCAGTCCAACCTCTGTAGTGTCTCCCTCTCATTCCTTGGTGACAATTCTGTTTTCCCTTTAAATTTCTCCTTTGCTCTGTGCTAAGACCTGTATGTTAAAACAGTGCACTCCCAGCCACCATTTTGTGTTCACAAGCCACTAAAACCAGCCCCCCTGCCTCACCCCCCAGCAACAGGGATTTTTCTACATCAGAGGGTGCTTCGGTGAGCTGTTTAAACTGTGTTTTACTAGGGCCTGTGCAGTTCGTTTTTTGGCCAGCAGGGGGAGTAAAGTTTTATTCAAACAGTATTTCTCGATTTCAATTTAGTGATGCCCTTACCTGCTGAAGTCCAAAGTGTGGATTGAGCCTGTCTTTCTCCTAGGAGATTCTGAACAGGAGAAGCAGCTGCCCAGCCCCCACCCCCAGGTCAGCAGACCAATGGCTATTCAGCTACCAGGCAAGTCTGAGCCCTCCTCTCACACCTGCCCAGGCCCCTTAAGGCCTTGCTAGGTGCATCCCAAATCATTCTCCTCCATCTTGTGAGTTGCAGCCTACCTGTGCCCCAGATTGCAGTGAGCAAAGTCCAAGAAGTGGTAAGGAGACAGACTTGTGCTGTCTCTTCCAAAGACAAAAAGTTGTTTAAAAAACAATTTTCACTTTCTGTGTTTACTGTCTTTTTCTGTGGTTGTTACAGTTAAAAATTGTAGTTTTAGCCTGCCCCTAATTGCATATTTTATCACCTGTGTTGTGTTTTAAATGTGTGGTTTTCCCGGCCCATGATTGCCTCCATTTAATGTGTTAAATTGTGGGATTTGCTGTCCAACCTCTGTAGTTTGTCCCTCTTATTCCTTGGTGACAATATTGTTTTCCCTCCAAAATTCTCCTTTGCTCTGTGCTAAGACCTGTATGTTAAAACAGTGCACTCCCAGCCACGATTTTGTGTTCACAAGCTAGTCAAACGGGCACCCCTGCCTCCCCCGCCCCAGCAACAGGGATTTTTCTACATCAGAGGGTGCTTCTGTGCGCTGTTTAAATTGTGTTTTACTAGGGCCTGTGCACTTCGTATTTTGGCCTGCAGGGGGAGTAAAGTTTTATTCCAACAGTATTGTTAGATTTCAAGTTAGTGAGGCCCTTACCTGCTGAAGTCCAAAGTGTGGATTGAGCCGGTCTGTCTCCTAGGAGATTCTGAACAGGTGAAACAGCTTCCAACTCCCTGGTCAGCAAACCTTGTGTGACGAGGGGGACCCGGACTCAGGTCCTCCAGGCTTACCTGTTCATATGTCCCCTCTTTTTTAACAGCATACCGACACCTGGAAAATCTCGGACGTCGACGTCTACAACCCCTTGCAGTACACGGAGGACCACTGTTTTTTTAATTGGACGGAGCCGGACCTGGGACCCTCCCTCCTATCACCGGTAAAACCCTGCCCTGAATTCACACAGGTGTGTGTTACACCCGGAGGCGGCGGAGGAGAAGAGTGGAGACAAGAGGACGGAGCGGAGTGGAGAGCGGAACGTGGAGCGAGAGCAGACGAGCGGAGGGAGGACGAGGAGAGCGAGGAGGAGCGGAGAAAGGACGAGGAGAGCAAGGACGAGCGGAGGACGAAGGAGGCATAAGGCGAGGACCGAGGAGTCGAGAACACCGGAGGAGGACCGAGAGAAGAGCGATACTGCAGCGACAAGCCAGGAGGCCAACGGGAAGGCGCATCGCCCAGCCACGTTTCCCGAGAAGTGTGGCTAGAACAGGTACGGTCACGCTTCGCGGGTTGGGCGGGACGTAAGCGGGTCAAACCCACCCTGACTGGCCTCTAGACATCCAGTGCACGAAACCCCCCCCCTTTACACCTCACAAGTATCGGGGTAGTTAGCAGGCACGTGTGACTCCTCACTCCCTTCCCCAATCAAGAGAACACCGGTCTCCAGACTAACACTGGTTTCTCTTTCTTTTCTGTTACGGTATGCCGGCCCTTGCTTGACAACGGCGGAGGCTCTGACTACACCTACCAGACGTCAGTGGGAGTATAGACGGCGGGGAGCCATAAAAGAAGCAACGGAGGACGCTGAAAACCCCCTCCCGTACTACCAAGTGCCTGTCCAGAAGAGGCGGCTTTACAAAATAATAAAACCTACGTTACCCAAAACTCCATTGTCAGTGGATTTGTTTGACACCCCACCCGAAACCCCACACCTTGTCTGAGGTCACTGGGACCTTATATGGTCTGCTAGTGGTTGGCACATGTCTACACTGATTGGTGGTTGTATCTGGTGTTTCTATTGGATTGTTGTGAATCTATCTAGGACCCTAATTAGATGTCCCCGATTCATGCCCTTATGTGGTTATAACAAAAACATATCTTTATAAAGGCATAAGAATCATGTCCATATTTAGTCATAGCCAATGCAGTCCAAATACGGCAAGGCTACTCCCATAGACTCCTAGAAAGTACAACGCGTTCTTTAAACAAACCAAGCCTCCCGCAGCCCGGGAATTCCCCCTGCTTTTGTTTTGATTTGCACAAGAACTCCTGGAGTCCAGAAAGAACTGTTAGTTCTTAGTGACATCTTATGTCCAGCCTTACGTCAAACCTGGCACCTAGCAGGTATAAATATACCAACGTTGCCTTAAGCAAACACACGGTGGTTTGGAGCAGAGCGGCTATCTACTTGCCCGAAGCCCAGCTGATGCGAGTGCCGAAGGAAGCCGACCCTCCCATTTGACGCACTGAGAGAGACGCTGTCTTTTCTCCTGCCGAGAAATTCCAGCTCCGGTGTTTCCAGTCACCCTTGCGGGTTGCTGGGAGATCGAGTCCTGAGAGAGAGATACAAGACCTCCTTCATTCTAGAACCAAGGTACAGAGCTGATTAAAACCTTAAGATAATTCTTGATTCAGATTCTTGGCAAAAACCAACTTAACTTAAACTGCAACTTACTTACTCCTTCCCACATATTAGGCTTAGGTCAGGTACACCGGGGTAGGCGTATCTTGGAAGCACCAGTTGAGTACGTTAGTCAATGTTTTTATGTATGTATATATTTTATCCGTTTTAAAGTATCATATGGCTAAGAAACCATATCAATGCTTTTACAGTATTATTTCATAATACTCCTTTTACTGTACGCACTTTACTTCATGATAAGTATTGCAATTGTGGCAACTCACTTCTCTTGCATGAGAAAGAAGACTGCTCAATAAATAACAACTTTTATTGAAAACGTCCGTCTCTCTATTTCTCTGCACTCCTGGCACAACTCTAGAGATATACTCTTTATTCTGAGGGAGCAAAGTTGTCATGTTTATGCGGTTGTCAGAAACGAATCCCTTCTTGTCTAATCAGGAAAGTTAACTCCTTCCTGAACATTCGAGAAAGTTTCTAGTGACCTCTGAGCTAGCTGGCAAACCTAATTAAGTCTAACATAGTCAGTAGAGTCCTAGATTACCTTAGTCCTACGTCTAAACTGCTGTTTATGTTATTCCAATGCGCAGAGCCTATTGGGAATATAGGAACTATACTACATGGCGCCCAATGTTTGGTAAGGCGATAATCTAACGCAAGACATTAGAGTAACTCAGTCGTGCTTTTCACACAGACCCCTTTTCCCGTAAAAACTCCAATAGACGTCTGGAGTGGGTAAAAGGTTAATATCCGCCGGAACTTAGTAGGAAGAGATTCCTATGTATAGTTTTTGGTTTAGTCAACGTTGAAGGATACAGTGTTCCAAAATATTGTGCACCTAATCTTTGCTTCCTTGAAACTTGATCTGCAACAAAAAAACTTTCTGTCAGTAAAATGCTGGAAGATGATGATGAAAGAGATGCTTTAGCGTCTCAACTGTTGTTAGATGACACAACTCTCCAACAGAATGACCCAAATGCTATAATCATTCTTGTCAATGTAAGAAGAACTATAACTCTTAAACTTATAGAAAATGGACTATCATCAAGAGGTGGTACAGTCATATTTGTGGTAGAGGCCCATGAATATCGGCAGACAGAGGTATTCTATTCATGGATACATTTTCCAGCAGCAAACGCTGTAACACAAGACTTCCACTATTACAAAATAGAGGAACCTCCGGATCAATACGCTCCTTTTGAGGACGTTGAAATCCCACTAACTTACCAAGAGCATCTGCTCTGGTTAAATGGCGCCCTAAAACATCAAAATCACATCACCAGGCTCGGTCCACTAGGTAGACCAGGAGCCACGTGGCCGATTCTAGCCAGCTACAAACCACATCCCGACATTGAAAAAATGTCAGACCGGGAACTTTTAGCTCAGCTAAAACAACTAATTAAAATACATAGACAAATGGTCCAATATGTCATGCGGACTTCAACAGTCCAACCAGCAATAAAAATTCCACAGCACCCCCCTCACCAGGGGAACACAAATAAAATAACATCACAGAATATACAATCAGCGATTGGCAAAATACCCGCAAAACGGGAACAAATTCCATTCTGGTTAGCACAAAAAATCACTCAAATAGAGGCAGTATTTCCTGATACTACACCTCATGAGAAACACAGAATTCTGACTATCTGCCTTCCAATGGGGATCACACCACAAGTGGAGGACTGTGACACTTGGGGCACAGTCTTTGCTTCGATTTACACAAAAACACATGGTGTTCCGTCTATGGTGGTTATACCAGACGTACTAAGACAGATTCAAAATTAATACGGTCCAGAACCTGCTTTAACTCTAGGTATGAAATTACTGAAAGACTTCAAACAGGTCTCGGCTATATTACTAGCCAACATTAAATGAGAAGCACCATCTGTGGCGATCCACCAGAAATTGAAAGAAACAGATATAGCAGAACAACCTTTTGAACTTGCCAGAATCATAGAAAAATCCTATGAAGAACTAGGTAGAGATAGTTTGGGTGGGAAACCAGTAAAACCCCAACTAACTGAAAATCCTGAAAAAACATTTATTAAAAATAATCTCAACACTCCAAAAAAGAGTTGGGAGGGTAATAAACAATCCACTCCCAGAGAAAAATGATTCAAGTCCAGAGGAAGGTCTCCTCAACGGAGAGATAGATCTCCAGACCAAGGAAGCAAGTCTCCCCAAAGGGAACCCTCTGAAAAAAGATACAACCTTAGAAATAGGGATAATTTGTCAAAACCTGACAGAAATCAAGATATTGATACACGTCCCTCTCGATGTTTTCAGACTTCCTCACAGAAATCGGAAAGAAGAGGACGGTCAGAACACAAAGAAGAGCACGTCAAGTCCAAAGACAAGGAACCTGCTCATCAAAGTAAAAAATTACAATATCCAAAGAAGAAGGTAGCTAGTATTAAAATAAAACATGTCAAGGATACTGAGGACACAACTGAAAAACGGAGAGTGGGCCCAGACAATGCTAGACAGCGCAGCAGAAGTAACCATAGCTCACAAGATCCTGATGAATCTTCTGGAGACAGTGGACATGAATGAATACATTCAAGTGGAAACTGCAGACACCAGAGTTAGCAAACCCCATAAATTATACGAAATACCATTGTGTATAGAGGGGGACAAAACCAGGAAAATAAAGGGTCTCTTTTGGGATAACCTTTCGAAAGGCTATGATATCCTGTTAGCTGAGAGAGACTGGCCACCAGAGTTCGTCAGGGAGTGCCCACAAGGCGAAGAAATGATTATGCCTGCCTTCTCAAATCATATTACAATTCATAAAAAATACACATTTGCTAGAAAATGGGCAGTGGCCGAAGCTCCTGCATTATATAAAAATCATGTAGGATGGGATGAGGATTCTCCTCACCACAAAGTCCAGTTAAAAAAATCAACCCACTACACAAAGGCAGTACCCAGGTAAGCAAGAAGCTAAAAAGCAAGTCAGGGAGATCTTAGATCAACTTGAATATCAGGGGGTGATTGAAACATGCACCTCACAAATGAACAATCCTTTGTTTTCTGTCTCCAAGCCAGACGATTCATATCGTCTAGTTTTGGACTACAGACACTTAAACTCCTGCTGCAAGACATGTGCAGTACAAAACTCACACAGTGCAGCACTAATGAATAACATCGTGCGCAAAAAATATAAAACGACATTAGATATCTCTAAGGGATTCTTTTGTCAAAACATAGCACCTGAAAGCAGGTATTTGACCGCTTTCTCAACAATGGGGTCACAAAAACAATTCTGTCGACTCCCACAGGGATTCAAGAATAGCCCAGGATTATTCTCAGCAAGGGTAAGAGAGTTACTACAAATATATGATGATGAGGCATTATCTTATGTCGATGACATCTATCTTACAGACGATGGCCTGGAGACTCACTTAAAAAGAGTGAACACCATAATACTTGGGTTCGCAGCTGAGGGTACAAATTCAACTTTAAAAAGTCACGAATTGCCCATCCAACTGTCCTGTTTTTAGGATATGAATTATCAAGTGAAGGTAAAAGCCTAGCAGACAACTTCTTAGAGAAGTGTGCTGTACTCCAAGCTCCAAAAACGCTGAAGAATTTACAATCAATGCTAGGTTTCCTGAATTTCGGAAGAACATACATTCGAAATTATGCAGAGAGGGTTAAACCACTCTATGAATTAATAAAACCTGATTTCAAACCAATTAATTGGACTCAGAAACACACAGAAAGTTTAAGATCATTACAAACAGACATGTTAACTAAAAAAAAATTGCAAACACGCGAAAACGTACGCAATCTGAGTCATCCCAGGAAGATGCGGATTCACGTACCTGACCTCTAATGAGGGAGAAACAGTACCAATAGCTTACAAATCACACTTGTACACCCAAGCTGAAATTATATTCAGTTCAACTGAAAAAATTCTAACTGTGGTTCAAACTGCTGTAGCAAAAGAAAGAGCCCTCGCACAAGTTAAACGAATAATAATCGTTACACCAGTAACTTCCCTAGAAGCAGTAACAAGAGCAAGCATTCCAAATGCTAAAGCTCTACATCCAAGATGGATACAATGGGTTAATTTTCTTGCTGCATCAGACGTAGTATACAAATTTGATCCTAATTTAAAAACGCAAGAATTTCTCCAATATGAATATGAATGTCCTCTGCCAACCGAAATCCTGCCTCTGGAACATTACGGCTGTATAATAAATACAGACGGATCAGCACAACCCGCAGTTGGGGGTAAACAAGCATATAGTGCTGCATGCGCGATTGTTAAAGGTTGTTGGCACGAAGGAAAATTTAGACCACTGGTCACTAAAACTCAATCTCTAGGAGATTGTACAGCTCAGCGAGCTGAACTTTTGGCTTTTAAGATGGCGCTTGAAAATACCGATCGCGAATTCCCCACACTAATAGTGTGCGATTCACATTACTGCGTTCAGTCTTACAATGAATACTTGCAGAACTGGGTTCAAAACGGCTTTAAAGATGCAAAAGGTGGCACAATCAGGCATACAACGCTTTGGGAACAAGTAGTTCTTTTACAGAAAGAACTACAAAAGACTCACGTGATACATACACTGAGTCATCAACGTGATGGCGTTCACGTTGCGGGGAATTCATTGGCTGATGAGGCCGCGAAGGCTGCTGTGCAAACGGCTTCCGTAGCTGCTATCACCCGGTCAAAAACAAAAATAGACAGCGATATAATGCAAGCTGTCAGTGCTTCAGTAAAGAATGATAGAAAAAAACTCCCGAAAGGCTTTCCAGTAAAGTACTCATACATAACTGTTGCGAATAATGTTCCTTTTGCTCAAATCCCTGGAGTGGGGGATAGGGCAATTCCAAGCATGGAACACAGGTTAGGACTAATTTTAGCGGCACATGAAGGGCTCGCTTCTGCACACGCTGGTGTTTCCGCCACAGTATCATTATTAAAACAGAGATATTGGTGGTCACGCATGAGAAAACAAACTAGGAACTATGTTCTAGAATGTGAAATATGCCAAAGAATGAAAGTATCTACAGTGAAACGACCAGCACAGACGCCCTTCTAATCTCAGATAAACCATTAGCGTGTGTTTACCTGGACCACTGTGGTCCCTTACAAAGGGATGGCAACTATAAATATATCATGGTCGCAGTGGATTCCTGCACGAGATTCATTTGGATGACGCCAGAACTGTTATAAAAGATTTGCGAGTCTTCATCGGCACATACGCAATTGGCATGCTACATTCTCACCAGGGTCCTGCGTTTAGCTCTCGGGCTTACAAGGAGGCCATGGCCAGCATGGGCATTGCATTGCGGTACTCTTCTCCCTTCCATCCTGAGGGAAATGCGGTAGTGGAAAGAAAAAACCGTGACACAAAGCAATCTATAACGGCGAGGGTATTAGGTTCGGGTGATGGGTGGGTCAAACGTCTAACAAGTGTCCAACGTAGTCTTAACAATCTGCCAAGAAATTCTCTAAAAGGTATCACTCCTTACAAACTATTGTTCGGCACTAGAATGAAAATCAAGGACTTAGATTATCAGACTTCAGTGGTGAAAGAAAAAGCCTTTGATATCAAAGACCGTTTGGCTGTTTTACAGGACTTAAATGAAACAAGAAGAAGTCTAAGTAACATAAAGTTTAAGCCAACGACCACTGAAGAGAAACCACCAGTCCCAGCAGGACCTGTCTGGATTCCAAAGATTGGGGATCTAGTCAGAGAGAAGATCGCGGTGGAGAAGGAATTTGGGCCTTCTTACAGAAGAGCAGTACCTGTCTTAGCTGTCAGCGGAACAAGATCAGTAGTACTACCGCCCCTTGCTGGTAAAAAGGAGAACAGAGTTGTATCCATCGACTTGGTAAAACCACAATCATGTGGCCAATAATAAGTAGTAGGCCCAGTGGACTCCCAAGAAATAGCAGAAGACCAAATCTTGCTACAATACAAGAGGTTCAAACTGAGAGACTAATCACATTTGACAGCCCTCAAGAACGCCACCAGCAAGCACCACCAACTGATCCGCACCACGAAGAGAACTACATACAAACAACGTATGGACAACAACACCCACAACAGCAAGGAACTCTACAGCATCGTCAAAGAGCAATCCAACCCCAGCGCCTGCAACAACGACATCACACCCTCGCAAGACCTCTGCGACTCACTCGCCTCGTTCTTTCACCGCAAGATCGCCGACATTCACAACAGCTTCAGAGCACAGACCACGCACACAACCACCGAACCAGTGCACCCAACTGCCACCCTCCGCACCTGGACCCAGGTCACCACCGAAGATACCGCCCGCACAATGAGCACCATCCACTCCGGCTCCCCTACCGACCCATGCCCACACCACATCTTCAACAAAGCGGACTCCATCATCGCACTCCAGCTCCGGGACGTCATCAACAGCTCCTTCACATCCGCCACCTTCCCGGAGAGCTGGAAACACGCAGAGAGCAGCGCCCTCCTGAAAAAACCCACCGCGGACCGCACGGACCTCAAGAACTTCCGACCCATCTCGCTCCTCCCTTTTCCTGCCAAAGTCATCGGGAAGACGGTCAACAAACAACTCTCCGCCTTCCTCGAGACAAACGGATCCCTCGACCCGTCACAGTCTGGTTTCCGAGCAAACCACAGCACCGAGACCGCCCTCATCGCAGCTACCGACGACATCAGGTCAATTCTCGACAACAGGGAAACCACCGCCCTCATCCTCCTGGACCTCTCAGCAGCCTTCGACACGGTATGCCATCACACCCTTATATAACGCCTCAGCGACACCGGAATCCAAGGCGCGGCCCTGGAGTGGATCATATCGTTCCTTGCCGGAAGAGCCCAGAGAGTCCGCCTCCCCCCGTTCCGGTCCGCGGCTACTGAAGTCATCTGCGGCTTCCCACAAGGCTCCTCGCTCAGCCCCACCCTCTTCAACATTTACATAAGCCCCCTCGCAGCCATCACACGCAAACACAAACTCAACATCATCTCCTACGCCGACGACACACAGCTGATCCTCTCCCTCACCAACGACCCGGACACCGCCAGAGCCAGCCTCCAGGAAGGGATGAGAGACGTTGCGGAATGGATGAAGCTCAGCCGTCTGATACTTAACTCAGACAAGACAGAAGTCCTCATCCTGGGACCATCCCCCTCTGCCTGGGATGACTCCTGGTGGCCACCCACCCTGGGCACCGCCCCCAAACCCACAGACCACGCATGCAACCTGGGCTTCATCCTGGACTCCTCCCTCACGATGACCAAGCAAGTCAACACCGTCTCAGCATCCAGTTTCAACACCCTGCGCATGCTCTGAAAAATCTTCCGATGGATCCCCACCACAACCAGGAAGACGGTCACCCAAGCCCTCGTCACCAGTCACCTGGACTACGGAAACACCCTCTACGCCGGAACCAAAGCTAAACTCCAGAAAAGACTACAGCGCATACAGAACGCCTTGCCAAGACTCATCCTGGACATCCCCCGCCACAGCCACATCTCTGCCCATCTGAAAGATCTGCACTGGCTCCCGTCAGCAAGAGAATCACATTCCGACTCCTCACCCACGCACACAAGGCTCTCCACGACGCGGGCCCCAGCTACCTTAACAACCGCCTCGCACTCTACACACCAACCCGCCAGCTTCGCTCCGCCAGCCTTGCCCTCGCCACCATCCCACGAATTCGCAAAGCCACCGCCGGAGGAAGATCCTTCTCCTATCTGGCAGCCAAGACATGGAACTCCTTCCCCACCCACCTCCGGCTGACCCAGGACCATCTCGCCTTCAGGAAACAACTCAAGACCTGGCTGTTCGAGCAGTAGCGACCTCCCCAGCGCCTCGAGACCCTTACGGGTGAATAGCACGCTCTACAAATTCCTTGATTGATTGATTGATTGATTGATTTGATAAACCTGCAGTGAATAAAAAAGGACTATGCTACAAAAAGCCATGGAACTTGTGCCTCTTGAAACCCAAATTGCAACAGTTCGTCAAGAAACACCTGTCTACAAAGATGTAGCCTCAGACTATGCTAATGAAACAAAGAAAAATGCAAAGACAAATGAAAATCAGGAAGCAATTCCAACAATTGACAGAACTGCATCTGGCTACTTCATCAATTTCGATGACTTTTCTGATGATCACAGCGAGCATGAAGAAACGCCAGCAACAAAAACTTTCAAAGAAAAAATGACTGAACTTTTTCACCAACTAAAATAAACATATCTGATTTCACCATGGACTGAATTTTGGATTGTGTTAGGTGTACTTTTCCTCCTGCTTTGGCTCATCATGGTTTTATGTTTGGCTAGATTTATTGATGGAAAATATAGTACAATGGACACAGCAAGTCAGAACTTCAACTTGGTCCTAAAGCCTCACAGATCCTCTCACATCGAGAAAAGAGATCGGTCATCAGTGAACATCACAGCCAATCCAATACCCGGTGGGGTAGCATGGGATAAAACGGATTATGAAATCTATGGCCCGATTGAGCTCTTGAAATATCCACATCAGTTCAAGGTTTCCTTAAGTGACTTTGTGACACCAAGTACTTTCTCTGATGATTGGGACTTTGAAAATATTAATAATATGATGTCAGATTTAGTAATGTCAGCTAAATTCACAGAACATGATTATTTGCAGGGTTCATCAAATTATGAAGAAATGTACTGTTATAATCATTTTGGTCATCACTATTTCCATAAATCTGCTCAACCAAGAAATGTTTTTAATTATAACCAATGGGAACATTGTCCAACTCCGCCAAAAGGCACCTCGAAAACATTTTATGAGAAATACAATACTTCTCAGGGTTTAACAACAGTGATCCAGAAACGTTTTATTTTAAAATGTTAAATAAGACAGGAATGAAAACAATGTTGACAAATACTAAATTGATTTATTCTGAAAAATGTTATGATAAAATGTCTACATTTTGTTTTGAATTTTGGAAAAACAACATTGAGACAAAAACCATCTGAGGTACAAAAGACTGGCAGGTACAAGGTCTAGAAGCATTATTTAGAGCCTGCATGATCCCAGAACAGATAATATTCCTGAATGACACCATTCAACAAACAACCTGTCTTGGCCTAGCCAAAATAAAAGACTTAAATAAACCGTCTATTCCAAAGCCCATACCTGATAGTAATAGCACTACAGATGTGGAGAGAGACGTATCCCATATTTTACACCAAAACAGAACAAATCCTGAACAAAGTACAGGGGTTAAAACAGAACAGGCCAGACCCAAGATATTCCCAGAGACAACATCCAGGGATAGTTACAACATACAGTGTAGGGAAACTATGCCTTGAGTGGCTACAAAAATCCACACTGGCTGAAATTAAGCAACACTTGACTTTACTTAAAGACGGTGCTGACTTGCGAGATTTCATACTGGGACCTCGCAAACAGCGTCAAAAACATTTCATATACGCCGGTATATACGCTGCTTACAACGAAGCTTGGAAAGTGACGCAAATTGAACCTGCTGAAAAAATACAAGAAATTGATCGTATAAATTTGGAAAAATCACTTTCTGTAGTGGACAATGGGTTAAACGACTCTGTCCTCCAGAATATATTCACTGGACAGCATTGTATCATCTGCTATTGATATAATAGAGCAGGACTTGCTAATGTTACAACATGGTCAGTCCCAATTGCGTTCTATTGTACAACTTGGCTGGACGTTGCAAAATCTGCCTTCAGGCTAAGTGCCATGGCGTCTAATCAACATAACGTCATTATTTTCTATCTTTATCCTTACTGATAAACAAATCAGTTTGGCACAAAAAGGAGCAGACTATACGATTCTGAGCATTGAAAAACTTGAGGGATTACCATTGACAATGTCAGAGAGACCTGTCATTGAATGGATAATACACGGAACAATTACAATTCCGATAACAACTTTCCAGTTTAAGTATTGCCAAAAATATATACCAGCAGGCCTGTATGAAAGGTTGGGTAAAGGATACATCAAATCAACCTAGAATTTACCTTATACACACAAATGTTGTAGTGAAGGGAAAAAAGAGGTATTCCTTAGTGGTAACTATTGTAAAAAATTACTAAGCGGTACACTTATGTGTCAAGGTATTAACTTGCATGGAGCCTGCGAAGGTTCATCAAATAACCTCTCATGTCACCTGCACGGCACTCCTGCAACACAGATAGCTTTCCAACGGCAGTTATGTTCTAATAAGTGACCACAGCTGTTGTGGCATGGTGCCAGGAAAAGCCTATCTCGTAACAGTTACTTCCAGGGTCATTTTCTGTATGCAAGTATTGTATCCAAACAGCAATCCAGACATGGAGGCGGCAATATGGCCTTCTTGGAATATCTCTTCTATTCGAATTGATACTTTAAGCAGAATGAAGTCTATTCTTTTACAGACAACTGTGCCTTTAGCCTCATCCAAAGGGACGTATGATCTGCAAGTTGCAAGGACAGCGGCAGAGATACATACCCTATTATCAACAAATTGCCCCGTCCATTTCGTAGAAATGTTAGGTCAAATTTTAAACATGTCTGATACCAGTGGCATCGCACATGTATTTAAGACAATTTTTTCGGGACTGTTAGCACCCTTTGAAACAGTTCTGGGCATTTTCCCGAATTTTGTGCATTCGTTATTCGGCGGCCTGCCTCTTCTTTTGGGACTCGTAGCAGGAATTTTATTTTTGATCCTTCTGCTCCGATATGGCAAGCCAAGCCACAGACAAAACTCCAGCTACAATGGAAGAAACAATCCTAGCAATACGCTACCGAGACCGAATCACTAGAGTTCTCGGATTAGCCCGGCTAAGAGATCTGAATACAACTTGGTTTCTTTCATTCAGACCAATCTGGCAAGATTGCATTTTAACTGTGCTTTGATGTCTGCTATGCGGAGAAGAATGCGTGTTGGACGTCTGACTTACACTACCATCAGCAGTACCTATGGATATCGATACTTTGCTTGGTTCGGTAACGGCTCATACAACGTGCTGTCCCCAGCGGCTACCTATTCTGATGACGGTATTCGTTGAGACTTCACCATTACGATTAGGTGGTGGTGAAGTACGAGTTGAAAGCGGCACCACACAGGTACAACCTTCTGGGAGCATTGCTGATCCCGACATCGATGATGGCAATGATTCTCACATATGCACTATTGCAGCTTTTTCGAACTTGGTCGAACTTTCACCTACTGTTGTACACCAATTTTTCGCAAGCCTGTCTGATATGATGTTCTCTCCTAACAACGAGAATAACTTTTCAAAACAATGAGCACACAGCGTTCCCTGAACTCTGAATTCGGCCTTCAGCTTTTGATAAACAAAACTACTGAAAACAATTGGAACTACTTTTTTCCCCTGAAAGCGAAATTATTTTTCCACTTCCAAAATATTTACCTTTTTTTTGGCACATGGTACTCTGCTTAAAGTAGAACTATTCTTAGAGAACAGAGCTTCTATTTTTAGAGACTCTAGAGACAATATTTTATCTCAGCCTCTAGCACATGTACAGTATTGTATAAATATGTGATGAAATGGTCTCGACCTTCTTTTCTGTATTAAGAGCCATTTCATAAATGTAATTTCGCAATTCATTCAGCCGATATTTATATATGCATTTCCTGAATGATAACACTGCTTGAAAATCGTACAGTATAAATACTCATTTTCGTGTATTTACCATATACCATTTCAAATGCAATTTATGTATTTTGGGGTGGGTTGGAAAACACACATGCATCGTTATATGTTTAGTATTGCTTAGTATTTAGTAATGATGGACATTAATACGTGGAGTGGGTGTTGTGAATCTATCTAGGACCCTAATTAGATATCCCCGATTCATGCCCTTATGTGGTTATAACAAAAACATATCCTTATAAAGGCATAAGAATCATGTCCATATTTAGTCATAGCCAATGCAGTCCAAATACGGCAAGGCTACTCCCATAGACTCCTAGAAAGTACAACGCGTTCTTTAAACAAACCTAGCCTCCAGCAGCCCGGGAATTCCCCCTGCTTTTGTTTTGATTTGCACAAGAACTCCTGGAGTCCAGAAAGAACTGTTAGTTCTTAGTGACGTCTTATGTCCAACCTTACGTCAAACCCGGCACCTTCCAGGTATAAATATACCAACGTTGCCTTAAGCAAACACACAGTGGTTTGGAGCAGAGCGGCTATCTACTTGCCCAAAGCCCAGCTGATGTGAGTGCCGAAGGAAGCCGACCCTCCCATTTGACGCACTGAGAGAGACGCTGTCTTTTCTCCTGCCGAGAAATTCCAGCTCCGGTGTTTCCAGTCACCCTTGCGGGTTGCTGGGAGATCGAGTCCTGAGAGAGAGATACAAGACCTCCTTCATTCTAGAACCAAGGTACGGAGCTGATTAAAACCTTAAGAGAATTCTTGATTCAGATTCTTGGCAAAAACCAACTTAACTTAAACTGCAACTTACTTACTCCTTCCCACATATTAGGCTTAGGTCAGGTACACCGGGGTAGGCGTATCTTGGAAGCACCTATTTCTCTGCACTCCTTGTGAAATTAAGCATGCACGATTGACTGAGTGAAATAGCTGTCTATTGTTTTCACACGACTATAGAGATATACTCTTTATTCTGAGGGAGCAAAGTTGTCATGTTTATGCGGTTATCAGTAACTAATCCCTTCTTGTCTAATCAGGAAAGTTAACTCCTTCCTGAACATTCGAGAAAGTTTCTAGTGACCTCTGAGCTAGCTGGCAAACCTAATTAAGTCTAACATAGTCAGTAGAGACCTAGATGACCTCAGTCCTACGTCTAAACTGCTGTTTATGTTATTCCAATGCACAGAGCCTATTGGGAATATAGGAACTACACTACAGGATTAGGGTTAATATCCTCATTGATTGGGTATTTGAGGGTTCTGATTGGTTTCTGGGTCTGTGATTCAATCATTGTAGGGTTGGGACTAGGGCTAGGGTTAGGATTTCTATTGGAAGTAGGGACTAGGGCTTCCTATGTTATTGGTTGTTGGGAGTAGGGTGGGACTAGGGCTACGGTTAGACCTGTAATTGGAAATAGAGATTAGGGCTTCTTGCGTGATTGGTTGCTGGACTAGGTGTGGGACTTAGAGTAGGGTTAGGCTTTCTATTGAAAGTAGGGACTAGGGCTACTTGTGCCATTGGTTGCATGGACTTGTTTTGGGACTACTGGTAGGGCTAGGGCCTTTATTGGACATAGAGGTCAGGGTTTTTTAAATGATTGGGTGTTTGGACTAGGGTAAGATTGGCTGTAAGGTCCTGGTCTCCTATTGGTTCTAGATTTTAGGGCTAGTGTTGTGATTGGATGGTGTTAGGGCTAGGGTTTGCATTGGCTAAAGGGGTCACCTGATTACTAGGGCTATAAAAAGGGCCAGGCTTAGGAGGTCTCAGCCCGGGCGTCGAGGCGAAGGGCAGAGAGGGCAAGGGCAGTTTCCTGTTTGAGCCTTTTCGAGACTGGTTGGGACTAGGGCCAGAAATGCTGCCCTTTTTCGAATTTAGCAATACCCAGCCCACACCATCCACATCCACAAACAGAGCAACACACTCACACCAAAGTTACACCACGCACAACACTATACACAGATTAATAACCAGCCTGCACTACAAACCCAACTAAACCACATCTACACACCCTACTATCCCAACTACCACACATATCCACCATCATCTACAAACAGTACACAACTCTATCCTATACCACTTACCAATACACTCATCACTAACACAATGCCAATCAACCACATACATAACTACATCCCATTCAGACACACTCACCCTGCTGTAATCACACCTAACAGACCACCTTTTATCACTAACAAACGTATAATCATCCTTCCATCACTTGTCCAACAAACACCCTCCTCTCCCTTCTACCATAATAACACTACCACACAACACACACACTGCACACCACCACACTTTGTAACTCTTGCAACAAACCAGTCTAAGATAAACACTCTCACCTCTACTTCATTCCTTCCTACACACAACATACACTCTACTCATAAACACATCACCACCCCCTCTACATCACAATCTCCTCTCACAAACAATACTACACAACCAAATCCATTGCATGAACATATACATCAGCATCCTTTTTCGCTACTCCTCAAAAGCAAAACAAATCACACATACCAGCACAACAAGATCTTCAAAGCGCAACACCTCATAATACTTACCATCACAAAATACAAACATATACCCACCTTTCAAACCACACAAAGGAACAAACTCCAATGCCAAGCTTTCACTCTTCCACGACACCTAACACAGATACAGCAATACAGCACCTCTCTTCTAACCGCCTCTCATCCATTGGACAATTTAGAACATTACTACATGACCCACATGCTGCACCACCTCCCCTGACTCATACACCATCCGCCTTAAACAAACACAAAAAATATAAGCAACATGCCACACGTCACAACTTTGCTTCCACATGTCTACTTCACAACAATGTTACACCACAAAAGCAACACAGCACTCCAACTCACTCTCAAACACCATCTCCGACACATACACTTGCAGACCCATCAAAATGCCTTCAAAGCATGCTGGATGAGGAACACGATACAGAACAGCTACACGATTGCTATGCTAATACAGCTAATACCTGCACTAAAAACACACCTGCTACAAACCCACACAATACTGATCACTCTTCTACCAAACAAAGTCCCACTATCACCAAAGGCCACTCACTAAACTGTCTACTAATAAATGCTAGATCCCTCTCTAAAAACAAGCAGCACATCTACGACCTTCTCACCGATGCAAAACCAGACATACTATTCATAACCAAATCATGGTTGGGAGAAGATATGGCTCAGTCCTGCATAAAGCCATTCCTCTAGGCTATCAAATAATCACCCAAAATCGTAAAGCCAAAAAAGGAGGTGGTATAGCAGTTGTATTCAGGCAAACAATACATATCACTAAAATTGACAACATCTCCATAAAGAATTGTGAGGCTCTTCTAACAAGTTGCAATCCTACACCTTTACAGACCTCCGCCTAGCAAGGCAACATTCCCAGACGCACTTCTAGACACAGTTTCAAACCTGATAACAATACACTCCAACCCATGTGTTCTGGGTGACCTTAACATTTGGTTTGATAAACCCAATATGACCCATCCAAAAACAATAATCACCAGCCTAGACGCATTGAACCTGCATCAGATTGTCCCCAATCCGACACACACCGCTGGACATATCCTAGATGTCATTTTTCCTAAAACTGAACTAGTTACCTTTCAAACTGTAGCTCAAGTCATATGGTCAGACCACCACTTGCTTGCCTTCCAACATAAAACAATGCTAAGCGACTCACCTAAAACTACCTTACATCCATCCACGTATCGGTCGTGGAACAAACTCATTTTGAAACACATCTAAACACAACTACCATCCAGTACAAATCTGGAAAGCATAAATTCTGTTCAAAATCTATATGAGTGGCTACAGGAAGCTTTTGACATCCTGATACCACTCAAAAACCACACAACAGAACAAAAGAAAAAAAGCGTCTTGGAGAAACATAGAAATAAAAGACATAAAACAACATATTAGAAAGCTGCAACAAACCTGGCTCAAAACAAACACCAAACAAGACAAACTTCATCTACAGAAAATTAACAGATTATACAAGTCTGCTATCAAAAAAGCTAAGAAAAGGTACTATTCAGACAGAATTCAAAACGCTAAATGTGCAAATAAAGAATTCTATAAAATACTCAATGAATTTTTCAAACCAAATTGCGTAGAAGGAACTCATCCTGTTACTCAAGATTTCACAGACAAACTGGCAAATCATTACACGGACAAAGCAGACACATTAGAATCGTACTTAAAACAGAAACAAAGCACCAACACTAACCCTTGTACAAAAACAACAATCCAAGAATGCTCTAATCAAGCCTCTCCGTTCCTTCCAACGCATCTCACACGATGAATTTATGGACCTTGTCAAAGCAAGCAGGCCTGCCGGCAACCCTTCTGACCCCTGTCCGCCACAAACTTTTAAGACAATTCTTTTACCAGTTTAAGAGATTTTATTAAGTTTTAACAAATAGAAAACAAACCCAAGACAATTCTCTTAACAACCTCTGCTGCCACTCCAGTAAGAAGAATCATCAATGATTCCTTAGCTACTGGAATATTTCCAGAAAAACTCAAAAAGTCATACATACGCCCTTTACTGAAGAAAACAAACTTGGACCCGCTGAACCCTGACAACTACAGACCCATTACAAATGGACCTTTCCTGGGCAAACTGATAGAAAGAGCAGCGTTCGCCCAGATGTCACAATTCAATTAAGAGAATGACATACTTTCAGACTTCCAAACAGGATTCCGTCCGGGAAGAGGCACTGAATCTGCCCTCCTTGCCATCTGGGATGACCTAAAGAATACAGTTGACCGCAACGGGGTTGCTGCGCTACTCCTCTTGGACCTCTCAGCTGCCTTTGACATGGTTGACCATGACACTCTAAAAACAAAGACTCTATGAAGTCTGCATAGAGGGAACTGCTTCAGACTGGATAGCGTCCTACCTTCAAAACAGAACTAATGTCATCCATACCTGACCTTTCTCGTCCAAACCATACTCCACAAAAGCAGGGGTCCCTCAAGGTTGTATCATCTCGTCCATGCTTTTCAACATCTACATGAAGTCATTACCAGTACTGATCAATAAGTTTCACCTCACGTGCTATAACTATGCAGATGACACGCAAATACTCCTTCAACTGGAATGCCCCAAAGACATTGGAAAATCACCAATTTTCAGCTGTCTCAGAGCCGTGGATCAGTGGATGATCTGGTGCCATCTCAAAATGAATGCTTCAAAAACTGAAATACTCACTTGTAGCAATTGGAAACATTACAACGATCTTGCCGCATGGCCTGATGAACTGGGATCACTGCCTAAAGTATCGAAGGAAGTAAGAAACCTCGGAATGACCATGGACTCCAAGCTGTCGATGAATGCCCAAGTGGATAAACTAGCAAGATCAAGCTTTGCTACTATAAAAATGCTGAGACTAATTTTCCCTCATTTGGGATTTCCACACAACGTCCAAGCAACCATCTCCCTTGTTCTGTCCAAACTCGATTACGCCAAAAGCCTCTACCACGGATCACCTTTAACGACCATGAAAAGACTACAACGGATTCAGAACTCGGCTGCCAGACGTCTCTTGCATATCAAACCGCAAGACCACATCTCCCCTGCCTTGAAAGCCCTGCATTGGTTACCGGTTGCCAGAAGATCCATACTCAAGCTGCTTTGTATCACCCACAAAGCAATACATGGAATGGGACCGCTCTTCATCAGGAATAAAATCACCAAACACATTCAACAAAGGAACCTCTACTCCAAAGGAGCATCTCGCCTCAAAATCCCACCATACAAGAGAAAAACCATGGGTGGCACATCCTTCTCTGTTCAAGCAGCCAAACTATGGAACTCTTTACCCCCCACTATAAGGTCCACCGACAACCACCTTATCTTCAGAAAACTACTAAAGATTTGGCTCTTCCCCACATAAGCACCATAAGCAAACAGAATTTTTTTTGTTGTAATGTTTTTATTTCATCGTGTCAGCATGAGAAAAACAACCACAGATCTCACATTTCGTACAATAATACATTACATACAGATTTTTCCACGACAACCTCATATTTCACAGTTAGTAGAGTACTTAACATGTCATGACGCAGCAAGATAACAATAATATGGCATGTTTGTTATTTGCCTCATATAACTAGGACACCTACATCCTCCTCTCACAGGGGTTCAGACAGGCAGCAACCACTGTATGACCATGGTCATCACTGCACATATTGCTCCTGAGTTTCAGAGCTATACTTTACTATAGCACCCTCTCCTCTTATTCCTCCCCGTCACTCTCTCGCTGTGCCACCAGATAATCAACCAGTGGCTGCCAGTAGTCTTTTGGTCGCGAGGACTGGGGCAGATCCTCCTCGTACACCCCCATTGTTTCTTTACAATATACCATATCTGTGAGCCAGTCTTTAAATCTAGGCGGTCTTCTACTTCCCCATTTTATTGCAACATGTCTTTTTGCCAATAATAGCTCCACGGCTAATAGTTTCCGCCTCCTAATCTGTTTAAGTCTGTAAGTGCCCAGCAGGCATAGTAGAGGAGTATTTGGAATGTGCTCTTTCAACATATGGGACAATGCAGTTGTTACCTCTTGCCAGTACGCAGTCAGGACAGGACAGCTCCATGCCAGATGCACAAAGTCGGCCCCTGAAGTCTGGCATCTCTGGCACCTTCCGTCAGCTCTAAGGCCGTATGAATGCAATTTGACCGGAGTGTAGTAAGTTTGGTGCATGAACTTGAAGTGAATAATGCGTAAATTACAATTTGATGTGAGTAATGCAGTTTGTGCGCAACTGTATTTCCATTCATCCTCCGATATAGATGTGCCTGTTTGGTCCTCCCATCGTGCCAGGGATCTGTTTGGTACCTCCCTCTGTTCGTGTTGAGATGCTATATATTACTTGGTGACCAGGCTCACCTTCGATGTTGCTGTTAGTAAAACCTGTAAAGCCTGCAATGTCGGTGGTTCGTCCGTAAACGTGTCGTAAAGGTCTTTTATGGCGGCCCTAAGTCTATGATAAGCAAATATTTTTAACGGTGTTTGATGGGCACAAAGCTCCGGGCTTTTCAGATTTATGTACTTGTTTTGAGGGAACAACGAGCCCATTGTCTTAAGGCCCATGTCCACAAGTTCACCATACATCCTCTGTTCACAGGTGACTGACAGTTTGGGGTGGTTCGCCAGTGGGAGGGCCGGTGCATACACTGGGATTTTTTGCGCCCGAGTCGCTAGTGTATGCCACGCTTTAGACGTGCATTTGACCGGTTGTATCGTATCATTGGGGTAGTGGCTCACTGTCTCTACCATGTATTGCTTCAACTTTTTTGGGAGTACACTATCAACCTCCACCGCCACGTGAGGCATATATGCATGTGGCTGAACTCAATAGTACGCGTGTTGTGCTTGTGCGCAGTAGTAATAGAGTTGGAAATCTGGTGCCGCAAATCCTCCCATGTGGTACGGTTGCGTAAGTGTCTTCCACCCCACCCGCGGGTGCTTCCCTGCCCACGTGAGCCGTTGTAACGTCGATCGCAGTTTATCAAAAAACGCATTCGTGAGCCACACAGGGATGTTCCAGAATAGGTACAAAAACCTCGGCTGGATCCTGTCAGCTAATGACAATGGGAGTTTAATCCATTTGGCGATTGTGTCCTCCAGTTTGTCCATGGCCACCCCGTAGTTTTCTTTTAGCACCACGTCTGGATTACGATGCACCCATATACCCAGATATTTCACCGGGCCTGATTTCCAGTTCAATGGGTAATCTAGTGAGGGTTGTGAAGTCGCTGGCGTCAACGGTATTAGCACCGATTTTTCCCAGTTGATACTAAGGCCTGCGTGTTGTTCATATGCTACATACTCCCTGATCAAAGGATTTAGGTTCGTATCGGGTATCTAGTGTAGATCACCATGTCGTCCGCGTACAATGAAATCCCAATAGGACGTAGGGAGAACTGTAGTGCCGACTCTGGATGTCGTTGTCTAATTTTACACGCCAGAGGCTCCACGATAAGCGTAAACGGTATCGGGGGTAATGGGCAACCCTGTCTGGTCCCCCGACTAATCCTCAAGCTGGCTGAGGTGGAGCCGTTGATGCGCACTCTTGCTTTGGGGTATGTATACAGTAACTCTATCCATTTAAAGAGCGGTGGAGGGAATCCCATCCTCGTCATGACAACAAACATGAACTCCCACAGAGTCGAACGCCTTAGCAGCGTCAGGAAGTGCCGCTGCCGCTGGTAGTTCTGGATTCAAGCACTGGTACATTGTAAATATCGTTTGTAAATTTTGAGTGGTGGATCAAGCGGGGACAAACCCCGCTTGATCCGGTAGCACTAGGAGCCCCTGCAGCAATTTTATCCTTGTAGCTAAGATTTTTGCTAGGATTTTAACATCAATATTTATAAGGGAGAGGGGTCGGTAGGATTCGCATTTAGCGAGATCCTTTCCGGGTTTAGGTAGAGCAATCAGTAGTGCCTCACGTAAAGTCTCCGGCAGGAGCCCTTCCTCGTATGATTCTGTGAACATTCGGGCCAGGTGTGGTAGCAGTAGGTCCTTGTATTCTTTGTAAAATTCGCCTGGCCGGCCGTCCAGTCCCGGAGCCTTGTTATTTGGGAGCGAGTTAATGGCGTCTGTAAATTCTTCTTTCGTCAGGTGGTGGCCCAAAAACTATCTGTGCGCATCAGAGAGCCAGGCCAATGTGACATCATTTAAGTAACCATGTAGTTCCTGCCTGGATTTGGCGACCTGCGAGGCGTACAATGTGGAGTAAAACGTCTGGAAGCTATCAAGTATAGATGGTGTGTCATAAACCACCTCCCCATTACCCCTGTCTATATGTGTTTTGTGGGTGGTAGTTTGTGCAGCTTTAATTTTATGCGATAATACTCTACCGGGTCTACCCCCCTCACCATACGCTCTAGCCTTGTAGTGTTTCGCTAGATACTTAACTTCCGTGTCAGCATATTCATGGTATTCATCAACTTTGCGCCTAATGTCAGCCTGAATTGAGTCTAATTGCGTACGCGCATATTCTTCTTCTAACCGCTGAATGTCCATTTCAGCCTTGGCTAGCTGATGTCTTATGTCTTTAAGGATCCCTACATGTTTACCAATGCAGTGTCCACGTATGGTGACCTTAAAGGCCTCCCATAGCGTTCGCGCACTATCCACTGATCCCTCATTTGTACTGAAGAATTGTTCTATGGCCTGTCTTAGTTCTGTTCTGTATACCTGGTCTTTCAGTGCCGACTGCCGGAGCCGCCACGTAAATTCTCTTGGCTTGTGTGTAGGTGTTTCCAACACTAACCGTACCGGGGAGTGGTCTGATAACGTTTTTGGTAATTGGTCAACTTTCGTTGTCCATGTGCTGACCTCGCGTGTAGTGAGCCAGAAATCCAGTCTCGACCAGGAGTTGTGTGTCAGTGAAGTGCATGTGCCCTCCCTCCTACCCGGGTGTCTCATCCTCCACACATCCATCAGACCCCACTCATCCATAACGTCTGTTAGGGCTCTAGCAGCTTTTCGCCCCTGTCTGTCGGTGCTGGTTGATCTGTCCAGTGTGGGCTCTAGGCATGTATTAAAGTCACCTCCCCAGAGTATATTCGTCGGGTGCATGTTTCTCAATGTGGAGCCTACTTTTTCATAGAATACTGGGTCATCCGTATTTGGACCATACACATTAACCACTGTGACATCTGTGCCACCAAAATTCCCACGCAAGATAGCAAACCTGCCCTGGTCATCTACTATAGTGAAAGGGAGATTACGTCTGACAAGTATCAGCACCCCTCTAGCATAGTTCGAGTATGATGCCATTACCCGTGTCTGTGCCCATCTACACCTAATCCTGCTTTCTCTTGTAGGGGATATATGTGTCTCCTGTATACAAGCCACGTCTATTTTGTGTCTGTCTAAATAAGCCATTACTTTTCTGATCTTGCGCGGATCTTGCAGTCCTCTCACGTTCCACGTAAGGAAGGATAGCGTCCTAGTCTGTCTCAAAGTGCTCGCCATATGGTCGCGGAAAATTCTCGTTTTTGGGCTATGAATTTCGCAGGCTGAAGTGTGACCTGATGAAGTAATCTGAGTCTGTGGAACTCTCGATGTGACCGATGCATTTTACATATAACCCCCCAACCCTCCCTGCTCCCACTTCGTCGCGTACCTTGCAACAAAGACATGTACCCTCCCCTTTCCGTACATTTTCCCCAACTCAAAAACAAGTACATTCGTGTTATTCACTGGGGGGCGTAAGCTGCCTTGACATATCCCCTGTCATAGAGCAACACAGGGTGGGGCATATTGAAACCGAAAAAGCATTATATCAGTGCACCTCAACCTAAGATGATTATTTAACATAGCAACAAAGCAGTTCACAACTTAAGCAGTTTAAAACCATATAATTGCAAGGATAACGATACTGTGACAGTTCCAAATCAAGGAATATCAATGTCCCAACAGGCACTTATCTGGGGTCTATAATCAGGCCTCTGCTCAGCTGAATGTCTTGTCCATCGCCAGCAGGCCCCCTGTGAAAACCAACTCATTAAATGTGGTGTTACCCGACAGAACTCTTTTCCAAATCTGTCACTCCATAGTTCCCATCTCGAACTACTTGTGGCAACATGTGTGTATTCCAGGCTTGTCTTCTACTCCACGTCCGATAAGGCATCTCTGTCTTGTGGTCTGTCACGCGGTGATCTCCTGCGTTCGCCTCTCGATTTTTTCAGTTGTATGTATTTCAATACTTCCTTGGGCTCATTAAAGATTTTCGTGGTTCCATCGTCCGTGACCTTTAGACACGCAGGGTACAGCTTAGCGTATGGGATTTGCAGCTCACGTAGTTTTTGTTTCACTGTCCCGTACTTCTTCCTTGCTTCCTGCACTGTTTGAGTGAAATCAGGATATAGGGCAATGTCCATACCTTCATGGCGGAGCGTCCCAATCTCTCTCGCCTTCCTCAGGGCCGCATCTCTGTCTCTATAATTTAAAATCTTTGCTATTATAGGCCTGGGTCTACCGCCTACTGGAGGTTTAGGAGCCAAGGATCTATGCGCTCTCTCTATAATAAAGATCTCTGAGAATGTCTCTCTCCCCAAGAGTATTACCAGTAGTTGTTCAACATACTTTTCCATGGGGCCAGTGTTGGTGGTCTCCGCCACTCCCATCACTCGTATGTTAGATCTTCGAGACCTGGCTTCCAAATCTTCTGCTTTCGCCGCGATCGCCTCCAGTCGCTTGTCCATGCTCGCCTGCCTGGTCGCTAGTTGGTTATTTGTGTCCTCCACATCTGATATTCGTCTTTCTGCCATGTCAATTCTCTCTGTGTGTCTGTCCAGTCTCTCGGACATGCGGTCCACTCTGTGCGTCAGCGTATCGATCTTACCGTTGATGTTGGACAATGCCGTTTGTATTGATTGGAACATCGATTGGACGTTGTCTGCCGGGATTCCACCCGATTGTGCCCCTGGTGCCACTGATGCCTACTGCTCCGCTTCCGTCTGTTCTGGAGCCTTTTTTGTTGCTTCAAAGTTTATCTTTGGCTGATTTCTGTCCGGCTTACCCATCTTTGCTACGTGAAGATGATTCTGAGTCCCAAGACCGAGCCAGCAGCTGTACACTGATCTCCTATACACTGCAGCCAGGCCTAATGTTGGTATGGTGTTCGCGCCTTTTATTCTGTGCCGGGGCGGCTGCGTGTGTACCGCTCGCCACTGCGACAGCCCTCACGGCGCCTACCAATGCGCAGCCACCACTCTCGGACTTCCCAGGTATGTCTCCTTGTTGTGGAAATTCTGGGACCATACTCCGTGTCCACTAGAGGCCAATCATTCGGCCCCTGCACAACCCCACGGGCGCCATTTTGTTTATTGATAATATGAACCCCTTGTGTGCAGCTACTGTATTTTGTGGCTGTTTGTCTGACCTCCTGCGGGCTGCAATCAGCTGCTTCCAATCCTGGTTAGTGTTTGTTGCTCCTGTTGGTTCCCCCGCAGTCTTTCTGTGTGTTTTATTTGTACCTCTATGGTTGTACCAGCCTCTCAGTGGTCGCGTGGCTCTCTTTAGCTCGATTTCATCAGCGCGCTATTATGGCCCTTTCTTCCACGCGTCCGGTTCCAGCAGCCGGGTGCATCAGGCCGCTCCCCGAACAGCGCGATTCCCGCTAATACCCCCGCCGCGCACTTCTCTTGTGATTCGTGTCCCTCGGCGCCGGGCAGGTCCACTATGCTTTGCGCCCGCAATGCGGCCGCGCCACAGGCGACAGGGGTGTACAAGAGCCTCTCGCCCTATAGCACAAGGGAGGCAGCGGGTTCTCATAGGGGACGCGGCTGGGCGGTACCTTGTTTTGGATGTTGCGACCCCCGGCTTTTCCGGACGTCCCGGCCGGCTTGCGTGCTTTGCGTCACGGCCCGCCTCCCCACCACAGGCCGCGGCTTGGGGCCAGGGATGGCGACGGCAGGCCTCACCGATCTTCAGGCTTGTATTGCCGCTCAGGTGCACCCACAAGAGTCTCTCTTCGCCACGGACCTCCGCAAAGGCAAGGCTAGACCTGCGATTGTCAGAGGAGGTAAAAGTGCCCCGTTTAATGCAGGATTGAACTTAAATATTGTATGCCCCTCGAGGAGCTCGCTCACGGCGCGGCCATCTCTTGCCTCGGCTAGATCCGCCCCCCAAGCAAACAGAAATTTACAGCATATCCCTCTGTATACAAGCATTTGTTTCACTATAGATATGTACCTAACTTTGTGTAGTACTTTGTATAAACATGTAAAATAATTATGTTGTTGAGAGAAAAAATAAAAATCATCTTTGGTCTACATGTACATACTTCCATTGTGCATCTGTGTACCTTCCATGTACTTGGATCTGTGTGTCTGTTACTTTTCTCCTGAAAAACCATATCCAATGCACTACCCTATTTCTCATCCTGTGCCTCTATCAATATCTTTAACCTACATATACTTCCTTTATGTATATATATACTTTCAATGTAATTATGGATCTATATATTTATCACTTTCTTCTAATTTAGCATTTCCAATGCACTACCCTATTTCTCAGCCTATACTTCGCTCAATATATCTTCTAGCCCAACCTTCAGAAACTTCTTCTATTACTCCTTCCAATGCACTACCCTATCTCCCATCCTATACATCTATCAATATACCCTCTACATCCACTCTCTCATTTATCCCAAACCCCATACCACTACTATGATTGCTAAAATAACCCTTTCTAGACTCTCTCCTACTCTACCCCTCCTTGCATCATCTGACACCTCTTTTACTATACCAATCACCTAAAACAAACCTTTCTAAACTTTTTCCTCTGAGTCCTCCCCTCCAAAACTCTTTTACGCATCGAAAAGCCTCCTCCTATTGCTAAGACCTAAAAAAAAAAAATCTTTCATTCTTTTATCCCTCCACTATCCTTTTCATTCGAAATTAACAGACTAACATGTTCACTTCTCAAATTCCATATTGAAATATACTACCCAAATAACTGAATAACATATCCACTACTCAAATTACTTCATATGGTTTTTACTATACTAATTTTCAACATAATCCTTTATGGGTTCCGGAGTGGCGTGCTACTCGCCAGAAAAGCGATTCAACACCCATCAGGGGTAACAAGTGCTTTATCTTTCTTCCCCTTTTATCCCTCTGCTATCCTTCTCACTCCAAGTAACTGACTAATATCCACCACTGAAATGACTTCATATTTCACCATATTAATTCACCACTAATCCTTTATAGGCTTCCTGAACAGCATGTGTCAGCAAGCGCTATATAAATACAAACATTTGTCCTACTTCTATCCTTCTGCTATCATTCCAAATCAAAATAACTGACTAACCAATCCACCACTTAAAATGTACATGCATGTTTCACTATACTAATTCAACACTAATCCTCTATGGGTCCCGCAGTAGCGTGCTACTCGGCGAAAAAGTGCTTTGGCGCCTCGTCAGGGGTAGTAAGCGCTATATAAATGCTATTACAATACAATAAAATACCAATAGCATACAAATCACACCTGTACACAAATGCAGAAATGCTTTTCACTTCAACAGAAAAATTCTGACAGCTGTTCAGACTGCTGTAGCAAAAGAGAGAGCACTGGCTCCGGGGAAACTCATTATTGTCATAACCCTTGCACAGGCTTTAGAAAGCGAATGCGAAAGCGTTACATACAGGATGGATACAATAGGCTAAATCTCTTATTGCAACAGACGTTGAATACATATTTAATCAAGGTTTAAAAACACAGGCCTTCTTGCAATACAAACAAGAATATCCTCCACCAAATGAAATCTTGTCTCTAAATCAGTATGGGGAAAAACAAAGCAATGTCCTACTAATCAGAGCGCCACTTGGGAAGTCAAGGCAGACACGGCAAGACCTGTCAGGATCTAAAAAGTCAGAGATCAGGTCAGAGATAAAATTACTGACAAAAAGGAATTTGGGGCCATATTATCAAGAACCGCGATAACATTATCGCCGCTTTAGTGGCAGGAAACTGCAGCTAAAGCGGTGATAAGGGGCTTGATAACCAGAACCTGGGCTTCTATGGGGATTAACAAGGTCATATTATCAAGCCCCTTATCACCGTTCCTTGATAATATGGCCCTTAGACCTTCATACAGAACACCTGTACCAGTCCTTGCAGTACAAGGAACAAGAACTACTTTTGCCGTCTTTTGCAGGGAAAAAGGAGAAAAGATTTGTCTCAATCGACTTATTCAGACCACAGTATGTGGCCAATAATAAGCAGTAGGCCTTGGGGTCCCCACAGTAGCAGACTCCCTCCTCTTGCTACAATCTAAGAAGTTCAAACAGAAAGACTCATCACGTTTGAAGAGCCACCTGTAAGGAATGAAGGACTAAGAAACAATGCTATGGAACTTGTTCCACTTGAACCACACATTCAAATTCAAAATGAAAATCAGAATAATTCACAAGTTGCAATTAGACCTAAAACAGAAGTCTACATCAACATGCATCATCGAGAGCAAAATACAATTTCAACAAATTCTGATGCAATTCCAATAATTAATCAAACTGCTTCAGGCTATTTTATGAATGTTAATACGGTTTCTCTGGATCCAAGCGAGCTGGAACCGACGCCAGCCGAAACACCATTCAAGATACAAAAAAAGGTCTTTCTTCTCTTTCTAAAAAAGATATACCTGGTATCGCCTTGGATTGAACTCTGGGTAATCTGTGGGATATTGTTTTTTCTTTTCTGGCTAGGCTTAGTACTAACTTTTAGTATGCTTATTAATGGACGCTGTCTTCAGCAAAGTTCCACAGCCCAAAAGGTCAAAATACAACTGAAGCCACATCCATCCTCACATTGTGAGCAAAGAGACTTGTTATCAGTGAACATTAGAGCAGTTTCTATACCGGATGGTATAGTATTGGACAAGGCTGATTTTAACATATTCTGTCCGACCGAGTTTTTAAAAATTAATCATGTATTTAAAATTTCATTAAGTTATATTATTACCTCAAGTACATTTTCTGATGATTGTTACTCTGAAACAGTTAATATGTTGTCTGATTTAGAGAAAACTGCTGCATTTTTTTCGAATAATGTAATATTAGAGGTTTCTTCAGATTATGACACGTTGTATTGTTACCAACATTATGGTCATCATTTCTTGCACAAATCCATTTAGCCTAGGAATGTTTTTGAGTACCATCAGTGGGAACATTGCCCAACACCACCAAAAAGTAGTTCACAGGCATTTGCACAGAAATGTTTAAACTCTTCAGGGTTTAACACCACAGATCCAACCTCATATTACTATACGGTTGCACTAACATTAGCACCTAAATTTATGTTGACAAACACTAAACAGATTTACTCTGCTTCCTTTTTGGCCCAATTGTCTGAACAGGGATTCGACTTATGGAAAGACAAAATTGACTTAAGATCAGTCTGGGGTTCGAGCGACTGGCAAGTCCAGGGTACAGAGGCACTATTTAGAGCATGCCTCATTCCACAGTAGATGATCTTTTTAAATGATACTGTGCAACAGACATCCTGTCTTGGACTAGCCAAGAACAAGGACCTGAAAACTCCTTGGTTTCCAACACTGACACATGGGGGGTGGCAGAATTCGACTACAAAAGAAGGGCCAACAGTAGATGACAACTTAAAGTACAATAGAACAGACTCAAATTGGAAACAGTGGGTGGTTTGGCCCTTAGACACGAATAGCTGTCATATGCGATTCATGAACATCACCGAGAGACTCAGTATCCATAGGCCAGACCCACGTTATATACAGAGAGCACATCCATGGGTAGTGACATCCTATAGTGTTGAGAAGTTGTGCCTCGATTGGCTAGAAACCTCAACACTTGCAGAGGTAAAACAACACTTATCTTTACTCTCACATGACATGGATCTTAGGGACTTTTTAAAAGAACCCAGCAAACAACCTCAAAAACATTTCATATATGCAGCCATTTATGCTGCCTATAATAAAAGCTGGAAAATTTCCCAAAAAGAAGCCGCAGAGAGAATATGGGAACTATACCGTATAAACTTAGAAAAAGTTTTAGCTGTGGTAGGTAATGGGTTAACAATTTTGACCTCCAAGATATATTAATTGGGCAACATTGTATCTTCTGCTAGTAACATACTGGAACAGGATTTAGCCATATTACAACACGGCCAATCTCAGTTACGTTCTATTATGTTATTAAGCTGGACGATGCAATCTTTGCGTGCAGGCTTTGTGCCTTGGCATTTTATAAACAGTACATCTCTTTTTCCAAATACAATCTAACAGATAAACAGATAGAAATGGCACAAAGGGGAGCTAAATATACAATGCTGCAAATTGAAACACTGCACAGGCTACCATTCAAAGTGGCGAAATCACCATCAACAGAATGGCTAATTCACAGCCATATCACTATCACGATCACAATGTTTCAATTTCACTATTGCCTTGAGCAAAGGCAGGCAGGCAGATATGAAAAAGTGGGTAAAGAATACATTAAAAAATCCTGGGATTTACCATATAGATTCCAATGCTGGAGTGGGGACCGAGAAGTGTTTCTTGGTGGTATAAAGTGCAAGAAACCTTTAAGCTGTTCTCTCATGTGCCAAGATATTTTTTGCATGGAGCATGTAATGGTTCAATAGCGAATCTGTCTTGCCACATGAAAGGAACTCCAGCAGCCATGATCACGCCCGTTTTTGAGTTACTATCGAATGGGTGTTGCTTGATGCTGAATGAACAAGGTTGCTGAGCATTGCTTCCGGGCACCGCCTATCTGGTCATAGTGAATGCCAGGGTTACTTGCTGTATGCAAGTATTCTTTCCTTCATATAGGAACTTAGATGCACCTGGGCATTAGTTTACGCTTTATAAATTTGGTTTACATTACATTACTCATGCACGTCACAGAGAGCGGTTCATTCACAAACCTGCAGCCTTCACGATGCACTCAATACCAGGGCAGACACTCCTTCGATTTTGCGTCTTAGACATCGATATCAACAGGCAATAAGTAACCACTGGGATGCCTTATTTCTTTTTGTCAGGATTCCCTCTAAAAATTGTATTAAATGTCCATAAATACAGAGTCAAAGTTCCATTAGTTTAAATGAATATTTATTAATTTTGTTTACTTTGCAGTGTCATGCAAATCTACATGTTATCATTTAAAGTTTTTGGGACAGAGAACTCCAGCTCATTCCTGGGGTAAACCTCATATGAACAGCTGAATCCTTGTCCTTGTGCACAGATGTTGTCAACCCAGGTGTGGCGGATGATGCCGGAAGGGGTCGGTGGGAACTGGTAGAGTCTGGTAAGGTCTGTCGCAAAGAAGCTGCTTGGAAGTCACCGGAGCTGCTCTGAGAGGTCACGGAGGAGATAAGGGCTGTGATGTAGTTTAAGGGGGTCTGTGGCACTAGAATCAGCTAATGTCTAAGCATGAAGTGGCAGGTTTCCAGCCAAGCACTTACATATACATGTGTACTGGATGTTATAAGACACACTCGGCTGGCACCTGTTGATGGTGCGGAAGGTGGTCTCAAACTTTGATGGCAGGTAAACACTTCAAATCGTAATCCAGCACCTGTACACTTTGAAATTGGAAAGTGCCTTTTCTACAGAGAGTTTTGGTTACGCATCCAAACTCGCTGGACTGTTTCGCAGCTTCACCTGCAGAAGAAAAGATAAGACACAGAAGTGAAGAGGACTGTTAGATCCAGGTGTTTCATAGGATGAAGGAAGAATAGAAAGATGGAATGGAAGGAGGCGGGGATCAACGGAGCAGACAAGGCAGATAGAGTGCTAATTAGGCCACTGCAGAGTCTCTGAGAATTTGAGAACTTGAAGGAGATGGGAGATAGCTTGAGACAAGAAGGATGGAAGAAAGAGATCAGTAATCACAGGATGAAGGAAACACAGAAAGAGGCTGAGAATCAATGGAGTAGAGATAGCAGAAGAGCCTTGAATGTGGCCACCACAGGACCTGTGAGAATGAGGATGAACTCGAGGGATAAGAGATAGCTTGAGACAAGAAGGAGATCAGTGAACACTGGATGAAGGAAGAAGAGGGTTACGTTGGACAGAAAAAGAGATGAGCAATGATGATAAAGAGATTGGGCACAGGCATAAAACTGCCAGAGGATTGGGCGGGCTGATGGATGTAACATTTGAGGGGCCACCCTCAAATCTGTCTATGTGCTGTCAGCATCGCCTCCACCTGACATGCAGCGGAAGGGCTGAACAATCTGAAATATGCCGGTCTGGTCCTTGGTGGGTGCACCTTAGGGGAAAAGTCAGCAGCACAGGTCTACCATGCCATAGCAGCATGGAGGAAATGCCATCACAAATGCTGGTCCTGGCCATGCTCTCCTAAACTCTGGTTAAGTTTCCAGACCCCACATTCAAACCACCTCATGGGTGGAGTTTCCTGTTGCCTTTGTGAGATCTCCATGACGACTGTGGCGGCCTTGCACAGCAGGAACACTGGTGAAGGTGATGTTCAATCTACTACAAAGGAGTAACCCATACCAGAGCTGGTATTACCATATTCCACCCTCAGGTAGGAAAACATAATTCAGGGGAGGGCGGACAGAACATCTGCCTTTTTTGACAAAGCTGCAATATAAGGGATGAATTACCCCTGTTTCATATTATAAGGAAATTTAAAGTCACCAAGAAGTTCCATAACCATAAAGAGGAGCGATGTAGAAGGAGGAGTCCCTTTATAAGGTATGAAACTCCGAGTTGACTTGCAAAATTGTTATCACGTACGCAAGGGGCTACTTTATTCCATATAATACATGGGCACACCATCACCTTTTTTCCCAAACCATTTACGTTGGTGGATGGCTCTTTAATATGAAACAGAGAGAATGGTTGCAACATTAAGAATACAAATAGTACCTCTAGTGCAGAATTAAACACATAAAAAACTGTAAGATATTTGTTGCAAATCGATATTAGTGCAATACATATCAATTTTTTATTTAAAGTTGCAGTAGCTCGAAATGTGTAAAAACTTGCAGAACAATTCTAACTTACTATAACATTTCATTTGCGTTGCTTTAAACAGCTGCTCTGTCACCTGACCTACCTTTCACCTCGGTTGCTGACTCTGGGAGCAGGCATTGTGAGGTCAGAACTGAACTGTAATACAGCTGAGCTTTAACATCTTTAATATTGGCTACTGGGTGCGTTACAAGTTGCCGATTATAAAGAAATTAGAGACTGGCATTTATATAGGGATCGTAGAGTCCCCTGTATTATAATACTTCTTATACATCAGGTTCATAAACTTGACGGAAGGAATGGAAAACGTCAGAAGCAGGAAGAGTGGAGGAGATGGCGTGTAAACCATAGGCAGAGCTAGGCACACAAGCATGCTCAGCATCAGTATACCCTCACGATTAAGAGTGTGCATTACAAATACACATAACATAACATAACCAGAGAAGAGGTAATCACTGCAAGACCAAATAGACAGAAGCAACATGTGATGTAGAGAAGAATTCTTGTTTTTAAATACAGATTTTGACTCTCACATCCCCTCTTTGCTCATAAGGTTCGCAAAACAATGAAACATACTGAAAACCATTGTCAATTATAAGTATGTTGATGTATCTAGTGACTGGCTAATGCTGTGCTAAAGATGAACACATAAAGAATGAACATGTATGTAGCTATTTACATGACATGTACACACAATTTAATAAACTATTGAAGCAAGCTGTAAAACATTTTCAAGATTATACTTTCTTCCAAGAAAAGTATTGTGCTTTACATATTAGAGATTCCTACAGTGACCAGAACTTGTGGAACCACAATTTAAATCTGAAAACACTGTACCCAGATATGCAAACCATCTCCTTGGACAACAGGTAGCCCAAGTGTCTCTTTCTCTGATGAATTAGGAATAAAGGTTTTTTTTGGGGGTGAATCAACATTTTCTTCATTTTCAAGGGGAGTTCCTGGCTTATACATGGAGCCTGGAAAGCTAAGAGAGTCTGAATTGCATGAGGAGCTTAGAGTTTGTTCCAGGTAGCTGTTAGGGGTGGTCTTTTGAGAAGTTCCCTGACATGCAGTGAAAAGGACATCTCTTAGGTGAACCTGCGCTTGGCTTACTGATTCTGATGTGACCACGCCCCCTTTACCTAGCGTTCGCTCTTCGTGCTTCGTGGAAGCTACCGGAGTCTTTGTTTCCCGATTTCTTCCTGTTCAAGTTCACGATATTGATTCCTGGCCTTCGTTTTGGGATAGAATCTCTGTACCTTGTTGTCTATTCCCTATTTCCCCTGACTGCGCCCTGCCCAACGTTTGACTAGATTGTTTTCTCCGTTTGTACACACCCTCTCCCTCTCGCGAGGGGTGGCGTGTCTTGACCCCGCAATTCTTCAATTCCGGGTTTCACCTTATTCTGAGTTACGACTCTCTTATCTTTACCTGGCATTCCACTGTGTTCGTGAGTGTTGTCATATCGTGTGTGTATGTTTAGTGAGGTGCTTGTTCTGCTCCGTCTTTAGTTTACGAGCCGGACAGCACTTCCTCTTGTCTTGAGTGAGTCCGTAACATTCTGTCTATTTGAGAGCCCCGTACCACTCTGTCTTTAGCCTAAGAGTAGGGCGAAGCTTCTCATTCGTGTTTGTGTTTTGTGTACACCCGTTCCGCTCTGTCTTTAGCTTAAGAGCCGGATGTGGTTTAGGCACACCCGTTCTGCTCTGTCTTTTGCTTATGAGCCAGGCGTGGTTTGCTCAACTTATAATCTAGTACGATTCCTTCCCGCTCTATCTTTGGTGCATGAGCTGGTAGGAATTCCCCTGGTAGTGAGTGTTTATTTCACTTCTGTTGCTCTGGAAGCCGTGTGAAACATCCTATCCTCCCACATTCTTGCTGTAGCCCCTTTTCTGTGTGAGTCCGCTGCTGCTGTCGGGGTACATAACTTCCCTGGCGTTTTTTCCTCTCTGGAGTTTCCTGGTGACACTTCATTCAAGGTCTGACTCTCACTATCGTGGGGTAAGTAGAACTTCATGTTGAACACATGTATATAATTCTTGTTGTTTCATTGTAGTTTAGAAGCACTGTGTATTCTTTGCAGCCTTCTCCTGTTTCCAAGTCTGTAGCTACAACATCCAGCTGGGGGAGAGTTGATACACTCCTCGGATTATTCCCCCCACACTTTTTGGGAGCAGTTGGCATTGAGTGTGTATATATCCCACTCTTTTTGTTGCTTTTTGGAAGTGTGGAGGACTTTCGTCTTCGCTTCTGTGGAACTTGGCCCCTCCCTATTAGGGGAAGCGTAACAGTAGCTCAGAGAGTGTCAGAGAAGTTGAGGGTTTCCAGCCTGAGTGCCTGAGGACCTGAGAACTTGTATCCGGTTAGTTTAGTTGAGCACAGGTCTGGTTTCTGGGATCCAAGAGGGGCTTATGATATGAGAGCTTGTATCAAGTGAGTCTAGGAAGAAGACCTCAAATCATTGTACTCACCATATACAAGCTCCCATTTCCTCAGCCCCTCCGGCTTCAAAACCCATGCTCCTCAGACACTCTCTGACCTACCTTGAACAAACCCCAAGCACCTACTGCAATGCCAGAACCATGACCTCAGACAAACCGGAAGAGCGGAGTTTACCGCCCACCCATTTTTCTTTGTCATGAATGACTAGGCCTGCCCTGTTATTTTAAAGAAGTGTATTTGGCAGGAGCTGTGCAGGCCCCTTCGAAGCATGGATACCACTGTTAACATGCTATGCTATCCCTCGCTTACAATGGTCCTGAAAATGCAATTGCATCTTTCATATTCAGGGTGATGTGAATTGAAGGATTATTTACCCTAGTAGTGGGGAGTCACCTTTATTTCTAACGGACCTCCTACTTCTAAGCTGCCCATCTAATACGCTGTCCAAAGAGTACATGGCTGATGGAGGCAATCCAGTGCAACAGTCTAGCCCCCACATGCATCAAAATAGCCAATAGCGAATCTTTAATTGCGATTATTAAGGAATCACAACTAAAGATTTGCTATTGGCTGTGCATGTAGGGATTGCAAATAAATTAGCGAGACCTACAAATTCCTTAATTGCGACTCGTAAATTGCAAGTCGCAATTAAGGAATTGCCTCCATTCATTCCTGTGTGTCTAGACGCCCATAGGAATGAATGGTAATTGCATGCGCAATTTGCGAGGACCCAATATGTACTTGCAAATTGTGCAAGAAATTTCAAAGGTACAAGGGTTCCAAGATGACACCCTGTAGCACCCCTGAACATGCTAAGTGAACCCATGTTGCGCACACAAATGCCCCAAGATCATGTGTGTGTGCAATATTGAACTTGGGAAAATGCACTTTAGTGCATTTTTCAAAGTTTTCGCTAATTACCATCAAGTTTCATTTGACGTAATTATCATCCCCTAATAGCAAAATCACTATTTTAAATATCATCAGGCATCGCAATTTGCAATTCCTTAAATGCAATCGCAAGTTAAGTAATCACAAATTTGCCATTACTTAAATTGCGATTTTTGCTTTTGGCATGATGTATCCCAAATGCAAAAATGCTAGTCGCAAAGGGTCAGATTCTGCGAATATACCTGTTTGCGACCAGTTTTTAGTTTGATGCATGTGGGGTTAGATCTTTAGGGTGACGAGCGAGTACTCCACAACTATCCATATAGACTTCCCAGGCAATGCCCAACTCCCTGGTTGATATCTGCTGTGGGATGCAAACCAACTGACTGCCAATAATGGCTCTAATATGGGTGCATGGTGATGATGATGATGATGATGGTGTCTTCGACAAGGCTGTAGAAGACAGGAAAGAAAATGGAGGAAAGCATGGGATCCTATTGAAAGGGAATTACATATGGGACTGCTTGCCGATTACAAATCTAGTGTTATCAGGGAAAAGCAGCAGTACTTCTCGAATCTTATTACCTCCCTTACTTCCTCCAGGGAGCTTTTCAAGATTGTAGACTCCCTCTGCTCCCTACAGGTCCCGGATCCAGTTGTGGGCTCGCAGGAGCTCTGCAATAACATATCAGAGTTCTTCCACAAGAAAATTGAGGACATCTATCTTGCGCTGGAAACTCAGAGAAAGTCCCTAGCCGACTCCTCACTCCAAACCCTGAACAAATTAGAAGCCTGGACTAGAGACCACTTGGATAGTCTAACGGTCTTTCCACCACTTACTCGAGAAGAACTTGAGCTTCTACTCGATAGGGTCAAATCCTCATCACCTCTAGACCCTTGCCCTTTGAGGATATTGAAGGAATGCAGAGCGATATTGCTCCCGCCACTCCTGGAAGTTATGAATGGTGCTATAACCCAAGGTACCTTCCCCTTAATATGGAAGAAGGCGATAGTAAAGCCTCTACTCAAGAAGCCCACGCTAGACCCGGAACAGTTGAAAAATTTCAGACCTATCTCACTGTTACCCGCTCCTGCTAAGATTCTTGAGACACACCTCAACGGCCATCTTACCGCCTTCCTGGACTCATCTGGGTATCTTGACAGCTCCCAGCATGGGTTCCGAAAGGCGCATAGTACTGAGACGGCTCTGACTATGGTGGCAAATAACATCCGTAGGAAGGTGGATGCTGGCCAAACTACTGTATTGGTGCTACTGGACCTCACAGCGGCGTTTGACACCCTGTCTCCATCAACGCTTACATCTCGGTTGAGGGAGGCAGGGATCTCCGGCATGGCTCTGAACCTCCTGCACTCCTTTTTACAGCACAGGGAGCAAAGAGTCAAGCTTGGTGAGTTCCTTTCCCCTGCTATGTCCTTGCAATGTGGGGTGCCACAAGGGTCGGCTCTTAGTCCGACCCTATTTAACATTTATGTCGCCCCCCTTGCAAGGCTAGTAAAATCTCAGGGGATGGAATTGGTGTCATACGCCGATGACACCCAGATTATGGTGTCACTGGCCCACTCAGTTTCATCATCTGCCACCAACTTCAGGATCTGTATGCAGTCAGTCTCTGACTGGATGCTTCAGAATTCCCTGAAGTTGAATGGCGATAAAACGGAGATCCTGGTCTTTGGCAAGGACCAGGATATTTGGTCGGATGAGTGGTGGCCGGCCTCACTGGGAACCTGTCCATCTCCCTCCCAGTCGGCAAGAAATCTGGGGGTTATCTTTGACACCTCTTTATCCATGACTCTGCAGATCAACCGTACGGTGGCCACCTGCTGGGGAGTATTAAAGATTCTCAGGAGGATTCTTCACTATCTCTCTCCCTCAGCACGTAAACAGGTGGCAGTAGCATTGATAGGTTCACGGTTGGACTACTGTAATGCGCTTTATGTAGACTCCAACAAGGGGCTCATTCAGCGATTACAGGTGGTTCAAAATGCGGCTGCTCGTTTTGTCTTAGCACTTCCCAAAGCTTCATCTGCTACGATGGCCAGAAAGAGCCTTCATTGGCTGCCCATTCATCTCAGGATCTCGTTTAAGATCCTTTGTCTGGTCTATCGAGCTTTGGCAGAGGGTTCTTCTGATCCCCTTGGTGCCTTGCTGACCCGCTACCAGCCTGGTAGATCTTTAAGATCTTCAGAGATGAATTTGTTGGTTGTCCCACGTGCCAAAAGGGTTCGTTGGGGAAACAGAGCTTTTTCCATCGCTGCTCCCAAACTATGGAACTTGTTACCTCTTGAGATTAAGATGCAACCCTCTCTGTCTTCCTTTAAAAAGGCGCTCAAGACCTGGTGTTTCGTCAGGGCATATCCGTAATTAGGATTAGTCTCTGTTATCTGGTATTATTTGGTTAGGCGCCTTGACGCCCATCTGGGCTTAGTTGCGCGTTAAAAATTGTTTTTCATTTCATTTTCATTTCATTTCATGATGCCTTCCAATGACCACTCTTCGGGCATATTTACAAGCCTCCATTGCCACCATAACATCACTTTTTCTGACTTTGTGGTGACAATAGAGGCTGCACCTTATTCATAAGGCAGCATAAACCCACTTAACGTGGCTTAACACTGCCTTCTAATTAGGGCACCCTTTCCGCTATACCTAGCATGAAAGGGGTGGGCAATGGTTGTTGCTGTAGGTCTTCCACCACAACACCCATTGATTTTGAATCTGCCTCATATTTACAATGGTGACGTAAATGTGAGGCAGCACCAAAATTAAGACCATGAAAAACCTGTCTTACCCTGGCACAATGAGGAGAAATGTTTAATTTAATTTCTCTTCATGTTTGCTGTTTCAATGTGAGCTGCATTGTGCAGCACACATAGAAACAGCAAAAGGCCATTGATTGTTTATGTGCAGGAAGGAGACCCTTCCTGTACATAAACAATCAAGAAAAAGACTGACATTTAAGATTATTTATGTGCGGGAAGGAACACCTTCCTACACATAAACAATCTTCCCTTACAACATAGTCACCCTTGCACTACAGTGCAAGGGTGTCTGCATTGGCACTTAGCAGCTAAAATTAGCACCAGCACAGGTGGAAACGATGCACTGTATCCTTGCGAATATGGTGCACCCCTGTGTTTTGGAAGTGGGAAATCTCAGTGTTAAGCCAAGGAGGATAACGCCGCACTTTCTTACTTCCTCATAAATATGCACCTTTGTTCCCTTTATTTTCCATATTCATATATGATCCGACTTCAAACATATATCTGAAGATCATGGAACTCACATTCGCTTGGATCAGCTTGTTGGTATGCAATAGAAGAAGAGAATGGGGACAGCAAACAGGGCAGTCAGAGGATGGAGACATTTTTTTACCAATCCCTCCACACTTCTGATTCCACATTTCCCAAATACCATGCCTGTTGAGTCTTGAGCCTCATACATTTGAGCTGTTTGCCTGATTGAGAGGAGTGCTGGCGAAGGGTCCTGGAAAAAGTCCCAAGGCAACAGTAGGAGCCAAGAAGTCCTGTGGGATTGAGGATTGAATGTGTACCACCAGACCCGATGGACTGTACCTATGCCTAAGCAAAGGCGGCTGATGCCCAACAGCAATTTCTCAGACCTCAGGCATGTAGGGTAAATGCAAGAATGGTCTAAGTCAGCCTGAATAAGAAATCACAAGCCGAAGGCCACAACCACCAACCTCAGGTAATCCTTGAATTTGCATTATCCTTTTGATTGTTGTATTTGTACTTGATTTGACCCCATATCAGAACCTGAGGGACACGCTTGCATGCACACTTGGGCTGGCCGCTCTTATTTAGGAACACAAGTGTACCTGCCTCACATCGATGTTATCTTAATTTCTTCTTCTTTTTTTCTCGATGATTCTACTGTGCAGCCTGACTTCTATTGATGACGTTATACGTGTGCAAATCTTAGAAGGAACAGGATAAGCAACACAGATGCTATTTACAGGTTAAATGGGGCAGAAGACAGTTCGTATTTGGTGATTAACAAGGTGGGGTGGAAAAGGTTAGAAAACAGCTACATGGCATTATAAGGACGACAAAAATATTGGGGCACAAAAATGTTTCTTTCTTCAATTTTACATGTGTGTCAAATATAAAACAATAAATAATACATTATTATTAAAAATAGAGTTAACATAATGGTATAAAAAATAATACATTAGAAATTAAATTACATGAATTATATTAATAAAACAAATTCCTAAAAATATATATTTTTTATTTTTTATAATAAAATATATCATTGTAAAAAGTATAAAACTATGTTTTACAATTATTAAAGCAATATAAATAATATTTGAAAATATGTAAACATCATATTTAGACTACTTAAAACCTCAACAATTGTTTTCAAACAAAGCCTGATACAAAACTAATGAAAAAAAGTACAATAGTTAAAAAAATATAATTTTAAATATATTCAAATTATCAGAAATTTCCAGGATGCAATAACATATAGTAATAAAACTCTACTCTAGAATAATAAAAAAAAGAGAAATGGAAACATTTATTTAAAAAAACACCCTAAAACACTGGGGAAAGTGCAAACATTGTGAGGGCAGGAAACATATAGATTTATGATTTAAATTGTGTCCAACAAATAATAAAATGGTGAAAGTGATACATGGATGGAGGGGTCAGATTTACTATTCTTACTCCAGTCCAACAAAAATTTGGGAACCTGCAAAAATGGGGAAACAGGGGGCTTATTTACTACGCCAACTCCAGGCTAACAAATATAGGGAAAAGTGCATATATTGAAAGGGCTACATTTACTATTATAAACGTGAAGGGTTGGAGAGTGTCAGCTTTTCTATTCTAGCTCTAGTCTAAGAAACATTAGAGAAAGTGCAGCCATTGGAGAGGTTATATTTACTATACTAATTCCAGCTTAACTCACACTAGGTAAGGTGCATACACTGGGAGATAAAAGGTTCAATTTACTTTTCTAATATCATTTTTATCAAAAAATAGCAAACAGGAGAAAATGCATAGATTAGGAGGGGCAGAAATAATATTCTAACCTCTAGTCTAACTAATATTAGAGGGAAATTGGTTATATTTGGGGTTGGGGTTTACTTTTCTAACTTTTCAAACGTAAATCTTAATGAAACTGTGGGAATATTGGAAGGATTGTGTTAAATTTACTATTCTAACTTCAGTCTAACAGAAATATGGGAAAAGGCATTTATTTTTATTTATTTTATTTATTTATTTGCAGGTTTATAACGCGCTTGAATCACTCCCACCGGAGTATCTCTGCGCCCATAACACCTGAAGCATGATCAAGCGGTCAATGGATAGCAAGTTACTTCTGAAAAAGGAAGGTTTTAAGCTTCTTTCTGAAGCTTAGATGATCAGAACATTGCCTCAGTTCAAGGGGAAGCTTATTCCATAAAATAGGACCAACTACAGATAAGGCTTTGCCATCCTGTCTGGCCTTTCTCACAGCAGGCACTCTCAGGAGAAGCTGGTTGCTGGACCTAAGGGACCGAACTGGGTTATATGGAATGAATTTATCTCTCCAATGTGATGGCCCTAGACTGTTTAAGCTCTTATGTATTAAACAACAGGTCTTACATTTTACCCTGTTGCGGACTGAGAGCCAATGCAATTTATCCAAGAGAGGTTTCGACGGTGTTCTGGGGGGGGCATTTAATACCAGCCTGGCAGCAGTATTTTGAATCATCTGCAGTTTGGCTAGTACTCCATCATTGGCTGACAGCAAAAGGCCGTTACAATAGTCAAAACGACTAAGTATCAAAGCTTGCACCAAGGTTTTTCTGGTGAAGTCCGGTAACAGGGGGCAGACCTTTCGCAACATTCCGATAACATGGAAGCAGGAACCCACTGTGATGTTACAGTGCTGCTTAAAAGAGAGTTCACAATCCAAATGCACTCCTAGATTCTTCACAACCAATTTAGGGTCAGGGACCGGGCCAAGATCTTGCGGCCACCAGTCCAGTGTCCATAAAATCTTTGCTTTCCCAAAAAGTACAACCTCCGTTTTACCTACGTTGCACTGTAGGCAATTAGAAGTCATCCAATTTGCTACCGCCTTCATGCCACTGCAAAAGGAAGTTTTCACTTCGTCGGTAAGGATTTTGAAAGGAAACAGGAGCTGGGTATCATCCGCGTATGATACCGGGATGAAACCAAACTTTCTCAAGATTTTAGCCAGGGGGGCCACATAGATGTTGAAAAGAATTGGGCTCAAACAAGAGCCCTGTGGCACCCCCTTGGTAATCTCAGTTTCCACCGAACGAAATGTATCCATACTAACCGATTGAGTCCGGTTAGATAGGAAACTTCTTAACCAGGCCAGTGCTGTACTCACAAGACCGATTTTAGCAAGTCGTTCGAGCAGAATCTTATGGGATATAGTGTCGAACGCTGCCGACAGATCTAACAGCACCAGGACTACTGCATGACCCCTGTCCTGGTACATGTGTAGATCATCCGTTACTTACAGTAGTGCCGACTCAGTACTATGCTTCGGCCTAAAGCCGAATTGGGAATGATCTAGACTGCCAGCCTGTTCGATATAGCTCAAAAGATGCTTATTTACATGTCTTTCAGTGAGTTTTCCCATGAATGGAAGTAGGGATATCGGTCTAAGATTAGACAAATCCGTCCAAGGGATTGTCGTATTCTTCCTGATAGGTCTTACCGATGCCTTTTTCCATGCCATGGGCACTCGCCCTTCAGTCAGTGATAGATTCACCAGGCGCTGAATCGCTGTGTCCAGTGTCTTAATCACCATCGGCATCATTTTATCTGGAATAGAGTCCAAAGGGCTACCACTCTTGGTTTGACTCACCAGGCATTGCACCTCGTCCAACGAAATAGGAGGGAATGCACTGAGAGTGGCTGAGCATGTTTCTTCTTCGGCTAATGGGGATGATGTTTCTCCCATAGAAAGCCGGTTGGTATTGACGATGGTATCATAGATTTTATCTATCTTCGTTGTAAAAAATTGCGATATTTCATCGCATAGCTGTTGTGAGGAAAGTTCTACACTCTCACATGCTACTGGTTTCACAAAGGATTGAAGAATTTGGTCTAGTGCCCTGGGAGCATTACCTGCGGCTGAAAGAAGGGACGCAATGTGGTTCTTACGAGCGGTCCGAATAGCCTTATGATACAAAGTAAGAGCAGACCAGTAATCTTTTCTGTCATCCACTCTGTGTGATGTTCTCCAGACCTTTTCCAGTTTTCTGGCGGCCTGTTTTAAGGAGCGTAGATATTCCAAAAACCACACGTCCTGTTTATGTGCAGGACGTGGAGGAAACACTCTCACAGGGGCAATAGTATCTACTGCCGTACGAATGGCGTGATCGTATTTAGTCACTGCCACATCAACTCCCTCTGTAGGATTAAGAGATGGCTCAACAAACTCCTCTTGAAAAGCTTCAGAGGTTACCTTGTGCCATTGTCTCCTTGTATTAGGCAATGCTACAGATCGAGGGAGAGCTTTACCTAGATTTAGTGTATTAAATTCCATGATAAAATGGTCTGTCCATTTTACCTGGGTAGGAGTGAAGCAGTTGATGTTTGAAGTATTCGAAAAAATAAGACCCCTGCCTGATGCATTGGGCCTATGTTTTTCTGTGTAAGACCAAGTAAAGCAAGATCTGTCAATAATGCCTGTGCATCACCACACTCCTTCAACTCACTATGGACATTGAAATCCCCAAGGAGTAGGAATTCACTTCCAGGATCTATGTGTGCGGCCAGAGTTTCCAACAGAGTAATGGAGAAATTTGCACAGGGACCAGGGGGGCGATAGACTAAAGCTCCCTTGCGACCTATGTTATTTGACATATTAATCTTAAAAATCATCAATTCTAGATCAGAAGTACTACATTCTTCTAGAATTGAGATAGAAAGGTGGCTTTTATAAACAATAAAGCCTTTGTTGGGGGCAGGGGAGTGAAGATGAACTATTCACAGCTTTCTCCAACAAACATTGGAAATAACTTGCATTAACATTTGAAAAAAGTGATTTAAAAAAAAAACTATTGAAAAATATAACAGTATTTCAAAAAACAGTTCAAATCATTATACAAACAATTTTTTATAAACTATATCCCTCACCCCACCTAAAAAACCTGCACATCTATAGTAATACAAGAAAATAATTTTAAAAAATGATGCTAGTAATGATATTGTAAGCATTCTTTTAGAACAAATGCAATAATTAACAATTTTAAAATTTTAAAATTGTAATTCCTAATTAATCACAATTTACTGATTTATCGAAAAAAACTTCCCATCCATTCCTTGAATCACCCTGGAATCCACAATAACAACGTAAAATGACTTTGATATTGAATGTATAATTGCATTATTCAATAAGTTAAAAATGTAAATATAATAAATAAAAAACACAGTTAAAAATTGCCACAATTAATTAATTGTTCAATTTATATAAATTTGCATTTATTTTAAAAATACATTTTTCCTGCCCAGTTCTACAAGAACACCAACATCCCAAAATAAAAATGAAATAAATATTTTTGAAATTATAAAACATTAAAACAAATCAACAGCAATTCCAATCATTAAATCATTTTAAATATTTTAACGTAATGTGTTGGACATGGAAACATTATTTTCACAAATATGCATAATCCACTTATTAATCAATTAATATCAAGTTATGAATATGCTGTGTTAAAAACATGACACACACATTTCCAGATTATACTCCAAAAACTGAACTAAATCGTATCACTATATTTGAAAAAAAAATATGTAAACACATAAGTAGATTAACAAAGCATTAAATAATTAATAATTAATATAGTAAGTAATTAGGATTCATTATTGTGTTGTGAAAATCACAACTATTCATTACCATAGGAAAACCTATAACACAAAGAAATATACATTATTATTATAATAATTTTGAACATAAAATAAATACAATAAAATGGGATCGTAAACAAGCAATGTCTTCCTATGGTCCATGAGCCACACATCACACCCCAAAAAAGTGAAGGCATTCAGGTTAAAGGAAACAGTGCAGTAGATGTAGCTGCAAAAGCAGCAGTGCATATAAGTATGTTAACAATCTTTATTGCATAATTTACATTATTATGAATAAAACAATGAATAATAGTTAACTAAAAATACATGAATTGAATGTAATTAACTTTCCACTCTTTACCCTTACAAATGCAATAACTCGCACCTAATATATAACTTAAACAATATCTTAATTACACAAGTTACATATTTGATTATCAATCAAATAATTATTAGAAATTAATCACCAAAAACAAAACAAATAATTTACAATTTGTATAATTAATTATAATAATACATACTTATTAATTACTTATAATAAACTCTGCTTGTTTTCCATTTTTACTAATGTCTGCTATGACTGCAAGACCGATAGATGTGTGTACTAATGGATATGGGGGTTGAAAAAGAAAGGAATTTCACTAAAGGCTTTAACAGCAGTAGAGATACACAAAGCTGATACTGAAATTTGCATATTTTCATATAAGTGCATTGGTTTATCTTTTGTGGGTGTGCACAGCAATGAAACCTGGCAGACATTCAAGCATGACTCCATTGTTATCGGGTAAATAAATGTGGAAATATACACATTTCAGCTTAATTTTTCGATAAAGCCACAAAATAAATATGAATACATACAGATAAAATTAGCAAAAAATAGATATGGTTAAATATAGACGGAAATGGCGAAGAAATAAATAACATAAAACCAGGAGCCCTTCTTATAATTAATTTACTTCCCAATCTATACCCCAACAAAACCCACAAGCCGGACCTGAATGATAAATTAAAAAAAATATATATTATAAAAATAACATAAAGAATTATCAATTAAAAAATTAATATTAATTAACAATTCATTAATAATTAACTATAAGTAATGTACTTCCCAAGCTGTACATCAATAAACCCCATAACACACTCCAGTTAAAAAAAATTGCAAAAAATGATCACATTAAATCTACAAAATATATCAAAACACATTAACAATAATTATACAAACAATTACATATACAATTAAAATATATGTTAAAATATATCAAACTTATTAAAATGATATTATTAACTTTAATATTTTCGTAAATGATATTAACAACATAGATATTCTTAAAATCAATATACTTGTCAACACTATTCTTGCAGACAATATTTCTGTATCATGATATTTCCAACCCAATATTTATGTATCACAATATTTAATTTTCTATATTTTGTCCGAATCCGCAGATTTATACATTCTGAACTGAAAGTAATATATCACAAATACATGGATATGGTCCCCAGGATATTTGGCTTTACACTTGAGATGCATGTTTTGATTTCCGCCTTCGTGTAGGCCAAGCTGCTCCCAAGAAATTAGCAACTGAGAAGGGCCATTCTCTGTTGTCTAATCCCCAGTAGCCTACGTAGATAATAGGCAATGCAGTCAGTTTAAGATAATAGAAAGATTAAAAGAATTAAGTGCAAAAGTAAGCTCTTGAGTGAGCGGTTCTGACAGCGAGCATTCCTGACAGCTTCCGGACGTATATCAGGTGACCGTCCGGCCCACCATGGTGTTAAATAGGCTGGACCGGAAAAGGCTAGAATGCTAACCTCACCACACAGAAAATAGAGGCACACAGAAAGTAAGGTAGAGACATGAGAAGCCTACTGACCTACGTAACAATCGTCGAAGTGCAGCGGCAGACCGAGTAAGTGAGGTAGATAATAGGCAATGCAGTCAGTTTAAAATATTAAAAAGATTAAAAGATTAAAATAATTAAGTGCAAAAGTAAGCCTTCAAATGATGGGCTCTCACAGCATGTGTTCCTGACAGCCTCCTGCTATCTATCCAAAGTGCTGCCTACTGGAGGGTCGTAAACCTTTTTTAGCACGGAGCTGTCCTCACATCAGGCCCTTATAGATCCATCACAGGCCTGGAATGATAACTTTTTGTCTTTATATGACTGTGACCATAGGTAGTCCTCAGTGAATTGTGATCCCAGGGGCCATAAAACCAGTGATACTCTGGGAGGAAGTTAAGTATGTTATTCTTTCTCTATTAGTGGGCAAGGCCCCTGGTCCATATGGGGTGCCGGGAATCTGTTTCAGTCCATGATGCATCTGTGGGCACCTACCTAACCCACACATTAAATCTTCTATGCGTAAGCACAACTCAGTCTGTGTTCAAAAAGGGGGGATCCTTCTTGTTACAAGCCAATCCCTCTAGTACACTCAGAGGTTAAACTGCTCCGGAGGTTGATCTTTGAGAGACTCACTGATTGAGCACAACAATTTGTTGGACATCCACTACGGGCAGACAAAGTCTGATCGCCACCGTAACGTTGAACGGGACCGACCACCAGAGGTGTGGCAGTCCTGCTGTGCCCCTTAGGATGCGACTGCCACCATGGCGATCGCATCCTGCGTTTTTGACATTGTGGCGGGCGGTGCTTTGATCAGCACCTGGCACAATGTCAAATATGTATGTTATGAATTGGCATGCACATCATGACAGGCACCGCTCGGTGCCAGCCACCTTGTGCATGCCAATGTAGAGGGGTACCATAGGTACCCCCCAAGTGCACCCCCAACGGGCACCCAAAGCCAAAAACCGCATGCTTACTATGGCAGCATTGCCGCCATGGAAAGGCCGAAATGTGCCAACATCATAATATGGCTACCATAATATGGCCCAGGACCTAACGGCAGACAATCGTAATAATGGACTGCCTGCGGAAAACCGCAGACGGTCTTTCCATCCGCCGCTGTGGCCCTCGCCATTGTAATAGGGCAGGTGGTAAATGGTGTGCAGGTGGGCAAAGATGATGGGCGGATCGCCACCGCCGGTTGGACGGTGGAGATCTGCCCAACATCATAATGGCCCCCTAAGTGTATGCCGGCTGTGAACTCTGGGGATATGCCACAAATGCTCAAATCTAGGTGGTGGAAAATACCTTCCCGAGAGGTCATGAGGGGCTGGGTATGGGCTATCATTCAGATTTTATACGTCATAACCCCTTTTACTCTGGCTCTCAATATGGGTGAAGGGAGAGGTATTGCTAAGCAGGCACATCATCAGGGACTGTATGGGTCTGGACAATATATTGTATATCCCATAGTTGTGCTACATAAGGACCTTGGCAGACCAAAGCTCTTTCTGGATCCTGACCGCATTGTCAAAAAAGGTTTGGTGTGGCTGAAGGAGGCCTTCATGCTCAGAGAAGCAGCAGAGCGAGAGGCCTCAGCACTAGCCAAGAAATCTGATCCTCCAGTATGTCATGGTCAAGTCAGCACAGAGTGTAGAACCAAATTTGCAATCGGGGATGTCTAGTTACCATTGATGCTTATGACCCATTATTGTCTGGGTATTTTTCATTATCTGATGTTTATGAATGAAGCCTTGTACAAAAGCTCTGATCTCTAAGCATATGTGAACAACAAGTTTTATGTATGTAATACTTTTGCACTTATTTCTCAGAGATTTAATGTTCCATACATTTATTAAGCCTCTTTTACTTCCCTGTGCTCTTCAGACAAGCCGGACCTGCATTTTTTATGTTTGCATCTCTTTTCAACAAGCAATATTTGTTTTATGTAACACCGTTTTTAGTGGGAGTTCTGCATTCTCACCAGATTGTCTCTTGTGAATGCTCTGGTCTTAATTGAGAAAGTCATTATAATGCATTTTATGTTTCATCCTAGTGTGTTTATGTCTTGATGTTTTTATCTCTAGATACCTAGATGATTGTATTTTTTGTACCAGGTTTTATTATATTATTTATGATTTTTTTTATGTATGTTGGCTGGTATACTTTTATGATTGTTAATATAAAATTGAATACATTTTGATAAAAAAAATTTTGATTGACTGTTCTGCTTTTACCTGGACCCAGCAAAGAGAGGCTGCAACAAAGACTGGACTGCACCTGCCACACCTTGGGTAAGCAAAGTGAGGACTGTGCCGGTGGGGTCCCACTTAAATAACAGTCACTCCTGACAGAGAAGGTCACTCCAAGAGTCAGATAATGGACTCGCTGTATAGCCAAAGTGCATAAAAGCTGAAGAAGCCTGCCTTGGTGAGTTGGTAGCTAAAAACACCTGATCACCACTCACCTCCAAAGTGTAGCCTGGCAGACCGAGTCCCGACCCTCAAAGGTTGCACCTGAGAAAGTCATTGGGGTGCAAACATTACTGACAGTGAAGGGGAACATCTTGTATTGCTCAAATCATTTTCCGCAAAGAAGAGAGTCCACCTCATCTGTCGCTGGGTGAGATGACGTGCCGACTGCATGTATTGCAGATTCCGGTGATCGGTATATACCGTGACCGGATGACGGGCTCCCAACAGATACGGTCTCCATTCTTGAAAAGCCTATTTTATGGATAGGAGTTCCCTCTCCGCTATGGTGTAGTTGCATTCTGCTGAGTCTAGTTTCTTGGACAGGTATGCCACTGGGTGCAGTCGGCCCGTCTCCTTATCCCTTTGGGAAAGAACAACGCCTATGGCCACGTCGGATGCATCCACTTCCACTATGAATGGCGCCTCCAAGTGAGGGTGTCTCAGTACCAGAGCCATAGTGAACGCTTTCTTTAATACCTCAAATGCCCTTTCAGCCTCTGAGTCCCAAGCAAACACGGTTTCTTTCTTCAGCAGACTTGTGATGGGTACCACTTTCGTGGAGAATTCGCTGATAAACCGTCTATAAAAGTTAGCGAACCCCAGGAAGCTCTGCACGTCCCTGATGTTCTTGGGCGTGGGCCATTCCAACACGGCTTGTACCTTGTGTTCAGACATGCACAGCCATTTAGGGCTAAGGTTTACCCCTATAAATTCCACCTCTGTCACACTGAACTCACACTTGCTCAGTTTGCAAAAGAGGGCATGCTTCTGGAGTCTCTCTAGGACTTTACACACATGATGATAATGGTCCTGGGTTTTGTCTGAGTAAATGAGGATATCATCCAAATAAACAATAACGAATAAATCCAAAAAATAAATCCAAAAACTCAGACAACACTTCATTCAGGAAGTACTGGAATGCCGCCGGGGCGTTGCACAACCCGAACGGCATTACCAGGTACTCGTACATCCCATACCTTGTTTTGAAGGCTGTCTTCCATTCATCCCCTTGCCTGACCCTCATTAAATGGTATGCTCCTCGCAGGTCTAGTCTTGTGTATATCACGGCCTCGCGGACCTGATCTAACAGCACGTTAATGAGGGGAAGCGGATACCTATTCCTGAATGTGTTTCTGTTCAGCATCCTGAAATCACAGCAAGCTCTTAAATCTCCATTGGCTTTTGATATGAAGAACAAAGGGGATGCCGCAGGAGACCTGGAAGGACGGATGAACCCCAACTTGACGTAGTTGTCTAAGTAAGCTCGGAGATGTAACGTTTCGGGCTCAGACAATGCATACACCCTGCAAGATGGGAGAACGCTGTCGTCGATCAGGTCTATACGGCAGTCGTATCGTCTATGTGGTGGGAGGAGCTCTGCCTTTGCTTTATTAAAGCCTACCGCAAAAGCCTGGTATTCTGTGGGTAGGCTAACCTCTTTTTCGACCACTGTCGCAACACACCATGAAGATGCCAGTGCGGTGGCTGGATACTCGTTTTCTCTCAGACAGTGCGCTCTGCAGACCTCTGAAGAAAACCTCACTGCCCTGTCTACCCAGCTGACTTACGGGTTATGCCTGCAAAACCATGGCATTCCCAGGATTAGTTTGTACTGTGGTGCATCTATGATGTTGAGCACTATATCTTCTGTGTGTTGCCTCCCCTCCCCTGATAAAATCAGTCTCAACACCTCTGTCTGTGAAGTGATCCTTCTTACCGCCACCACCTCCTCTGGAACCTCCCTTGCCACTACCCCTAAAGATAACATACTGACCAATCCGCTGTCAATGAAGTTGCCAGTGGCCCCCGAATCTAACATGGCCAGTACTTCATGAACCTGAGAGCCAACTACCACACTTCCTTGCAGTACTATATGGGCTTCGGTGGTGGACGGAATGTCGGATGCAAGGGAGGGTATCTTCAAACCCGGTGTTTCGTTATTACGTAAATTCTCCGATAGACCACCTTCAGCGCCTAGAGTAGAAACCGCAGTTCGTTTAGACCGAAAAGACGGGGTTTGCGTCTTCGGTTTGGTTGGGCAGTCGTGCACATAGTGGCCTCTTTTGCCGCAGTACATACACAGACCTTGTGTGCGACGGTTCTCTCTTTCTGTGCAAGACAAGGGAGCCCTTACTGCCCCAAGCACAATAGGCTCCCCTCCTACCTCACTTTGTGGTGCCTCCTTTTTTGGACCCCTATCGATACCTCTATCATGTATGCGTCCATCCAGACGCAACGATAGGCTGACCAAATCTGCACATGTGCGAGGTTGAGGGTCAATCCGTGCTATCACATCCTTAAGCTCTCCACATAAGCCCTGATAAAATAGCAACATGCGTTTTTCCTCAGGCCAGGCCGCCTCTGCCACCAATCGGTTGAAGTTGGTAAGGTATGTGACCAAATCCCCTCGTCCCTGCCGCAAAGACAACAGCTCCTTGTCGGCGCTAAAGGAAGTTGTTCTCCTATCAAACACCCCTTCAAACGCGCTTCGAAACGCGTCCCAATCTGATAACACAGCGTCATTGTTGCGTACTAACGGTACTGCCCAATTGGCTGCATCACCGCTAAGATACGAAATGGCAAAAGCCACTCCAGAGTGATTGGTGGGAAACGATGAAGGCCGACAGGAGAAATGCAGCAAAATCTGCGTAAGGAACACCTGGACTTTATGGGGGTCTCCCATGTATCTCTCAGGGGTAGCCAAAGGTATCGGAGGAGCTACCGTGACCTGTATTGGGGGTACTGCTGCAGTGCTGGTGTCGAAGGGGTTCCGATTGGTTCTATCCACTCTTTCCCTCAACGCCGCTGTTTCTAAACGTGACGAAGCTAGTTCCTGCTGTAAGGCCTCCAAGACCTGCATCACATCTTCTAGCGTCGTCATTATAGTCACCCACCTGACCGGGAGGAACAACCCTTCTTGGGTGCGTAATTCTGTCAGGTTCCTCAAACTCCTCAGGGTCAGGATGATGCTAGAAGGGTTCCGCTTCCAGATCGTTCCGAACTCAGACTGAAAGACACTGAGTTCTAGTCAGATCAGGCAGGGGATATAGGAAGGGAAGGGACTGCAGGGATAAAGGATCTGTAATACATAAGCAGACAACATTAACATACCACATACACCCAAACGTCTACTCTCATTAGGTCTCACTAAACCCTAAGTACCTTCAAATTCAGATCCTCTTGCAAAGTAAACAAAACATGGAACTCATATCTCCTCGCCAATTGGAGGAAAGAAACCCCTGCCGCCTCAGGTCATAAAACCAGATTCTCCACAATAACCCCCTGATCAAGTCATCAGAAGATATGTTTATCCGGAATTTCCAGAAAGGAAGTCTCTTAGTTACACCACAATTCTTACAAAGCCCTGTCAAAAGCCACTGTGCATAAACCTTTTATGGCTTCCACGGCATAGAACAACCGCCGCCCTTTTTCTGCCTTCTCAGCGCTCCTCCTCTCGGGGGGTATCAACACGCTGTCCAATTACCTAATCCGAAACACTCAATGACTAGCAGCGCTCCTCCTCGCGGGGATATCAACACGCTGTATTATACAAGAACGTCGTCAATGCACCCCAGTTACTTTAAGCCCGCGCAGCCTTTCGAGCAGTACCAGTTCTTAGCCATTATATCCAATGGGAGGTGGATATAATGGCTAAGACCCTGTTAGCAATAATGAGAGAATATCGTTGTATTCTCAGCGATATTCACGGATTTCACCGCTATCGCCAGGTATTTTATCACTTTTGAGATAAACGTTGCTAATAGCACGTTATCTCAGCGATAAAATCCGGCGATGCTTGTCGGTAGAAAAATTGTCGCTAAGCCTATTTAGCGATACTTTTCGCTAGTTGTTGGTAATATGCCCCTTAGTTCCTCAGTTCCAAGGTTGGCAGCTGTGGCCCTTACACAACATTTCCTCCCCTAAATACATCTCCTTTCCTAAATATGATTCAGGGCTTGCTTTCTTGTCCGTATTTCTCATTCTAGATACTCAGATTCAGAGGCACAATCTGCAGTCACCTTAAGGATCATATGGCACACATTTTTGTATGGCAATATTTTTTTCAGATATTTTGTGTGAATACCCCTGACCCTCATGTATTTTTTGGATGGGAGGGTGCATTTTGCACTAAGCAAATACAGATAAATAGCAGGTGCAAGTTGGGGGGAAATCCCAACCCAAAGCACATTTAGTGCTATTTCTTAGCACGAAATGTATCTTCATTTTGGATACTAGGTGGACATTTTGAGCTAAGAAGATAACGCTAAATGCCAGAATTAAATTGAAGAAAAATCCTACCCTACGAGGATAATTAGCGAGCATGTTCTGTTACATGAAGCGCTATTTCTTGGAGCAAAATTCTTACACTCATTTTGGATGCAAGGGGGCATATTCGGGCTTAGAAATAGCGCTAATTGTAAAATTACTCTTCTCACCAGTAATTAGTAATCTTGTATCATTCTCAGGCATTTTCCGCATGATTATGCTACATTGAATTACGTGAGTTGGGTCCATCCCTACCTATTTTGCAATGGTATTTATGAGAATGGAAACCTAGTTAGTGTTATCCAGTCTTCCAGAAGGAATAGATTCTTCTTGAAAACCAGCTATTATCCATATGTGTGAAGAATTGGACAAGCCTTTCAATTTTATGGAAAGCTACTTGCTTTGGACATTTAGTGGCTTTGACATCTCAAAATCGTAAAAAAAACTGTATGTCACCTGGAAAGACCACTGTTCCAGAGAGGAAGATACATGGCCTCTCCTGTCCGGTGCACAGAACCTCCTTTTCAGTTGTGCAGGCATCTGCAGACTGGTTGTTGATGCACTCTGTGCATTTATATCCATTAGGTCTTTCATCGACAACAGGTGCTAAAACAACAGAGAGTGGAACAAATAAGAAGACAGGCACTGTGCATGTTAGACCTCTGGGAAATCAATAAAATCAATCAGTTAAACAACATTTATAAATCGCATCACTGTCACCCCTAGGGGAATCTGGGCTCTGTGTGTCCATCAAAGAGCCAGGTCTTGAGTCTCTTTCTGAAGTCTGCCAGCGAGGGGGTAGTACAGATATAGGGGGCAAGGTTGTTCCAAGTCTTTGCAGCAATGTAGGAGAAGGAGTGGCCACCGATGGGACAGATGCAGGGGGTGCGAGGGTGAGTGAAGAAGAACACAGGTGTCTAGCGGGTTGGTGGAAGTTCAGTTGATGTTTGGCGTAGGCATTTCCTAGGTTGAGGATGGCTTTGTAGATGTGCATGAGGATCTTGAACTGACATCCTCATACCCATCAGGTCAAGAAACCCACAGCTGCGCAATGGACCTGAAAAACTACCGGCCCATCTCTCTCCTTCCTTCGCAGCCAAAGTCACCGAGGAATTCGTCAACGCCCAGCTGACCACCTTCATTGAAGAGGACGGCATCCTTGACCCCTCTCAGTCCATATTCCACAGTAACCACAACACAGAGACTGCCACAGATGAAATCCGCATGCTACTCGACCAGGGCCACACTGCGGCCTTCATCCTGCTAGACTGCTCTGCAGCCTTTAACACCATCGCCCACCGCACTCTGGCAGGTATAGTCCATGACACCAGCATACAGGGAATCGCCACCTGCATTCGCTCCTTTCTCGTGAGGAGAAGCTAAAGGATCATACTCTCATACTACCTCTCTGAACCACACGATCAACTGTGGAGTACCCCAAGAATCATCACTCAGCCCCATGCTCTTCAACATCTACATGGCCCCCCTCACCGGCATCATTAGACTGCATGGGCTCAGCATAGTATCCTACACTGACAAAACACAGCTCATCCTCTCCTACATGACGAACCCCGAAGACTCCAGACTCAGCTTCCAGGAAGGAATGAAAGACGTTGCAGCCTGTTTGAGCAGCAGCTGCCTAAAGCTCAACTCTGAGAAGACAGAGGTCCTTATCCTCAGACCCCCACCTATTGCTTGGGACAACTCCTGGTGGTCCAACGCCCACGGAAACCCTGACACCCCGACAGACTACTCCTAGAACCTTGGATCCTTCTAGACTCATCCCTCACCATGACGCGCCAGATTAATGACATCACCTCCACCTGTTTCAATTCCCTCCGCAAGGCCTTCAAGTGGAACCCCCACAAAGCCAGAAAGACCGTCATCCATGCACTCATAACTATCAGGCTGGACTATGGAAACGCCCTCTACGCTGCAATCAACAAATCCCTGCTACACAAACTTCAGACCATCCAGAACATTACAGCCAGACTAGTCCTCGGCACCCCACGACATGAGCATATGACCCAACACCTGAGAGACCTCCACTGGCTCCCCGTCGAGAAGAGAGTAACTTTAAAGCTACTCATCCACGCCTACAAATCCCTCCACAACATCAGACCCAAATACTTCAATGAAAGAATCTTTCCATGCACCCAAAAGAAACCTCTGCTCAGCCTACCTCACCCTATCATTGATTCTGCACATCTGCAGAGCCAGAGCAGGTGGAAGAACCTTCTCTTACGTTGCAGCCAAAGCCTGGAATGAGCGCCCAGTCAACATCCGATGCTCTAATACCCTGCCCACCTTCAGGAAGAGCCTCAAACCTAGCTTATCGGCTGACCCAGAGCTGCACTTCCCCACCCCCTCAGCACCATGAGACCCTCACGGGTGAGTAGCATGCTATAAAAGCACCTGATTGAGTAATTGATTGATCGATCATTTCTGGATGGGAAGCCAGTGGAGGTCTCTCAACTGGGGGTTGTGATGAAAGTTCATTAAAGCAGGTCCTGGTTGAGTTTTGCGAGGAGCTCGGTGGAGATGCCGGAATAGAGGGCATTGCAGTAGTCAAGGTGGCTTGTGACGAGGGTAAGAGTGATGGTCTTTCGAGCATGCAAAGTGTGTGGAAGCAGGAGGAGGCAACTGCCTTGACTTGTTTCATGATCAGTTGGCTGTCGAGAATGATGCTGAAGTTGCATGCATGGTAGGTCCATGTGGGGGTGGGTCTGAGTTCTGCAGGCCATCAGCTGTGGTCTCATGGAGATGTGTTCTTCCTGAATATCAGTACTTCAGTTTTGTCAGAGTTGAGTTGGAGGCAGTTGTCTCTCATCCATTTGGTTACATTGGTCATGACGTTGCAGAAGTTGGTTTTGGCGTTGGAGTCCTCAGTGAGGATCAGTTGCATGTTGTCTGTGCAGGAGATTATGTTGAGTCTGTGTGATCTGACAATATCTGCGATGGGGCTCATGAAGATGTTGAACAGGGTGGGGCTGAGGGATGATCCTTGTGGCATGCTGCATATTATGTCTTTTGGTGCGGAGGTTAAGGAGGCAGTTGGATGCTCTGTGTGCGTCCTGTAAGGAAGGTGGTGATCCACTTGAGGGAGTCCTGCTGTATGCCTATATTGTAGAATCTGTTGGTGAGCGTGTTGTGAGAGACGGTGTCAAATGCCCGTGGAGATGTTAAGGATGTTTTGGGCCACAGTTTCTTGAACAGTCTAGGAATGTTCTGACGGTATATGTAGAGGAAATCAGCGCAGTCTCAGTGCTATCAAAGTGAAGGACTCCTGATTGAGAGGCGTTCACTAGGTGTTTTTTTCCTGTGATTCAGTGAGCTGCTGGGTAATGGCTTCTCTGGATCGTTGGTCAGGTAGGGGAGTAGGGAGATCAGGCGATCACTTTTGAGATCTTTGGGGTCAGCTGAGGCTTCCTTTACAAGGGGTCTGACATCTGCGAGGTTCCATCTGTCTGGAAGGTTGCTGTGGAGCTGGTGGTGTTGAGGATGCTGGTGATTTGTGTGCTGATTGGGTTCAATGTGAGGTTGTAGAGGTGGCGGGGGCAGGGGTCAGTGGACGCCCCAGAGTGGATGAAATACATGCTGGCTGAAGTGGTCAAGGCTGGGAGCAGTGGCTATGGGGTGATGATATGGCTAGTATTACCTGGTTGGATGACTTCACTGGGATTGAAGATGACGGGTTGGATGTTGAAAGTACTGTGATGTTGGTGATCTTGCTGTGGAAGAAGTCTGAAGTTCTTGGGAGGGGTGATGGTGTTCTCTATAGCTGTCTGGTTGGAGAATTCCTTTGTGTGCTCTGCAGCGGAGTCAATGTGGGTGGTGATAACTGCTTTCTTGGCTTCTTTGATGTGCCGGTGATAGTTGCTGAGAGCTGTTTTATGTGCTACTCTATTGGCGGTGCGCCATCGTTTCTCTAGTTTGTGGCAATTGCGCTTTGTAGATCCTGAGTTCTGAGGTTTACCTGCCATGTGGGTTTCAGTGGAGTGACCCTGTCGGCTCTGGCAGTCATCTAGGCAGCGTAGTTCTGGACATCCTAGTTGAGTCTGTTGAGGCCTTAGGTTGGGAGGTGAAGAGGGAACTTGATGTCTGAGCTTTGGTAACCTTGCTCCAGCTGCAGTGGGAGGAGATTTGATACCTGGAGATGGTGTGCTATTGGGTGAGGCCGATTTTGTTCAGGTTCTCCAGGATTATGGAGTTGGAGTCATTAGTGTCATTGAGATGGAAATTGAGGTTGCAGAGTTGGTGAGACTCGATTGGTAGGGTGGCAATGAGGTTGGTAATGTTGTCACAGAATGTTACTCTGGGTTTCCTGAGGTCTGTAGATAAGGGGGCCTCATATTGTGGTGTTCACAGAAGTTTGTAGTAGGATGATGAGGTCTTCCATGGGAGGTGTGAGGTTGTTGCTGGTGATGGTGTATCTGTGGATTCCCTGTGGATGACTCTAATGCATCCGTCTTGTTTATTGGAACGGTCGTTGTGTATTATCTTGTTACCTTCGGGAGTAGCAATGGTGGAGCGATTGAGACACATTTTGGTGATGAAGGGGACATCCGTGGAGAAAGAGATAGAGTCCCATATTCCCATGGTGTGTTTGCAGATTGAGCGGGAATTGAGCAGGATACAAGAGAGTAGTTGTTTGGTGTTATTTGTCTTGTTCACAGGAATGGTGCAGGATCTTTCATGGGTTGTGTTGCAGGAGAAGTAGCAGTGTCAGCAGTTGTGAGGTCCTCTGGTCGATTGTAGGGATGAGAAGCAGCTGTTGTTTCAGCATCTGGGGTCCAGGAGTTTCTTGGTAGTGTACTATCGGATGGCAGTTAGGGCACAGGGTCCTGGAACTGGCCGTTATCTGAGCATCAGTGCACTGGCAGCGTGCCCGCTGCATGAGTCCACTGCGTTGTCATGCAGCAGCCTCCATTAGTGGTCCTGGTAGGTTGGCCTAGTGGTGCTGGGCACCGGGCAGGGATCTGGACCAACTAGCGCAGGGTCTGGGACAGGGACAGCAGACAACAGAGGGACAGTAGGAAGCACAGGACAGAGGGCAACACAGGGACAGGGGCAGCAGGCAATGTTGGGGTAGGTATAGAAGGCAACACAGAATGAGGGACAGCAGGAAGCAGGGGACAGCAGACAGTGCAGGTACAGGAGGCAGCACAGAGACAGCAGCAGGCAGTGCAGGGACAGCAAGCAGCACAGGGGCAGCAGGCAGCGCATGGGTAGCAGGCAGCACCTGGGCTTCAGGCAGTGAAGGGGCAGCAGGCAGCGCAGTCGCAGTCTGTATATACAATGTGCCCTCCCTACAAGAAAGTAGTAGTAGTCAGTTGCATGCGTTATGTTGTAGTGTAGTTCCTATATTCCAAATAGGCTCTGCGCATTGGAATAGTGTATCCTGTAGTTTAGACGTAGGACTGAAGTCAACTAGGTCTCTACTGAATATACTAGACTTAATTGTGTGTGTGCCAGCTAGCTCAGAGGTCACTAGAAACTTTCTAGAATGAACAAGAAGGGATTAGTTTCTGACAATGGCTTAAAACATGACAACTTTGTTTCCCAAGAATAAGAAATATATCTCTAGAGTCACAGAAACGATAGTTATTTCACTCAGTCAATCGTGCATGCTTTGTTTCACCAGAAGTGCAGAGACATAGAGAGACGGGCGTTTTCAATAAAATATATTTATTGAACAGTCTTCTTTCTCAAGCATGAGAAATGAACTGCTGCGTAATACTTGCGGCAAAGTACAAAGCGTATAGTACGAAGAGTATTATAAAATAATATTGTAAAAGCATGATATGGTTTCTAAGCCATAAGATTACTAAAATGCATAAAATACAGTGCAAAAAGATGACTAAAAGTACTCAACTGGTGCTTCTAAAATACGCCTACCCCGGAGTACCTAATCTAGGTCTAGAACAAGGGAAGAAGTAAGTAAGGTGTAGCCTAGTTTTAGTATTCTTTGCCAGGAATCTAATCAAATAATTCTCTTAGGGTCTAATCAGCTCCGTACCTTGGTTTTTAGAATGTAGGAGGTCTGGTATCTCTCTCTCAGGACTCGATTTCCCAGCAACCCGCAAGGGTAGCCTGGAAACACCAGAGCTGGATTTCTCGGCTGGAGAAAGTACAGTGTCTCTCAGTGCGTCAGCTGGAGGGTCGGCTTCCTTCGGCTCTTGCTGCAGAAGGGCGCGTCGGGCAAGTAGATAGTCGAACTGCTTCAAACCACTGTGTGTTTGTTTGGACAAGTGAGGGCATATTTATACCTTGAAGGTGCCGAGTTTGACGTAAGATTGGACATAATAACGTAATTAGAGACTTAATTCTCTGAAAACTCCATGAGTTCTTGGATAAATTATTATTCATGCAGGGGGAAGTACCTGACTGCTGAATACAGGTTTTACCAAGAAATCGTTGTAGATTTTTGGAACTAGTGGAAGTAGCTAAGCTGTATTAGGACTACTTGAGCTATGTCTTAATATGGTTATGATTTCTATGCTATATAATGATACGATATTTTATACCAATATAAGTACATGAATCAGGAAAATTAAACTAGGGTCCTAAAACGCTATACAACAACCACTCCACGTATTATGTCTAATATTACTAAATCTATAAGCATAAAAAACATAACTAAAGCATGTGTTCATAATCCCACCTAAAATACATGAAATGCATTAAACAGGGTTTATACACATACATGAGTATTTGTTTTGCACGCATTTTACAAGCAATAGCTGTCATTAAAAAATGCTATCTAAATGAAACATGAAATGACAGTTATGAAATGGCTCTAAATTTACTGAAGAAAAAAGGTTGGGACCATTCCATAGCATAATATATAAACTGTTATCGTTTTCATGAGATAATGCCAAATATTTGTCTATAGGAAGTATCAAATGAATTTCTTGTTCTCTAAGAATAGTTCTACTTCAAGCAGATTACTTTGCGCCAAGTGAAAAAGTTCTATTCTGGGATGGAGAGAAACATTTTAAAATGTAGATTGTAGAAACATAGAGTTCCCAAGTTAGAGGGTTTGTTTTGAAAAACCGAAGGCCGAATTACAGAGTTCACGGAACGCTGGGTGCACTTTCAAAAGTTATTCTCGGTGTTAGGAGAAAACATCAAATCATCTAAGCTGGCAAAGAAACCGTCTACCACAGTTGGTGAAAGTGTAACTACTTCATCAAGTAGATCAAATGTGCATAGATGTGAAGCATCTCCGTCAGCGTCATTCGCATTAGCAATGTTCGATGTAGATGGCACCTGTGTGCCTGTTGTTCCACGTACCTCACCAATAGCTGGATTCGCTGGTGAGATCTCAATGAATTCCGTCATCAGGATTGGCAGCCGTTGGGGGTAACACGATGTATGAGTCGTTACAGGACCCAGCAACGTGTCAACATCCGTTGGCAGTGCTGATGGAAGTGTACGACAGATGTCTAATACGCATTCTTCTCCGCAAAGCAGGCATCGTAGAATAGGTAAGATGCATGTGGTATTCAGATCTCTTAAACGAGCCAAGCCAAGAATCTGTGTAATTCTGTCATGATACAGCATGGCCAGGAGAGCCTGTTCCATTGTAGTCTCGGTATCGTTGGTGACTGGACTTGCCATATCGGAGCAGGAGAAACAAAAATAGAATATCTGCTATGAGTCCGAAAATGAGAGGCAGACCGCCGAACACAGAGTGCACGAGATTTGGAAAAATGCAGAGGACTGCTTCGAATGGTGTTAACAGTCCCGAAAAGATCGTCTTAAATACATGTGCGATGCCACTGTTATCAGACATGTTTAAGATTTGACTTAACATTTCTGCAAAATGTACTGGGCAGTTTGTTGATAATAATGCATGTATCTCTGCAGAAGTCCTTGCAACTTGCAGATCATACGTTTCTCTAGACGAGGTCAGTGGCACCGTTTTTAAAAAAAAGAATGGCTTTCATTCTGCTTAAAGTATCAATTCGTATTGAAGAGATATTCAGTGAAAGCCATAACGCCGTCTCCCCGTCTGTATTACCTTTTGGATGCAATACTTGCATACAATTAGTGACCCTGGCCGACACACTAACTAGATAGGCTTTTCCTGGCAACATGCCACAGCAGCTGTGATCATTGAGCATAACGTAGCTCCCATTGGAAAGGTGCCTGAAAATCAGGTCTATCACGGCTGCTGGAGTACAGTGCAAATGGCAAGAAACGTCATTTAAAGAACCTTTGCAGGCTCCATGTAAATTAATACCTTCACATAAAAGTGTACCGCTTAGTGCATTTAAAAAAAAATTTGGACTAAGAAATACCTCCTTTCCCCCACTCCAACATTTGTGTGTGTAGACTTAATGTATCCTTCACCCAACCTTTCATACAGGCCTGCTGGTACATGCTGTTGACAATACTGAAATTGGAAAATCGTCACTGGTATTGTGATGGTGCCATGTATTATCCATACAACGACAGGTTTCTCAGAAACAGTTAATGGTAATCTTTCCAGTTTTCCAATGCTCAGCACCGTATAGTCTGCTCCTCTTTGTGCCAGAGAGATTTGTGTATCTGTAAGGTTAAAGACAGTATACAATGATGTGGTATTGATTAGACGCCATGGCACATAGCCTGAACGGAGATTTTGCAACGTCCAGCCTAGTAGCATTATAGAACGCATTTGAGACTGGCCATGTTGTAACATTAGCAAATCCTGTTCTATTATGTCAATGGCAGATGATACAATGCTGTCCAAAGAATAAATTCTGGAGGACAGAGTTGTTAACCCATTGTCTACTACAGAGAGTGCTTTCTCTAAATGAATACGATAAATTTCTCATATTTTTTCTGCAGTTTCCATTTGCGTTATTTTCCTAACTTCATTGTAAGCAGAGTATATACCTGCGTATATGAAACATTTTTTACATTGTTTACGAGGCCCAAGAAAGAAGTCTCGCAAGTCACGCCTTCTTTAAGTAAAGTGAAGTGTTGTTTAATTTCTGGAAGTGTGGATTTCTGTAGCCACTCAAGGCAAAGTTTTCCTACACTGTATATGGTGACTATCCCTGGATGTTGTCTCTGGGAGTATCTTGGATCTGGCCTATTCATTTGGAACCCTTGTGTTCTGTTCATGAATCTATCTTGACAGTTGTTCATGTCTGTGGGTCAGATTAACCATTGTTTCCAATCAGGATTGGTTCTGTTGTGTTTTAAAATCTGTTTCAAGTCTACCTCCTCATCCGAAGTGTTAATACTGTCAGCCGTGGGCTTAGGTATGGACGGTTTGTTTAAATCTTTTATCTTCGCTAAGCCAAGACAAGATGTTTGTTGTACAGTGTCATTTGTCTGGGATTAAGCAGGCTCTGAATAAGGCTTCTAAACCTTGCACCTGCCAGTCTTTTGTGCCCCAAACAGTTTTCGTCTCAATGTTGTCTTTCCAAAAGTTAAAACCTAATGTAGACAGCCGAGCATAAAATTTCACAGAATAAATTTGTTTAGTATTGGTCAGCATGTTTTTCATTATTGTCTTATTCACATTTTTTAAATAAAACGTTTCTGGATTTGTGACATTAAAACCTGAGAAGTATGGAAACTTTTCATAAAATGTTTTGAGCTGCCCTTTGGCGGCGTTGGACAATGTTCCCATTGATTATAAGTAAAAACATTTCTAGGGTTTGCAGATTTGTGACCATAATGATTAAAACAATACATTTGTTCATAATCTGATGAACCTTTCTAAGTATTCATGTTTAGTGAATTTAGCTGACATTTCCAAGTCTGACATCATATTATTAACAGTTTCAAAGTCCCAATCATCAGAAAAGGTGCTTGATGAAACAAAATCACTCAAAGAAACCTTAAACTGGTGTGGAATTTTCAACAACTCCACCAGGCCATAAATGTCATAATCAGTGGTGTCCCATGCTATACCACCAGGTATAGGAACTGCTGTGATGTTCACTGATGACAGGTCTCTTCGCTCTCGATGAGATGACTTGTAAGGTTGTAGGAGCAAGTTGATGTTCTTACTTGCTGTGTCCATTGTACTGTATTTTCCATCTATCATTTGTCCCAAACTCAAAACAAGAATGAGCCATAGCAGGAAAAAAAGTACACCTAGTCCAATCCAAAATTCAACCCATGGCGAAACCAGATATGTTATCTCAAGTTGATGAAGGAGTTTTGTTATTTTTTCTTGAAAAAGTGTTTTTGCTGGCGTTATTTCTGGTTCACTGTGATCCTCAGAAAAGTTATCGAAGTTGATAAAATAGCCAAAGGCAGTTCTGTCAATAGTTGGAATTGCATCCGGATTCTTCGAGATCACTGGAGTTGCTTCCTCCTTTGACATGTTTGTATAATCAGATGCTACATCATTGTAGACAGGAGTTTCTTGACGAACTGATATTTGGGTATCAAGAGGGACGAGTTCCATGGCTGTGTTGCAAAGTCCTTCTTTTCCCACTGCAGGTTTATCAAAGGTGATGAGTCTTTCAGTTTGAACCTCTTGAATAGTAGCCAGATTTGGTCGTCTGCTACTTCTTGGGAGTCCACTGGGCCTACTACTTATTATCGGCCACATGATGTGGTTTTACCATGTCAATTGATACTGTTCTGTTCTCCCTTTTTCCAGCAAGCGGCGGCAGTAACACTGATCTTGTTCCAAGAATTGCTAAGACAGGTACTGCTTTTCTATAAGAAGGCCCAAATTCCTTCTTTACCGCAATCTTTCCCCTGACTAGATCCCCATTCTTTGCAATCCAGACAGGTCTTGCTGGGACAGGTGGTTTTTCTGCAGTGGTCGTTGGGCTTTGTGTTGTGTTACTCAGACTTCTTCTCGTTTCATTTAAGTCCTGTAAAACAGCCAAACGGTCTTTGATATCAAAGGGTTCCTGTTTCACCACTGAAGTTTGACAATCAAGATCCTGTATTAGCATTCTAGTACCAAATAATAATTATATGGAGTGATTCCCCCCAGAGAAGTTCTTGGCAGATTGTTAAGACTACGTTGGACACTATTTAGATGTTTGACCCACCCATCACCCGAACCTAATACCCTAGCTGTTATAGATTGCTTTATGTCACGGTTTTTTCTTTCCACTACCGCATTTCCCTCAGGATGGTAGGGACTTTAAAACTGCAATGCAACGCCCAAGCTGGCCATGGCCTCCTTGTAAGTTCGAGAGCTAAACGCAGGACCCTAGTCAAAATGTAGCATGCCGATTGCGTATGTGCCGATAAAGACTCGCAAATCTTTTATAACAGTTCTGGCGTCAGTGGAGAAGTGTGGCTCAATGGTTAGAGCAGGCAGACCTTGATGCAGAGCTCTGGCCAGGGACCAGGGTTCGATTCCCGTCTCGGCGGGTCTCCGGCTTATTAATTCCCCTGACTGGATATTCTCGCCTCAGGGCCTGTTCTGATCATGGGTCCCATGCTGCAACTCTGGGCAATAGCTTGCTTAGTCTCCACAACGGCCCCAAAAGCGCTGGGATGCCTGGCTGCACCTGGGGGGTTCCCAGGAGTGGACATTTCCCAGGAAAGCCAGGAAGGGTTCCTAAGCGGTATACAGACAGCGCCGGGACACCTCCGGTGGAGGTAGCTGTGCGCTTTACAAATTCCGACATTTACATTTTACATTTTACATTTACTGGGGCCACATCCAAATGAATCTTGTGCAGGAATCCACTGCGACCATGATATATTTATAGTTACCGTCCCTCTGTAAGGGACCACAGTGGTCCAGATAAACACACGCTAATAGTTTATCTGAAATCTGAAGGAGCGTCTGCGCAGGTCGTTTTACTGTAGAAATTTTTATTTTTTGGCAGATTTCACATTCTAGAACATAGTTTCTTGTTTGCTTCCTCATGCGCGGCTACCAATATCTCTGTTTTAACAACAATATTGTGGCGGAAACTCCTGCGTGTGCAGAGGCGAGTCCTTTGTGTGCTGCTAAGACTAGTCCTAATAGTTGTGGGACCGCATTTGTCCATTGTGACGTCCGCGTGTAGAAAGTCTAATGCTGTCTAACAGTGGTGTCTGAACTGGGCTGGCTACACTGTAGTCAGGTATCTGGTGGTTTGCAAAGCTATGATCTCTGTAACAGACATCGCAATTAATTCCGAATTCGTAAACTTGGACGCTAATTCCCGGCCACCAGTGCATCTCTTCCAATTCTATTAGAGATTTTAAGATCCCTTGATGTGTAAGACCCTCTCCCATATGTACTTTGTGAAACAAAGCACCTCTCCGGTTCCTGTTTGGAACTACTCTGTCCCCCACTCCAGGGATTCGAGCAAATGGAACTGAGTTTGCATCAATTATGTATGTATTACCGAGTGGATAATTCGGTGGCAATCCTGCATAGTTTCCTTTCATTGAGGAGTTGACTGCTAGCATTGTTTCACCATCTATTTTCGTTTTTGAACGAGTGATTGCAGCTACGGAAGCCATTTGCACAGCTGCCTTCGCGGCCTCATCAGCCAATGAATTCCCTTCAACATGAATGCCATCACGCTGAGGACTCAGTGTATGAATCACGTGAGTCTTTTGTAGTTCTTTTTGCAAAAGAACTACTTGTTCCCATAGCAGTTTATGCTTAATTGTGCCACCTTTAGCGTCTTTGAAGCCGTTCTGAACCCCGTTCTGCAAGTATTCATTGTAAGATTGGACGCAGTAATACGAATCGCACACTATGAGTGTGGGGAATTCACGATCGGTATTTTCAAGCGCCATCTTGAAAGCCTGTAGTTCAGCTCGCTGAGCTGTACAGTCTCCGAGTGATTGAGTTTTAGTGACCATTGGTCTAAATTTACCTTCGCGCCAGCGACCTTTAACAATCGCGCACGCAGCACTGTAAGCTTGTTTACCCCCAATTGCGGGCTGTGTTGAGCCGTCTGTATATATTATACAGCCGTAATGTTCGAGTGGCAGAATTTCAGTCAGCTGAGGACATTCTAATTCGTATTGTAGGAATTCTTGTGTTTTTAAATACGGGTCAAAAATGTATTCAACATCTGTTGCAGCAAGAGAATTAACCCATTGTATCCATCTCGGATGTAAAACTTTAGCATTTGCAATGCTTGCCTTTGTCACTGCCTCTAAGGCAGGTACAGGTGTAACAATTTTAATGTGTTTACCCTGTGAGAGGGCTCTTACTTTTGCTACAGCAGTCTGAACCGCTGTCAGTATCTTTTCTGTTGAAGTGAATTTCATTTCAGCTTGTGTGTACAAGTGTGACTTGTATGCTATTGGTACCGTCTCACCTTCGTTAAAGGTTAGGTATGTGAATCCGCATCTCCCAGGGATGATTCGGATCACTAGGTTGCTCACTTTGTCAGTGTTTGTAACTGTGTTTTTGCTAACATGTCTGTTTGCACTGAACGCAAAATTTCTGTGTGTTTTTGTGTCCAATTAGTAGGTTTGAAATCAGGTTTGATTAGTTCGTAGAGAGGTTTAACCCTTTCTGCGTAGTTTAGAACATAAGTTCAGGAAACCTAGAATTGACTGTAAGATTTTCAGCATTTTTGGAGGTTGGAGCAGTGCACATTTCTCTAGAAAGTTTGCTGCCAGGCTTTTGCCTTCACTTGATAACTCATATCCCAAAAAAAGGACATTGAGGTGTGCAATTCGTGATTTCTTAAAATTGAATTTATACCCTTCAGAAGCGAACCCCAGTATGATGGAGTTCACTCTTTACAAGTGCACATCCAAATCATCGTCTGTAAGATAGATGTCATCGACATAAGATAATGCCTCATCATCATACGTTTGTAGTACGGCCTAGCTCGTAGGTCGTAGCACGCCCCGCCCCGTAGAGGGATGGGAAAACCCCTATGATGAAGCATGACACTAAGGGATTCTTAGTGTGTGAGGGGTATTTTAAAAGCAGATAGTGCTCTCTTTCTGCCACTCGCGAAGAGAGCCGGTCCCACTTCCCTTCACTGCAAAGTTGAAAATATACATAATAATAATAATTCGATCACTTCACATTGATAGAATCCCATGTATAATCCCTACATTAAAGTAGTAGTAGTCAGTTTAGACTGTACATATCATGTATCATCCCTAAATAAAAGTAGTAGTAGTCACTCGTAGGTGGTACATACCAAGTATTATCCCTACAATAAAGTAGTAGCAGTAGTCATAGTCGCAGACTGTACATCCCATATATCAACCCTACTTTAACGTAGTGGTAGTGAGAGTCGCAGACTGTACATTCCATATATCATCCCTGCATTAATGTAGCAGTAGTCAGTCTTAAACTGTATCTGCCATGTATAATCCCTACATTACAGAAGTATTAGTCAGAGTCGTAGACTGTATGTATCATATATTATCCCTACATAAAAGTAGTAGTAGTCACTCGTAGGTGGTACATACCAAGTATTATCCCTACATTAAAGTGGTAGTAGTAGTCAGAGTCGCACACTGTACATCCCATATATCAACCCTACTTTAACGTAGTGGTAGTGAGAGTCACAGACTGTACATTCCATATATCACCCCTGCATTAATGTAGTATGAGTCTCCACTTGTACATTCCCTGTATGTCCGCAGCGTTATGGTAGTCAGCGTCTCAGCCTGTACATACCCTGTATGTCCGCAGTGTTATGGAAGTCAGCGTCTCAGCCTGTACGTACCCTGAATGTCTACAGTGTTATGGTAGTCAGAGTGTGAGCCTGTAAGTCACAAGCATTATGGTAGTCGGAGTCTCATCCTGTACACACCCTGTATATCTGCATTGTTGTGGTAGTTGGAGGCTCATCTTGTATGTACCATGTGTGTCCGCAGAGTTGTGGCAGTCAGAGTCCCTGCCTGCACATATCCTGTATGGTTGCAGTGTTTTAGAAGTTAGATTCTCAGCCTGTACATACCCCGTATGTCCGCAGCATTAGGGTAGTAAGAGTACCTGACTGTACATACACTTTATGTTCGTAGTGTTATGGTAGTTAAAGTCTCTGCCTATACATACCCTTTATGTCCACACTATTGTGGTAGTCAAAGTGTCAGCCTTTACATACCCTGTATGCCTGCTGCATTATGGGAGTTGGAGTCTCATCTTGTACATACTCTGAATGCCTGCAGTGTTATGGTATTCAGTGTGTCAGCCTGTATATAACCTGTATGTCTCCAGCATTATGGTAGTCACAGTCTCAGCCTGTATGTACCCTGTACATCTGAACCGTTGTTGTAGTTGGAGTCTCATCTTGTATGTACCCTGTGTGTCCGCATGGTTATGGTAGTCAGAGTCTCATCCTGTACATACACTGTATGTTCGTAGTATTATGGTAGTTGGAGTCTCTGCCTATACATACCCTGTAGGTCCACATCATTATGATAGTCAAAGTCTCAGCCTGCACATACCCTATATGTCTGCTGCATTATGGGAGTTGGAGTCTCATCCTACATGTACCCTGTGTGTCCGCAGTGTTATGGTAGTCAGAGTCTCTGTCTGTAAGTACCCTGTATACACTCAGTGTTATGGTAGTTGGAATCTTTGCCTATGCATGCCATGTATGTTCACACTGTTTTCATACTTAGCGCCACTCCTAAGGAGGCCACCCTGCCCAGCTAGCATTCCCTCAAGGAAATTCCCTTGATGGATATGGACACTTTATCCCCTCCCATGCTGATGTCGAGCTCAGCTCGTCATCAGCCACGGTGCTCGTGTGCTCAGCTCGTCATGGCCGTTAGAACGTTGACACTCGGGGATAATTCCCCTGCTGTGCTGAGCGTTCTAAGGAACGTGCGTGGCCGTGATGAGCTCAGCTCGTCATCAGCACACGAGCACTGTGGCTGATGAGCTCGTCATCAGCACCGGGGCTCTGTGCGCGCCCCCCAGTACAGCGGGGGAATTACCCGGCAGAGAAGGGGTTAATGAAGATTTCTGCCTTGGTAAAATCTGGCTCCCCCTGCGACCCAGCATCTCCTCAATCTCTGAGTAAGGCTTGGGAAGTAGTCCTTCCTTTGATACTGAAGTTGACCAATTCATCTATCTCCACCGGACTAGTGCCGCCAATATGGAAACATGCTATGGTGAAGGCACTGCTGAAGAAACCTAATCTCACCTTGATATCCTGGGAAACTACCATCCCATATCTCTTCTTCCTGGGATCAGTAAAATATTTAAAAAACATATTAATTCTGTCCTCCCTACATTTCTGGAGTCTCACAATGCACTGCACCCTTCGCAAACTGGATTCTGCCCCAGACATGGGACGGAGACTGCCTTACTGGCAATGGCAGAAGAGTCTCAAAAGGTTCTTGACCAAGGAAGAACGGCAGATATCATCCTCTTGGACCTTAGAGCTGCCTTCGACACGGTCAATTATGACATCCTGATCAGCAGGTTGACGAATGTTGGAGTCTCGGGCAATGTTATCACCTGGTTACAGTCCTTCCAGGAGAATAGGACCTTCCAGGTTTTTGAAGGACACAGGACCTCAAAATTTATGTCACTCAGTTGCTGTGTCCCTCAGGATTTGTCCCTAAATCCAACACTGTTTAACATTTTTTATGAGTCCCCTGGCACACACAAATTGTCATTCCTTTTGGTATTAAGGTAGTCATGTACTCTGAATGACACCCAATTAGTTGTGGACTTAAATCATCCCAAAAAATCTCCCTCCTGCCTAGGTCCCTGTTTGGAAAAAGTAGCTAAATGGATGAGATCCTCATACCTTGAATTTATTGGAGAACTACGGAATTTATGCTGATGTGTAATCCACCCGTTTCTGACTCTGGATTAGTTTGGCCAAGCACTCTCGGTCCTCCACCGGTGCCAAAAAACCAGATCAAAAGTCTGGGCATGTGTTAGATTGGTCACTTAAATTTGATTATCAGACGATAAAACTGGCCGCTTCATGCTACAGCATCCTATCAATGCACCGCAAATTTCTTCTGCTCCTTCTGTTCCCGGAAAGGAGACTCATGATCCAGGCCCTAATTCTCTCCCGTCTCGACTATGGAAACGCTCTTTATTTAGGAGCCCCACTGGCAACCACGACCAAACTGCAAATTACTCAGAATTGCTCAGCAAGTATGCTTCTTAAGATCCCCAACAGCCAAACTGCAAGACCTGCATTGAAGACCGTACCCTGGCTCCCCATCATGGAAAGAATAAAAATCAAGTCCTTATGTATTGCCCACATGTCCTTCTGGAAGAAAGGTCCTTCTATCTTCCGGACCATCATCTCCCCCTATCGTCCTAGCAGATGCCTCCGTTCAACGAACACCTACCTAGCTTCAGTCCCTATAATGAAATGGGCAATAAGTGGCGGTCGGTTCTTCCACTACAACGCTGCCAAACGCTGGAATGTTCTCCCCCTCCATCGTCAGTCAGAACCCAACCTCCTGCCCTTCCGTAAGCTTTTGAAAACATGGCTTTTTCAAAACCCCACTTACTAAGCTGTTGTCAACTGTCTGATCTGGTTGCTAGCACTAGGGCGCCTACGGGTAGCTGCGCGCTCTATAAATATTCCTAACATAACATTACTTGTTCATACTCTGTATGTCCACGTCGTTGGAGTCTCAGTCTGTACATACCCTGTATGTCCGCATCATTATGGTAGTCAGAGTGTCAGCCTGTACATACTCTGTATGTCCACAGAATTATGGGAGTTGGAGTCTCAGATTGTACGTACCATGTATGTCTGCAACGTGAAGTCAGTCGGAGTCTCAGCCTGTATGTACCCTGTATGTCATGTCCGCTGCTTTATTACAGTCAGAGTATCAGCCTGTACGTACCCTGTATATCTCCACCATTGCAGTAGTCAGAGTCGCAGCATGTTTTACTGATCTGAATCACAGTCTTGGATGTCCTATAGGAGAGGAATTTACCACAGGTAGGTCTGCTGGAGGGGGGACCACAATCCTTGAATGCAGTTAGCGCATTCTTGCTCTCTCTTAGAAAACATATGTTTTTCAATTAGCAAGAAAGATTTAATCAGCCGGAATAAGTCTCATAGAAAGTGATCTGAACAAGCATGGCTGATATGATATTACCAGTATTTAAACATTTTATGTAAGTCTCTTATATGCTCATTTTCAAAATACAAACACTCATGTACCTTATCAATATTTTCAATGAATAATCATTTGTTTATTCTTTCTGAACTTTATTTGAACACAGGGAGGACCTTTTTTGCCTCAGGATATTAAACCAATGGCTTGGAGAGGTCTTTGTGCTATTTTTACCATTTTTACCCTAAATCAAAAAGCAAGCACAGCCCATCCGCGCTGCGAGAGCAGTTCAGGACTGTCTCGGAAAGATGATGTGGGTTGGAAACTCAGAACTCAAAAATACACATAGCACTCAAAAAATAATGATCTACTCATTTAATTTTTAAGTTTTATTATTTCTTCGGAAGCACTTTAAGGCACACAAACTACATGCTACACATAGAATAAAAATACAGCAATCATTCCATCAATCGGCATTTGTAAAGCGCAGCGCTGTCACTCCCAGGGGTACATGGGGTCCATGTCCCCATAGAAGGGCCAGGTCTTGAGTCTTTTTCTCAAGTCTGCCAGCAAGGGGAAGTCTGTCTAATGCCTTGGCTGTGATGTTGGAGAAGGAGAGGCTGCCGCTGCGTGTGTGGAGGATGCACATGTGTATGTGAGTGTGAGTGAAGAGGAGTCTAGGTGCCTGGCGGGTTGGTGAAAGTTCAGTCGATGGTTGAGGTAGGCAGGTCCTAGGTCATGGAGGGCTTTGTAGACGTGCATGAGGATGTTGAACTGGCATCTTGTCTGAATGGGGAGCCAGTGGAAGTCTCTCAGGTAGGGGTTGATGTTGTTTCTTTTAAGGAAGGTCCCGGGTGAGTCTGGCTGCAGCATCCTGTATGGTCTGGAGTCTTATGAGGGGCTGGATGAAGATGATACCGGCTTAGAGGGCATCCAATAGTCAAGGAGGTTGGTTGATGAGGGCCTGGGCGTCAGTCTTTCTGGTGCTGGCTGGGATCCATTTGAAGGTTCTGCAGAGCATGCAAAGTGTGTGGAAGCTGGAGGAGACAACTGTCTTAACTTGTCATTTCATGGTCAGTTGGCTGTTGAGGATGATGCTGAGGCTGCATGCATGGTCAGTCAGTGTGGGTGTTGGTCCAAGTTCTGAAGGCGACCAGTCATGGTCCCATATGGAAGTGTTCTTCCCGAAGATTAGTACTTCAGTTTTGTTGGCGTTGAGTTGGTCTTGGAGTTGCAGAAGTTGTTTTTTTTTTTGCAATGGTGGGGTCCTCAGTGAGCGGGAGGATAAGTTCAGTGTCTTCTGTGTTGGAGATTATGTTGAGTCAGTGGGATCTGATGACGGCTGCGAGAGGGGTCATGAAGATATTGAATAGGGTGGGTCTGAGGGATGATCCTTGTGGTACGCTGCATATGATGTCTTTGGGCACCGAGGTGAAGGGATGCAATTGGATGCTCACTGTGCGTCCTGAGAGGAAGGAGGCGATCCACTTAAGGGTGTCTTGGCGTATGCCTATGTGGTGGAGTCTGTTGATGAGCATGTTGTGGCGGAGGATCATATCCACTATTTCTCCACCAACAAGAAGTGTTCTCATGTCATCTTTGGCATCACTCAGCGCAGTCTCAGTGCTGTGGTTGGTATAAAATCCTGATTGAGAGGCGTCCAGTAGATGGTTTTGTTCCAGAAATTTGCTGCACTGCGGTTAGGTGGCTTTCTCAAGAAATTTAGCAGGGTAGGAGAACAGAGATTGGACGATAATGTTTTCAGTTGTTGGGGTCAGTGAAGGTTTTCTTTAGGAGGAGTCTGATGTCCGCGTACTTCCATCTGACCAGTATTTCATATTTATTTATTTTCATATTTATTTATTTATTTGTTTGATTAATTAATATCTTACAAAACGGATAAAAAATGTATACAATACTTAAATATTGATGCATTACTTATATTCAAATACTTCTCATAAAACAGTAAAAAGTAGTCTGACCCATAAGATTATTCCATTAATCAACTTGACAGTAGTTACACAAGATTCAAACACAAGCGTCCAACTTTTTCTTGGCCAATATAAGAAATTTCACAAATGCTGAATTAATTGCTAGGTCTTCGGGATCTAAGCTTGCCATAAGAGCCTGTCTGCAGGTCCTTATAGCACGTTCATTAAATAGTTTCTTAAGTACGGCTTTTCTTTCAACTTCCAGGTTCGGGCAAAGGCACATTAGGTGTATGATGTTTTCTTGTCCAGATTTACAAAGCGTACACGCCCCGAATTCTTCAGGTCTTTTCCATGGTGCCAAATGACATGAGCCTGGAAGGATACCAAACCTACCATTCATAAAGATTTGTTTATTTTTTCTCGTCCATGATGTTTCCAAATAGGTTTGGATCTTCTTTTTCTTAAAACCATTTACTATTGGCCACACATGGTGTCTTTTAGTGAAATTATCTTTGTCCTTTATCAAAGAAAGATAGTCCGTGATTTTGTTTACTGTCTTCTTGAAGCTCTCCTGTTTGACTGTGTTGTTCCAAATAGAAGCTAAACCATAGCCCTTGATTTCAGATTCTAAATAGGCGAAAATAGTTAAGGAACGGTTGGTGCTTACTTCTTGCCAAAGAAGGCGGACATTTCATTGTCATAATCATTTTTTATTCTGTTCCACACCTTCATTATGTTTCCTTTTCTTGCACAAGATTGGTCGTTCAGACCAAATTCCAACCTTACTTGTGATTGTGAGGCATTCTTAGGGAGTGAAAGCAAATGACGATAGGTTTTTGCTACCGAAGTATTTATAATCTCTGCATCGCTCCCATTGGGCACCTCACTCCCATATGTTAAGGAAGGCAATAGTTTAGCTGATATTGATTTTAATAGAGGGCGATAAGACAAGTCTCCAATGGATTTCTGGATAGATCTAAATGCGGCGGTAATGGAATTCGCTTTCCTTGTTATTTCACTTTTCTGATGAACGAATTTTCCATTATCACAGTAAGTTACTCCCAAGTATTTGTAATTATTTACTTGTTCCAGTTTTTTACCTTCCAAATACCAGGTATGCGCATGCTTTAATCGAACATTTTTGGTGATTACCATCATTTTAGTCTTTGCGTCATTAATGTGCCTAACGTTTTCCTTGGAGTATTTGGATATGCCGTGGATCAGTCGTTGCATCCCCACCTTTGTATAGCTCATTAGTACAACATCATCTGCATATAGCAGGTTTGATTTCAGAGTTTGAGCCAGCCTTGGTAGGTGGGCATTAATATCATTAAGGTCAGAAGTGAGATCGGATAAAAATAAGTTAAAAAGTAGGGGAGCTAACACACAGCCCTGTTTAAGCCCATTCAATGTTGGAATAATTTTAGTTACCGTTGAGCCATTACCCATCCTCACTCTAACCCAGGTATCAGAATGCAAGAGTTTAATCATTTTTAAAAGCTTGACTCGAATTCCTTTTTTTGTAAGCTTGGTCCAAAGAAGCTCGGGATCAACACAGTTGAAGGCAGATTTAAAATATACAAAACACAAATATAAAGGTAGATTTGCAATTATTGCCTTTTCAATTAATATTGCTCAGATTAAAAGATTTGTTGTTGTACCAAGGCCTTTGACAAAGCCTGTTTGGTTTGGGGATATTACCTGCACTTCTTCTGCCCACTCACTTAAGTTCATTAAAACAATATTAGCAAACAACTTTGCATCTGAATCCTGTAAGGTAATTAGACAGTTATTTTCTGGTTGTTGCCAGTTGCCTTTCTTAAATATTGGGATTATAAGCGAACCTTTCCACGAGGTTGGTATTTCCCCTCTCTCGACCACATCATTAAAAACATCTGTAAGGTGATCTGACCAGAAGTCGGGTGATTCTTTAAATAATGCAAAGGGAATGCCATTCGGCCCAGTGGTGCCATCTTTTTGTTTTTTTATCAATCTTGCCACCTGGCTGGGAGTTATAATCACGTCTTTCACTCCTTCTTTGCTATTCTTTGTTAGAGAACTTTCGACTTTAGGTTGTATCAAAGACCGTTGGTTTGGATTGAGATGAGTTTGTAGAAAAGTTACCCATTTTTCTTCGGATAAACTTGATCCAATTCCCAGATTCTTTGGTCTAGATAAGCCATTAATAAGTCTCCAGAACTCCCTTGAATATGCCATTGAGCGTGCATGAAATATTTTTGTCCATAGGTCCTGTCTTGCTTTGTTCTTTTCATTCCATATCAGTTTCCTTAGCTTATAATTGATATTCGCCAATGAGGCTCGTATAGCTTTGTTAAACAGAGTCCTCTTTAGGTGTCTTCTCAGTCTGTTTTGTTGACTTCTAAATTTCCTTATAGCATAAGGTAAAAAGATAATATTTACTGCATCTTCCCCTTTTGCGCAATATGAACTTTTCCTTTCTTGGGTGATTGCAGATGGTATATTATTAGTGACTAGCTTGTGTGTAAAGTTTTCCCATTGTTCAATTGTATTAAAACGTTTGTCGACCATGCATTCCATCACCAGCTTTTTTGCCCTTGCAGTGATCTTGTCCATGTCTGCAGGTTTCCATGTTAGTTTCGTGTAATTAACAGAACAGATTTCTCCAGGTATTGTCAGGAAAGATTTGGATTTTGGACATATTATATCGATGTCGATAATTTGCTGGCTGTGGTCGCTTTCCATCACATTGATTAAGGAATAGGATATCACCTTATGAAATATGGATAAAGAGGTCAAGGTGTAATCAATTCGGGAAGAGCAATTTTTTGAATGGAATGAGCAGGCCGGTGGAGAATCAGTAGGAAATCTGCCGTTCAATATTCTTAGACCTAACTCTTCCATATCCCTCACCAACTTTATCCCGATTTTATTAGATCGACTAATGGGCTTAGGGTCCATTATTGGGTCAGGGATTGCCCATTGTTGATTTTGAGATTGCACAAATTCGCTCCGTGCTAGGGGCGTTAGCAAATTGGCATTAAAATCCCCTGTAACAATATAGTCGGCTAGAGGCTCATCCAATATTTGCTCTAGTAATAGATTATTTAAGGCATATTCTTTAAAGACCTGTTCGGAGGTAAATATACATTTACTAGAGTCAAAACTTTATACGGAATATTTATACCAGGTTTATAATGGATTTTTAATGCCAGAAGATTAGGATTGTTCGTGAAAATTAGCTCATGTTTCGCATTAAGGTCATTTGAAACAAAAATTGCTAATCCTCAACAGGGACGGCCAAATTTCTGATGTTTTACAGCAGGTTCAAAGTAACCCGTATGATGTTTTAACATAAAAGGGTCTTTTGTCCAGGTTTCCTGCAATAGTATTATGTGGATTTCTGTTGAGATACTTTGGATTTTAGCTTCCTTCCACTGACCGGAAATACCATTAATATTCCATGAGCATAACTTCAAGTTAGACACTACCCCGTAGTTTTCTTGTGATTGGATTTGGGGTAAGTTTTGTCAGTGGTCCTTGGAGCCATGAAGGGATACCTTAATCCAGGAGTCATTTACTTCATTTCTGTCTGCTTTCTTCTTTATTATTGAAGAAGATTCAACTTCACGGTTTATTGTCCCCTGGGGATTTTTTAATACGGAAAACACCGCTTTAGGTTCCTTGGTCAGAGATTTTTTTGAATTACTTTCAGTATATAGGAGATAAACCTTTGGAACGACTTGACTTATTATTATGCCCCAATCACTGAAACAACCATGCTCCTTCATTATGGAGTCTGCAATTGGGCCTATGGGTACTGTTATCAGAGTTATTGGCAAAAGGACCTTCAGAATTTGATTGAAAGCCTACTGTTTCGATATCTTCTGTTGATATATTACTCAGACTTGGTAAGATTTTCATAAGCTGGAGGATATTTCCTCGATTTAGAATATCATGCGGACCTCTGGATTCATATACTGGTTTGCGGGCTATTTGTGTGGTCCTTTTGTTAATTGTAGGTGTTACCCCAGTATTATTCCTTGTTCTGCTGTTTTCCATGCAGGTAATCTGTCGGTTCTTATCTCTTTTTACAATAACTAAGTTTTCTTGTACTTTAATATAATTCAGATCTTTAAGAGTTTCATCTTGTTTGGGGCGGTTTATCATTAGACCTTTATTTCCCATTTCCCATTTCCTCATCTACTGGCAAAACATCATGTTTTTGACAGGATCTTAATGGATTGGATGGGTTGTTTTCTTTGCATTCAATTTGAACTTGGACAAGTTCACTCAAGTGGCTATGCACATCATTCTCCTTTGGCACTAAGGTTCCTAAGACTCTTGTGGGATTTACCCTGATATCTTTACTCATACTCTGGGTTTGATCATGATCAATTCCAAGAAGGGTACAATCATTTATTATGCATCCATTTGAATTAATTTTATATATTGTTGTTTGGTCCTCCTGTAGTGGCTTAGGGTTACCCTCATATACTCTGGAGAGTAGATCAGTAGTTGTTTTATCTTCATGCACTGTTTGTTTTAACCTAGGAGCAAATGATTTTGCGAAAATGTCGTAATATGCGGTCGCTTCAACTGTGTTCTTTGAGCTGTTAGCATGTGTCGACCTAGGATCCCCTCTATGTAAAGTTATTTAATTGACATTTTGCGGTTAATAGTCATTATGTTCTCTTCTTTAGTTTCTTGCGTCCTAAACTCTCCTTCATTTGCTGATTCTTTCTGTTCGTTTTTTTTGTTTGGATTAGTAGAAGGTCTGCTAATTGAGGGATCAGGCGTTCCAGTTCGTCCTTTGTTGGTTTTGGCTAATTCTATTTCAATAGATAGCCTATTTTCCTTGTTTTTTTTGTTTGGATTAGTAGAAGGTCTGCTAATTGAGGGATCAGGCGTTCCAGTTCGTCCTTTGTTGGTTTTGGCTAATTCTATTTCAATAGATAGCCTATTTTCCTTGTTTACCCTATTTCTCGCTTTCCTTAATTTCTTTTTTTGTCTTTTAGTTAATTCAAAAGCCACTATCGCCTCTTCCCCGGTATTTTGGACACTTAACAAAGCTCTGGGGCTGTTGTTTTCCTTAGTATGTAATGAGTCATCTATTGGTTTTGCTTGGTTATTCAAAATAGATTTATAATTATTTTCAATGAACAGATTGATCGGTTGCTCCTGTGTATTTATCGATATTGAATTTCTTCTAGGCTGGCTTCCCAATCCCTTCCTATCTTCTACAGTCTGTTTGTGAATAACATGTTTGACATCCTCCAGTATTGTGCTAACTACATCTGGAATTGATTCTAATTTGGTTATTATTGGAGCACATGTGCATTCAATGCAGGTTGGGGCTTTTTTTCCTTGGACTTTTATTATTAAGTTGTTACGGTCAGCTATTTTGTTCTCAATTCCTGCAACTGCGTTTGCCATGAGGCCTAGGATATCAATTTGAATGTCCATTTTTTGTGACTGAGAGGCTAAAGCTTCCAGAGTTAGTACAGACGTTTGAGAGTTAATGTCCCAAATTGAACCGGCATCCATTTTTCCTAATTGCTTTGGATTTGATTCAAAATTTAATTCTTTATTATTTAGGGAATTGTTTTTTTGCAAGCTTCTTCGTTACAATATCAGGAGAGCCTTTATATTTGATTGGTGATGTATTCTTTGGAGATCCTCCACTTCGTTGGCAAGGAGAATTTTCTTTTGTAAGTAATGATCCGTCTAGTAAATTTGAGTGATTTTTGTTTGCGGATCCGTTTGCTAATGCTAATACCATATCAGTTGCAGATGATTGTTGTTGCATACATCCAATTTTATTGATAGACCATTCCGGGCTCTGTAAGTAACCATTCATTGGGTGCTGTAACGATTCTTGTGCATCACATTTTTGCACTAACACCCCGTCGTTTACTTCTGCAAAGTGGTTTTCAAGTATATGAGAAAATGTTGCTCCTATTAAAGCATTCTTAATAACTGGTTTAGGTGGCAGAAATAAATCGAAGGGGGTAAGAAGTTTATTATGATTTATGATCGTATTTGTTTGTGGTGATGTCAGAACCAAGTCGTGACCAGCTCCCTGTATAACATTAAATTGATTCAGAGGCTCTACGGGTTCCACTGTTTCTCCTAGGCAGTTTTTTGGTTCTTGCGCAAATAGATTACATAGTGGATGGTCATTTCCTAGGCCTATATGAGGGTCTATTCCCTTTGAATTAACTTGCAGCTTAGCGGGAGAATTATTTCCAACTTGAACAGTTGAGTCCCGGATCACATTCCATGCTTTTATTCCATTTATAGGCATAAGTGGTGACTGTCCGGTTTTGAGGTCTTGCTCCGATTGCATAGGCATAGGCATAGACATAAGTGCAGTTGTTGGATCTTTCATAAATTCAAATTTCAGAGGGATTTTAGTAGATTTTTCGAACATCCTAGCAATAGGAGAAATTAATGGCTGAGTAGACCCCTTTATTTGAGGTCTGTTGAGGCCCCAGGTTGGGGGGGGGAGGGCCTGTGACCATTGAGTTTCAGTGACTTTGCTCCAGCTGCAGTGGGAGGAGATCTGACACCTGGAGATGGTGCGCTGGTTGTCACTGATGGTGAAGTTCACAATGGTGTGGTCAGTCCAGGTGAGTTGTGTAGTGTGGTTCAATTTGATTCTGTCACTGGAGGTGAAAATGGTGTCAAGTGTGTGTCCAGCTTTGAGTGTAGGTTTGGTGAACAGTTGGGTGAGGCTGATGTTGTTCAGGTTCTCCAGAAGGGTGACGGAGTTGGCGTCGTTGGTGTCACCAACATGGAAATTAAGGTAGTCGACTAGGACGCAGTGGTGATGTTAAGGGTTCATTGGCTGCAATCACATGACTGAGAACCCCCTTGATTGTTAAATGATTCTCTTTAGACAATCAGCCTGGTGTATTAGTTTCAGTTAAGTTATCATGGCAAGGAATTCTTGTATTGCAAATGTTTGTATCTACTAGAAACATTTGTGGTTAGCAATGCTTGTTATTCTTTGTTACCCCTCAAGAATCCATTATCTACCTCACGTGAGTAAACCGCCTAACGGCTCAGTACACTCCACGTGAGGCGCATGCAAATGTTCAGGGCACGTTGTATTGAAACTATAAAAGGCGCGCCTTGGAACTTGGCGACGCTTTGGTTTCCTTGCTACGCATCATCACGAGCGTTTCGGACCAGCCGACAGCCGCATTGCAGTCCTGCAATTGGGAAACAGCTGACAGCCGTCTTTGCTTACATCGCAAGATGCGAGACCCGTCCCTTAAACAGATATACCGGCGAGTATTTCCTCTTTCTTCCACCCTCCTCTGGCTCCTGCTGTGGCAGCATGTTCAAAGCTGCAGCGTTCTTGATGATCATAGTAATTGAGGTGATAGTAATTGAGGTGAAGTAATAAAAACTTCTCCGTTTAGAATTGTGCACAAAAATAGGTGGAATTAATCCTTGAGAAATTACTTTTGGATATTGCAGTTTTTTTGTCTTTTACTTTCTTTCCATCTATCCTTACGGAACCCCATTTTGAGGGCGCTACATACAGTTTGAAAGGTACAAGTGTTAGTGTGGTGTTAAATAATCTGCCTGACTAACCTTAACTAACCAGTTTAATAGTCAAGTCAAGTCAAGTCAATAATCTTTATTCGGATATTTAGTTATCCATAAAAGTACACACATAATACGTACATGGTCAGGATAATAAAAGATTACATTAAAATAAGATAAAAACGTTGTTAGGTTTCCCATGTCATTAACAATAACAGCAATACTTACATAAAAAAGTGCAAAAGTGCATTATTTCCTAAATCATTTCCAACTTTCGAGTATATTACTATAGTAGCATCAAAATAATACATGTGCAAAATTCGCCTTTGCAATAACTACAATATAAACACAATACACATTCTCAGGCCTCGACCAGGAAATGATTAACTGGGTAGTTTAGCAGCATTATGAAAAGTGCATAATTCATGTTTAGAGGTCCATATAAAATAAAGTGCAAAATGCAAGGTTACCCATAAAACATTTAAGGTAGGCGAGTTATCATAGCACACATATTTACAATTAGCAGCGCTAGGTAAAGTGCAACTGTGTAAAGTGCAAATGTGCAATGCCTCTAGGAACATATAATACATCTTAGCCTGGGGGACATTAGTTAGCAGGTTACTATGGCTCATATATTTACAAAGTAGCAGCAAAAATAAAGTGTAACTGTGCAAAGTGCAAATATACGACATCACTAAGTGTGTGTAATACATATTAGCCTAATAGATATTAATTCATAGAGGTACGAGAACGGATAGCCATTTTCAAAAAGGTGCACACACGGTATATAATGTCATCGTATTTGAGCAGGAGAACCATTTTATATGCCTCCAGTTTAATAATTGGAAGTGTTTATTGCAAGTACAGTTGTTTTTTGTGTCATTTAAGGTGGTAAAGTCTAATCACCGGAAAAACTGTAAGAGTGTTAACATGGGCCTTCGAACATAAGGTATGATGTAAGAAATGAGGAATAATGAATGAATATATGTCTAGACTCTGTAAGGTCATTACATTCGTTTATATTTCATGTGTGTTGTCCTAATAGATCAAGACTCGCTTGTCAACGGTTGATCAGAGAAGGCCCAGTACACTTCAACAAGAGAAACCATTGGGAATCCTGGACGACTGAGATCCAGTGTTGTTTGTTTGTTTCTCTTTCCACTTCCCCTTTCCCTTACGGGTCAATAGGTCCACCAAGTGTTCACTTCCTTGTTGGGCTAATTGATGCACAGGGGAATTGGGACCTTACAACATCAAGAAGGAAATATTCAGAACGCTGTGTCTTATTGCGCAACAGATTGTAGAAGATTGATAGGGGGGAGATGAGTTTAAGCCTGTTGTTGCAGAATGTTGTTTAGGTCTCCGGGGGCTCTGTAGGCAAAAGTTAGTTGGGTGCTAATTGGGATTGTAGAGGTGGTGGGGCATGGGTCACTGGGGCTCTGGAGTGGATGGAATACATGATGCCTGAGGTGGTCAGGGTTGAGACCAGTGATTATGTGGTGATGGTATGGCTGGTGATCACTGGTTGGTTGAGGTCATCGAGGTTGAGTCTGGTGGACTGGTTGTTGAAATTACTGTAGATGTAGGAGATCTTGCTGTGGAAGTAGTCCAAGATGGTGTTGCTAAGTTCTTGGAAGGAATGGATGGTGTTCTCTAGGGTTGTCGGGTAGGAGAATTCTTTGGTGTTCTTGCCGGCGGAGTCGATTATGGATGATGTTTTTTACTCGGAAATGCCCTTTTTGAATACTGAAAGTCAGTAAGTTAGACTGTCGTCTCAGATTACTTCTGTGAATCGAGTCCAACGTTTGTGGAAAGGGTGGTGATGGTGTCCCAGGTTTCCATGGCGTGTAGGCTCCAATTAAGTTTTTCTCTTGTGGTGGTTGAAGATTGGTCTTTTGGAAATTCACCAAGAATTCTAGGGTCATATTAGCAAGGGCAATATCGGCGCTTTAGCTGGACTTTTTCCCCCTGAAGCGGCGATAATTATATCGCCCTATTAGCAAGATGTCGCTAACAGCAGTTAGCGACAGCTTTGAGGCGATAGCTACAGGTTTGGGGCCCGCGTTGCATGTCAGTGATATTTATCGCTAATGACATGCAAAGTGGGCTTGCCCAAACTGTTAGCGACTGAAAACAGTCGCTGACATAGCTATTGCTTATTATCAAGGAAGGGATGAGATGAATTGACAGAACTGTGTGTGTCTCGGTGGTGGAGTAGCAGAGCTGCAGCTGTGTGGAATGGATGAGATTCATGGACAGAGCTGCGTGTGTCCTGGTGGTGGAGCAGCAGAGCTGTGGCTGCAAGGAAGGGATGAGATACATGGACAGAGCTGTGTGTGTCCTAGTGGTGGAGCAGCAGAGCTGCGGCTGGAGCAAAGGGATGAGATGTATGGACAGAGCTGCAATGTCCCAGTGGTGGATTAGCAGAGCTGCAGCTGTAGGGAAGGGATGAGATGCATTGACAGAGCTGAGTGTGTCCCAGTGGTGGAGTAGCAGAGCTGCTGCTGATGGAGGTAAGGGATGAGATGCATTGACAGAGCTGCATATGTCCCGGTGGTGGAGGAGCAGAGCTGCAGCTGCTGGAGGGAAGGGATGAGATGCATTGACAGAGCTGCATGTGTCCCGGTGGTGGAGTAGCAGAGCTGCAGCTGCAAGGCAGGGATGAGATGCATGGACAGAGCTGCGTGTGTTCCGGTGGTGGAGTAGCAGAGCTGTTGCTGCTGGAGGGAAGGGATGAGATGCATTGACAGAGCTGCACGTGTCCTGGTGGTGGAGCAGCAGAGCTGCGGCTGGAGCGAAGGGATGAGATGTATGGACAGAGCTGCATGTGTCCCAGTGGTGGATTAGCAGAGCTGCAGCTGTAGGGAAGGGATGAGATGCATTGACAGAGCTGCGTGTGTCCCGGTGGTGGAGTAGCAGAGCTGCTACTGCTGGAAGGAAGGGATGAGATGCATTGACAGAGCTGCGTGTGTCCCGGTGGTGGAGGAGCAGAGCTGCTGCTGCTGGAGGGAAGGGATGAGATGCATTGACAGAGCTGCATGTGTCCCGGTGGTGGACTAGCAGAGCTGCAGCTGCAAGGCAGGGATGAGATGCATGGACAGAGCTGCGTGTGTTCCAGTGGTAGAGTAGCAGAGCTGCTGCTGCTGAAGGGAAGGGATGAGATGCATGGACAGAGCTGCGTGTGTCCTGGTGGAGGAGGAGCAGAGCTGCAGCTGTAGGGAAGGGATGAGAGGCATAAGCAGAGCTGCGTGTGTCCCAGTGGTGGAACAGCGCATGTGCTGTAATTAAGGGATGAGATGTGTTGACAGAGCTGCGTGTGTCCCGGTGGTGGAGCAGCAGAGCTGCAGCTATAGGGAAGGGATAAGATGCATGGACAGAGCTGTGTGCTTCCTAGTGGTGTAGTAGTGGAACTGCAGCAAGGAAAGACTCTTAAGGGCTGATGTAGGAACAATAAGAACAATCATTTTTAATAGTATTTTTTTTCCAAAACGATATTTGGTAATCACTATTTCTAATGTATGATACATTTATTTTTAATTAGCGATTTCTAGTGGGTCACAAAGAGACCTTTTGCATGAATATTAATGAGGTGGGTCACAATTCACGATCCATTTGGAACGGCAGCCATCGCAGGAATGGTGGCCTGCTGAGGGATACTGATGGGATACCTTTTTGTTTGGTTAAAATTCGAAATAGGAGGTATTTACCACATTCTGTAAATACCTCTCCCTGAGGAAATGAGAGAACTGTGGGTGGTGAAAAAGAGATTTCAACCACAGAGTGCATATTAACCAATCACCATCAGGCACAAGACAAATAAGCAGCAGAGCATGCTGAAGATCACACAGGAGCATGGGGTAGAGCCAAGCATGGCATGAAGTGTGCCCCAGGATCAGCAATTCCCTAACCCAGTCTTTGGCTCTTGACACTTACCCCTTGTAGAGTTCTCGAGACCTTGCACGCAGTGAGTGACATCAGCGGGGCAAAGTCTGTAAATACCGGAGCAGGTGGCAGTGCCCACAGAGAAACACTTCTCGCAAAGTAGGCAATTCACTGAAACGAAAAATAGTTGTTATTTTCTAGATTTGTGCACATACTGTTTTTAATTGAACTAAAACACGTCTGACAAAGGAAATTTGCAAAGTCTTTGGGTGTGGTTGTGTATGTGTGGTTGTGTGTGTGTGTGGTTGTGTGTTTGTGGTTTGTGTGTGGTTGTGTGGTTGTGCATGTGGTTATGTGTGATTGTGGTTGTGTGTGTGGTTGTGTGTGTTGTGTGTGTTTGGTTGTGTGGTTGTGTGTGTGTGGTTGTGTGTGCGGTTGTGTGTGGGAGTGTGTGGTTGTGTATGGTTGTCTGGTTGGGTGTGGTTGTGCGTGTGTGTGGTTATTTGTGTGGTTGTGTGTGTGGTTATGTGGTTGTGTGTGTGGTTGTGGTTGTGTGTGTGGTTGTGTGTGTGGTTGTGTGTGTGTAGTTGTGTGTGAGTGGTTGTGTGTGTGGTTGTGTGTAGATGTATGTGTCGTCGTATGTATGGTTGTGGTTGTGTGTAGTTGTGTGTGTGGTTGTGTCTGTGTTTGTCTGTGTGTGATTGTGTGTGTGTGGTTGTGTGGATTTGTGTGGTTGTGTGTGGTTGTGTGGGTGTGTGGTTCTGGTTGCTGTGTTTGTGGTTGTGTGTGTGGTTGTGTGTGGGTGTGGTTGTGTGTGTGGTTGTGTGTGTATGGTTGGATGTGATTGTGTGTGGTTGTGGTTGTGTGTGGTTGTATGTTTGGTTGTGTGTGGTTGTGTGTGTGTGGTTGTGTGTGTGGTGTGTGTGTGGTTGTAAGTGCATATGTGTGTGTGTAGTTGTGTATGTGTGTCTGGTTGTGTGTGTGGTTGTGTCGTTGTGTGTGTGGTTGGGTGTGGTTGTGGTTGTGTGTAGTTGTGTGTGTGTGGTTGTGTGTGTGTGGTTTTGTGTGTGTGGTTGTGTGTGTTTGTGTGTGCGTGGTTGGGTGTGTTTGTGTGTGGTTGGGTGTGGTTGTGTGGGTGGTTGTGGTTGTGTGGTTGTGTGTGGTTGTGGTTGTGTGTGTGGATTTGTGTGTGGTTGTGTGTGTGGTTGTGTGGTTGTGCGTGTGGTTGTGGTTGTGTGTGCGGTTGTGGTTGTGTGTGTGGTTGTATGTATGTAGTTGTGTGTGGTTGTGTGTGTGGTTGTGTGTGTGTGGTTGTATGTATGGTTATGTGTGTGGTTTGTGTCTGGTTGTGTGTGTGGTTGTGTGGTTGTGTGTGTGTGGTTGTGGTTGTGTGTGTGGTTGTATGTGTGGTTGTGGTTGTGTGTATGGTTGTGTGTGGTTGTGTGTGTGTGTGTGGTTGTGTGTGTGTTTGTATCTGTGGTTGTGTGGTTGTGTGTGTGGTTGTGGTTGTGTATGTGGTTGTGTGTGTGGTTATGTGTGGATTGTATGTGTGGTTGTGTGTGTGGTTGTGTGTGAGGTTGTGTGTGTGGCTGTGTGTGTGTGGTTGTGTGGCTGGGTGAGTGGTTGTAATTGTGTGTTTGGTTATGTGTGTGTTGGTGTGTGTCTTGTGTTTGTGGATGTGTGTGTAGTTGTGTGTGGGTGTGGATGTGTGTGTGCTTGTGTTTGTGTGTGTGTGGTTGGGTGTGGTTGGGTGTGGTTGTGTGGGTGGTTGTGGTTGTGTGGATGTGTGGTTGTTTGTGGTTGTGTGTGTGGTTGTGTGTGTGGTTGTGTGTGTGGTTGTGTGTGTGGGTGTGTGGTGGTACATGTGGTTGTGGTTGTGTGTGCGGTTGTGGTTGTGTGTGTGGTTTTATGTGTGTAGTTGTGTGCGTGGTTGTGTGTGTGGCTGTGTGTGTGTATTTGGTTGTGTGTGTGTGGTTGTATGTGTGGATGTGTGTGTGTGGTTTGTGTCTGGTTATGTGTGTGGTTGTGTGGTAGTGTGTGGTTGTGTGTGGTTGTGTGTGTGTGTGGTTGTGGTTGTGTGTGTGGTTGTATGTGTGGTTGTGGTTGTGTGTGTGGTTGTGTCTGGTTGTGTGTGTGTGTGGTTGTGTGTGTGGTTGTGTGTGTGTTTGTATGGTTGTGCGTGTGGTTGTGGTTGTGTGTGTGGCTGTGTGTGTGGTTGTGTGTGTGGTTGTGTGTGTAGTTGTATGTGTGGATTGTATGTGTGATTGTGTGTGTGGTTGTGTGTGAGGTTGTGTGTGTGTGGCTATGTGTGTGTGGTTGTGTGGCTGGGTGAGTGGTTGTAATTGTGTGTTTGGTTATGTGTGTGTTGTTGTGTGTCTTGTGTTTGTGGATGTGTGTGTGGTTGTGTGTGGGTGTGGATGTGTTTGTGTTTGTGTGTGTGGTTGGGTGTGGTTATGTGTGTATGTGATTTGTGTGGTTGTTTGTGGTTGTGTGTGTGTGGTTGTGGTTGTGTGTGTATGGTTGTGTGCGTGGTGTGTGTGTGGTTGTGTGTGTGTATGTGTGTGTGGTTGTTTATGTGTGTGTGATTCTGTGTGTGGTTGTGTGTGTGGTTGTGTGTGGTTGTGGTTGTGTGTGTGGTTTTGTGTTTGGGTGTGATTGTGTGTATGTGTGGTTATGTGTCGTTCTGTGTGTATGTGGTTGTGTGTGTATGGTTGTGTGTGTGGGGTTGTGTGAGTGGTTGTTTGTGTGGTTGTGTGTGTTTATGTGAGTGGTTGTGTGTTTGGTTGTGGTTGTGTGTGTGGTTGTGTGTGTGATTGTGGTTGTGTGGTTGTGTGTGTGTGATTGTGGGTGTGGGTGTATGGTTATGGCTAGGGAAAGGCTGTACTTGTATTTTGTTGCACATTTCAATTTACCAGCATTACTATCAGCGTGTAACAGGGCTTTGCAGCGCTATTTTAAATATTACCGCATTTTTCTATCTTTGTTATTTATAATTTCTTTTCCCCTGATTTTAAATAATATTATCGTGCCCACATACCTGCACTATAATTGTGCCTCCACCGCTTCTTAGGGCGGAGTAAATCGTGTTTCTGTCAGCTGCTCGTGGCATCTTGCCGCCATCTTAGGTGTAGCCGGGACCTCTTGTGTGGCATCCGCCTGAGCGCTCTAGTGCTCAGGCAGTCGATCAGGTGAGCCTCTACTTAAGGCGAACATTTCAACCAATTCGTCCTAGGGAAAGGCTGTACTTGTATTTTGTTGCGCATTTCAATTTACCAGCATTACTATCAGCGTGTAACAGGGCTTTGCAGCGCTATTTCAAATATTACCGCATTTTTCTATGTTTGTTATTTATAATTTCTTTTCCCCTGATTTTAAATAATATTATCGTGCCCACATACTTGCACTATAATTGTGCCTCCACCGCTTCTTAGGGCGGAGTAAATCGTGTTTCTGTCAGCTGCTCGTGGCGTCTTGCCGCCATCTTAGGTGTAGCCGGGACCTCTTGTGTGCCATCCGCCTGAGCGCTCTAGTGCTCAGGCAGTCGATCAGGTGAGCCTCTACTTAATCCTCACCCCTCCTGCGCAGCGGTGACGCGCAGCGGGCGCGCCCGACTCGCGCCTGAGTCGAGCCAGAGTCTGCCCGTCTGCGCCAGTCAGCGCTAAGGAGGCGCGAGAGGCGGGAGACTCTGTGTGACCACCACCGCCATCTTTCAATCTAGATTTAGGTATGTCGAGGGAATTCTTGTTGTCCTATAAAGGGCCCCAAGCCCATTGCAACGGTGTGCTATTCCCCGAAAATTGGCATGGCCCCGTTTGCTGTACTCAATGTCGTATGATACTGGCCCCTGAGTCCCCTATTGAAACATCTTCAGACTCCCTTACCGTACGAGGTGGATTAATTAATGCACTATCTCTACCCAAGAACGCCCAGAACATTTATGACCTTATTGTCGAAACTCATTTGGATTGGCTTTTGGTCACAGAAACATGGCTAAAGCCGTGGTGTAATCCCGACCTAGCCATAGCCCTCCCACGTAATTTTCTTATCCAACGCTTGGATAGACCTGAACAACGGGGAGGGGGCCTTGCCATTATCTACCGCAATACTCTTAAGTGTTCCTCTCAAGAATTGACAGATATTAAGGGGGCAGAGGCACTAGCATTCTCCTTGGAGATTCACAATACTTTCGTCTTCTCTGGGGCCCTCATCTACCGCCCCCCGGGGCCACCATTGAAGTTCTTGGAAACAGTGGGTGACGCTCTTAGTGAACTAGCACTCAGATTTTCCCATTTTTCAGTATTGGGCGACCTAAATCTGCACCTAGAGTCCCCTAACGAACCTGGAGTGGGCTGTTTTATGGATATTATTGCTGTGTTAGGACTTACACTTGTGAATCAGGAACCCACCCATCAGGCTGGGCATCTGTTGGATTGCATTTGTTCCAATTCTTCCAGCCTGAGAGTCAAACCCCCTACCCCTCAGACATGGACGGATCATTTTTTTATTCCATTTAATATTGTATGGAACTTGAAATCCATCACCAATTCTATGATGCGCACAAACAAACCCAAAACTAAACCTATCCCTGATTGGAAATTACTAGCCAGTAGACCTGACGTAATTGATAAGTTAAAAGATAGTATACCAGCTCTAACCAACCTCACTTCGGCAGACAATCAGACTTTCTGTGACTGGATTGCCAGAGCGGGAACCCTGTTAAGCTCATCCAGAAACAACAACTCTAAAACCACCAAGATCAAAAAAAGTGCCCCTTGGTTCTCAATGACCCTGAAACTCGAGCTAGGTGAGGTCAGAGTACTGGAACGGAGGTGGCGTCGAAACTATGATGCCACCGCCCGTAACATCTATAGGGCAGCGAGACGGAAGTACCACGCAGGAATAAAATCCGCAAAAAAAACTCACTATCTACAGGCCTTATCCATGGCAGGCCAGGAACAAAAAGCAATTTTCAGGATTGTCAAGAATTTTATGAACCCATCAGCTCTATCGCAAGAGATTCCTCCATCTCAAGATCTCTGTAATGCGATATCTGACTATTTTGATAATAAGATCCTTGCTATCGTGAAGACTTTTCCATCAGGAGCAACTGCGACTGTGGATGCTGAACAGATAGTAGAGATGACGACCTCTCCCTGTTTTGAGGAATTTGCTCCAGTATCTCTTGAAGAAACCTCCAAGGCTATCTTGGCTAGCAAATCGGGATCCCCCTTTGACCCCTGTCCCCCTTCGGTGCTACATATCTTAGTAGAGATGGTTAACCCTATAATCAATAGGATTATTAATTCCTCTCTAACTACGGCAAACATTCCTAATGATTGGAAGCTTGCAGCTGTCAAGCCTCTCCAAAAAAAGGCACTTGCTGATCCCACTACCCTTTCCAACCTGCGCCCTATTTCCTTGCTACCTGTCCTGTTTAAACTGACTGAAAAGTTCGTCAACAGTCAACTGACTAACTTTTTGGAGAAGAACAACATGCTCCATCCTAATCAGTCAGGATTCCGGTCAGAACATTCTACCGAGACGGCCCTGCTTTTTACCGCAGAGACCTTACGGGCGGCAATGGATCAAGGAAAGAAGGCTGTCCTTATCCTACTTGACCTGTCGGCAGCCTTCGATACGGTCTCACATAACATCTTAGTGGACCGGTTGGCTGCAGCAGGGGTAGGAGGACAGGTCTTGGCATGGCTTAGGAATTTCCTTAGCAATAGACGCCAAGTCACAGTGCTGGGCCAATATCAGTCCGAGGCTAAAGACGTCAGCTCAGGGGTCCCTCAGGGCTCAAGTCTGAGTCCTGTACTTTTTAACTTGTACATGGTACCCCTAGTGAAACTGATCGCGTCATTCCAGATCAGTTCCATTTCATACGCTGAAGACACTCAACTCATACTGGTGCTGGACAGGGAGCGGCCAGGCGCCGAGGAAGACCTAAAGGAATGTCTAGCAGCAACTTTTAAATGGATGACCAACAACCATTTAAAGTGTAATGCCGGAAAATCAGAAATTCTACCAGTCGGGAATCATAATTTGTTTTCCCCAAAAATGTGTTGGCCAGCGGAGGCAGAAGCTCCTCCCAATACAATTACATCTGCCCGCAATTTGGGCATCAAATTTGACGATCAATTATCTTTTAAACCCCAAGCTGTGGCAGTAGCAGGTATGTGCTTTCAGATCATAAAAGCACTGAGGAAGTTTTTTGGCCTACTTCCGTTATCGGCGAGGAAAACAGTCGCAGTGGCCTTAATAAGTTCTAGGCTGGACTATTGTAACGGATTATATGCTGGAGCTAATAAAACCGTTCTCCACAGGTTACAAATGGTCCAAAATGCGGCGGCCCGCCTCGTACTGCGTTGGCCTCATAGGTCTTCAGCCTCAGCAGCACTTAACATTCTTCATTGGCTGCCAATAGGTAAAAGAATTTTGTTTAAAATTCTTCTAATTACCTTTAGGGCATTTCACCAACGAGGGCCAAAATACATATGCAACGGGTTCAAAAGATATCACCCGATGCGTTGTCTGAGGTCTGCCAGTCAGAATTTACTAACCCCTCCCCGTTTCAAGCTGGCTACAAAAGGTGGTAAATCCCTCTTTGTATTGGGCGCCAAGGCCTGGAATAAGCTTCCCCCCTTTTTACGTTCATTTTCCCAAGAAACCTCTTTCAGGAAGGCATTAAAAACTTGGATCTTTTCTTTGCCCGATGCCATGTGTAGGACTTTGGTGTAATTGTGGTGTAGAATGCAGGACATCCTTTTTTTTCCCTCCAACTCTTCTATCTGAGTTGTGTGAGCGCCAAGATACTCCTTGGAGTGGAAGTTGCGCGATAGAAATGTCTCTTACATTACATTACATTATGTGTGTGGGTGTGTGTGCTTGGTTATGTGTGTGTGGTTGTGTGTGTTTGTGTGCGTGGTTGTGTGTGATTGTGGTTGTGTGTGTGGTTGTTTGTGTGGTTGTATGTGTGGTTGTGTGTGGTTGTGTGTAGTTGTGTGTGTGGTTGTGTGTGTTGTTGTGTGATTGTGCGTGTGGTTGTGGTTGTGAGTGTGGTTATGGTTATGTGTGTCTGGTTGTGTGTGTTTATGTGTGTGTGGTTGTTTGTGTCATTGTATGCGTTTGTATGTGTGGTTGTGTGTGTGGTTGTGTGTGTGTGGTTGTGTGTGAGGTGTGTGTGTGTGTGTTTGTAGTTGTGTGTGTGTGGTTGTGTGTGTGGTTGTGTGGGTGCTTGTGTGTGTGCTTGTGTGTGTATTTGTGTGTGTGACAGTAATACTAAAAGCATCTCAAAATAAAAAAACACAAACATTGAGTTTGTGGAAAGAGAAAACACTTTGTAAGTCAAACGGGCGCCGCGGCCAGGGCGACTGACGCTGGAATCTGGGGACCACGGTTCGATCCCCGGCTCCGGCGGCAGGTTAGCCCAGCACCATGTGACTCTGGGCAATAGCTCGCTTAATCTTCCCGATGGCCCCCCAGCGCCTAGAGACCCTTACGGGTGATTGTGCGCTTTACAAATGTGGACTTTACTTTACTTTACGGGCAGCAGCAAAGCATTAACACTACACGTTCTTTGATGTTTGATGTTTGATGTTCTTGTGGTTGTGCGTGTGGTTGTGGTTGTGATTGTGTGTGTGGTTGTGGTTGTGTGTGTGGTTGTGTGTGTGTAGTTGTGTGTGTGTGGTTGTGTGAGTGGTTGTGTGTATGTGTGTGGTTGTGTGTGGTTGTGTGTGTGTGGTTGTGTGTGTATGGTTGTATGTGTGGTTGTGTGTGTGGTTTGTGTGTGGTTGTGTGTGTGGTTGTGTGTGTGTGGTTGTGTATGTGTTTGTGTGTGTAGTTGTGTGTGTGGTTGTGTATGTGGTTGTGTGTGTGGTTGTGTGTGGTTGTGTGTTTGTGGTTGTGTGTGTGTGGTTGTGTGGTTGTATGTGTGGTTGTGGTTGTGTGTGTGTGTGGTTGTGTGTGTTGTGTTTGTGGTTGTGTGTGTTTGTGTGGTTGTGTGTGTGTGTGGTTGTGTGTGTGCTTGTGTTTGTGTGTGTGTGTATGGTTATGTGTTTGTGATTGTGTGTGTGTGTGGTTGTGTGCGTGGTTTTGTGTGTGGTTGTGTGTGTGTATGTGTGGTTGTGTATGTGTGTGATTGTGTGTATGGTTGTGTGTGTGGTTGTGTGCGTGGTTGTGTGGTTGTGTGTGAGGTTGTGTGTTTGGGTGTGGTTGTGGTTGTGTGTATGTATGGTTGCGTGTGTGGTTGAGTGTTTGTGTGGTTGTGTGTGTGTGGTTGTGTGTGTGGTTGTGTGTGTTGGTGTGTGTGGTTGTGTGTGTGGTTGTGTGAGTTTATGTGTATGGTTGTGTGTGTGGTTATGGTTGTGTGTGTGGTTATGCGTGTGATTGTGTGGTTATGGTTGTGTGTGGTTGTGTGTGTGATTGTGGTTGTGTGTGGTTGTGTGTGTGTGATTGGAGGTGTGGTTGTGTGTGTGTGGTTGTGTGTGCTTTGTTGTGTGGGCTTGTGTGTATGTGGTTGTGTGTGTGTGTGGTTGTGTGTGTTTGTGTGTGGTTGTGTGTGTTTGTGAGTGTGGTTGTTTTTTGTGTGTGTGTGGTTGTGTTTGTGGTTATGTGTATGTGGTTGTGTGTGTCGTTATGTGTGTGTGGTTGTGTGTGGATGTGTGTGTGGTTGTGTGTGGTTGTATGTGTGGTGCGTGTGTGGTTGTGGTTGTGTGTGTGTGGTTGTGTGTGTGTGTGTGGTTGTGTGTGTGTGTGGCTGTGTGTTTGGTTGTGGTTGTGTGTGTGACAAGATACTAAAAGCATCTCAAAATAAAAACACTTTGTAAGTCAAATGGGCAGTTGCAAAGCATTAACAATACATGTTCTTTGATGTTTGATGTTCTTTGAACTAGAAAATCAAAGGGGCGCCACGAAAGTGATCGCAGGCGAATATCAAAGGGGCTGCTAAAGTGATCGCGGGCGAAAGTGATCTCGGGCACTTAATGAGTTTGACGACATTTGCCATTTTGCACCTCGGCTCCTAAGCGCGCACCCGTGCACAAGCACTGTAGCTCTAGGCTGGCCAGGCTGGCCTTGGTAGCATTTTTTGAGCCCTCACTAAATGTCTCGATAGTGCAGCACATGCGCTGGGTTAGCCGAGACCTAAAAATGGTACATCACTCGTGTGGGTGGGTCAAGTACCCATGACAGGCAAGGACCCAAAACCTATTCATGCTATATCAAAATTAACTATCACAAAACAACCTGTATTGCAAGGGGGTCCCATGAGTTTTTGGCTCCAGCATCAGCGGACATCTAGGGAAACCTACCAAACCCATACATTTCTGAAAACTAGACACCTGGGGGAGTCCAGCAAGGTACGATTGCGTGGGTCCTCCAACATTTCCCTAACCAGAATCCCCTGCAAACCTCAAATTTAGCTGAACAAATCACTTTTTTTCTCATATATGTGTGGGAAATTTTGGAATCTGCGTAGATCCACAAATTTCCTACCACCCAGCATTCCCCCCGGTCTCCCGATAAAATCATACCTCAATCACCGTGCCAGCACAAATGTCCTACCCCACAGCGTTCCTCTCAGTCTCCTGAGTAAAATGATACCCCACTTGTATGGGTAGGGCAACGGCCTGTGACTAGGAAGAGCCCAAAACATAGGGATTTAGGGTTTAGCACCGACAATGCATTTTTTGCCTATTCTGCATTGGACACCCTCATAAGTGTGGTATAATTTTACTTGGGACACTTAGGTGAATGCTCTGAGGTAGGACATCTGTACCGGCACAGTGATTCCAAACAAAAATAAGTGGAAAATGTGTTTGTTTTGCAGCTAAATTTGGGGTTTGCAGGGGATTCTGGGTAGGAAAACGTTGACGGATCCACGCAAGCCATACCTCATTGGACTCCCATGGGCGTCTAGTTTTTTTTAAGTGTGTGGGTTTTATAGATTTCCTAGATGGCAGCGAGCCTGGGGCCAAAAAACAGGTGCCCCCCAAAACCAGGTAGTTTTTTTATAGGTAATTTTGAAGTCTCCACAGTACGATTTGGGCCATTTCCTGCTGCAGCCACTATGCCTACCCACACATGTGAGGTATCATTTATATTGGGAGGCCTGTGTAGTAGGACATTTGTGTCATCCTGGTGATCCTACAACTTTCTCACAAAGAAATGTGAGAAAGAATTTTTTTTTTCCAACAACATTTGAGGTTTGCAAGGGATTCTGGATAGGGAACTGTTAGGCGACCCACGCAGGCCACACCTTGCTGGACTTCGCCGGGTGTCTAGTTTTCAGAAATGTGTGGGTTTGGTAGGGTTCCCTAGATGGTCGCCGAGCCCGGGACCAAAAACTCATGGGACCTCGCCTGGCAAAACTAGGTTGTTTTTTTTAATGTAATTTTGATGTTGCCTCAACAGGTTTTGGGCCCTTGCCTGTTGTGGGTACTTGACCCACCCACGCGAGCAAGGTACCATTTTTATCGGGAGACTTGAGGGAATGCTGGGTGGTAGGAAATGTGTGGATCCCACACTGAAATTTAATAAAAAGTGATTTTTTTTCAGCCAAATTTGAGGTTTGCCGGGGATTCTGAGTAGAGAAATGTTGGGGGACCCACACAAGCCATACCTTGCTGGACTTCTCCGGGTGTCTTTTTCAGAAACGTGTGGGTTTGGGAGGTTTCCCTAGATGGCGGCTGACCCCGGGGCCAAAAACTCATGGGACCCACCTTTGCAAAATCAGGTTGTTTTGTGATAAGTTTTGGGTTCTTGCCTGTCCCGGGTACTTGACCCACCCTCACAAGTAAGGTACAATTTTTCTCTGAAGGCTTTGGGGGACACAGTTGGGTGGAATGTTGTGGATCCATGCAGATTCCAGAACTTTCCACCACAGAAATTTTATGAAATGTGTTTCTCAACGGATTCTGGGTAATATAAGCTGGTGAGAGCCACACAAGTCACCCCATCCTGGATTATCCTGGGTGTCTAGTTTAAACAAATTTATAGGTTTGTTAGGTTTCCCTAGGAGCCAGCAGAGCTATGGTTCAAAATCTACAGCTAGGCACTTTGCAAAAAAGGGCCAGTTTTCACTGTGAAAATGTGTTGTGTCCACGGTGCGTTGTGGGCCATTTCCTGTCATGGGCACTGGACCTACCTGCACAAGTGAGGTTCATTTCTCACCGAAGTATTTGGGGAACACGGGGTGGGTGTAATTTTGGGGATCCAGGCAGATTCCAGAACTTTACACCACAGAAATGTGAGGGAAATGTGTTTTGTGAACACATTTTGAGGTTTGCAAGGGATTCTGGGTAACAAAACCTGGTGAGAACCAAACAAGTCACCTCATCTTGGATTACCCTGGGTGAAAAATGTATAGGTTTGCTAGGTGTGCCAGGTGCCGGCAGAGCTAGGATACAAAATCTACAGCTAGGCACTTTGCAAGCAAAGGGTCCATTTTCACTGTGAAAATGTGGTGTTTCATGTTGCGTTTTGGGCTGTTTCCTGTCACGGGCACTAGGCTTACCCACACAAGTGAGGTACCATTCTTCTTGGAAGACTTTGGTGAATGCGGGGTTGGGATCCATGCAGATTCCAGAACTTTCCACTACATAAATGTGAGGAAAATATGTTTTTTTGGGGCAGAAAGTTTGAGGTTTGCAAGGGATTCTGGGTAACAGAACCTGGTGAGAGTCAGACATCCTGGATTCCCCTTGGTGTCTACTATTAAAAAATATACAGGTTTGCTAGGTTTCCCTATGTGCCAGCTGTGCTGGGGCCCAAAATCCACAAGCAGGCACATTGCTAATAAAAAGTCTGTGCCTAGTGGGTTTCTGCCTCCCTGGAGGGGAATCCAGTGGGGGCGGTTTCCCTGATATGCCCCCAAGGGGGGGCAGAAAGACTGTGGCTATTTTTTGGGGGGTGGTATGCCCATTCTGGACATCCCACACCCCAAACATAAAAAAGACAGCTTAATCGCTGGGTCCTAGTGGCCTTTCTGCCCCCGGCAACTGCCCACATCTGCCTCCCCAGGGGTCAGATAGACTGGAATTTCTCTAGGGATGTGGGGGTATTGCCATGCCCATTTTGGGCAGCCCCCACCCCCACCCCTACTCAAATTAAACAAAAACTCCCTGGTTTCTAGGGGGCTTTCTGCCCCCCGGGTGGCAGATTGGGGGCTACGGCCTCCATATGCCCCCAAGGAGCAGCAGAAAGACTGGAATGTTTGTGGTCAGATGGGGGCATTTGCATGCGTGTTTTGGGCCCACCCCTAATTGTAACTGCCCAAAGAAATCCCTGATTTTTAGTGGCCTTTCTGTCTCTCGGAGGCAGATTGGGGGCTAAAGCTCCCATCTGCCTCCGGGGGGCAGAAAGACTGTCATTTTTGTGGGGGGTATTGGCCGGGCCGTTTTGGACAGCGTGCACCTGAATTCAAATTGCCCCCCAAAAATCCCTGTAGACTAGTGGGCTTTTTGCCCCTCGGGAAGCAAATTGGGGCATTTAGCCCCCATCTGCCCCCTAGGGAGGGCATAAAGGCTGTAATTTTGGGGGGGTGGGGGCATTGGCATGCCTATATCGAGAAGCCCCCACCCTAATTAAAATTACCCCCAAAAAAAATCCTTGGTATCTAGTGGGATTTCTGTCCCCCGAGGAGGCAGATTGGGGGCTGCTTCCCCTATCTGCTTCCAGGGGGAGAGACTGTAATTGTTGCTGGGGTGGGGGCATTCTCATGTCCATTTTGGGCAGACCCCACCCTAATTAAAATTTCACCAAAAAATCACTAGAGCCTAATGGGCTTTCTGTCCCCCCCCCCGGGGGGGGCCGATTGGGGCTACTGCCCCCATCTGCCCTCCATGGGGGCAGAAAGGCTGGTATTGTGGCGGGGTGGGGGCATTGGAATGACTGTTTTGGTGAGCTCTAACCCTGCAAACAATTGCGCAATAAAAAGAAATACCTGCCTTTTAGTGAGCCTTCTGCCCCGGGGAGATTGGGGGCTACTTTTCTTTTGGGGTGGAGCGAAGAATCTTGCCCAAGGGTGGATCTTGCACAAGGGGCCTCCCCTTCCTCCCTGGTGCCTAGTTGGTGGATCAGTGCTTGGGGATCCACTGGGGAGATTCTCCCCTTTCCAATGATACCCCTCCTGTCTTTCTACGTGCTCAGGGGGCTGAGATAGCCCCCTGAGCACATAGAAAGTGAAACAGAAATGAGCCTAAAGGCTCATTTCAGTTTCAGTTTCTGTGAAATTACGTCAGCTTGACGTCCGCTCTGATCGTTATTTGACAGAAACGGGGGGGCTCGGGAGCTGGGTAAGCTCTTTCCCAGCTCCCGAGGCTACAGGGTGCCATGTGCCAGGACGGTCAGGAGCCGTCCTACGCACACAACACCATGGCGCAGGGTGGCTCCTGGCCATCCGGCACCCGCAAGGGGTTAAAGAACAGTACATGTTTCCGAACCCAGTCTAATATGCTGCATAGCTAAATACATATAAGGTCCCAACTTCAAGACCGATTGCATTGCAAATGCTTGTTTAAATAACCTGGTTTTTGAATATTCTCTGATTAATTTCTTAACTGTAATGTGGAAGTAGTATTGCTGTTCAGATGTCACATACAATGTTTCCTGAGGAAAGCATTGACAGTCGTGCCAAACTAGCAATAGTAAGCTGGGAGTCCTCACTGAAGCCAGTTCACTTCTAAGAGCTAGATTAGTGTAAAGCTGTGGGAGAGCAGTCACCACACATATAAAGACTAAAGGCTCTCCCTCACATAATATATGGGGCTTTATATTTGAAAAGAGCCTTTTGGATGCCAAAGGTTGGATTCGCCATTACTTTGCAGTGGGTATAAATGAGAGGTTTCTGAGGGTGCTGAGAGGGACGCACTATCTCCTCTTTCTGGCTGACTCAAGAGCTTCTCAGACACCACCGAATCATTACTTTGTCCCTGTGGAGCTCCTGGACTACTGTGGGGGAAATTAATGAGTGGATGAGTCCTCTTACCTCCAGCAATGAGTGCGCAGAGCAGGACCGCGGCTGTGAGGAGAGTCCTCATGGTGCACTGGAGTAGGTAGGATCTCAGAGTGTGTGCTGAAGCAGCTGGGTTTGTCTTCTACACATCCACTGCTGAGGACAGAGCTTTTTATACTGCAGAAATGGGCGGGGTCAGGGGCTACCTGAGCCGCCCACAAGGTAAAAGAACTGATGACCCTCACTGTGATTGGAGTACTCCTGAGACAACCCTTCTGCAAAACAGACTTTGGGAGCTGATGTAATGCACACCTCATGAGTAAATACATCCTAAAAGCTCTTCTCACTGAGGGCTTCTAGCAGCATTGTGACCTTTTAAAGTTGCTGTAAGTTACCTCATTAGTGCATGATGTATTTCATGGGTAAACCATTGAAAGAAAACCTAAGGCATTTCCACCCGAGATGCGGATTGCTACAATACCTGGTTACTAAACAGGAACAAAATATGTTTTATTAATACCTATTTGTTAGGAAGATAGGTCTGAGTTTTTTTTTAGAATGTTACCAACTACAGATTTTACATCCAAAGTTGGTATCTGATGAGCCTCCTTTGACATGATTGGTTGACTACATAGGTTTTCTTTATAAAATCAATTTTGTAAGAGGTCATTAAAGTCTTGTTTGTGTTTTTTCAATATGCTTAGTGATTGATCTTCATCTGTGCCATCTTCTCTGCTGTTGCTCCTGTCCTATAAGAGTACTAATGCATTGTATATTTGTTCAATTTGCAGTAGGGTTAACCCATACTGTGAATGTGCTATTGTAATTGCTTGTGTGGTGAGTAGACGGTCCTTACAAGATGAGTTTGGTCCTGCACATACATCAGTCCTAAATCAAAGTTCAATTCACTCCCACCTATGACTACCTCGCTTCTAACGTTTCGGTTGTTTTAATATTTGGTAGATCCTTCATAATGGCCATTCCATTGCTCCCCTCAGTAGTGGTGTATGCGTCAGCCTTTAACTCTAAACCTGCTCTTCTTTACTCACCTGGTCAATCTGGGTGTGGGTACATTATGGTTGTGTCATTGCATTTCCATCTGACTTCCTTTTTTTCCTCTCACATCCTTTACCAAGTCCTCCATTTTATCCCTGGAACCTCTTGTCTGTTAATGATACTGTACAATCCTCCTCCACCCCTATGTCTCATTTCTCTCACAATAGGGGCTACACCAGGAGACACACTAGCCTCAGCACAGTTCATGATTGCTTCTCTGTTCAACAATACTCAGAAGGATGCTTCTTTTGCAGTTGAGGAACTTCATTGCATGTCACTCTGTGTCCTCTCTGCCCTTTCTTCATGTACATTGGCTGATACTCCTGTCCCATACAATTTCCTTTCTAATGTACAACTTGTATCATTTGCATTAGTGATTTGTTTCTACCGAACACCCCAACATCCTACAATTGTTTTTCAGAATTCTCTTGAGTTACATCTGACACATATGTGGGCCATATACTTGTTGCTTCTTAGGGTTGATTACAAGCTGCATGGAACTGGGGCAGTGGTAAATCTGCTTGTGAAATCAATGCCACTGCATGGAAATGCAGCACTAGTACCATGCTATTATTAGCTGAAGCCAAAGGAGTATGAAACGAGCATGTGGGAATTGGTTTACAATAGGGTGTAACACCTACATTCTTCACCTGCTCTGAGCAGGTGGTACGTACATGTGAGATCCTTTGTGTGTGCGTGGAGGGATGTAAGGTGAAGAGGAGTGAGGAGGAAGGAAGGAGAAGCTATAGGCAGGCTCTGGGAGATTTGGTTAGAATAACATGAATGACAAAGTCCTTCGGTGCAATCCACAATCACAAGGATCTCTTACAGTACTGCTGGGGCTGTTTTCTTGGCCCTGCTTGGTTTGGAGGAGGGGGGGGTGGCGGAGGAGCCAATGTTATCTTCAGCAGCTGGAGAGTTTTTAAGCTCCTTCTATAATGAAGCATAAAGCCAGGAAGGGGCGCCTCACTAGTCTCAGGTCTAGTATTGATGGTTCCGGAGTTACCAGGTCAGGAGATTGAGGCTACAATAATGCCTTACGTTAAAATAACAAAAACTTGTGGTTGCCCAAAGATTTGATTTGATTTGATTTTAAAACGTATAAAGCGCAATGAATGCCCGGAGGCGTCTTGGCGCTAACACTAAGAGATTGAAGTCAGAGCAGAGGCAGGAGGGCAGGTGCATTAGATGTCTGTTTGAAAGAGCCAGGTCTTTAAAGATTTCCTGAACATAATAAGGTTCAGACTGTTTTTGATCGTAATGGGTAGGCTGTTCCAGAGTTTAGTCACTCTTACCAAAAAGCACCTGCCTCCCCAGCGAACCTGTTTGAATCTGGGTGCTTGCAGCAGCTTCTGATGAACCGATCTAAGATTCTTAGAAGGAGCATAATACTTTATTCTAGAAGTCAGAATAGAGGGGACCTCTGCCATGAAGTGCATTAAATGTAATGCAAAGCGCCTTGAAAGCTATTCTTTTCCGGACAGGTAGCCAGTGAAGTGCCACCAGTCGCTGGGCAACTGATTCATGCCTAGGAATATTCAAGATTAATCTGGCAGCCGCATTCTGCAAACGTTGGAGCTTGCTCAAATGTTGATTTTGGATCCCAAGATACAGAGCATTGCCATAATCCAACCTTGATATTGCGAGGGCGATTACCACTGTTTTCAAGGTCTCAGGGGGAATAAAAGCTCGGATCTTTCTAATCATCTTAAGTATGGCCCAGAACCTTGCTGTGAGGACATTGATCTGAATGTCAAAAGTTAACCGCTCATCAAAGATCACCCCGAGATTTCTGACTTTAGAGACCGATTGGGGGCACTCACCCAGCTCGGTAGGCCACCATTTAGGCAACCAGCCCAGATGATTAATTCCCAAAAGTAAAACCTCTGTTTTGCTGCCATTTAATTTCAAACAGTTAGATTGCATCTAGCTATTTACGTGTGCCATGCAGGAGTTAAAGCGATCTGCCACCTCGCTTTCATTGTTGGTAATTGACACCACAATTTGTCATCGGCATAGCTGATTACTGAGAAACCATACTGTCTAATCAGAGCAGCTAGAGGGGCCACATGGACATTGAAGAGCGTAGGGCTCAAGGAAGAGCCCTGAGGCACTCCACAATGCAGATTAAATATTTGTGAGCTAGTACCTCCTACTTCTACCCTAAAAGATCGTTCAGCAAGATAGGATAGAAGGAGCCTTAATGATAGGCTGTGAACACCCAGTTAAGATAGTCTCGAAATTAGGATATTATGGTTGACGGTATTGAAGGCCGTCGATAAGTCTAATAATATCAAGGCGGCCTTCCCGCCTCCATCGAGAGATTGCCTAAGCTCTTCACTTGCTGTGATTAGGGCGGATTTGGTCCCATGTCCTTCTCTAAATCCGTTCTGAGAGTGGTCCAAAGAGGTTCCACCAAACTAATAATGAGGCCTAAAAGTTTACATTTGTATAATTTCATGACATTTTAGTCATCTTTTGTAAATGTTTGTGAAGAAAAAGTTTGATTTCTCTTGATTATTATTTGCATTAGGCAACCGTTAGGCAGGGGTGAAGATGTAGGACATGAAGCGGTGGATTTCCCTGATTATTGGCAGCCAGCATTAGGAATAGCGAAGATGTTGGACATGAAGTGGTTGACTCTCCGTTCCTACATTAGTCAACGGTGAAGATATATGACATGCAGTGGTGGACTCATCTAATTATTGGCTGCCAGCAGTAGCCAATTGAGAAGATGTAAACATGAACTAATTTACTCTCTTCAATATTGGCTGCAAGCATTAGACAATGGTGAAGATGTAGAACATGAAGCGCTGGATTTCCTGATAATTGGAAGCCAGCATTCAATCAATCAATCAGAAGTTTGTTGAGCATGACTACTCACCTGTGAGGGTCTCAGGGTGCTAGGGGTAGGGAGGGTGCCGGATTAATTACATCAAGGAGGGGGTCTGTCAAAGAGCTAGGTTTTGAGGTTTCTTGCGAAGATGGGGAGCGATGTTGCCTGCCGGAGGTGGAGTGGAAGGGCGTTCGAGGATTTGGCTGCGAAGAAGGAGAAGTAGCGGACTCCCGATCTGGCCTTTCTGGTATGGGGACTATGGCGTAGGAGAGCTGGGCTGATAATTAGGTCCTTTGGGGGGTGTGGAATTTGAGTCAGCTGATCAGGTATGCTGCTCCGGTGTCGTGGAGGGCCTTTTGTGAGTATCTTGAAGGTGATGATTCTCGTCTCGACGGGGAGCCAGTGGAATGTGCTCAGGTGCTGGAAGATATGGCAATGTTTTGACCGGTTGAGGACCCGTCTTGCCACGATGTTCTGGATGTTCTGTAGCTTGCAGATGAGGTTTTTATTTGTTCCGGGGTAGAGTGAGTTACCGTAGTCGAGTCTGCTGGCGTCCAGGGTGTGAGTGACGGTCTTTCTATGTTCAAGAGGGATCCATTTGAAGGTCTTATGAAGGAAGCAGAGGGTGTGGAAGCAGAAAGACGAGACAGAGTTAATCTGGCGGTCCATTTTGAGCTGGGAGTCCAGGATAATTCCCAGGTTGTGTGCATGCTCCGTGGGGGTTGGTGGGGTTCAGAGGATGGGGGCCTACCAGGTGTCGTGGTTTGGGCCCATGATGAGAATTTCCGTTTTGTTGGTGTTTAGTTGTAGGAAGCAGTTTTTGTCCATTTGGCTACGCTTCCATGCCTTCTCAAAATTTGTGTCCGGCGGTGTTGGGTTCGTTGGATAGGGAGAGGATGAGTTGGGTGTCGTCTGCTTATGACACAGTGTTCAGTCCGTAGGTCCTGACAATGGGGGCGAGTGGAGCCATGTAGACGTTGAAGAGTGTCGGACTGAGGAAGGAGCCCTGCGGGACTCTGCAGGTGGTAGGTGTAGGGTCCGAGAAGAAAGGGGGGAGTCTGACGCGCTGCGTTCTGCCAGAGAGGAAGGAGCGGATCCAGTCGATGTCCTTGTCCTGGAATCCTGTGTCATGGAGTCTGCGTATTAGGGTGCAGTGAGAGGCTGTGTCTAACGCCGCTGAGAGCTCAAGGAGGATGAGGGCTCCTGTTTCACTTTTGTCCAGTAGGGTGAGGATGTCATCTATTACGGCAAAAAGGGCGGTTTCCATACAGTGTTTTTTTCTGAATCCGGATTGGGAGGAGTTGAGGATGTTGTGCTCTTCGATGAATGTGCCGAGTTGGCTGTTGATGGATTTCTCAATGACTTTCCCTGGAAAGGGGAGCAGGGAGATAGGTCTGTAGTTTTTGAGGTCGGTGGGGTCCGCCGAGGGATGCTTCAGGAGGGGGTTCACCTCGGCGTATTTCCAGTTGTCAGGGTAGGAGGCGGTCACCAGGGAGCGGTTGATGGTGTGGCAGAGCATGAGTGCGATGATGTTGGCGACTCTGTTGAAGATGTGGTGGGGGCAGGGGTCCGTGGGGCTCCTGGGTGGATTGACTTCATCGTCTTCAGTGTGTGTTCAGTGGCGAGGTCTGTCCAGTTGTCAATCGCTGGTTTTTGGGTGTCGGCGGTGGTTGGTGAGGGTTCAGTGTGTTGGTTGTCTTCGTTGAAGTTGTTGTTGATACTCTTTATTTTGTGGTGGAAAATGGGGCTGAGTTTGTTGCAGAGGTCTTGTGAGGGAGGGATGTCAGTAGACTAGCTGGTGGGTTGGGCGAAGTCTTTGATGCTGTTGAAGAGTTCCTTGCTGTTGTGCGCGTGGGTGGAGATTCTGTCTTCAATCACTTTTTTTCCTAGTTCCTCTGATGAGTTGGTGGTGGGTGTCAGTGGCGACTCTGAAGTTGTTGTGGGCTTCTGTGGATTTAGTGTTCCTACAGGCCTTTTCGAGGTGGCCGCAAGTGCGCCTGGATTCTTGAATTTCGGGGGTAAACCATCTGGCTTTCTTTGTGCGGTTATTGTTGTTTTTCTTGAGGGGTGCTATGATGTTGACGCTGTCTGAGGTCCATCTATGCATGGTTTGGGCTGCAGTGTTGGGGTCGTCATTTTCCGCGATGGTTGGGGTGGAGTTGTTGATTGAGGAGTTGAGCTGGTCGTCAGTGTCAGTGATTCTGGTCCAGTTTCTTTGTGGGAGTAGGTGCCGGTGTCTGTGGTTGGTGGGTATTCTGATGGTAAAGTGGACGCAACAATGGTCGATCCATGGGAGTTCAGTGGTGTGGCTGAAGGTGACGGAGTTTCCAGTAGTGAAGAGGGGGTCGAGGGTGTGTCCTGCTGAGTGCATGGGCTCGGTCACTATCTAGCTAAGCCCAATGTTGTGGAGATTGTCCAAGAGGGATGCAGTGTTGGTGTCCAGTTGGTTGTTGAGGTGGAAGTTGAGGTCTCCCAGCAGGGTGTAGTTGGTGGATGGAATGGCCTACGAGGAGATAATGTCCGTGATAGAGTTGGTGAAGGGTCTGCTGGGTCCAGGGGGTCGGTAGATGAGGGTTCCTCAGAGGGTGGGAGTGGGGCTGGACAGTATCTTGAAGGGAAGGTTTCCATCAGGTCTGTGTGCTCGTCGGGGGTGTGCTCAAGCGGAGGGTAGATTTGCAGACAATGGCGATTCCTCCTCCCGGGCGGGTTGGGTGGTACTTTCTGGAGATCTTGTATCCTTGGGAGATGGCGATGACGTTGTCCAGTCCCGAGGTAGTGATGATCCAGGTTTCGGTGAAGAATGCTACGTCCAGGGTGGTGCTGTTAAGGAGCTCCCAGATTTTGGTGGCGTGTTTGTGGAGGGATCGGACGTTGAGGTGGATGCATTGCAGGGTCTTCGGTATGGGTGTGTTCTTGCAGTCGGGTTTTGCTGAGTTCATTTTCCTTGCGGTGCTGTATGTTTGTTGGCAGCGCTGACAGCTGAAGGGTCCGTGGGAGTCCGCTGGTGAGGCTAGCTTGCAGTTGTTGTTGCGGCCTGGGTTGAGTGCATGGAGTGCTGCTGGGTCATAGCATTTGTGGTGCGGAGGTCTAGGGTTCCTGGCGCTGTTGGCGGTTGGGTTACGGAGGGGCATGGACAGATGCAGACGGGCATGCCTTTGCGCTGCCGCCATTAAATAGGGGTCCGGGAGGGCTGGACAGCTGGGAGCAGGAGCAGTGAGGGAAGCTGGATTGGTCGCTCTGGTCACGCAGGTCATGCTGGGGAGAGGCGCGTCATGAGCAGCAACAGCGGGGAGAGTGGGCAGGAAAGGAGGGAAAAAGGAGGAATAAAGAAAAAGGAAAAAAGAGTGGAAATACGCAAAAAAAGAGCAGAACTTCAGAAAGAAGAATAAAAAATGAAGGTAGAAAAATGAGTGAAAAACGAGTGAAAAACAGGGTGAGAGAAAGGAGATAGTGGTCCACTGGACCACCAGGGGTGAGGCGCATGTGAACTGTGGGTGGAGGAGGGCCTCGAGCACCAAACACTTGAGAGTACAAGGGCAGGCCTTGCTAAATGGTGGAGCTGCGAGGGGGGGGGCAATTTTCACTGGCAATGAGTCGGTGGTCTTAGGAAATAATTAAGATGTTGGACATGAAGTGGTGGACTCTCCTGATTATTGGTTCCCACATTAGTCAGCAGTGAAGATGTAGGACATGCAGTGGTGGACTCATTTAAATATTGGCCGCTAGCAATAGGCAATGGAGAAGATATAGGTTATGAAGTGGTGGGCTATCCTGATAATTGACTTCAGCATCGGACAGTAGTGAAGATGAAGGACATGAAGTGGTAGACTATCCTGATTATTTTCTGCCAGCATTACACAGTGGAGAATGTGTAGGAGAGGAAATTGTGGACTCACCTGATGGTTGGTTGCCAGCATTAAGCACTTGTTAAGATGTACAACATGAAGTGGTGGACTCATCTGATTATTGGCTGCCAGCATTAAGCAATGGTGAATATGTAGGGCATGAGGTGGTTGAGTAAATTAATTATTGTCTGCCAGCATTAGGCGATGAAGAAGATGTAGGACATGGAGTGGTGGACTCTCCTGATTATTGATTGCCAGTATTAGGCAATGGTAAAAATGTAGGACATGATGGGGTGGACTCTCTGAAGAGTTCCTGCCTGCATTAGACAATGTTGAAGAAGTACGACATTAAGTGGTGGACTCATATAATTATTGGCTGCCAGCTTTAGGCAATGGTGAGGATGAAGGACATGAGGTGGTGGACTCTCCTGATTATTGGCTGTCAGCATTGGACCAAGGTGAAGATGTAGAGCAAGAAGCGAAGGACTCGTATAATTATTGGCTGCCGGCATTATGCAATTGTGAAGATGTGGGTCATGAAGTAATGAGATCACACTATGGGTTTCTTGTCCCAAAGTCTCTTGGATGATGAATCTGCACATGTGTCTGCTGTGACCTCCTTCCACTCAAAAAGCTCTAAAGTATTTGAGGCATAAAGTGAAACCCCACAGAAGAGTAACATAGGACCACTGTGGCTCATGCTGTTGAACCCGTTGAGGTCTGTTCTAGGCAACAAATAGTCAATCTTTGTCAAACAGATATCCCATTGATATACCTGGGAGACTGTGTATGGGCTATGAGGAGGTATGAGGGCTGCCTTATGACTCCTTAGCTGTGTGTTGTATCTGTGTCCCTCTCTGTTTCTTGTGTGTACCTGCTAAAGACCTTTAGAAGGGGACCCAATTTTGTGAACGCATTATTCGAAAGACAGACTTTAAGCTCTGTCAAGCCCCTTTTGTTGTGTTTAGATTTGAGGGACTGATGCTTGAAGTGCAGGAAGCTGGGAGCTTTGAGACATAGTCAGAGTTTTGATCTCTTGTCCTGTGAACTTAGGGGACACAAACAAATGTGTGTAAAAAGCATACAGGACAGGTATGTCTTCTCAAACAGAACTCACTGTCACACTGGGTCAATTTGGCTCAAGTCCTCAAGAATCTCACCAACATGAGAAATGGGTAAGAAGACCATGAAAGCCCCTGCGTACTCTGGCACTGCCCTGGAAGGTGCCAGCTTAATCACACCAAGGATGGGTTGAGTGTGCCTTCCCATCTTGCAGTATACAAATGACACTATTGTGATGGACCACGCCTGAGTGGGTCTATAGAGAGCCCTCCACGCAGTTCACCGTTACAACCAGGAGAATAAACTCCATGTGAATCAAGGCAAAACCAAGGTTGTCATCTATGCTAAATTTACTCGCAAAAACAAATTTGCTGTCAGCTCGTAGACCTATAAGTTATGGCAACTCACTTTGAAATACCTTGGTGTCTGGTTCATAGAAGGGGCCAAACTGGCAGACCACCTAAGGCATTTCTGACACAATTTAGTCATAGTCTGAAACGCCTAAGCAACGACTTATAAAACCCAACTCCTAACCCAACGCTGATAGTCCTTAGAACCAATCTGATCGCGGCTCTTAACTACAGCCACCTAGCCTACCCCGGAGCGTCAGCATGCTTCTTAAATCTCCAAGATCACTGCATATATAAAAGTACTGCTCGCTCCCCTGCAGGACAGAACAAAGCTGAGTCTGGAGTTGGGTCTCAGGAGCCCTGACTTTGTGTGCCAGGAGGACTTAATAAAATACTGCCTCAGGGTCCTGTGGGTCCCAGAGCTCTAACCCTATATCACCAACTCAAATCAATCTTTGAAGGAGAGGACACCTCATGGCAAACCCCTTTAGTGCTAGCAATCAGCAGTTTGAACATCATGGCTGTCAACCTGCACATCCAAGAAACACCATACTCAGTCTGGGTAAGAGCAGGGAAAAGGCAAGAAATACAAACCTCCTTTAAACAGGAAATTAAAATTCTATCCTGCAGCACCACCACCAAGTCATTTTATGCATCCTACATCCCGGAGAAGGCCCAGCCCTACTTTCAAAGCACACTTTCAGACCAGGCACACAGAAAATTCCCCTACACAAGGCTCATTGCCTTGCCAAACTCTGACTTCAACCTAGCCTGGCACTGGAACAGAGAGGTAACTTCTTGTAGGTTATGTAACTATCTCAAAAGAATCTTGGCTCCATCTGCTGTGCTGCTGTCCCAAACCTGCCGATGACCCCCACTGATTACTTCTTTCCCTGTTCCGGGCCAATAGGATCAGACAGTGCAGAGAGGCCTCGGATCTGTGCTTTTCTGACATTTCACCAAGAACCCAGGCTAGACACAGACTCCATCCGTCTCACACTCTTCAATGCCCCTAGAGGGTGATACTAGCATTACTACATGCTGCTCATCTATCCTCCAGGAGTCACAGCCGGCCTCCACTGACTACAGCAAGGCCCACACGCAATGATCCTTAAGTCTCCACGGTTTTACGCACCACAAGATTATTATCTTACACCACTCATCTCCCTTCGTCATCCTTGTGAGCCTCACTCACTGGGACCCTGACTAGTATTCTGATGCACCCACTTTTCTAAGCACCTTAAGTTTCAAAACCATAACAGGACTAACTAGTCTGCTCTGTGTGCTTTCTTGGATACTATCTTTTTTAACAAACCTGTGAAAACCTTTGCTCTTATTCTCACCTCTTTTATTACTGAAACAATTGTTCATGCTGTTCATAGGGTTTTGTGCTCTTTTTAGAAACACTATTGACTGTATTTTTTCTTTCCTCAAAAATCTTTTATCAATAATTGTTGCCTATAGTAAATATGTGAAATTATACCACACAGTTCCCTTCATGCAATTATTTCAATCAACTGAACATGAGTAAATTACTTTATCCGTCTGTACCCCACACATGGGGACCTGTGCCTATAACAAGGATACAAATTCAACCTAAAGGAAATATGTAGATTATGAATAGTTAGAAGATATAATTTCTATAGATGTTCTTATGTGTATTTGTTGTAAAAATTACAACATACATCAAATAATCTGTCCACTCAATCAATTCTTGTTAGACTATATCTACCTCACCTGGATTTTTGGTGACTCTCTCACGGCTTGCCCTTTGCTAATGGGTTTACTAAAAGGATCAGCCAAGGCTTACATTAGTGCTTCATTTTGTATCCCATACATTCTTCGTTTGACAAAAGGAAATAAAACAAAATGTCATCAACTAGTCACTCTGCACCTCCTTGTGTTGTGGGTTGTTGTAACTTCGCTAGTGCTATCCTGTGTCTGCTTTTCCCCCATATCAGCGAGCTGAGGAGTGCGTCTAAGTCTCGAAAGAAGGTTCCGAGTGGGATTACTGGCAAGTTCGTGAAGTAGTATAGTAGTCGCGAAACCATTATCATTTTGGCGATGGCCACTTGGCCAATCGGAGCTAACAGGAGGTTTTTTCAGAATCCTACAGAGGATCTGATGCCAGCCAGAGCCCTACAGTGGTTACCCAGGTGGCCAAGTGTCGTCCCACTCCCATATGTAAGATTGTGTGTACGACCTGGTGCGTGGCTAGTTCATCGGTCGAGAGGTCATGGTATTCGCGATAATTTGCGAGGAGTTGATGGTGGAGTAGAAACTGACCAGCAGGGAGATCATGGTCTTCTATCAGTCTCTGGAAGGGTCTGAGCTGGCCAACTTCAAATAGCAACTCTGCATCAGTTATGCTGCAGTCTGTTCATGTATGTAGCACGTTAGGTGTATAGTAGTGTTCACATTGGGGCCATCCGACCGGCGGAAGAAGGGGGGAATATGGGGGTCTCCCTGACGACTTACGGTGGATCCTTTGCATCAGACACTCAAGGACCTCACCAGGTTTACATATCTGAGTACATGGGAAGCCTGTGTATTGGGTATTTATCAGAGGAGGAAACACAAAGTTCCCCTTAGATCTGCCTCACTGGCATTTTACTAGCTTAACGGAACATAGCCATGCACTGACGGTCCCCTACAGCTTAGGTGGCGGCGGTACCCAAATGGTAACTGGCGTAGGAAGAAACATTACGAGAAGAAGAGGTGACAGGGACACGCAAACACCTTATATCACTGGACTGGGCTAGCCTATTAAATCAACACAAACAATTACTAACCCACAACGACCCGGAGAGAGTCCCCTCAAACACGACAAGACACACAGTTGCAGTTGCAGGCCGCGAACACAGATGTCAGATCTCCCGCAGTGCACAGTTAAAGTCACTAGGTATTGGTGTTGGGCTTTACGCCTTAAGAGTAAGCCAGGCCCCCAGGAATAGACTGGCCACAGGTCCTCCCTCTTCGCCCCTGGTAACTTATGGAACCACCGTTCACCGAGACACATGCCTCCCTAAGTCCTCATCCGACACCTGTACCCAGTATCCCATGAGCACCCCCACCAGTTTTTCTTCCCCACAGTTAAATTCAGCAATTCTCTGTAGAAAGATCTCAATAGTGACAAGAAACTGGACTATTCACCGCACAAATAACAAAGCATTATGATATCAATACAAGTAAATGAGTTCAGAAGACTCGTGATTTGATGCAAAATGTCACTATAAATGTAAAATGTCAAAATAATATGGTTAAAAAAAAACTAGTCACTCTGCACCTCTTCGAAAGGTAAATACCATTATGAGTTCAGAGATAGCTCTTACTGATGGTGAAGCAAACATAGCAATTAAAAAAATACCAAATGTAATATTGCAATGCTATTTTAAGGCTTTTGTTTTAGAAACATTCGGGTGTATTTACAAGAAATGATCAGAGCACACATCTGTTTCAAATTTGGCTGCGCTGAGCAATGACATTTGAACAATGCAAGGATGCTTTGTATTCACAAGACTCCTGCACGCACCTGCGTTTTTCACCTAGCGTTGGTCCAAAAAAAGCTGCCTAGCACCAGCCAGGCACCCAGCCACCATGTTGCAAGGGTGCCTGTGCTAAAGGGCGATTCTTTATGTGCAAGAAGGAACACTTTCCTTCACATCAGCAATCAGTAATGGTGAGTTGCACCTTATATGTGTGCTGCAGAAAGCAGCCTAAATAAAAAGAGCAAAAAACTGGAAGAAATTGATATTTATTGCTTTTTGCACCATACTAGAGGCTTGTATTCCATGGCATTCGTTTTTTTCGCTGCCTCAACCTTATAAATCTGGGGCAGCTTCAATAAGTAATGGGTGTTGTGGTGAAACGCTGACAATGTCAATGTCAATGTCAGAGGTTCTTATATAGCGCAACTTTTCACCGTGAGGTCTCAAGACGCTTGCAGCATAAGGAACCAGAAAAAGATGACAAACAGAAGAGACAAGGAGGTTAAACAACACAGGGGTTCTTACTTGGGAAAAGCCAGGTTTTCAGTGCTTTACGGAATTTCTGGTGCTCCACGATGGAAAGAAGGTGAGTGGGCAGTTTATTCCAGAGTGTGGGGGCAAGGTAGGAGAAAGAGCGTTGGCCATACCTGGAGGAACGCACACGGGGTTGGGTCAGCAGAAACTTATTGCTAGACCTTAGGGGCCTTTTCGGAACATACCAAGTAAGTTTTTTTGGAGGTAGCGGGCCCTTTGCTGTATAGTGCGTTGTGGGCCAAGCTCAGGATCTTAAATTGGCTTCTTTGCTGAATGGGAAGTCAGTGCAACTTTTCCAGACACGGCGAAGAAGCAGTCCTAGGCGGCATGTCCAGCACTAGTCTGGCGGCAGTGTTCTGCAGAATCTGCAGCTTTGCCAGTAAGTCCTCATTCAGGCCATGGTACAGGGCGTTACCATAGTCAAGACGACTAATGATAAGGCCCTGCACCAAAGGTTTTCTTGCCTCAATGGGGAGCCACCTGAAGATTTTTCTGAGGCGGCGCATTATTCCGTAGCAGGTACCCGTCATCCTGGCTACATGATTTTTCATAGACAGAGTGCTGTCAATAATTATTCCCAGGTTGCGGACCGCCGTCTTGGGGTAGGGCATACACCCAATTCAGCGGGCTACCACTCCCGGGTCCAGCACCTCTCTGCCTTGCCAAACAGGATGATTTCTGTCTTGCCTACGTTTAGTTGGAGCTTATTATCCCGCATCCAGCTGCTGATCTCAACCATGCAGTTTTTAAAGCGAGTGCAGGTGTCTGTGGGATCTACACCGCACGTGATCAGCAGCTGGGTGTCATCAGCGTATGACACAGTTTTAAAGCCAAATGATTTAATAATTTTAGCCAAGGGAGTCAGTTATAGGTTGAAGAGCAGCGGGCTCAAAATCGACCCTTGTGGTACACCCACAGTCACAGGGCGATTGCCGGAGACCAGGGAATCGACTCGAACTGTGGTGAGGCGGCCAGTGAGGTAGTCCTCAATCCACCCCAGGGCCCCCCCTCTGACACCTATCTCCCACAGCCAATGTTTCAAAATGCCGTGGGAAATGGTGTCAAAGGCCGCGGAGAGATCCAGGAGGATGAGGACAGCCGAGTCGCCCCCATCCACCGCAAGTCTGATGTTATCCACTATCTCAACCACAGACGTCTCAGTACTGTGGGTGGCCCGAAAACCAGACTGAGAGGGGTCAAGAGCACCACACGCTTCTACATAAGAAGTTCCAACACTTTCCCAAAGAAAGGTAACAGCGATATTGGCCGATAGTGGGATGGTAGAGTCGGATCGTCCGAAGGTTTCTTCAAAATGGGCTTTACTTGAGCGTGCTTCCATTTGGTGGGGACATGCGCTTGCTCAAGCGAAGCATTAAATATGGCCGTAAGGGGTTCTGCAAGCAGGGGCATGATTTTTGTACAACGGTGGGGAGGGAACGGGTCCATAGGCGATCCTTATTTTATTTTACTGAGGCCTTTCAGGGTCTCATCAACGGTGATGGGGGCAAATTCAGTCAAATGGATGTATGACATTACAACGCATGCTTTTACATCGCATGCCTTTACAACGCAAGTATTACAATGCAGTCCATTACAACGCATAGTGCTTTGGGGTGCTGGATAGTGAATAGTTTAATTTACTATTCCAACTCCAGTCCCCGTGGACACTAGGGAAGGTTATTGGATAGTAAATTAACCTATTCCCTATCCTATAGCGCCCCCCAGAGCAATGCGTTGTAATAGTTTGCGTTGTAATGGTTGCATTGTAAAGGCTCTGCGATGTAAAAGTTGCGTTGTAAAGGTTGTTCACCCAGTCAAATGGAAGGCTTGGCTACAGACCCCCCCCGGCGACAGCGTCACCGGATTCCTATGTGACGGGGGTTGATCCGGGTCTGAGATGGGGAAAGCAGAGTATATCACCCATTGAGCGCCCCTTTGCTGCAGAGGACTGTGGCGGAAAGGGGCATATCTACAAGGTGGCGTTAAGCCACACAGAGTGGCTTAGTGCCAACGTGTAAATATTGAAAATATCACTTGGACGTTCAAAAAAAGTGACGCTCCAGTGGCGCTGAGAGCTTGTTAATATGCCCCATTGTTTTTTCTTCTGAACCAACAAAAGTGATAAAATGAGTCATTTTACAGTAGCCTCTTTTGCACATTGTGGCATTGCATCAGTCAGGGGAAGAGCCATATAGTTTGTTATAAGTGGAAGTTCCATGTGGGTTTCATTGTTTCTCTTTTATCCATCGTCATAATGTTTTACCTATGAAGACTTACAAATTACTATATATTACATAGAAAAGCAACAGTATTTTTTTATATCTGAACTCCTACTGAAATGTACATTCAGCACAAAGGAACAGAACAATGTTAATGCAGGAAAAGTCAGGTAAAACAAGAGGTCACCTTTCAACTTCACTAATGCTTTTTATCATTGGCAAAGTCTAGAAAATAGTCACTACAGATGCTCAAAAATGCACTGGCAAAATAAATAATATATACATTCACATGTGTCACCACGCAGGTGCAAACACACACCTATGTCATGTAAGGTGGAAGCAATTAAGTTTTGTAATTTACGGTTCCTAGATGGCGAAATCAAACTTTTTAGCAGTAAATTAAAATATATATGAAAAATGGACAATGTAGAACAGAGTGCGATGGCGGCCCATTGCAACTGCTGCACTGAAACATAAAAATAAATAAAACAAATAGAATGGAGGGGAAAGGGAGCAACAGGTGTGGGATGCAACGGAATACTACTGAGGGGCGAAGTATGGTGCAACAGTGAAGAACAAGCATTTGCAATGCAATAGGTCTCGCATTTACAAGTTAGAGCTATTGGCATTGTAAATGACAAAGCCTTTTAATTTTGTGTTGTTTTTAAAACAGATAAATAAAAGGCATTGTCATTCACAATGCCTGTAGGAGAGTAGGGTCTGCTTCCTATGGTCACCCCCACTTTTTGCTGTGATTCTCTGTTTTTTTTGCTGTGATTCTCTGTTTTTTTTTCTCTGGTTCTTTAGTGTGGCTGTGGGCCTGCTAATCAGACCCACAGCCCAGCAGTTCTCTCTCTAAATTGATACCATGTACTTTAGGTACATACTAGATTGGTTACTGGGTCACTCTTGTGAGCCCCTATATAGTGTACCATAGGTACCCAAGGCATAGGTGTACCCTATGCCTACCAGGGCCTGCAGCATGTATTGTGCCACTCCTGGTTTGCCTTCCAAACTGACACCACAGGTCTGTTCACACAGCCTGATTAAGGTGCTGTAATCACCCCTTACTTAGATATAGTATACTGTTAGAACTGGCTATTTCTGGTAGGCTAAGGCTGACTCCAAAGCCAGGCAGAAACCACCATTCTAGTCAGGGCAAGGGAGTCACACGCCAAAATAACCCCTGCTCACCCCCTTGGTAGCTTGGCACGAGCAGACAGGCTTACCCTGGAGGCAATGTGTAAAGCATTTGCGCCAGCACACAACAGCAACAACATCCTAGGCACACCACAAAAGGAACTCCACACAAAGTTATATAAAAATAACTTTTGTATTGTCAAAACACATCAGATAGTAATCACACATGCACATTGTGCCAACTGGCATGGGCAATATTCACAAGGGATTATGTACAGGACAGGGCCACATGGGCTACTGTCAGAATCAACACTTTTAGAAATAGCACTTTTAGAACTTAGAATAAGTGAAGCACAAGAACAATTATAGGTCACAACCAGTAACGACTGGTAAAGGTAGGTACACACTACGCAATCCTAATAACCATAGGCCTAGATCACGCATGGACACATAACCTCTCTAGTATGAACTCTACTAGGCAAAACACAACCACCTAAGAATAAAATACATTTAGGGGTATAAGCAAGAACACATTACACATGATGCATCACAACATTCAGAAGTGTAGGAACAAGGAAGACACATGATGCATAAAAACATTCAGAGGTGTAAGATCAAGGTGCGTAATCATATTAAATGCATTACATTTCCTAGCACCACATCACATTGCGCAAAACTCACATTAGGCAATTACCATCATCCACATAGCAGGTAACCACATTGTGCAAAATCACTTTAGGGCCTTGCGCCATATTCACCTATCAGCCCCCTAGGCCAACTGGTCATACAATAAAGGGACTAACGATCCCTGTGTCCAGAATGTCAGGGCGCGCTGCCAAATGCAGCACCAGTCAGGGGTGCGCCACCGGCGCAAACCTAAACGTTGCAGCTGCCCACTAATTGCTGGGCAGCTGAGAACTATCCCAAGGGCCAAAACGTTACAGCTGGCACTAAGTGCTGCGCAGCTGTGGAAGGCCTGACACCACTGTGCCATCTATGTCCCACACAGGGACTCTCTCTACCTTGGTGCTTAAACGGGGCAGCTGCCCACTAATTGCTGGGCAGCTGTAGACTTCAAATGCGACATGGGCCCTCAGGAACAGAAACTGGGCCCTAAGAACAACTCTGCGCCAAACGCTGGAGCTACACAGGTTCTGGAACTAAAACCTGCCACTAGGAGCATTCCAGCTCCTAAACGAATTGTGCGCCCATAAAAAGACAGAGCACTGGCCCCCAGACACTGGTGTCGCAAATAACTGTGCCCCCCCTTTGGGGACTCGAGATCACTGGATGCCCCCGTGGAGCCTCTCGTGGGCTCTGAAACACTAAAATGCCCCTGCTGAGCCTCATGGGCTCGGTATCAATAAAATGCAGGAGGGAGCCTCGCGGGCTCAAACAATGATGCCCCCAAGATGTTGGAGTCCCACTAGGGGGACTCGAAATATGCCAATATGCCCCCAACGGAGCCTCGCAGGCTCGAAGCAATAATGCCCCCGTGGTTGGAGCCTTTCAGGCTCAAGAACTGCCTTTAATGCCCTGAAGCCCTCGTGGGCTTAGCCACACGGCGGAAGGAGGGGGAGCGGGCACCGGCAATGTGCCCCGACACCCCCCCTCTCTCTAGTACAGCCCCGGGGCCCCCACTCACCGGGTGCAGTCCGCGGCGTCCTTCCTCTTCCTCCCTGGCCGCAGGCGGGACTTGGCAGCAGGCGGGGCTCTACCGTAGCACGGGATCCCCGTGGACTTCACCTGCTTGCTCCTGGCCTCACTTCTCCCTCGGCTGCAGCATCTCCGGTCTCCCTCTCCTCAGGGGAGACCGGAAGGGCACAGCATGGCTTCCCCCAGGCAGGGGGAAGCGGAAAACAACGTCCTCCCGGCCCCGCCCACAACCAGGCGGCGGGCCGGACCTCTCCTTCCGGCGTTTTCCCCCGGGCTGCGGCGGTGACTTTAACAGCGGCAATAACGAGGGGTGGGCCCCCTCGAAGTCCAAAATAAACATAGAAGCGAGGTGGGCACTCGCTAAATAATTAAATCAACGGGGTGGCACCCGTTCACAAAAAAAATATGCAAATAAGCATCAAGGGGGCCAGGAGCGCTTCCCTCCAAGGGAAAACGACAGCGCTCTGCCCAGTAAGTAAAATAAAGCGCTCTCAAGGCGCTGGGGGCTCAGACAGCGCCAGGCCCCCAGAAAGGACCCCACCAGCAAGGAGGGTCCCAGCAGTCCCAAGCAACTGCACAGGGTTCAAAGAAAAAGGTCCTGGGGGCAAAGTGAAGCAGAAGAGGACCCTCAGAAATAAAAGACCCTCCAGGCCTCCAGGTCCATCAGGTATCCAGGGGCTGGGCAGGGCCCAGGGAGGCAAGCCTTCCCCTGGGCCCAAGCAGCAGCATGCCCCTGGCAGGATTCAAGTCAGAAACAAGAACATTTTTTAAGGGGACACAGCCCCCTTTTATACCATAAAATCCTTTGTCTAGCAGGGTGCAGGCAGTGTGAGAACCAGCTACAACTGGTTATAGGGAACTCCTTTCAGTTTGAGGGGCAGAGGCGACAGCCGCCCAGCAGGAGGTGGAGCCAGCATTGTGGCAGGCAGGCACAGCCCTATTCACTCCCCGGTGCCATCTCCTCCCACCACTCTAGTTGCAGATGCAGTCATTCAACCAAGGGCTGACTCAGACAACCTCCTGGGGCTCCTCAGCCCCTGTCACCCTCAACCCAGACAGTTAATCCACAAGCAGGCCCAGGCACACTCCTGGAGCCAGGCTCCAGCCAATCACGTGCCAGCAGACTCACTACACACGCACACCCATGTCTAGAAGTGGCACTTCCACACTAGACACATTCATGTCACATACATCATTACGCAGCATTCAATCTCACAAGTTTGCACATACCAAACTCGACCCTGCACTCCCCACACATCAGGAACTACCATGGTCACACATATTCCCCATGCATTCCTATGGGAGGGCAGGTCACTCACCCCACATACACAGAGAGCTCACGCACTTTACACTGTACCACAGTGAAAAAGTGCACAAAGACCTAAAATCACCAACACCAGGTTCCAGAAACAGGCTAGGAAAAAGCAAAAAGTTTCGGGGTGAACCTGCCAAAAAGGGCCAGGTCCAACATATACCTATATCTACCTTACATATAGACACATACACACCTATAAGCCTCTCCTATGGTAGGCCTCGACAATCCTGGAGGCAGAGTGCTTGGTTTTATGTGAGAGTGTGCCCTAGCATGAGCTGAGCCCCTCTGCAGCTTTCAGAAACATCTCCTTATAGCTGTTCTATGATATAGTCATACCATATACTCTTAAGTGCATTATAACCGGTGACCAGTCCGGCTCCCACTTTGTCTATTGGGAGAATGGCCTCTTGTACAGCGAACAAAAGTCTGCCGAGCTAGGGTCAGCCCGAGTGCTGGTGGTACCCCTACGCTTCCGCGGCTTCCTCCTGAACCTGGCCCACGACGTGCCCCTGGCGGGACACTTGGGGCAAGACAAAACGTATCACCGCCTAGTCACCCTCTTCTACTGGCCGGGCATGCGCTCCGATGTGGAGGCCCACTGTAGGTCCTGCCCCACGTGTCAGTCCAGCGGAAAGAGCGGAGGGAAGCGCAAGGCTCCCCTCCAACCCTTCCCCGTGGTCAGTACCCCCTTTGAGAGGGTGGGAATCGACATCGTGGGCCCCCTCGACCCCCGGACCTCCCTGGGCCACCGCTTTATCCTTGTCCTGGTGGACCATGCCACCCGCTACCCCGAAGCCATTCCCCTCCGAACGGTGACGGCCCCCGTAGTGGGGCGGGCCCTCATGGCCATCTTCTCTCGTGTGGGATTCCCCCGAGAAGTCGTCAGCGACCGAGGGACCAACTTCATCTCGAAATACATGAAGTCCCTCTGGCAACAATGTGGGGTGGCGAACAAATTCACCACCCCCTATCACCCCCAGAGTAACGGTCTTGTGGAACGATTCAACCGGACCCTCAAGGGAATGATCATGGGTCTCGAAGAGCCCCTGAGGCGTAAGTGGGACGTCCTCCTTCCCTGTCTCCTCTTCGCGTACCGTGAAGTCCCCCAGAAGTCCCTGGGGTTCAGCCCCTTCGAGCTCCTCTACGGGCACCCCGTCAGGGGACCCCTCAGCCTAGTTAAGGAAGGGTGGGAGACGGCGGCCCTAGAGCCCCCTCCCGATGTGTTTCGATACATCCTGGCCCTCAGGAACCAGACTAGGAAGTTCCGAGAACTGGCCGGGGCCAACCTCGAGGCTAGTCAAGAAGAAATGAAACGGTGGTATGACCAGAATGCCACTCTGGTCTAGTTTCAGCCCGGGCAGCAGGTCTGGGTGATGGCCCCCGTGGAGCCCTGTGCCCTACAAGACAAGTGGACAGGACCCTTTAAGGTGGTGGAACGTAAGAGTCAGGTGACATATCTCATTGATGTGCAGACCCCCAGGAACCCCTTGAGGGTCCTACACGTGAACCGCCTCAAGCCCCACTTCGCCCGGTCCGAGTTGAGCTTGCTCCTCGCCACGGACGATGGAGAAGAAGAAGAAACGGAGCCTCTCCCCGACCTCCTGTGCGTGAAAGAAAAAGATGGCTCCGTAGAGGGTGTGAGTCTCTCCTCCTCCCTCTCTCCCGAGCAGCGTGAGGACTGTCGCCAGTTACTGGGACAGTTCTCGGACCTCTTCTCCCTCACCCCCGGTGTCACCAGCTGGTGCGCCCACGACGTGGACACCGGGGATAGCCCCCCAGTACGGCATAGAGCCTACCGCGTCCCTGACAGAGTGCGGGCCTGCATCAAGGCCGAAGTCTCTAAGATGCTAGCTCTCGGGGTGGTCGAAGCCTCTGACAGCCCATGGGCTAGCCCCGTGGTCCTGGTTCCGAAGGCAGCCGCCCCCGGCGCTGTTCCCGAGCTGAGGTTCTGCGTCGACTACCGCGGGCTCAACGCGGTCACCAGAACCGATGCACATCCCATCCCCCGAGCAGACGAGCTTATTGATCGCCTCGGGGCTGCTCGCTTCCTTAGCACGTTCGACCTGACCAGCGGATACTGGCAGATCGCCCTCACCGAGGGAGCTAGGGAAAGATCCGCGTTTTCCACCCCGGATGGTCACTACCATTTCCGGGTGATGCCCTTCGGGATGAAAAACGCCCCCGCCACCTTCCAAAGGCTGGTAAACCAGGTACTGGCGGGGTTAGAAGAGTTCAGTGCTGCGTATCTGGACGATATCGCAGTTTACAGTTCTCACTGGCCCGAGCACCTCCAGCACCTCTGGGCGGTGCTGACGGCCCTGAGACGGGCCGGCCTCACCATTAAGGCAAGCAAGTGCCAGATCGGACAAGGGTCCGTCGTCTACCTCGGGCACCAGGTCGGAAGCGGCCTCGTAGCCCCCCTCCAGCCCAAGATCGATGCAATCGTGGCCTGGGAGGCCCCCACGACCCAGACGGAAGTGCGAGCGTTCCTAGGGCTCACGGGGTACTACCGAAGGTTCATCAAAGGGTACGGCAGCATCGTAGCCCCCCTCACGGAGTTAACCTCCAAGAACCAGCCGAAGAAAGTCAGCTGGACCCCCACCTGCCAAGAGGCATTCGAAACTTTGAAAGACGCCATGTGCACTGCCCCCGTCCTACAGGCCCCCGACTACTCCCGAGAATTTGTCGTTCAGACGGACGCGTCCGAGCATGGCATCGGAGCAGTTCTATCCCAGGTGAACGAGAGCGGCCTAGACCAACCAGTAGCATTCATTAGCCGGAGGCTACTCCCTCGAGAACAAAGGTGGAGCACCATCGAGCGGGAGGCCTTCGCGGTGGTTTGGGCCCTGAAGAAGCTGAGACCCTACCTGTTCGGTACTCACTTCCGGGTCCAGACCGACCACCGACCCCTCCGGTGGCTAATGCAGATGAGAGGGGAGAACCCCAAATTGCTGCGCTGGTCCATCTCCCTCCAGGGGATGGACTTCACTGTTGAGCACCGGCCTGGTGCTGACCACGCCAACACAGACGGCCTGTCCCGATTTTTCCGCCTCAGCGAAGAGAACCCCCAAGAGGATGGGTAGTTCTCCCCGCCTTCAGCTGGGGGGGACGCGTGTTGGACCCGGCCTCGTGGCGTGGTTCGCCTCTGTCCCTCCGCACCCCGTGAGCGTAGTCCTGTACCCCGAACCCCCTGCGCAGCCCCCCTGTTAGCGTAGCCTGCACCCCGAGCATGGTCGCCCTACTCCAGTTAAGCCTAGATCCCCCTAGCACCTCGACCCGGCCTGCCTTTCCCGTCCCACGCCCGGCTCCGAGCACTTAACATTGCATGCCCCACAAGGCCCGAACGCCATCTTCCCTTCCGACATCCCTATCTCCCTGGGCCTAGCGTGACCCCGGCCCCCAGCGAAACCCAGACTCCAACGGCGCGCCACTCCCGGTAAAGGGAGTAAAGGGCTCCCTGAGTGAGATAAGACCAAGGAGTTTCGATTGCACCTCCGGCCTCCCCTGGGAGCCTGGTTTCTCTCACACCTCTGGCCTTCCCTTGTGGGCCGGATTCGATCGCACCTCTGGCCTCCCAGAGTGCTGGCTCCAGACCCGCTGGGCGTCTGGGAATTCCCGGACCCTACTTTTCAAAGGGATCAAAGAGCCGACCGCCGGACCTCGCCCACGACCAGCCCCCAGGGCTTGCGACCTCCGCCTGCGAGGGTCCGGACATCAAAGGGCTAATGGACTATATCTGGGCCCGCCTGACAACTAGCGGGCAGTTGTATCTTGGACCTGAAGCCCTGCTGATCTGATCGCGGCTGACCCTAAGAAGAACTCATCTTGAACCTCTGAGCCCTGGTGACGCTGTCGCGGCTCCCTCCTCGCAACCAGGAACTGGACCATCGGAGCCCTGCTGACGCTGTCGCGCTCGACCTCTAAGACCATCGGAGCCCTGCTGACACTGTCGCGGCTCGACCTCTAAGTCCACCGGAGCCCTGCTGACGCTGTCGCGGCTCGACTTCTAAGACCATCGGAGCCCTGCTGACGCTGTCGCGGCTCGACCTCTAAGACCACCGGAGCCCCGCTGACGCTGTCGCGGCTTGACCTCTAAGACCACCGGAGCCCTGCTGACGCTGACGCGGCTCCCCACGAACTTCTCCAGATCGAGCCCTACTGACCTCGTCGCGGCTCGAGGAGTACTCTGGTCCGGCTGGACCATCGAGACCACCATCACGACCGAGCCGACTCGACGGAGGTGAAGCAGCCAGTATGACCATCATCGTCCATACCCCCCGGCTCGAGGATTGAGAGCTGTGCGTAGCGTACGCCCCGTACTGCCCCAGAGACTAAAAGACTGTCCCGCTTCCCCCTTCCTGAACCCTGAACGACTTCGTGATCCGTCGATCACTGTGTACATATGAGTGCTGCCTTCTTTTATTTTCTTATATAAAGAACTTGTTACTAAGAACCCAACGGTGTGGTGTCTGTTCGTAAGTGTGGTGTGAGCTCAGTGTGTACGATCCTAGACTCGAAGTCCTCCCCGGTGAGGACCTCACGATAAGACTCGGCAAGATCTGTGGGAGAGGTGGGTCTTGGGGTGACCGGGTGAGCATAACCTGGCCCTCTGAGATTGCCCCTTCTAACATTTCACAACTGAATAAAGATGGTTAAGACCAGCCAGTAGCTTTTATTAGCAGAAGGCTGACCCCTAGAGAGAAACGTTGGTCAGCTATTGAGAGGGAGGCCTTTGCTGTGGTTTGGGCACTGAAGAAGCTGAGGCCATACAGGTTTTAGACAGACCATAAGCCCCTCTTGTGGCTAAATCAGATGAAGGGTGAAAATCCCAAACTGCTTAAGTGTTCCATTTCCCTACAGGTGATGGACTTTACAGTGGAACATAGACCTGGGACTGACCATGCCAATGCAGATGGACTATCCAGATATTTCCACTTAGTACATGAAGACTCAACTGGTCAAGGTTAGTTTAATGTCCCTGCATTTGGGGGGGGGGAGGGTTGTGTAGAAGAGTAGGGTATGCTTCCTAGGGTCACCCCCACTTTTTGCTGTGATTCCCTGGCGTTTCGACTTTAGTGTGGCTGTGGGCCTGCTAATCAGACCCACAGCCCAGCTGTTCTCTCTCTAAATTGATACCATGTACTTTAGGTACATACCAGATTGGGTATTGGGTCACCTCTATGAGCCCCTGTATAGTGTACTATAGGTACCCAGGGAATAGATGTACCCTAGGCCTACCAGGGGCTTCAACATGTATTGTGCCACCCCTGGTTTGCCTTCCAAACTGACACCACAGGTCTGCTCACACAGCCTGGGTAAGGTGGGGTAATCACCCCTTACTTAGATATAGTATAGTGTTAGACTTGGCACCATTGGCGTGGGTCTCCCTTCCATTTTTGCAGTTGTCTCATGTATTTTTGCTGGTGTTAGATGCTTTGGGCACTGTGCCACTGCTATTCAGTGCCACAGTGCAAGTGCTCCTTAATGTAAATTGATGAATGGATTAGTGATGCCATGTTTGGCTATTTTGGTTTACTTGTCAGACCCTAGTCTAGTGCACTGAGTGTGCCAGGGCATGTAATTCAAATGCTGCTGGTGGGCCTCCAGCACTGGTTGTGCCACCCACAGAAGCAGCCATGTAAAAAATGTCTAAGGTCTGCCATTGCAGAGCGTGCGTGCAGTCTGGTACTGTCATGCTGACTGGGCAAGTGCACCCACTTCCCAGTCCCTAAACCATCCCTTTTCTTCATATCAGTCACCCCTATGGTAGGCCCAAGGGCAGGGTGCATTGTAAGTATAAGGTCAGGCCCTGATGTGTGTAGCATGTCCTAATAGTGAATTAGAGCCAATTTCATTTTTCACTATTGCAAGGCTACCTGTTCTCCATAGGCCAGAATGGACTGTTAGAGTTATTACATTTTATAATCCTAACAGGCTCAGAGAACATGGTAGAAATTCGAGTTTAGTATGCCTGAACTCAGAATAATAAAATACATCTTTTAGTCAAGTTTATTTTAATATTCTGCGTTTGCAAATACAACTTTTAGAAAGTAGGTATTTGCTTGTCTAACCATTCAAACCAGCCTCTGCTAGGATGTGTATTCCTATGTCTGGTTTCTGTGAGTGACAGGGCTGGGGAATTCCAGGCGACAGGCTGTGTCACCCAGTGGTGAAAAGAGAGATCTGCATCTAGATGGGAGGGAGGAGTGCACCTGAACTCTGAATAGGGCTGTGCCTGCCTTCCACAATGCTGGCTCCACCCCCTGGGGAGCGGCTGATGTCTCTGCCCTGCACACTGAAAGAAGAGAAGGAGTCCTGTCAACAAAGTGCTCCAGGACTGTGCTTGCCTTCCACAATGCTGGCTCCACCTCCTGTGGGGCGTCTGATGTTTCTGCCCTGGACTGTGAAAGGAAATGAGAAGTCTGGTAAACAAAGTGCTCAGGAACGGGTTTCGACTAGGCACAGGCCCCTCTCCCCTTAGAGAACAAAGGATTTTGTGGTATAAGTATTGGGACCCTGCTCCCAAGAAATTAGATCACTTTTGGACTACAAGAAGAAACCTTTACTGAGGAGAGGAACCTGAAGAAACTGAGGAGAGACTATTCCCAAGCTGAAGTGCTGCTTGGGGATTGGCCTGTAGTGGTTGCCTTACTGCCAAAGGAAGGAGAAAGGAACTTTGTAACTTTGCTTTCAACTTGTGAAGGATCTCCAAGGACTTGTAAAACAGCTTGCCTCCTGATGAAGTCTCAGGGACAACAGACTTCACCACCCAGCTCCCGAGAGTTCTTTTGGAAGTACTTGCTGCTGTTTTGGGCATTCTGAGGAACTGCGTGTCGCAAGGAGCTGGAAGCGCGACTCAACGAGAAGAAGCGTGTTGCCGTCGCTGTGCCTGCCGTCGCAACTCCGGAGAAAGGAGGCTGTCGTCGCTGGACCTGTCACACTGCACCACATTGGAGAGAAGCTTGCCGCAACGAAGAGGAAGCATGTCGCCGTCGCTGCTGCTGCCATCGCAACTCCGAAGAAGGAGGGTGTCGCCGCTGTGGTTGTTGTACTGCACAGCATCAGGAGAAAAATCTCGCAACTAGGTCGGAGCATGTCGCCGTCGCTGTGCCTGCCGTCGCAACTCCGAAGTTGGAGGGTGTCGCCGCTGTAACTGTCCAATTGCACCGCATTGACCAAGAGCACCTCGCATCCCCGAGAAGCGCGCCACCATCGGAACTGCTGCCGTTGCATCTTGGATGTCGCCGCTGTAGTTGACGCATCGAGTGGAAGCTTCACGCATCATGGAGAAGAGCGTCGCTGCTGGAGCTGTTGCCGTCGCATCGTAAGGGTGTTGCCGCTGCAGTCCACGCATCGAACCGAGAGTTTCTCGCATCCCCAAGAAGCGCGCCGCATGTGGAAGATCTTCACATCTTTATTTCTTTGCACCTGACTTTGTCACATTTCCCATCGCTGCGACACTGCTTGTTGTGGAAGCGCAACGCAACTTAAGGTAGATTGACGCAGAGTGTTGCATCTAAGTACTGAACTGAACTAAGCTTAATCTACCATCTTAAAGTAATCATAGTGTGTATTTTTGTTGTTTATGGTCTTGTGGTAACTCTATATAAATGTTACTTATTTTTTTATATAAAAACCTGTGTGGTGTCCATTTGTAGTGTTGTCACTGGGTTACTGTATGTGGTCACAACTGCTTAACTTACAACGCCTCTCAAATAAGACTTGACCACTCGCGCCACACAATCTAGAGGGTGAGCAGGTGTTATTTTAGGTGTGTATTCCCTTTTCCCCGACTAGAGTAGAGAGTCCCTATTTGTCACAAGTACCTACCTGTGGCAACTAGAGACCCCAAATCTAACATATACCTATATTACCTTTACATATAGACACATATACACCTATAAGCCACTCCTATGGTAGGCCTCGACAATCCTGGAGGCAGAGTGCTTGCTTTTATGTGAGCGGGTGCCCTAGCATGAGATGAGCCCCTCTGCAACTTTCGGAACCATCTCCTTATAGCTGTTCTATGATATAGCCATACCATATACTCTTAAGTGCATTATAATCCTCGCGGTTAATGCTAACTTTGGTTTGGCTTTATCAAAAGATGTAGTGTAAGGTGTCAAACACTTAAACACTTTGGTATACTACCCCTCCCCCCGCCAATTCTGGCAGCGGGGGTAGCATTCCACCCTTCTAGAGAGAAAAGACATGTATGTTACTGCTTTACCCGGTTAAAGTTAAATAGAGCCTCAGCATCACAAAATGGATGCTGCTGCCACAGCCACAAGTCTGACCTCCTGTTGCAGGGGGAAACTTTAGCAAGGGCGGCCGGAAAAATAGGTTTCCTGTCCAGGGAGGTGCCAGCATCTCCCCAGACAGGGGTTTTGTGTATTGGGGCAGGGAGGGGTGCATTCAGTGAATGCATCTAGACACTGCCTGGGGCGCACAAGGTGCTCCATGCATAGCCCGGTTCAAACCAGTTGCTGGGGCACTCCAGCCCCAGCTCAGGCCTGAAACTGGACAAAGGGAAAGGGGTGTAACCACCCCCTTCCCAGGGCCACCCATAGGTGGGTAGGATGGACCTAGTCAGGTAATCCAGCCCCCATCCTTAGTATAAGTATAGGAGCTGTGTCCCCAGGACTTCAGATTATCCTGGAATGAAACTTTGATACAGAACTCTTGGACCTTCGACATTCTATTCTGACTAGAAGATGGAAGACATATCCCCTGTGTTCAAGGAGTGACCACCCTGTTCAAACAGGCACTAACAGCAACTTTGCCAGTCTGCAGTTTCAAGGCTCCCACTGGAACCCGAAGACACTCAAACTCAAGAACTGGACTTGCAGACTTTTCTGACCCGACCCACATCCACAGCAAAGCTGACACCCGTGGCGGACACGAGAGACGTGGGACCGGACATCTTGGACATCCTGCATTTTGCTACCTGCACTCTTTTCCTGAAGTCTTAGTAGGTTGTGCATTGGGGTATGAAAAGCTCCAGCCCAAAGCATCATTTAACCTGAAGCCCAGGCCCCCACACTCTGCGAGTGTCCCGAGGGCCCCTCCTTTATATTTGTGCCCAATGCATCTTCCCGGCTCCTTGCCCATTGGCTAGTGTGCCCCCTGAAGTTGCCATCTTGAATCTGACTTGTGATCCTAATTGCTCAAGGCTTGCCCCAGCTTTCCTAAAAAGGAAACGTGCCACAGACCTTGCTGGTTTGCAACAGAGCCAATCTTGTCACCTGCATGGGTTGCGGTTGCCAAGGCTTGTTGGATCCGATCTGGTTACCAACACGGCAGTCATCTAGATCCATTGTGGGAAAGCTTGAATCCAGATCCTGGTAATCGTTGATGTCTCCTGGACCTCGTGGCTGAAGAGACAATCTCATCTTCTTTACCTTAAAGCACCCGACATCGCCTGGTTCCTTCCTGGTTCCTTCCTGGTCACTGGCTAGTGACCCAGACCATGTCCCGTCTGCTTTCAGGTTCTTCTCATCTCCGATCCACCCTTGGATCCACCCGGACACTTTTCCTCTGGTCGCCTGAAGCACTTCTTTGCAGCTCTCCATTGAAAATGATGACGAAACCCGACACGAAAAGACGCCTATGCACCCGGCTTCCCTGGGTGAGGTAACACGAGTACACCGGTGCTCCCATGGTTCTTGACTCTCAAAGTGTCCTAGTTTAAAAGGGTTCCATCGTAGTCCATCTGGAAGTGTCCTTAACTTATAACTTTGTAACTTTTACGAACTCCATAGAAAGTCTATGGGAACCTACGCCTGTGTTTAGACACTGCACAAGACTACGGTGGGTCTCCTACTTCTCAACCTTTGGTTGTTTAGTGTAGCCCCAATGTTTCTACAGGCCCCAGGCCTGCTTTCTAACTCTCATGTGGTACTTATACCACTTTCTTAGAATATGTTTAGTGAGGCCCCTAGGGCATAACGTAGACTGTGCATCTTATTGTGTATTAACTGTGTGACTTGTATTGTATTTTTACCTCTGACCACATACAGAGTGCAGAGGGGTTGTGTTTAGATTAAATACATATATATTTGATATATACCTTGTGTAGTGTCCTTTCATTTGGTATTCAAAGGATTATATATGGTAAAACAACTTGCTTAACTCGCCTACTGAAGTCTTAGCCTGAAGACTGCTGGTTCATGCTACCACTAGGATAGCTTTCTATAAGGTTGACTTTACAACCACCATCAATAAGGGTCGATTAGACTGGTACAAGGTGCCCACTAGAATTAGTGGACTTCATATGCCAGGCTAACTTCTCACATTGGTGTGCAGCAGTTGGGATAAGAGCTTGCAATTTGTTTTACCAAATAATCTTGTAATATCTTCTGAAAGATCATATCAAGGTACATGTAGGTACATATAAATCAAGTCTTAGATATACATAAGTTCTACTGAACTTAGTAGTTGTAGGTGGTAAGGGCCTAGCGCACCCTGACTACAACTCCTAGAGAGATTCTAGTCGGAAACCATTTAGTGTAGGTAGGTGCACACACCACACCACACTAGAAAATGTCCTTGGAAGCAGGCCCTAGTGGACCTCTTCAAGAAGAAACCCAGAGGGTACCTTCTAAGTATGACACATTTACTTTTCATGAGCTGAGAAGTCTATGTGCAGTCAGAAGCCTGAGACAAGGACAGAGTCCAACCTTTAACCACCTGGTAGATATTTTAGTGGAGTATGATGCAGAAAGGGCATCTGACTCAGATCACCCAGGTAGTACAGAGGGGGGCCATCCCTCAACAGAAGATCCTACTGGTGAGAATCAAGGGGATTCTGATGATGATGTGGATGCTAACCAGGTAGAAGTCAGGTCACTGAACCAGGTTAACCTAGGACTACATGGGACTGGAGAAGGAAGGATCCAATCCAGACCCCCAAGTAGGCCTAATGGTGAGTACAGAAGACCCAGATCACTTTCCAGTGCATGTGGCCATTCTGATTCTTCAGTAGGGTCCATTGCCTCTGCTCTGAGGATAATGCCTTCCCCTTAGAGAAGAGAGAATAAAGCTAGGATGAGAAAAGCTAAGCTAGGATGAGAAAGGCTAAGCTTAGAATCAGGAGGCAAGAAGTTGCCCTTGCAAAAGAGACCCTGGCTCTTGAGAGAGAGAACAAATTGAGTGGGTTAATACCCACTGGTTGCAGCATAATTCCTAGAGATAGGGAAAGGTCTTATGACCATAAAAACCTGAACAAAATTGTCCCTCCCTACAAGTGTGGGGATGCTTTCACAACTGAATAAAGATGGTCAAGACCAGCCAGTAGCTTTTATTAGCAGAAGGCTGACCCCTAGAGAGAAACGTTGGTCAGCTATTGAGAGGGAGGCCTTTGCTGTGGTTTGGGCACTGAAGAAGCTGAGGCCATACAGGTTTTAGACAGACCATAAGCCCCTCTTGTGGCTAAATCAGATGAAGGGTGAAAATCCCAAACTGCTTAAGTGGTCCATTTCCCTACAGGGGGTGGACTTTACAGTGGAACATAGACCTGGGACTGACCATGCCAATGCAGATGGACTATCCAGATATTTCCACTTAGAACATGAAGACTCAACTGGTCAAGGTTAGTTTAATGTCCCTGCGTTTTTTGGGGGGGGGGGTTGTGTAGAAGAGTAGGGTATGCTTCCTAGGGTCACCCCCACTTTTTGCTGTGATTCTCTGGCTTTTCGACTTTAGTGTGGCTGTGGGCCTGCTAATCAGACCCACAGCCCAGCTGTTCTCTCTCTAAATTGATACCATGTACTTTAGGTACATACCAGATTGGGTATTGGGTCACCTCTATGAGCCCCTGTATAGTGTACTATAGGTACCCAGGGAATAGATGTACCCTAGGCCTACCAGGGGCTGCAACATGTATTGTGCCACCCCTGGTTTGCCTTCCAAACTGACACCACAGGTCTGCTCACACAGCCTGGGTAAGGTGGGGTAATTACCCCTTACTTAGATATAGTATAGTGTTAGACTTGGCACCATTGGCGTGGGTCTCCCTTCCATTTTTGCAGTTGTCTCATGTATTTTTGCTGGTGTTAGATGCTTTGGGCACTGTGCCACTGCTATTCAGTGCCACAGTGCAAGTGCTCCTTAATGTAAATTGATGAATAGATTAGTGATTCCATGTTGGGCTATTTTGGTTTACTTGTCAGACCATAGTCTAGTGCACTGAGTGTGCCAGGGCATGTAATTCAAATGCTGCTGGTGGGCCTTCAGCACTGGTTGTGCAACCCACAGAAGCAGCCTTGTAAAAAATGTCTAAGGTCTGCCATTGCAGAGCGTGCGTGCAGTCTGGTACTGTCATGCTGACTGGGCAAGTGCACCCACTTCCCAGTCCCTAAACCATCCCTTTTCTTCATATTAGTCACCCCTATGGTAGGCCCAAGGGCAGGGTGCATTGTAAGTATAAGGAGAGGCCCTGATTTGTGTAGCATGTCCTAATAGTGAATTAGAGCCAATTTCATTTTTCACTATTGCAAGGCTACCTGTTCTCCATAGGCCAGAATGGGCTGTTAGAGTTATTACATTTTATAATCCTAACAGGCTCAGAGAACATGGTAGAAATTCGAGTTTAGTATGCCTGAACTCAGAATAATAAAATACATATGTTAGTCAAGTTTATTTTAATATTCTGCGTTTGCAAATACAACTTTAAGACAGTAGGTATTTGCTTGTCTAACCATTCAAACCTGCCTCTGCTAGGATATGTATTCCTATGTCTGGTTTCTGTGAGTGACAGGGCTGGGGAATTCCAGGCGACAGGCTGTGTCAACCAGTGGTGAATAGAGAGATCTGCATCTAGATGGGAGGGAGGAGTGCACCTGAACTCTGAATAGGGCTGTGCCTGCCTTCCACAATGCTGGCTCCACCCCCTGGGGAGCGGCTGATGTCTCTGCCCTGCACACTGAAAGAAGAGAAGGAGTCCTGTCAACAAAGTGCTCCAGGACTGTGCTTGCCTTCCACAATGCTGGCACCACCCCCTGTGGGGCGTCTGATGTTTCTGCCCTGGACTGTGAAAGGAAATGAGAAGTCTGGTAAACAAAGTGCTCAGGAACGGGTTGTGGACTAGGCACAGACCCCTCTCCCCTTAGAGAACAAAGGATTTTGGGGTATAAGTATTGGGACACTGCTCCCAAGAAATTAGATCACTTTTGGACTACAAGAAGAAACCTTTACTGAGGAGAGGAACCTGAAGAAACTGAGGAGAGACTATTCCCAAGCTGAAGTGCTGCTTGGGGGATTGGCCTGTAGTAGTTGCCTTACTGCCAAACGAAGGAGAAAGGAACTTTGTAACTTTGCTTTCAACTTGTGAAGGATCTCCAAGGACTTGTAAAACAGCTTGCCACCTGATGAAGTCTTAGGGACAACAGACTTCACCACCCAGCTCCCCAGAGTTCTTTTGGAAGTGCCTGCTGCTGTTTTGGGCCTTCTGAGGAACTGCGAGTCGCAAGGAGCTGGAAGCGCGTCTCAACGAGAAGAAGCGTGTTGCCGTCGCTGTGCCTGCCGTCGCAACTCCGGAGAAAGGAGGGTGTCGTCGCTGGACCTGTCACACTGCACTGCATTGGAGAGAAGCTTGCCGCAATGAAGAGGAAGCATGTCGCCGTCGCTGCTGCTGCCGTCGCAACTCCGAAGAAGGAGGGTGTCGCCGCTGTGGTTGTTGTACTGCACAGCATCAGGAGAAGAATCTCGCAACTAGGTCGGAGCATGTCGCCATCGCTGTGCCTGCTGTCGCAACTCCGAAGTTGGAGGGTGTCGCCGCTGGAACTGTCCAATTGCACCGCATTGACCAAGAGCACCTCGCATCCCCGAGAAGCGCGCCACCATCAGAACTGCTGCCGTCGCATCTTGGATGTCGCCGCTGTAGTTGTCGCATCGAGCGGAAGCTTCACGCATCGTGGAGAAGAGCGTCGCCGCTGGAGCTGTTGCCATCGCATCGTAAGGGTGTTGCCGCTGCAGTCCACGCATCGAACCGAGAGTTTCTCGCATCCCCAAGAAGCGCGCCGCATGTGGAAGATCTTCACGTCTTTATTTCTTTGCACCTGACTTTGCCACATTTCCCATCGCTGCGACACTGCTTGTTGTGGAAGCGCAACGCAACTTAAGGTAGATTGACGCAGAGTGTCGCATCTAAGTACTGAACTGAACTAAGCTTAATCTACCATCTTAAAGTAATCATAGTGTGTATTTTTGTTGTTTATGGTCTTGTGGTAACTCTATATAAAGTTTACTTATTTTTTATATAAAACATGTGTGGTGTCCATTTGTAGTGTTGTCACTGGGTTACTGTATGTGGTCACAACTGCTTAACTTACAACGCCTCTGAAATAAGACTTGACCACTCGCGCCACGCAACCTAGAGGGTGAGCAGGTGTTATTTTAGGTGTGTATTCCCTTTTCCCTGACTAGAGGAGAGAGTCCCTATTTGTCACAAGTACCTACCTGTGGCAACTAGAGACCCCAAATCTAACATATACCTATATCTACCTTTGCATATAGACACATATACACCTATAAGCCACTCCTATGGTAGGCCTCGACAATCCTGGAGGCAGGGTGCTTACTTTTATGTGAGAGGGTGCCCTAGCATGAGCTGAGCCCCTCTGCAACTTTCGGAACCATCTCCTTTTAGCTGTTCTATGATGTAGCCATACCATATACTCTTAAGTGCATTATAATCCTCGTGGTTAATGCTAACTTTGGTTTGGCTTTATCAAAAGAAGTAGTGTAAGGTGTCAAACACTTAAACACTTTGGTATACTACCCCCCCGCCAATTCTGGCAGCGGGGGTAGCATTCCACCCTTCTAGAGAGAAAAGACATGTATGTTACTGCTTTACCCGGTTAAAGTTAAACAAAGCCTCAGCATCACAAAATGGATGCTGCTGCCACAGCCACGAGTCTGACCTCCTGTTGCAGGGGGAAACTTTAGCAAGGGCGGCCGGGAAAAAAGGTTTCCTGTCCAGGGAGGTGCCAGCATCTCCCCAGACAGGGGTTTTGTTTATTGGGGCAGGGAGGGCTGCATTCAGTGAATGCATCTAGACACTGCCTGGGGCACACAAGGTGCTCCATGCATAGCCCGGTTCAAACCAGTTGCTGGGGCACTCCAGCCCCAGCTCAGGCCTGAAACTGGACAAAGGGAAAGGGGTGTAACCACCCCCTTCCCAGGGCCACCCATAGGAGGGTAGGAGGGACCTAGTCAGGTAATCCAGCCCCCATCCTTAGTATAAGTATAGGAGCTGTGTCCCCAGGACTTCAGATTATCCTGGAATGAAACTTTGATACAGAACTCTTGGACCTTCGACATTCTATTCTGACTAGAAGATGGAAGACATCTCCCTTGTGTTCAAGGAGTGACCACCCTGTTCAAACAGGCACTAACAGCAACTTTGCCAGTCTGCAGTTTCAAGGCTCCCACTGGAACCCGAAGACACTCAAACTCAAGAACTGGACTTGCAGACTTTTCTGACCCGACCCACATCCACAGCAAAGCTGACACCCGTGGCGGACACGAGAGACGTTGGACCGGACATCTTGGACATCCTGCATTTTGCTACCTGCACTCTTTTCCTGAAGCCTTAGTAGGTTGTGCATTGGGGTATGAAAAGCTCCAGCCCAAAGCATCATTTAACCTGAAGCCCAGGCCCCCACACTCTGCGAGTGTCCCGAGGGGCTCCTCCTTTATATGTGTGCCCAATGCATCTTCCCGGCTCCTTGCCCATTGGCTAGTGTGCCCCCTGAAGTTGCCATCTTGAATCTGACTTGTGATCCTAATTGCTCAAGGCTTGCCCCAGCTTTCCTAAAAAGGAAACGTGCCACAGACCTTGCTGGTTTGCAACAGAGCCAATCTTGTCACCTGCATGGGTTGCGGTTGCCAAGGCTTGTTGGATCCGATCTGGTTACCAACGCGGCAGTCATCTAGATCCATTGTGGAAAAGCTTGAATCCAGATCCTGGTCATCATTGATGTCTCCTGGACCTCGTGGCTGAAGAGACAATCTCATCTTCTTCACCTTAAAGCACCCGACATCGCCAGGTTCCTTCCTGGTTCCTTCCTGGTCATCGGCTAGTGACCCAGACAATGTCCCGTCTGCTTTCAGGTTCTTCACATCTCCGATCCACCCTTGGATCCACCCGGACACTTTTCCTCTGGTCGCCTGAAGCACTTCTTTGCAGCTCTCCATTGAAAATGATGACGAAACCCGACACGAAAGGACACCTATGCACCCGGCTTCCCTGGGTGAGGTAACACGAGTACTCCGGTGCTCCCATGGTTCTTGACTCTCAAAGTGTCCTAGTTTAAAAGGGTTCCATCGTAGTCCATCTGGAAGTGTCCTTAACTTATAACTTTGTAACTTTTACGAACTCCATAGAAAGTCTATGGGAACCTGCGCCTGTATTTAGACACTGCACCCGACTACGGTGGGTCTCCTACTTCTCAACCTTTGGTTGTTTAGTGTAGCCCCAATGTTTCTACAGGCCCCAGGCCTGCTTTCTAACTCTCATGTGGTACTTATACCACTTTCTTAGTATATGGTTAGTGAGGCCCCTAGGGCATAACGTAGACTGTGCATCTTATTGTGTATTAACTGTGTGACTTGTATTGTATTTTTACCTCTAACCTCATACAGAGTGCAGAGGGGTTGTGTTTAGATTAAATACATATATATTTGATATATACCTTGTGTAGTGTCCTTTCATTTGGTATTCAAAGGATTATATATGGTAAAACAACTTGCTTAACTCGCCTACTGAAGTCTTAGCCTGAAGACTGCTGGTCCATGCTACCACTAGGATAGCTTTCTATAAGGTTGACTTTACAACCACCATCAATAAGGGTCGATTAGACTGGTACAAGGTGCCCACTAGAATTAGTGGACTTCATATGCCAGGCTAACTTCTCACATTGGTGTGCAGCGGTTGGGATAAGAGCTTGCAATTTGTTTTACCAAATAATCTTGTAATATCTTCTGAAAGATCATATCAAGGTACCTGTAGGTACATATAAATCAAGTCTTAGATATACATAAGTTCTACTGAACTTAGTAGTTGTAGGTGGTAAGGGCCTAGCGCACCCTGACTACAACTCCTAGAGAGATTCTAGTCGGAAACCATTTTGTGTAGGTAGGTGCACACACCACACCACACTAGAAAATGTCCTTGGAAGCAGGCCCTAGTGGACCTCTTCAAGAAGAAACCCAGTGGGTACCTTCTAAGTATGACACATTTACTTTTCATGAGCTGAGAAGTCTATGTGCAGTCAGAAGCCTGAGACAAGGACAGAGTCCAACCTTTAACCACCTGGTAGATATTTTAGTAGAGTATGATGCAGAAAGGGCATCTGACTCAGATCACCCAGGTAGTACAGAGGGGGGCCATCCCTCAACAGAAGATCCTACTGGTGAGAATCAAGGGGATTCTGATGATGATGTGGATGCTAACCAGGTAGAAGTCAGGGAACTGAACCAGATTAACCTAGGACTACATGGGACTGGAGAAGGAAGGATCCAATCCAGACTCCCAAGTAGGCCTAATGGTGAGTACAGAAGACCCAGATCACTGTCCAGTGCATCTGGCCATTCTGATTCTTCAGTAGGGTCCATTGCCTCTGCTCTGAGGATAATGCCTTCCCCTTAGAGAAGAGAGAATAAAGCTAGGATGAGAAAGGCTAAGCTTAGAATCAAGAGGCAAGAAGTTGCCCTTGCAAAAGAGACCCTGGCTCTTGAGAGAGAGAACAAATTGAGTGGGTTAATACCCACTGGTTGCAGCATAATTCCTAGAGATAGGGAAAGGTCTTATGACCATAAAAACCTGAACAAAATTGTCCCTCCCTACAAGTGTGGGGATGCTTTCACAACTGAATAAAGATGGTCAAGACCAGCCAGTAGCTTTTATTAGCAGAAGGCTGACCCCTAGAGAGAAACGTTGGTCAGCTATTGAGAGGGAGGCCTTTGCTGTGGTTTGGGCACTGAAGAAGCTGAGGCCATACAGGTTTTAGACAGACCATAAGCCCCTCTTGTGGCTAAATCAGATGAAGGGTGAAAATCCCAAACTGCTTAAGTGGTCCATTTCCCTACAGGGGATGGACTTTACAGTGGAACATAGACCTGAGACTGACCATGCCAATGCAGATGGACTATCCAGATATTTCCACTTAGAACATGAAGACTCAACTGGTCAAGGTTAGTTTAATGTCCCTGCGTTTGGGGGGGGGGGGGGGTTGTGTAGAAGAGTAGGGTATGCTTCCTAGGGTCACCCCCACTTTTTGCTGTGATTCTCTGGCTTTTCGACTTTAGTGTGGCTGTGGGCCTGCTAATCAGACCCACAGCCCAGCTGTTCTCTCTCTAAATTGATACCATGTACTTTAGGTACATACCAGATTGGGTATTGGGTCACCTCTATGAGCCCCTGTATAGTGTACTATAGGTACCCAGGGCATAGATGTACCCTAGGCCTACCAGGGGCTGCAACATGTATTGTGCCACCCCTGGTTTGCCTTCCAAACTGACACCACAGGTCTGCTCACACAGCCTGGGTAAGGTGGGGTAATCACCCCTTACTTAGATATAGTATAGTGTTAGACTTGGCACCATTGGCGTGGGTCTCCCTTCCATTTTTGCAGTTGTCTCATGTATATTTGCTGGTGTTAGATGCTTTGGGCACTGTGCCACTGCTATTCAGTGCCACAGTGCAAGTGCTCCTTAATGTAAATTGATGAATGGATTAGTGATTCTATGTTTGGCTATTTTGGTTTACTTGTCAGACCCTAGTCTAGTGCACTGAGTGTACTAGGGCATGTAATTCAAATGCTGCTGGTGGGCCTCCAGCACTGGTTGTGCCACCCACAGAAGCAGCCTTGTAAAATATGTCTAAGGTCTGCCATTGCAGAGCCTGCGTGCAGTCTGGTACTGTCATGCTGACTGGCCAAGTGCACCCACTTCCCAGTCCCTAAACCTTCCATTTTCTTCATATCAGTCCCCCCTATGGTACGTCCCACAACCTACGCCGTTTTTTTAGGGTCCAACGTTACGCGACCCCGACCTGGCCGCACTCGGGTTGCATTGTGCTTGATTTGGAAAAGGCATTCGACTCGGTGGAGTGGCCATATCTCCTCCGAGTCCTTGAGAAGTACGAACTGGGGGATGTCTACGTCCAGATGGTGGGACTCCTCTATCAGGCGCCCGAGGTCCGGGTCCGGACTGGACGGTTGTTCTCGGACAGGATCCGTATTGGGAGGGGTACCAGACAGGGCTGCCCCCTCTCCCCTATCTCATTCGCCTTGGCGATGGAGCCGTTGGCGGAGATGCTCCGCACTTCCGGAGACACCTGGGGCATTCCGCTGGCGGACGGCATTCACTCGGTGTCTCTGTATGCCGACGATTTGCTGTTATTCGTCAGAGACCTCACGCGCATACCAGCGACACTCTCAGACATCTTTCGGACGTTTGGAGACATGTCGGGACTTCACGTCAACTGGTCCAAATCGGGGGCCTACGCATTCGATGGCGACATGCCGCAGTGCGATGTACTCATGATGGGGGAGACGCTCCGATGGCACCCGACGGTATTTAGATACCTAGGGATCTTCATATACCGAGACCCTATGGATCTCCTGGAGGGGAACCTAGTGAGGGCCATCTCCTCGCTCACGGCCCAGGTCACTTTCTGGAACTCCCTCCCGCTGAATGTGCCAGCCAGGGTGGCACTGACCAAGATGATAATGCTACCCCGGCTTCTCTATTATTATACTAATTTACCAGTGTATGTGCCGGTACGCATATTTAAGGGACTGGACACCCTCACCAGACGCCTCATCTGGAATAAGGGGAGGCCCCGGGTTGTGCTACGGACCCTGTATGCACCCACAGACGCTGGTGGCCTAGCGGTTCCCAATCAGGAACTCTATTACTTAGCGGCGCAATTGCAGTGGGTTGCCTATTGGCTGAGCGGTAGGAACCTAGCAGACACGGCCACAGCCGATACCATCCTATCCCCCGTACAGGCGCTCATACTCTTCCACCCACTAATGCTGGGCCGGCCCCCCACGCAGATCCATGTAGCAGTGGCAAAGCGATGCTTCGCACGGAGCCTCCGGCTCACCAAAAATACGGTGCCTTATGCTCCGAACCTACCCTTGCTGGGGACACCCCTGGGAGCAGGCACACTGTCCTCGGCCGAGCTGCGCAGCTGGACTGCAGTAGACCTAGATGACCTAGGCGGCCTGTACAGCGACGGAGAGCTGTTACCCTTTGAGGCCTTGGCCGCGGACACGGAGCTACCGGTGGGTCAATTTCTGACACACGCCAGACTACTCCATGAGTTGACAAGGGCGTGGGGTGACCTCAGCCACGAGCCGTCCACTCATCTACTCATCCAATACCTGCATGTGATGGGAGATGGGTCCCACATGGTGCATTGGCTCGCACAAGCCTTACACAACCATACGCAGTTTTCTTCCCAGAAACTGAGGGGAAAATGGACGACCGACCATGGCACGGACTGGACGGACAACCAATGGAACGCTATTTTAGCAGGCGCCAGGGTTGTTCCCCGTAACGCGCGGTTCAAGATTATCCAATACTATATCATACATCGTGCATATCTGTCTCCGGACAGACTGAATCGCTACTTCGGGCTCACTACGTCAGCATGCCCCAGATGCGGCCTCCTAGACTCGGATTTCCTACACGCACTCTGGAGCTGCACTCTCCTTACCTCGTATTGGTCTGCGGTCGCGGGTATGTTATCTGCGGCCACAGGCGAAACCCTCCCCACGACGTGGGAAGTGTGCCTATTGGGACTCTACAAGAGAACCAAACAGACCAAGCTGCGGGCGCGCTTCTGGGACTTGGGCCTTATTACGGCCAAACGCCTTATCACACGACGTTGGAAAAGTCCCGCCCCGCCGCGCCCTGCAGACTGGCGTCGTTCTTTTGCCAACTGGGCCTGTGCGAAGAGTGTGTCACTCCATAGAGAGGAAACCGCGGGCCTACGGAAATACCCAATCGCCCAGGACTGGGACGCTGCCCTGATTGCATATCACCGCGCGTGCACCCAAGCCGGCATAGAGTACCGACTTGATACAGAACAGGGAGAGCCCACTTGATTGCTACCCATACCTGGCACAGGCTCCGCCGCCCCTTTCCCCCCCCCCTCCTCCCGTCCTTCCCCCCCCCCCATCCCGCGCGCCTCCCCTGCCCCCCTCCCCCGCCCGATGACTGGGGCCGTGCGCGACGGAGGTGTCCCCTGCCATTATCGCCCCCCTGCTGCTCGCCCCTCCCCCCCTACCTCTTGCCTCACGACCACAGCGACGCCGCCTCCACCATGGTTCACGCCCCTGCCCGACCCATACAGGGTGCACCACACACAGCTAGGATCCTAGATGCACAACCACACACACGAATACTAGTCCGACAGTTATTGAAATTATTATTTTTTCTTTTTCCTTCCCCCTGTTTTCGGCTACCCAGTTGCCTCTTTTGGTTGGCACAGAGGCCGTTCATACTATGCTCTTGATAACGCCCGACCACCCTTCCTCGTCTGCATCCCACATAAAGCTGTTCGGATGCGCCCAGGACTAGGGAGCGGGCACCCAGCGACCCATGTGACATCGGAGGGTGTGATACTGCCTCTGTCCCCTGCTACATTGACCAGGGAACTCCATTTCAAACAATGACTGTCGACCTTTCTTTTTGAACACGCTAATTCCTTGTCACAGTGCTACGGACTGCGGGCACTGCACCATGAGTCATTTACAAGCACCGTCACTTATGAACTGATGCACTTCTACCAGCAACTGTTTATTTTCACTCATGTGTAACTGATATGTCGACATGTCCTATCTGCTGGGTTACTGTTTGTAGCAACAATTCGTTGTTCTGATACTGTATGAATACCTACTGGCTTATCTGTGAAACTAAATAAAGTTTGGGACCGTTGGTCTTTAAAAAAAAAAAAAAAATCAGTCCCCCCTATGGTAGGCCCAAGGGCAGGGTGCATTGTAAGTATAAGGTCAGGCCCTGATGTGTGTAGCATGTCCTAATAGTGAATTAGAGCCAATTTCATTTTTCACTATTGCAAGGCCACCTGTTCCTTGAACACAAGGGAGATGTTTTCCATCTTCTAGTCAGAATAGAATGTCGAAGGTCCAAGAGTTCTGTATCAAAGTTTCATTCCAGGATAATCTGAAGTCCTGGGGACACATCTCCTATACTTATACTAAGTATGGGGGCTGGATTACCTGACTAGGTCCCTCCTATGGGTGTCCCTGGAAAGGGGGTGGTTACACCCCTTTCCCTTTGTCCAGTTTCAGGCCAGAGCTGGGGCTGGAGTGCCCCAGCAACTGGTATGAACCGGGCTATGCATGGAGCACCTTGTGTGCCCCAGGCAGTGTCTAGATGCATTCACTGAATGCAGCCCTCCCTGCCCCAAAACACAAAACCCCTGTCTGAGGAGGTGCTGGCACCTCCCTGGACAGGAAACCTATTTTCCTGGCCGCCCTTGCTAAAGTTTCCCCCTGCAACAGGAGGTCAGACTCGTGGCTGTGGCAGCACCAGCAGCATCCATTTTGTGATGCTGAGGCTCTGTTTAACTTTAACCGGGTAAAGCAGTAACATACATGTCTTTTCCCTCTAGAAGGGTGGAATGCTACCCCCGCTGCCAGAATTGGCGGGGGGGGGTAGTATACCAAAGTGTTTAAGTGTTTGACACCTTACACTACATCTTTTGATAAAGCCAAACCAAAGTTAGCATTAACCGCGAGGATTATAATGCACTTAAGAGTATATGGTATGGCTATGTCAGCTACTTTACAGATAGCCTAGGTTGTTCTCCCCACAATGGCTATGTCATAGAACAGCTATAAGGAGATGGTTCCGAAAGCTGCATAGGGGCTCAGCTCATGCTAGGGCACCCTCTCACATAAAAGCAAGTACTCTGCCTCCAGGATTGTCGAGGTCTACCATAGGAGTGGCTTATAGGTGTATATGTGTCTATATGTAAAGGTAGATATAGGAATATGTTAGATTTGTGGTCTCTAGTTGCCACAGGTAGGTACTTGTGACAAATAGGAACTCTCTCCTCTAGTCAGGGAAAAGGGAGTACACACCTAAAATAACACCTGCTCACCCTCTAGGTTGCGTGGCGCGAGTGGTCAAGTCTTATTTCAGAGGCGTTGTAAGTTAAGCAGTTGTGACCACATACAGTAACCCAGTGACAACACTACAAATGGACACCACACAGGTTTTATATAAAAAATAAGTAAACTTTATATAGAGTTACCACAAGACCATAAACAACAAAAATACACACCATGATTACTTTAAGATGGTAGATTAAGCTTAGTTCAGTTCAGTACTTAGATGCAACACTCTGCGTCAATGTACCTTAAGTTGCGTTGCGCTTCCACAAGAAGCAGTGTCGCAGCGATGGGAAATGTGGCAAAGTCAGGTGCAAAGAAATAAAGACGTGAAGATATTCCACATGCGGCGCGCTTCTTGGGGATGCGAGAAACTCTCGGTTCGATGCGTGGACTGCAGCGGCAACACCCTTACGATGCGACGGCAACAGCTCCAGCGGCGACGCTCTTCTCCACGATGCGTGAAGCTTCCGCTCGATGTGACAACTACAGCGGCGACATCCAAGATGCGACGGCAGCTGTTCCGATGGTGGCGCGCTTCTCGGGGATGCGAGGTGCTCTTAGTCAATGCGGTGCAATTGGACAGTTCCAGCGGTGACACCCTCCAACTTCTGAGTTGCGACGGCAGGCACAGCGACGGCGACATGCTCCGACCTAGTTGCGAGATTCTTCTCCTGATGCTGTGCAGTACAACAACCACAGCGGCGACACCCTCCTTCTTAGGGGTTGCGACGGCAGCAGCAGCGACGGCGACATGCTTCCTCTTCGTTGCGGCAAGCTTCTCTCCAATGCGGTGCAGTGTGACAGGTCCAGCGACCACACCCTCCTTTCTCCGGAGTTGCGACTGCAGGCACAGCGACGGCAACACGCTTCTTCTCGTTGAGTCGCGCTTCCAGCTCCTTGAGACAAGCATTTCCTCAGAAGGCCCAAAACAGCAGCAGGCACTTCCAAAAGAACTCTGGGGAGCTGGGTGGTGAAGTCTGTTGTCCCTGAGACTTCATCAGGAGGCAAGCTGTTTTACAAGTCCTTGGAGATCCTTCACAAGTTGAAAGCAAAGTTACAAAGTTCCTTTCTCCTTCCTTTGGCAGTAAGGCAACCACTACAGGCCAATCCCCCAAGCAGCACTTCAGCTTGGGAATTGTCTCTCCTCAGTTTCTTCAGGTTCCTCTCCTCAGTAAAGGTTTCTTCTTGTAGTCCAAAAGTGATCTAATTTCTTGGGAGCAGGGTCCCAATACTTATACCACAAAATCCTTTGTTCTCTAAGAGGAGAGGGGCCTGTGCCTAGTCCAAACCCGTTCCTGAGCACTTTGTTTACCAGACTTCTCATTTCCTTTCACTGTCCAGGGCAGAAACATCAGACGCCCCACAGGAGGTGGAGCCAGCATTGTGGAAGGCAAGCACAGTCCTGGAGCACTTTGTTGACAGGACTCCTTCTCTTCTTTCAGTGTGCAGGGCAGAGACATCAGCCGCTCCCCAGGGCGTGGAGACAGCATTGTGGAAGGCAGGCACAGCCCTATTCAGAGTTCAGGTGCACTCCTCCCTCCCATCTAGATGCAGATCTCTCTATTCACCACTGGGTGACACAGCCTGTCGCCTGGAATTCCCCAGCCCTGTCACTCACAGAAACCAGACATCGGAATACACATCCTAGCAGAGGCAGGTTTGAATGGTTAGACAAGCAAATACCTACTTTCTAAAAGTTGTATTTGCAAACGCAGAATATTAAAATAAACTTCACTAAAAGATGTATTTTATTATTCTGAGTTCAGGCATACTAAACTCGAATTTCTACCGTGTTCTATGAGCCTGTTAGGATTATAAAATGTAATAACTCTAACAGCCCATTCTGGCCTATGGGGAGCTAATGAACATTGGGGAATCCACAGGTAAAACCTTAGAAGCCATTGTAGAACCCACTAAGGTGATTTGTGTGGTGCATGCAGATGACTTTTTGGAACAAATAAAGAGAATGAAGACCCGACAGTGCTTCAAACCCTGGCAGATTTCACATCTGCAATTGACAGGAAGCTGGCCGACCTAAATGGACAGATAAAAGGAGGGCAGGAAGCTAGGAGGACAGGAAGCTGCCCTCAATGACAAATTACTTCAGCAAGATTGTACCTGTGCCACAATTATAGACTAACTATCCATGCTACCATCACTACTGGGCGACTTACTATCTATTGCAACAACTGTAACCCAAACAACAGGAAGCCCGGACTTACCAGCAATGGGGGGAACAAAACCAGAACCCGAACATACTGAGAAGTTATCTCCAATTGGGACTGAAGAAATAGGAGAGAGCAGGGTCCTGCAACATCGAGAGGCTGCCACCCCAGAAAAAGTAGTAATAGAATAATCTGAATTAAGCAAAATAATTACACCAACGAATATTGGTTGCAGAAACAAAAGGAAGGGGAGGAAAAAGAAAATCACAGCTCAGGCCCAACACCTGTCTAATTGGATATTACTCAATAACAACGAAAGAGTGACTCATTAAGACGATAAAAAAAGGGGAAGAAAAAGGGAAACACACAGCTGTTTGTAAAAGGACCCTCACTCACCAACCTGGTTGATGACATGCTTCATCCTAGGGTCCCCACCGGATCGGCTAAATGCCGTTCCGTAGTGCTACAACGCCTGCAATTGCATCGGAGCAGGTTTTTATTTTGTGTCAGTGCAAGTGATGAGAATGTGAATTAAGGAGTAACCAAATACTACCAATAGAGATTGTTTATTCTTGGCGACTTGGTTGCTAGCTAAAAACAAGTGGTGGATTTGATGCCAACTGCGTTATGAGGCTGGGAAATCCGATTATAAACTAAAAGTGGAAAAAATTGGTCGACATGTTTCTGCTTTTACTTGGTGCATGTTCTGCTAAGCTTTCATCAGGACCTAGTAAGTGAAAAGACCATGGCGGTATACGCTCACTAAGGCATACCCTAACCTCTGGTCTTGTGCAATTTGATAAAACTCACGGTTTTACCGCGTGAGAAGGTCTTCTAATAGTCAAATGGAGGCAAGTGCGGCAGGAACGGAAAAAAAAAATACCCAGCATCCTACTAGAAATACCGTCAACCTTCAAAGCCCAGGAGTACTCACACATGATAAAAGCTCCAGTCAAGTTATCACAGGCTCAAAACCTAGAAACGGAAAACGAGAGACTATTAACATCAGAACTCATGACCAGAGAATTACGTCATGTACTACCAAAAAACTCACCGCCTACTAGAGGCCCGGAATAAAAAGCCTGGGTTTGCCAAAGCCAATTACCAACTACTAATGATAGCATCGGCTGTAATAAATTCGTCCCTGACATCTCCAGTCTACATCAGGTTGGAAGCGCTACTAGTCAATACTCTGCGCATCCGACCCAGGAACTCACCCAAGAGAAGGAGTCTGACACGATCATCTTCTCTCCCCTAAACAAGTCGCGAGGCCGTATAGATATCTTAAATAGAGGGAACATACTACGACTCCTGAAAGCCATCCCAAAGTTAGCTAATATTCACAGTTCTGACCTATTGTATGTTGAGTTTTTACCAAACAATTGTTTGCCAAACCCTGAAGCCTCCAAAACTAGATGGAAAACACCGGAGATAGCCAGCAGAAATACTCAAGATAGCAAAAAATTCCAAAATTGGAGGATCACATTAAAATCAGTGCTTAAACCACAATACCCAGCTCCATTTCTAATTAAAGACGGTCTACCTAGATCAGTGACTTTAGTCCTTAGGGGAGCAAGGGGCCGAACATCAATAGCCAGTCAGTCCCAACAAAGGAATCTTTGTTTATGAATGGACGGCAAGGGCTACAACGCACTATCCTCCTAACGCACTCAAATCGACACAGGACGCTGTCTTAACCATCCCCTCGATATGGCTCCAACGAAGTCAAAATCTGCATCTGGAATATTAATGGCTTAAATTCCAAGCTAAGCGACCGTGACTTCACGAACTACCTTAAAACCTTCGACATCATTTTACTCCAGGAGACCTGGGAAGATAAACCCTTCGACCTACAGGGATACACCTCCAGCTTCACCTCAGCTACTAAAGGCTCCATATTTGGACGCCGATAGGGGGGTTTACACCTCCTCTCCTCTATAACAAAAATCGGTGAAATGTATCCTATAAAAACACATATCACCTCTCCAAGCTGTATCCAGGCTTCAACGGTCAAGTTGTTCCTTAATCAGACAGCACAAAAGGTAACACTGATAAACATCTACCTTCATCCTAAACACAAACTACAAACATCCAAGGAAGTGATTAAAGAAGTAACAAGAATAATAGAAGAGGAGGACACAGACAAAGTCATCTTGGCAGGAGACTTCAATATGCACCTTTTAGGGAATAGCCAGGAAGATGCCCTTATACAGGATCTGACTGGTATATGGGGTATCCCGACTCAGGGCACCTCAACGGTAACTAAACCAACAAAGAGTTCAAGCTATCTACTCTCAGAACTAGAGCACCTGAATTTGAGGGCAGTTAACGGCCGCTTCAAGGAAGATAACCCCCCGGCACCTACATTATCCTCCTACCTTGACTTCACTTGTACAACACTTTCCATGTTTGACAGGATAGCCTCATTCCAAGTAGGCAACAATACACTTAGCGATCACATGCCACAAGAAATGACACTTCATTCTTCATCAACATTATCCCAGGAGGCCGACAAATCCTTTGTTTCTGTAGGAACAACAAACCTTCATCGCATTAGGTGCAACTTAACAAACATCGAAACAGTAGCAGTAGTAGCAAAAGAAGTGTTTAAGGAAGTACAGGACAACTTAGGTCACCCATTGGAAACTTGGGAAAAATTGATCTGCGCCCTTGGCAACAAATTTCCCACCAACAAAGGCCCAAAACTAAAGAACGCAAATGATCCTCCAATTTCGATAATAATGAGCCCAGTCTCCAAGAAACTGAAAACAACAATAAACCAATTACTACGACAACTCCGGAGAGTACCTGGAAATCAAAATTTGCAGCAGTCTCTACGCGACTCAAAGGCCCTTCTTAAGAGAAGAAGATGGGCCAGGAAAATGACCGTGAATAACGAATTTTGGGCTAAATTGCTTCATGATGCTAAACAGAAAAAAAGCACCAAATTTTGGCAATCATAACTAAAATACATCGGCCAAATCACCACGGAATCAACTCTCACATTTCTGAAGAGGTTTGGACAGTCTTCCTCTTTAATCATTTTAATGACAAAGAAGAAACAGTTATACACCCCAAATGCTTAGGGCCTGAGAGTTTCAGCAGGACCGCAAAGGAGCCAGTACCACTCTGCCAACCTTCTACTGAGGATATCAATAGATTAGTACTAAATCAACAACAACGGGTATCAACAGTAACCCCTGCACAAAATGCCGAACGGAGATTAAAGGAGGGGCACATCACCCAATCAACCAAACAGATAACGAAACAAATAGCAAGGGGTCGACTGGCATGAGCCCCCAGTCCCAACGGCATTCCTCCAATGCTGTTTAAAAACTACCCGGACTACTGGAGCAACGCACTTGAACCTGTTTTCAAGTATGCAGTTAGAAATTCTACAATTCCCGAGTCGTGGAGAGGCTCTATCATAATCCCAATCTATAAACAAGGAGAAAGGGCTGTGCCGAAAAACTATCGCCTAATAACTCTGATCGACATCGAGGCTAAATATTTTGCAGGGCTCCTCCTAAATGATATAACCACTTGGGCTGAAGAGAATCAAATAATACCACTAACACAAACTGGATTTCGGAAAGGGCAAGGATCAATAACCAACATAATGGCCCTGACCCTGCTCGTGGATGCAGCCAAACAGGGAAAAAATCCGCTTTTTCTCTGTTTCATAGACTTTGTTGCAGCATTCGATCACGTAGATCGCACAAAACGTTGGCAAAAATTATATGGCTGGGGGATCTCTTCAAACCTTTTACACCAATTAAGGAATTTACACACCAAAGCATGGGTCAGGATAAAGCTCGGTGACAAATATAAAAAGAAAATCCCCACATCAAAAGGACTTAAACAAGGGTGTGTTCTAGCCCCTATGCTATTCAATCTCTTCCTAGCGGACTTACCGGAGAAGCTGAATAGCTGTGCAGCCCACGCACCAAAACTAGGGAACGCCACTCTGTCAAACCTGCTATACGCGGATGACCTAGTTCTGATAAGCAGGACCCCAATTGGTCTCCAGCATCTATTGAATGTTACCAACAAATTTTCACAAGAAAACGCACTAAAAATAAACTACAATAAAACAACAATAATGTCAGTTAATTACTGTAAGAAGAAACATCTTAGTTGGTTCCTTGATGGTCATCGTTTGGAACAAGGAGTAATCTATATATATCTAGGGGTAATACTGGACCAAAACAACTCATCAAAACCGCAATTAGAAGCCCTGCGGAGAAAGGGGGTAACAACCTAGTTAGCCATGAAGCCCCTAAAGAAGCTTTTACTGGACCTGACGTTTGACCCTTTGCTAAGGGTTTTGCAAGCTAAACTCCAGCCAACTATTACTTACGGGAGCGAAGCATGAAGGGAAAAGATGCAACAACTCTTGATAATATAATATCCAAATCATACCGTGCAATCTTCCAACTCCCCAGAATGGTCTCCCCAGCCCAAATACGATTGGAATTTGGGCTCCAAACACAGTCCCTTGAACGCATGGGAGCATACGCAAAATGCTGGCATAAACTTAATGGCGACGAAAAGGGAACCCTGAACGACCAACTTTGGACGGAACTTTCTCACCCAGGAAAATCCCCAGCAAGTCTTTATCTCCAGGAATCTATCACACACCTAGGTTTAACAGAGCTGTAGGACGTCCAGGTAAGCCATCTAACATTAAAAAAAACTGTGACAAAGGTAACTCGTTTACTATCCGCAATAGAGGACAAAAAAACATTAGCCAAACGATCGCACGGCTGGATGGTTTAACATAACATACATACAAAAAGCTAAAACCCCAGTTCTACCTGAAAATGGGATTAAAAATTAACATCAAGGCAAAATTCCTAAGACTCCGACTGGGAGGTCGGCCCCTTTCATCAATTTCTGCCGCCTTGGGAGAGAAAGGGAGGAGCCCAGCAGTGTCGTTTGTGTGGCAGCGGCGTTGAGGACGCAATTCATGTTATATGCATCTGCGAACACGTTAAAAAGGGTCACTCTGCTAAAGCCAGCGTTCAAACAGTACAGAGCCAGATCGTGCAGACAGGCGTTAATGTTGTGCTTCAACCCGAGCTGGTTCAGTTAAATTTCTGGCTAATTAAATTCCTCGACATAACCACAAAAAGAATGAAGCACTGGACTATTCATTACAAGAACCGACTGGAACATTACAAGAATAGCTACAGTCGAAATAATATTAACAGTCAACACGGCTAACGTACAGAATGTTTTAATAATTTGAGCTCTCTTTTAACGTGATGTAAAACCTTTTATTATATAACAATTTTATCAAAAACCGTGAGAAATTTTATCTTTTGTATGCAATGGTTTTAATTTATCAAGCATAATAAAATAAACTTCAAACTCCACTCCAATCTATTACACTCCATTATACCCCATTCCAATCTATTCCACTCCAGTCTACCCTAATCTACCCCCAATTTACCTCACCCAAACTACCCAATCCAATCTACAGCACTCCAATATTCCCCACTCCAATCTGCTCCACTCCAATCTACCCCAGTCTACCCCACCTCAATGTACTCCACTCACCCCTATCTACTCCAATCCACCCCCTCCACTCCAATGTACCCCACTTCAAAACACTGCACTTCAATCTACCCCACTCCAATCTTCCCCAGTCTACTCCACTCCAATCTTCTACAGTCCATTCTACCCCAATCTACCCCACTCTAGTCTACCCCGCTCCAATCTGCCCCATTCCAATCCAGCCTACCCTAATCTACCGCACCCCAATCTATCTCACCCAAACTACCAAATCTACCCAACTCCAATCTATCCCGACTCCAACTACCCTAATCTAACCCACACCAATGTACCCTAATCTACCTCGCTCCACCCCAATCTACCCCTTCCAATCTAGTTCACTCCAATCTACATCAGTCTACTCCACTTCAATCTACCCCACCCCTATCTATCCCACTCCAATCTACCATAATCTACCACACCCCAATCCACCCCATCCCACTCACTTTAAGCCATGCTGAACAGCCACCACACTGATGTACAACATGGATAAAACACATTGCGAAAGCCAGTAGTTCTGGCATAGGCAAAATCAATGTGCTTTGTCAATGCTTGGTTTTTTTGGTTTTTTTATTTTGAGGTTCTTGTATTGGAGCATTTGCCAGCAGCAGCCATGAAACAGCCACAACCTGTAGGGTTCATACTCCAGAGATCAAAGGTCAACCAGAACCCAAATCAGACTTCTGGAGACAAAGTAAAATGCAATCCACAGATTCTTCTTTATTAGTGAAGGACGCACGATAGCACCAACCACCAGACAGGCTCTGAGATGACCAGGCAACTGACACTCGACTGTACATTTCAGTTTCAGAACCAGCCCAGTGCTCAATGCGATCAGCACAATAGAAAGGAACTAATAAAGTGATGAAAATATACAGGAGGTGTAGTGTTGCAATATGTGGGCGCGACCACTGTGGCCCATGACCGAAACTGCCTTGAGACTCCGCCCCCCCCACCCCACAAGCGTGAGATTGTTGGTTTGGCCCGACGTGGATACGGTGGGCACGTGCTGTAATTAATAAAGAGCCCAGGACCCTGGGCGTGGCAGGTAGGGTACTGACCACCAGCACAGCAACGTGTGGTCTCCAATTTGTCATAGTTTAGGCCCAAGACCAGAACACTACACTGGCGACGAGGTGGTCTCGCCACCCCATCGCGTGCAAAGCGCCGCCGCTCTGCCTCTCGCGAGCCTACACCGGCTGGCCCTGCAGTGCGCCCCACTCGGCGTGCTCGGCACACCCCGCCGACGGAGGGCTCCCGGCCACCCAGCAGACGTCCTTACCGAGCGGTGGCCCAGCCACGCTACACCAGTGCCCCCAGCCTTCACGACTCACCGCTGCTCCCCTGCGCTCCACCGGACAGGGGCTTCCTGTGACGAGAGCCCGCCTGACAGTGGCCCCGCCGCTCCGCCCAGCCAATCGGCCTCGTGGCCTCAGGTGCGTGTCTGCAGCCCCAGCGCCTCAGCCGCGCTCCTCCACACGCCCGCTCCCGTCTCCAGCCACGCGCCAACCCTCTACGTCGCTGGGCCTACCACGTGTACCCGGCGTGCACTTCCTCACGCTTCCTGCGTGCAACGCTGCAGCCCCTGCCGTTTCCCATGCCTCTCGCGTGCGGAGACCCTGCCATTTCTCACGCATCTCGCGTGCAATGCTGCTGGCACATTCCAAGGCCACCAGAAATCACCCCCAACGTGCTCCTGTGCTCCTGGCCCTCTAGTGATCGGGCACTTCCGGCGGACAGACCCTCACGCTTCTCCCAATGTCCATGGCCACTGTGCCCCCACTAGAACCCTTCGCTGTCACTGTCACAAGCGGTTCGGTGACGGAAATGGGTGGAACGCCTGGAGAACTACTTCGTGGCAGCGGACATCGCGGTTGAGCGACAGCGAGCGATGCTCCTGCACCTAGGAGGTGAGGCGATCCACGACATTTCCACGTGGTGGAAGGAGGCCCGCCCCGGAACTACACCACGCTATGCGACGCCATAACGGAATACTTCGAGCCATTCGCCAGTGCGGATTATGAGAGGTTCCTGCTCCGCCAGGCCCGCCAGCTCCCAGAAGAATCAGTGGACGTTTTCTATGCAAGACTGAAAAAGCTGGCCAGCACATGCACCCTCCCGGACGTCGACGACGAGATCCGCGCCCAGTTCATTCAAGGCTGTGCCTCTTCAAAACTGCGTGAAAGAGTCCTAGAAACGGACAACATGCCCATGCGCGACATCCTGGCGTTAGGGCGGTCCAAAGAACTGTTGAAGGCCAGAGCCGCGCATATGGAACCAAAACCCGCAGTCGCAGTCAAAATAGAACCAGTGTGCGCCATCAAAACCAGTGCCACCGACACACGCACGAGACAACCCCGGCGAGGGAGGCCAGGCCCAACTCCTTCCTCCCACGACCGCGCCTGTGTCTGGTGCGGAGGAGCAACACCCCACAACGGAGCATGCCCAGCACAAGGAAAAATCTGCAGCGCCTGTGGGAAGGCCAACCACTTTGCTAGCGTGTGCCTATCATCACAGAAGAAAAAGCTTAATGGCCCGCCCCGGAGAGTGAGACAGCTAGCACCACTGCCAAACGCCTCCACCAACAGCGACATGGACCATGACGATGCGGACGCAGCCTCCGTCCACGTTGTGCGGATGCTCAACACTCTGGCAGCGACACCATCCGCAGAACCCATGTGCACAGTAAACGTGCAGGATCAACCTGTGGCAGCCCTAATTGACACCGGAGCGACGATCAATCTAATGGCAGCCAGCGTATACCGGACATTAGACGCTCCACCAGTGCTCCATCCTACAAGAGTACAGGTATATGCCTACGGCACCAGTCGCCCCCTACGCCTGTGTGGGGTCTTCCGGACAGCATTGTCACACGACTCCAATCAACTGCACACCAAAATCTACGTGTCGCAAGAGGGATACGGATTCCTACTAGGGTGCAGAACTGCCCAAGACCAGGGACTGATACACTTCGCACTCACAGTCCAAGCCCACAGCCTCGACCATCTCGTGCTAGAACACACCTCACTGTTCGAAGGGATTGGCTGTTTGAGAGGTCCCGCCATTCACCTCCACATAGACCAATCGGTCTCCCCAGTGGCCCTCCGGCACCGACACATCGCGTTCCACCTACGACCCAAGGTGGAAGCGGAACTGCGAGTACTCGAGAAAGCCGGAATCATCGAAAGGGTGAGCGGGCCCACTCCATGGGTGTCGCCCATCGTGGTAGCCAAGAAACCGAAGCAACCTGACGCTGTGCGGATCTGCGTTGACACGCGCATCCCCAACCTCGCTATCAAGCGAGAGCGCCATCTGACGCCAACCATAGACGACATCATTGGAGAGTTATCAGGCTCAAAGTGGTTTTCGAAAATGGACCTGAGGTCAGGGTACCACCAAATCCCACTACACCCAGACTCACGCCCGATAACAACCTTCTCCACCCACGCAGGCCTGTGGAGATATACCAGGCTCAACTTTGGGATATCAAGCGCAGCAGAGGTGTTTCAGAACATCATTCAAAATGTCCTGCAAGGTTTCGACGGCGTGCTCAAAGTGAGCGACGACATCTTGGTCCACGCACCGACCCTGGATGAACACATCCGGCGCCTCCAAGCCGTCTTTGCCAGGCTACAAGAGCGGGGTCTAACCCTCCACAGAGAAAAGTGCGAGTTCCTACGAAAAGACATTAGCTTCTTCGGCTACCGATTCTCTGACCAGGGTGTAGGACCGGACCCTGACAAGGTCAAAGACATCCACGAAGCTCCCGCCTCGACTTCAGTGACCGCTGTCCGCAGTTTTCTTGGAATGGTCACATACTGCGGGCGTTTCATCAAAGATCTGTCAGACCTCACCGGCCCTCTCCGTGATCTCACGAAATCCACAGCCACGTGGGAGTGGGGGCCAGAACAGCAAGAAGCCTTCCAGAAAACCAAAGCGGCACTCTCATCAGACACGACCCTGGCCTACTTCGACCCTCGCAACGAATCGCAGCTCGTGGTGGACGCCAGCCCGACAGGCCTGGGAGCCGTCCTGACTCAACAACAAGCATGCGGGGAATGGGCCCCCGTTGCGTATGCGAGCAGAACCCTTACTGCAACGGAGCAACGATACTCGCAGATCGAGAGGGAGGCCATCGCCATCTTGTGGGGGTGCCGGCATTTCCACATCTACTTGTACGGGCACCCGTTTGTGGTAATCACAGACCACAAACCCCTTGTCCCACTCTTCCATGGGTCATCTTCACGGCCCCCCCTCGCATCGAGAAGTGGTTGCTCCAGCTCCAGGAGTTCCAATTCACAGTGGAATATCGGCCAGGCACCCAAAACCCTGCCGACTACCACCTGTCGAGGCACGCCCGCCCGGTCACTGAGGCAGAAGCCGCGGAAGCCGACGCCACGGAGGAATATGTCAGAATGATCGTAGAGCGATCTAGACCCCTGCCGATCTCCCTAGAAGACGTGACGCAAGCCACCAAGGACGATGACTGCTTACAAATCGCCATCCAGGCCATCAAGTCGGGAAACTGGAAACCACTCCAGAGCTCAGCATCATTCCGCACCGTGGATGCCCAAGCGACGCTAAGAGCACTCCACCTAGTCCGAAGCGAACTGTCTATCTCTCCGGAAGGATGTCTCCTGAGGGGCCCTCGCCTGGTACTGCCCGACAGTCTCACACAGCAAGCAGCCCTTTTGGCCCATGGCGCACACCAAGGCATTGTAAAATCAAAAAATTGCCTTCGGAGCAAACTCTGGTTCCCAGGGCTCGACAAGAGAGTCGAAGAAGTCGTCCAACGATGTCCCGTGTGCCTAGCGACCAGCCTGCCCAACCCCCCGGCGCCTGTGATCACAGAGGAGGGACCGACGGCTCCGTGGGTGCGTGCCAGCGCAGACTTTGGCAGTCTTCCAGGTGGGAAGTACATGTTTGTGGTAGTAGATGATTTCTCAAGGTACCCTGAAATCGAGATCCTGCCCTCCACCGCAGCCTCCGAGGTGATTCCCAAGCTGGAGAAGAAAATCGCGACCCATGGCCTCATGGAAGAACTGCCCACCGACAATGGACCCCCCTTCAACAGCTGTGAACTATCAGAATACCTACAGTCACACCGCATCAAACACCAAAAAATAACCCCAAGATGGCCTCAAGCCAATGGGGAAGTTGAGAGGCTGATGAGAACTCTGAACAAGACCATCCAAATTGCGATGACAGACGGCCAGAACCTAGAGCTGGCCCTTTACCAGTTCTTACAGGAATACAGGCTGAGACCCCACTGCACCACAGGAGTTCCCCCAAGCCGCCTATGTTTCAATAGGGCAGTTCTGGACACCATCCCGCACCATCCCATGTGGGCATCGTCTCCAACTCCTTGCAACCGATCCATGGAACAGCGAACAAAATCTAACAGAGAGGCGTCCCGGAGAAGAAGAGCTGTGGACAGCCCCATCCAAGTAGGCGACCGAGTGCTCGTGAAAGACCGCCATCCAGGCGGGAAGTTCCGCCTCCCTTTCGAGTTCGACCCATGGACTGTCACCAGCGTCAATGGCACCATGATCACGGCGGTAAGAGGTAGAGAGAGAGTCACCAGAAACGTGTCGTTCTTCAAGAAAGTCACGAGTGGAGAATAAGATGTATTTCCCGACCCTGCAGAGCCCTACACACGACCAACCCAAGGCCCAAGAGAAGCAGTGGAAGAAGATGTTCCCAGCGAGGAGGAAGGCCCAGAAACAGACTCGGCCACACTGGCCCACAGCAGACTCGAATCGCAAGTGGCCCAAAGCTACCCAGGAACTGCCGAGGCAAATGACGCTGAAGGACTGGTTCAAACCCCGTCAGGCGAGCGCAGCCAAAGCAAGTACGATCTGCGCCCCTCCCCGAAGCCGTCCCAGAGGTACCGAGACTTTGTGACCCGTTGCAGACGGTAAGGAGTTCGAGCTGTACATCGGCCTGCACAAAAGTAAGACTGTTCCTTTCTTACATCTTGGCAATTTCCAGAGACTATGGTCGAAAGTTTGATAAGTTATGTTATGTTTATCCTGATTTTCATTTTGGGGTAAAGGAGGAATGTAGTGTTGCAATATGTGGGCGCGACCACTGTGGCCCATGACCGAAACTGCCTTGAGACTCCGCCCCCCCCCCCCAAGCATGAGATTGTTGGTTTGGCCCGACGTGGATACGGTGGGCACGTGCTGTAATTAATAAAGAGCCCAGGACACTGGGCGTGGCAGGCAGGGTACTGACCACCAGCACAGCAACGTGTGGTCTCCAATTTGTCATAGTTTAGGCCCAAGACCAGAACACCACAGGAGGAATATATGTATGAATATTACACATCCTTTGCCCCTGCAGATAAGTAGAAAGTTTATGCCACTATCCCAGATGTACCAGTTTTAGGAAGAAAAAAAAAAGTCACCCTGACATCATTTGTTGCAGTTAGACTTCTCACCCTAAGTGGGACGGGTATGCCCAGATGGTGTAATTGCTCACTATGCCACTGGGATTCAAGCTAGCCTTGCTGATGAAGGGTGACATACCCTGAAACTGGTCCCAGAATGCATGTTTCCAGTCCAAGGAGGACCTGGCCTGGCACTTCGGTCTGGACTGTTCCCATGAGGCACAGAGTCAAGACTGGTTTGCATATGGCTGGGCCCAAACTGGGATGGCGTAGTGGGCAAAAGAACGTGAATCGTGCTCCTTTCAGTAAGTTCCCAAAAAAGCCAGAGTGACAAGCGAAGCTTGTATTAGCATCTACAAAACAGCCTGTCAGTGATTAAAAGACCCATAAAAAGGTTATAATGGTTGCGGGCTGGAAAGAGAAGTTTTGTGGCGCAGTTTTCTGCGTCGGTTTCTCTTCTCCAAGTTACCTGCACCTTTCCAAGATGGCCCCCGCGGAAGAGGAATCAGTTTGAGCCGAGCCCGCCGCCATCTTGGAATCATTACTTTCATTTGGTAACAACCTGTCCTCTTTCTATGCCCAATACTCTGTTTTCCTGCGGCTGCTGCAGGCACATGGGGGTTAAAAACAACCGTGGTGACACTGGTTCTGGTCAGTACCTCTCGTCTTTCATCCTGTCAACCCCCGTGTACCCCCTCTCCAACAACTTCGGTAGCGCTCCGAGTCCGCTGCAGCCTTGGGGTTCCCCTCATCCCGGTATGAGCAGGCAGCACCAGGGTCCGACCTCCCTGCCCCTCCACACAGCCTCAGGGGCCCATTGCCCGCACCCCCTGCAGCCTCGTCGTTCCCGCGCGCCCTCCCAGCGCTGCACGGACCCACCCAGCATCAGTACTGCTTTGAAACCCTTTCCCAGCCTCAGTCCTCCCGACCCCCTGCAGGTACTGTGGTCCATTTACCTCATTCTAGCCTCAACTCTCCCCAGAGCCCCTCCGCAGCTTATGGGCTTAACCGAACCTCCTTGCTGGCCTCACCTGCAACCCGGGTCCCCTGCAGCCCTCCCATTAGCATCTGTGCATGGGCATAAGCCTACCAGACCCACACAATGAGGACGAAGGGTCAAGATCTGAGGAAGAATTGGAGAAGACCTGTCTGAGGGTCTTGACATGTAACCTGACCGCCCCACCCCCTTACAGTGCGTTTAACCCCTAGCCTGCACTAGAGCTGCCCAGAAAATGTTCTATTTTTCATCAGATGCAGCATGTGAACTCTTTATTTGACATCTCTTTACGCTGCTCTGTGCAATTTTATTTTGTGTTGGGCTGCTACTTCTGCATTGCTTTAGGGTTGCGTTTAGTCGCTGCCTCTGTGTTACCCTGCACATGCTGCTCCCTAGTAATATTTACTGTTTATCCGTACGTGTGATACCTCTGAATTGATTTACCGTGGACCTTGCTTGCTACCCATGAATTATAATTTACATAATGGTGCAACAAGAGAATTGTTTACGTTACCTGGTCTGTCCATATCTTGCTGCTACATAGGAATTGTTTTAGTTTGTATTTACTGGCTTAAATGTTGCCGACTCTAATACCGTTCGCTACATCTAGTGATACTCTTACTCTGTGAGTTGTGCATTCCACACAACAAAATCTGTCCACTCACAGGATGCACCATGATATTACCCTTCCCACCTATAATCAACTCAGTTGGGCACATCTTTGCCACTCAGGAATGGTCCCTGCACATTCATCCAGGTCCCATCACTACACCTGCAAGCTCATCTGCTGCCAGATATCATTCTACTGGCTTGAGCCTCTATCCCAAGGCCTCTGTTTAACACTGCTTTGCAACCACTCCACATGTTACACTAAGTCAAATCCTTTAGCATCCTGACTGTAGCATCTTTTTAGGTCTTGCCTGAGACAGTGCATGCGCTGCAGCTTGCATTCTTTCTTAATAAAACTAGCATTTGCAATGCAATAGGTCTTGCACTTGTTAAAGTTAGAGCTGTTGGCATTGAAAATGATTTTTTTTTGCAGTGGAGTAATTATGATTGCATCGCGTTATTGCCATAGGTATAAAAAGCTAAATTACAAAACATTGTCATTTTCAATGTGAACAGCTGTGACTTTATTTAATGCAAGACCTATTCTTGAGCAGCCTCCGTAATTTCTTCCATTTATTTTATTTGAGTAAAAGTAACCTTCTTTTAGATAAGCAGCTGAAACGTCCCTGCTTGCTGGCACGCAGGCCAGTGCTTTGGCAAGACTCAGTTAAACGGGAGTAGTGTGTAAAAAAAATAAAGGGAAATACCTTTTTCTCACAAGGCCTTATTTTGATTGATTTGTGCATAAGTTAATGCTGGTCTACTTTTTGTTATTAAAAAGTAAGAGGTGACAGGATGGAGGGAGAGGATGGATTACAGAATGTGCAAAGAAGATTGATGTGAATTTTTGTCTTGGAAACGTATAACAAGGCAAATTAACAACTGAATCACACACAGAAAAACTAACATTACAAGACTTTGCATACAAAACAAATATGAAAATTACAAGACAAAGAGAGCGCCGCTGAAGTTGTCTGTCCCCAAAATTGGGTTTCAAGTTAAACTTCATGATCATTTCTGAACCATTAAAGTCACAATTATTACTTCGTAAAGAAAAACATATTAAGGGTATCCCTAATTTGACCATACATGCCATTTAACAAAGAAACGCAGGGTGGTGGGTTCATGAGGTAGCATGATTATTTCCTTCTGCTTGATACTGCTTGTGTTATTAATATTGAGCATGTGTCTTAATGGTAATTATCGTCCTGCGGCAAGTGAGCTCAATAACTTTGAGAGGGAATTGTGGTGGAGGTTGAAGGAAATAATAGAAGTGATAATCGTGCTACCTCATGAACCCAGCACCCTGCGTTTCTTTGTTAAATGGCACGTACGGTCAAATTTCGGAAAAGTTCGGCACCTTCATAAGCAACCAATTTCATTGGCTTGGGGCGCCCTCCTCAAGTGCTTCCAACAACTTACTTGAAAAAACCATTTACCCCCATGAAACCTAGGGGGTCTACAGCAGTGCATACACATTCTCCCTCACTTACTCCCAGGTGGCACATGTTTCATACCCATTAATTCCTTTAGGGATTTCTGCCTGTGCTCTGTAGTGCCCTCAGTCTCCCTTGATCTGTTGCTTTTCAGCCTTCTGGCCCACGGCCTCTACCTGCTAGCCCAAACCTCAGTTCAGCTCGCACTGCCGACCACACAACAGAAAGAGCCTCACCCTAGTCTTACACAAGTGTCCTTGGCAGGTCTTGCCTACCTTTGAGTCTGAATCGTCATTTATCTTCCCTAATTCAGGGGTAGCATCCCAGTTAGTCTAGTAGACACAAAATCACTTAGCTGCATAGTGCCCTTTTACCTCCTGCTCATCACCAATATATCTTGGTGGCTGTCTCACCTAACCCATTACCCTTGCTACTGCTTTGCAATTCATTGAGATGTAGTTGGTTATTGTGTCTGAATCTCGTGAAGGTCTCCTGATGCTCTCATTGCTGGCAAACCCCCCCCCAATAAAGACAGGTTAAAAAAAAGAAAAATAAGGGTCATACCTTTCTGGAATAGCACCAGCTCTGTATGTAGTGAAGTGTGGTGTTGGAGGATCGGCTGGATGTACAGGATCCAAATTCACCCATGGGTAAAATGTTTTAAAGTGATAGCTGTGTTTCCTTAGGCTACAATATTGACTATTATCCAACCTCCATACTACAATCAATAGGGAGCTCATAAGGAGAAGTAAGGTAACCAATATTAGAAAGGATTTTTCTGCATTACTAACAAACCTTAAGGTCCTGTGTATTTCCACCTGGGGTATTCAAAACTCAAGCCCACCACATACTTTAGGATAATGGATGTGAGGCAATAAACCGTCTTGTGAAACTAGAGAATTGTTTTATTAGTGAGTTCCAGAACTGTATTCTCCATGGATGTACGACACACGAAATACACACTGTATATTTGAAAGGCTTTAATGATAATTAATACCCTACCCTAGTGCAGACTATATGAGTACATTTTATAACCAGAATAAACAAACCAGTCATGATAAAATAGGCAATAAAACATTGTTAAAAAGAATGGCAACATGTTAATGGTTTCCGATTCAATAAATCAATTCGGGAATCCATCCCTTTCTAGGCCCTAGAGGAGCTGAATTAGTTCATCACAAAAAGCCCCTATGAGTTTCTCCGTTGGCATCAGACACACATTCTTACAAGATGTTTTCCAGTCTAGTCTTGTGTGCGTGGCTTCCTATACAAGGTCAAGTTGGAGCTCTGTTTTGGCATTCTAAACTGCACGAGAACAGATAAGACTAGAGCAGCTAGTCTAGGTCTGCTGAATTGTCTGCATATCATGAGCCCTTCTCTCCCTAGAAATCTGAAGATATTCCATTCAGTGAGATGGATATGTGTTCAATGTAATAAACATTTCACGTTAGTCAGACCTTGTGATCTGTGATTTTAAAATGCACAAATCAGCAAATGAATTCTGTTGCACTCTAATTTAAACTTAATATCCGCTTAAATCAAAAGACTGATATGAACTATTTGTTGTGCTATCAAAACAATACGACCTATTTGTATATGATGAAGGAAAACATAATTTACTATGAATGGGGAGTAGATAGGAAAAAATTAAAGCATGTGACAGGATAAGCTAGTGGTGATTGTGCCAATGATAAGCACCTGCACTTTGAGTCTTTGACCATAGGAACGTAAGACGACAGCTCGTGCAACCCGATCTAGACCACTCCCTTCTGATGGACACATGCATGTATGTCACGAGGTGTGCAGCACAATCTGGTCTTGAATTGGTTAGTGAATACTGCAAAATGTTTGAGCTAACAGATTGCTTTGAACCACTTCTGCCAATCTGCATTTATGATGACTTTGAATGTCAGTCAAGCTACTACCCACTAAAATAGCTGGTGGAGGTTTTCTTAGCCAACAGAATGAGGTTTAAGTATTTGACCAGAGAAAATAGTAAGCAGCAAATCACGCAATCCCATAAGTCTTCTGACAATTAACAAAAGTATTAAACATTTATATGTTGGAAGATGTCCACAACTAGCTACACTTAAATTTGTCACCAAGTACAGCTTAAATGAGTTTACAGACTGCCTTGAACTACTTCTACCATGATGCATTTGGGTAGAGTGGCGCAGGCATGCAAAGTGTGCAATCTCTTAGTATAGATTTGTACACTAGGAGAGTTGAAGACAGAAGTTTTGTGTGTGGAAATGATTGCTGTTGGTGTGGGGATGGTATGGTGATAGCTAAGTTGTTGGTGGGGAGGCTATGGTAGCAAGGAAGAGGTGAGTAGGGGAGCTTAGTCAAATGTGTGAAGTGATCACCGGAGTCGGGTGGGCTGCGCCTCAAAAGTTTGATGTTGTGGGTGAGACACAAGTGCCCTTTATTTCCAATAACAAGAATGATAATGTAGGTACTTTTACCTCCAGGTTGGGGCTTTGCATCTTGAGATGATATGCTTGAAGTACGTGTCCTCCCTCAAGCAACATTAAGAAAATTACTTTTCCCTTTTTGTTGTATTGAAGGGAAAAGTGAGGGTGTTCTAAAAAGCTCCATGGCTGAAGCTGTGCTTAAAGTGAGAGAGATCAGTATGTGTAGGTGAATGCACGGGTGGTTAATTTTCAGTAGACTAAACACAGGTCCTATCAGTACCCTTTACTTATTTTTCTGTCAGGCAACAATATGTGGGTTTGTACTGTGTTCCCAAAGAGGCAGTTTCACAAATTAAATGGACTTTCCAAAGAAAATGAATTTTGCAAATAACGTCCAAATGTTTTGTGCAGATGAAGATCAAGACCTTTTGAGATGGCTATCTGGAAAATAAAAATTTAAAAAACCGGCACAAGTAGGCTCCATGGAGAAAGTACGCTGCATTCCTCTTTCCTATAAACTCTCTCACTTTGAACTCAGCTGAATTCAAAATAACCAGGCTCCCACAAAAACACAGCTCGTCATTTGACCTCTGTCTTTGAATGCCTAGAAACCGTGAGGAACAAAGAACAAGATTTAAAGACCTCTTGTCAGAAAATTAGTTTGGGAGGATACTGTGAACTCAGTATTCTCATCAGAACTGAACCTGGACACCCTAAAGCAAATGACACCAGCAAATGGGTAGCAAGAAAACATGAGTCACAACCCACAAAGCCAATGGCAAGCGACGGGCAGAATGCATTCCCAGGTCAACTTTCGAAACTCCCCAATATGTCTTTACCCTTCCACACAGCTGCATTGTATTGGAGGGCTACAACCTCAAAACACCAGCAAGACAGAAGCAAGTATGCCCTGTGGGTCTTCCAACATGGGTCCAGTTGTAAAAATATAAGCCCTCGATTGAAGCAAATTGACCCCCCACTTAAAGCTGAGATTTAATAGTGCAAGTTCAGCTCTGATCCTAAATATCGAGTCTATAGGCCACAGTTCATATTTCTGTATTGACCAAACATATAAATGTAATATTGATCACGCTGTTTAAAATAGCAATTAATATGGATGAGAAAAAAGGGATATTAAGGAATTTCACATAATGCATTAAGTTTGTTTTAAGAGGAAGAGTTTAACAATACATAAAGCACAATGCTGAATGCAAGACTCGTTCCCGTTGGGGACATATTGGTCTCAACGAGCCCCTCCACCCGTCTAGACTGACAATCGGGAACAATATGTGATATTGGTCTCTAAGGCCGGTTTTACTGCACAGCTTTCCCCTTACCACATTCTTCTGCCCACATAAGTTAAGGCACGTCCTGCTTAAAAGGAACTGAGATGGCAAAACAGCGGCTGAAGCAACTAAGCCTTCAGTAGAAATGTTTTTGGGACTCTTTTGATGTCATTTGCTACAATTTAATGTCAAGGTACACCTTCCATATTAATGGATAAAAACAATGTTTAATTTCAAAGTAATAGTAAATAAGCATTAACTCTTTTAATGCACTAATTGATACATTCCCCTGAAATATTAACACCAAACATTTGTAATGCGGCGCATGGTAGAGGACCAAGTGAATTGATTTAATTTAATTTTCAATTTGCTGATTAAAAAGTCTTACTTCTTTACACAGGCAAGACTCATACTTCATAGCTGCCAAGGTTTCAGACTGCTTATGTGTGACATTTTTATAAATTTGGTGTAATTATGAGTGACATTTCAATGACTGAGTGACACTTTCTTGCGAGCAAATCCAAGTAGTGAAGACGATGGAAACATATAAATATCATAAGTGACACTCATTTGAGAAACGAGAAACTCTAAGAAGAGATTAAAACTTATGCAAAACACCAGAATTGGAAGGGCACTAACTTCGGAGGATGGCCTATAGTGATAAATGAATGCAAAATTGGCAGTATGTTGTAACTGGTTTAATATTAAAGTAAAAGAGCCAGTGAAGAAGTGCACAACAGCTACAGACCCTGGACCGCTGTACACTGACATTGCAGGGATAGCCTTGCAGCTGAGCAGTGGCTTACACAGTACAACTCTCTGCTTCTCTCAGGCTAGCTCTGCTCCCGGAAGGTCATGCAGTGCTGCTTAATGGTGATGGCGCTGTCTACTGACAGACAGCCTTTCTGTAGTAGTGTCTCTCTCCCATGGCACAGGTGAGGGATGCAAACAGGGCCTCTTCTCCAGACTGTGGCAAACGTACATGACTGGAGGGCTTCACTGGTAACGGTGAAGTTCAGACCCGTCTGACCTGCTGATTATGTCCAGATGGGTTGAAGGGGGCGGTTACAGTTATATAAAACATCCTTCGCCGAGCCCACCAACAGAAACTCAACATCACAGCACACCAACGTAAGTGTCATGCATGAGGACAATGGAAAAGGCAAAGTATGATGTTGTCATGTAAAATTCACACAATGGTGGTAGTGAAGAGTGACGACATGACAAAACCAGTTGCATGAATATTCATTGCACAGGCCTAATAAGCCGTGAATCATCACGCAGCACTCCGTAGGCCACTGTTTAATCAAAGTCACCAGTAAGTTGTACAGAAAGTCACTAAAAGTTTTAGTTTACTAAGGACATAACCAAAAACTTTGTAAGAGAATAGTAAATCTTATTGCAGTCAGATTTCTGGCTTACCTCTGTGGAAAGTGGCGTTCAAACTGCTAATGGCACTTTCTGTGCGTCCTTGGCACATGATTTTAGGCCAGTGTAGTGTACCTGGCTGGCAGTCACTCGCTTACAATCCCAGTGTCCTCTCTAAACTTCTCCCTAGGGTCGTCCGACTCTGTCATGGTGCTGTTTCACTGCCACCCGCACCCTCCAGGGCCTCCTGGGACGGACTGTGTCTCTGCCGCCTCGGGGTTTCCAGACTTAAACTATAAAGATGGCCTGAAAGTCTCTCTGCTTGAGCAAAGATGTTGTGCTCAAATGGAGATTATGATTTTTAAGATCTGCTCCTCCTCCAAAATACATTGGAAGGGAGCATTGGTCTACCGACCACCTGGACCTTGTTCAGGTTTTTCGCTCACACTTATGGAGCTTTTAGCACCTCATTTTAAAGCCAAGGAGGATTTTATCCTCCTTGGAGATTTTAACATTCACACTGACCTACCCAATCACCCTGATACAATCTCTCTGCTTTCTGATCTATTATTATTGGGACTGAAAATACAAAACAGTGGCCCAACGCATTTAGGTGGACATACTCTAGATCTCATTCTAACAAACTGTCCTAAAATAAAATGTCACCCGCCAACCCCAGTTACCTGGTCCGACCACTATGTGGTAGAATTCACCGTACTAGGCCTTCACATGCCACATCGAAAGCCACTCCCTGCCATATGGCGAAGGAAATGGCGTAACATAACTTTAGAAGGACTTCAGAAGGCCTGGAAAGAACCATCCATCTCTGGGAATGACAATGTCGAAAGTGGCCTTACAAAGTTTAATAAAGCTCTCTTAGAGGCAGTAGATTCGCTTGCTCCTTTGAAACTGTACAAACAGTATTTCAAAGATAAGCAGGAAATTTGGTATTCAGAAGAATTGAGGAAAAAGAAACAGAGATGCAGAAAATTGGAGAAAGTTTGGAGAAAGACACATACACCCAGTAGCAAAAAGTTGTATGTGGAAGCCTTAGCTAAATACCACAAAAACATAAAACTGGCTGGGAAAAATAGCCTTGCCTTACAACTTACAGACGCAGGGAACTCACCTAGAGAGCTTTACAAAATCCTCCAATCATTTGTAAAACCTGTGGCCTGCGAAAGCCCTGATGAGTTCACACAAACTTTATGCAATGATATCTCCGCATTCTTCGAAAATAAAATTGAATCTATCTATCAGAAAATAATACAAACCTCAAATTGTACAAACAATGTTGACTCCTCTCCCCCTATGAAACTAGAGCGTGAAGGCAGTGGATTCACAATCATTCCGGAAGTCAGCATGCCTGAGATCACTGCTCTGTATAGTAATATCAAATCAGGATCTCCAAATGATCTCCTGCCCGCGAAGATGATAGTTTCTCTAGGGAGCCTGCTTTCTCAAAGCTTCTGTACATTAATCAATCTCTCCCTTAAGGAAGGACAAGTGCCCAGTGTCTGGAAAAAGGCGATTGTGAACCCTATTCGTAAAAATGCTGCGCTGCCGTGGTCAGATCTGAACAACCTCCGCCCGATCTCCCTCTTACCCCATCTGAGTAAGATGACTGAGAAACATGTTAATAACCACCTGTCCAAATACATCGAAGCAGCAGACGGTCTGGACCCTTCTCAATCTGGGTTCAGACCTAACCACAGCACCGAATCAGCCCTCCTCTCCGTGACTGATACCATCCGGATGTCACAGGATAGAGGAGGATCCATGATTCTGGTGCTGTTGGATTTGTCTGCTGCTTTCGACACGGTATCGCATGCTATTCTTATCAGCCGTCTGAAGAGGGTAGGGATAGGCGGTACTGCGCTAGCATGGCTAGAAAGCTTCATCACTGGCCACTCACAAAGTGTTCGCTTGGGCTCCCATCTTTCAATCTCTAGGGAGCTCACCAAGGGGGTTCCACAGGGCTCATGCCTAAGCCCCACATTGTTCAATGTGTATGTGGCCCCTTTGGCTGAAATTGTGAGGGAATATGGGTTCACACCAATATCATACGCAGATGATACTCAACTGCTGTTTCCCTTTCAGACACTGACGCCAGCAGTTAAAAATTCCTTTGCTGCTGGGATGAGAGCCATATCCCATTGGATGACCTCTAATTGCCTACAATGCAACGTGGGTAAGACGGATGTCATGCTCTTTGGAGAGGCCCCGCTCCTATGGTCTCCTGAGTGGTGGCCTCCCGAACTAGGCCCTGCCCCCACTCCCAAAGAGGTAGTAAAAAACCTGGGAGTTCGACTTGACCAGTCCCTGACACTCAAAGATCAGGTCAATCAGGTGACTGGATCCTGCTTTGGGGTCATTGGACTTTTGAGAAGGGTCTTCCCCTATCTAGCGGACTGCATCAGGAAAACTTTAGTCCAGGCATTGGTAATCAGTAGACTGGACTACTGTAATGGGCTACTGATTTCAACCAATGAGGAACAACTAGGCAGATTACAGGTAGCCCAAAATACAGCGGCCAGACTGATCTTGAATGTTCCATCTAGATCCCCCCTCACGCCCTTTATTGAACAAACTACATTGGCTACCCATTCGCCAGAGGGTGAAGTTCAAGATATGCGGTATAATTCATAAATGCCTGTCTGGCGCCGGTCCTAAGTATCTATCAGAAATCTTTAGACCCTATGAGCCTGGTCGTTTTCTGCGCTCCCAGACCCAATCCTTGCTCCAAGTACCACGGATCAAGAAGGAAAGACAGGGAGGCCGAGACCTCTCCTACCGAGGCCCCACCCTCTGGAACTCCCTGCCCCTTACCCTTAGGCAAAATCCTAATTTAGCCGCCTTTAGGAAATGCTTAAAGACCCACCTGTTCCTGACCACGTAGATACCATTTACTGCCTGATGATCCTTTCTCTCTGTAGATAGCTTTAGGTAAGAACATAAGCACGGAGATACCCCTTCGGGGGTTGAATTCCTGCGCTATATAAGCACATAAATAAAATAAATAAATAAAACTCTCTCAGATGTTGCCGGCCTTTCTTTCTCTGGATCCGGGGGATGAACGGCGATGATGGACATTGAGAAGTCACGCTGTATATTATTTCGGAGTTATTTGCATTTGTGGACAGAAGATGAGGACTCGGGCCCGATTATGTAAAAGTGGAAGAGGGATGGAAATTCTCTTACTTTGGAAGCGAGGGGGGCAGGTTGCGGGAAACGAGCAGAGTTGATTGTATTCTCTGACATTGTTTCCTTATTAGTTTGGGTAATTGTTGGTTCTTGCTTGGTGGCTGTAATTCGGGCTGCTAACCACAAGTGAAGGGGCTCTGGTTTCCCACAAATGAGCGAGGAGGCCGAGGGTGATGACTGTAATGATCCAAAGCTGCCTGCGACCTCGGGATGCATATCGGTGAGTGAAATTAAATTATTCACTCTCGGTCTTTGCTCACCGCCTGTCTGGCAAGCGAATGCAGCACGCTGGGGTTTTTATTGCGGTGCTGTGCACCGCAGACAGTGACAGCAATGCACCCGAGGCTCGTGGACTCAGATTGAATCCCCGCCGCTTCTGCCTCACTTGACTTACTCTTCCTCCGGATGTGATATTATGGGCCCTCGTGGTGTGCACCAGTAGCAACCACTGCTGAGGGCAGGCCTCCCCATCGGTAATTGATTGGCAGCAGTGTGTCAAAGCCGCGTGGCGCCGCAGGAATTAATATGCAGCAGCATGGCCGGGCAGACATTTGTTACATTGCAACTCTCAGCCACTCCAGAGCTGAGAGCAGACAATCGTTAACTATTTAGGAACTTACTGAGCCGGCTCTGCTGCTCCGAGACGTGCAAGCCTCGGAGCAGCAGCGCCGGTGGCACACAGGTGCCTAAGCGCCCCCGGTGGCACGCGCTGGCAAGTGGCATCAAATGCATGACAATGCATTTCAGTGCAGTGTAGCGGAACACCACACTGAAATGCGTGAGCGTCACTCCTGATGCGTGATACTTGGCAGGCATGCTACTTACAGTAAATTAGAAGTGCTTTGCCTGCATTTGTTTACATTGGAGGAAGGAACTGCACCCTAAAAGAAGGTGTTGTACGTTAACCAGTGCTGTAGCCCTGCCTTTCTCTTCACTGGTGCTAACTCATCCTGGAGTGCTAGCTTCATGAACACCTTAGCAAGGCACTTACCCTGAGGCCTTTGTTGGCCCCCCCTCACTTTGCCCTGTGTGTTAGGGATGCCCTCTTATGTTCAATGGCAGCCTCTCTTTGCGCGTCATGACGAGAGTGTGCTTGAGTAGATCTTAGAGGGAACACAGGTCACAATACAGGCAGGTGCCATCCATTTTATCGGGCATTTGTATCTAAAGCACATTAATTAAAACATTTGTATGTGTAATTGTAATCACACAATCAGAATAGGTACTTATTTTCATGACCGTAAAATGTTAAAAGCCAAATGGAACGTCCTGGAATTTTGCCTATAGGGCAAACTAGATACCAGCAGACATTTAATACATTTTTAGACCAGTAGATGTAAAGGAGGGCAGCCTCTGTTTACCAAACAGTAAGGCCATAACCTGCCTGTAATCAAGTCTCTAATACACACCTGAAATCCCACAGTACCCCCTGATTTGGTGGGATTGATACTTTTTCTCTCTGCTTTAATTTCTCTCTATTGGCACAAATTATAACTGCAAACAGACATGAAACCCACACTGACAATACAATCCACAGCACGCAGTGTGGTTCAACAGAGAACACAATTAATAAAGAAAACCAGATTGAGAACCAACTTCATGTTCTATTTGCACCTTAACTCCAGTAGATGGTCGATTGGGATGGACTCAGCAACCAAAGTAAGTTCTACAGAGGGCTAGACTGTGGCTTCCGCTCCCATTGATATTTGCAGTCATATTTCTAGTTGTGATCAATATCCCACCCATCCTAACTTTCTTTCAGAACCTACAGATTAGATTAACTTTACTGTGACCTCTACTTACTAACACTAATAAGCTTTCTTAACGTGTTTGATAAATTTAAAGTACTAACCCCACCTAAACGTAGCTAATTCAGCACTTTAAATTGTTAGCCAGCTGCAAGTTGGCTCTATAAAGCCCAAAATAAGTTGGATCTCAGGTGTGTGAGGTTGTCAATCTTTCATCAGGATGTGCCATTAAACCACTTCATTAGTTCAGTCTGTGGTCGTAGGTTGGTCACATTGTAGGACTTGTAAGTATTAATAGTGTTGAGTTCTAGACAGCACAGGTTTATATCCGACTCCATTCTCAAAAAGCTCTACTGAACACACAGCTATGTCAGAGACACCAGCCTGGGTGGCTAGACTCATACTGACACACAATTTGAACCTCATGATCCTAAAAGGGCTACTCTCCCAAAGATGCCAATCCTCGTTAGGTGTGCATGATGTAGTTCAGCAATCTGTGATAACTATCTAGGTGCACGAGGGATGACAACCACCTTAGGCGAAGCAAGACTTATGTATGTTGATCTTTTGCCATCCAAATTGGTCACAATATTGGAAACTGCATTTTATGGGTATGTACCGAGCACCACAAACAAAGCAATACTAGTCCCTTTAAACCAGGTAATCCCCTTAATTTAGCTTCATATCACCTATTACATATTTCAAATACTGATACAGGATCCTCAGTAAAATCTTAGCACACAGACTACTACTCTTTTTGAACACTTTTAATACATGCAAACCAAAATGGCTTCATCCCTTTTAACACATCTGTGAATATTAGAGGCCTCTAAGGTATTATGGAGAAGGCTCCTTGTCTTTGGCCCTGCATGGCCTGTGTGGCCTTGGACTTGAAGACAGCTTTTGATGTGTAACTGGTGCGATATGTACTGGCAAAATATGTAATAGGCAAATGATCCAATGGATTAAGATCCTCCATGCCAGGCCAAAGGCCAGCGTTAAATCTGGACGATTCATTTCAGCATTCTATTAAGTGGTGAGAGGATGTTGTCGATGTGCAAGAACGAGTAAGACAAATCACTTGTTCTCTGGAACAAATTCCAATTTATTTCATAGTGCTTCGAGGCAAAGGAAAAATATTTTACAGCCAACATGTGTTTCATCCCCTTACAATTGCTATCTAGCGTGGGGCTTCCTCAGGGCGTTGAGGATCAGATAAAGGGTTAGGAATACAAAAAGATCCTTTCCCTGTGTAGCGTTATTCTTAAGATCCGAATAATAAGCATCTGCTGTCTGTAACGATATGTCGGCATGGCCAGGTGCCAGTCTTGAACCACTGAGCCACTGAACCACCAGCGGTTTTGGGGGATGAACGGGCAACTCAACTGGGAGATGCTAATTATGCGACCTCATTATATGGAAATGATCTGCTACTTTGTTTAGGGATGTTGTGTGATCTCTCAAATTCTCCGAATAGTCTCAGCTGCTTCAAAGAACTATCAAGCATGTGCATTAATTGGGGTAAATTCTGCATATTCCCAACATCCCTTACAGTACCAAAGTGTAGAGTTATTTTAGGGGTACAGGAGATTCAATAGGTAGGAGTTATTGCCTGATAATTGGGTGTCATAATATATCAGCTGAAAGGTGATTTTTCAGGGGAGAATTTAGGACCTGTGTCTCACATACCGAGATCTCGGGTTGCAACTTGTGAATACTCCCTTTTTACACTTTGGGCCATATAATTCTATCTATTCAAAATGATTATGCTGCCATGTCTTCTGTACAGTTTATTCCCTCCTTGCTCCTCAAACAAAATGTTTGTGAACTTAACTTTATGCTGAGTGATCTGAAATGGGACTTAACAGGAGACGAGTGGTATTGGCAACATTAAAACTGCCAAAAGATAAGGGCGGGCAAGGCCCTGTTTTTGAAGATTTTTATCTGGAAGCCCAGCCCAAAGGGGACTTACTGGTTAGCAGAGAGTCACTGAGATGAATATGGTTAAACTCATGCGCAAAAACGGTATAGTAACTTTCAGCAAATCTGATGGTGCCTTACCTGCTAAAGGCCTTCCTGTCCTAGTGTGCACCACGCTGTGTGGTTTGAAGGAAAGTCTGATCAAAACCTGTGCAGTTAAGCTATATGCAGCCGTGAGTCCTCTTAAGCAGTTCCATACATAAGCTGGCATCTTTCCTGCAAAGGACTTGATGCAATGGGAGATGGTGGGCTTCGCACAAAATCGGTTACATGTCCATCTATTAGAGCTAAGTGGGCTGTCCTGTGGCCAATTCCTACTTTATGGGAGAAGAACTAATGCAATTAAGTGGCAATGGAACATCATCCTGGAGCATGCTTGATTACAAACAGTAAGAACAATGAGGGATGTCAGACCTCTGGTCATCTGGTTCTATAAAGCAGTTCTGAAACATTCAAGCATTCCTCTCATCCAAGTTTGGGGCACATGGGAAACAGACAGAGTGTGCGTTCAGTGACATGGAATGGCAAAATATACCATTGCCTGCCCGCGTAAAATATCCCAGATTTCACAATTCATTTATACAATTTAACATGTTAAAGATTGCCTACCTTACCCAGCAAAAAATGAACAAGATAACTCCGACCCCGCTTAAGAAAGCCCACGTGGCTATGTGATGCAAACAGGCTTCAGACTCATGCTATAGGACTGCCCTTATACAAACAGAGGCTTGTATTCTGTGGTTATTCCAGAGACCTAAAAAGGGGAAAGTGGATTTTAGATTATTGATTTGGCTTTCATAATAGGTAAGAGAGCTATTACCCTACTTTGAAAGAACCCCACACACCATTGCAGATGTAGAGAGCCTTACACTGCACAGAGGGTAAAGACTGGTATTGAGGAAGTGGCTGATGGCACAACAATAAAATTACATGTTAAAATTATTTTTACAAACACAAATTTCATAATTTAAAGCATAATCTGCTTGTAAATATAAACTATGTTTGTGTATGTAAACTATGTATGTATCTGTAACTATGCTTGTAAATGTAAACTACGTATGCTTGGAGGATGGGATACAAAGCAAAATAAAAATTAATTGGGTGAATAAGTAAAGTGAGCATGCATATGTAAGTCCCCTGAGAATTGATCAAATAGATTATTAAATGTTTTTTCATGCTAATCCTGATGTGATTAATATGGGCCCATGAATAGGTAGTGAGGGGTGTACATGTTAATATAGTGCTGCCTTTTAATGTATCTATGATGACAGTGTTTTGCAATGAATGAAATATTTTAAAAATAAAAGGTGAAGCACGCCACGAGGACTCGCAGCCCCATCATTCATATAAAGGGTACTCTCAACCCTTCACTACCCTGTCCTGTTCTCACCTGACCCAGCACAACCATTGTCTCCCATTCATATACATAAAAATGGCAACAAACAACTTGGAAAAAATAACCTGAAACAATGACCTTGCATTTTCTAGAAAAGCCACCTTTGCATCTTTTATATATGACTTAGTCAGGGCCATTGGAGTTATGCGGAAGAGGATAACCAAATTATTGAGCAGGGTTTATTAAAGTATATGGCAAGAAAATGCAAATTATGTGCGTTAATGCAGCACATTTAGTAATAGTATCAGTTCATAATTTTATAACTTTTACATGCAACACTGTTTGGACAAACGTTTCACCTTGTTAGTGCTGGTTTAATACCCTAATTCAACAATAAGTATCTGAAAGGTAAACAGTCAATCTTTGTGAAGTGCCTTCTGCTGCACTGCAGCAAGTGTTGCTGCATTTTGTTTTGTAACTGTTGATCTGTTTGAGCTAGAAACAAATGTATTTTTGTGTCAAAATCTGCAAAGGATACTTTTAACGAAATTTAAGACCTGAATATTTTTGGTGCATAAGTGAACACCAGACCCCTTTTTAACTACCAATTTACAATTGATGTTCTTCTCTTTTACAGCCTGAATGGTTGCTGATGAACAGACTTACTGTAGGATATGATACGCTAACACTGCAGCAGCACACCATCCACAGCAACTGTGGTAAAAAAGAATGGTACCACAGTAAGGAGTGTGAGGAAACACTTGAAGATCACATCTGTATACAGATCAGTTCTTTTCTGGGGCAATTGCATGCTAGCGCACAGAGTGCCAGTTAAGCTTTGCCCCCGCTTCAATAAGTTCACACATTCAAGATTTACCTCTTATCACTTGTACCAGTGTGAGGGAAAACAATCACTGTTGATGGCTTTGCTATATCAAAACATCTATACTGGGGAGAAAACACATATGGACTGCGTGGAGAGTTTCACCCAAACCTCAAATATATTCCAGCAGCAAAGGGTTCAGGCCCCAAAGAGGATGTACCAGAGTATAGAATGTGAGAGAAACATCACTTCCAAGTCATCTTTATTGAATCATCAAAAAATCCATACATGGGAGAAACCGCACCAGTGTACAGTATGTGGGAAAAGCTTCACTCAAAAGTCTGATCTGGTGAAGCATCAAAGAATCCATACTGTGGAAAAACCGTACCAGTGTATGGACTGTGGGAAAAACTTTACTAACAAGTCCTCTTTATTAAATCATCAAAGAATCCATACAGGGGAGAAACCGCACCAATGTACGGAATGTGGGAAAAGCTTCACTGAAAAGTCAGATCTGGTGAAGCATCAAAGAATCCATACTGGAGAAAAACCGTACCAGTGTATGGACTGTGGGAAAAGCTTCACTCAAAAGTCAGATCTGGGGAAGCATCAAAGAATCCATACTGGGGAAAAACCATACCAGTGTATGGACTGTGGGAAAAGCTTTACTAACCAGTCATCTTTATTAAATCATCAAAGAATCCATACTGGGGAGAAACCACACCAGTGTATGGAATGTGGGAAAAGCTTCACTGTAAAGTCAGATCTGGTGAAGCATCAAAGAATCCACACTGGTGAGAAACCATACCAGTGTACGGACTGTGGGAAAAACTTTATTAGCAAGTCATCTTTAGTAAATCATCAAAGAGTCCATACAGGAGAGAAACCGCACCAATGTACAGAATGTGAAAAAAGCTTCACTCAAAAGTCAAATCTTGTGCAGCATCAAAGAATCCATACTGGGGAAAAACCGTACCGGTGTATGGACTGTGGGAAAAGCTTCACTCAAAAGTCAGATCTGGGGAAACATCAAAGAATCCACACTGGTGAGAAACCATACCAGTGTACAGACTGTGGGAAAAGCTTCACTAACAAGTCATCTTTAGTAAATCATCAAAGAGTCCATACAGGAGAGAAACCACACCAATGTACAGTCTGTGGAAAAAGCTTCACTCAAAAGTCAAGACTGGTGCAGCATCAAAGAATCCATACTGGGGAAAAACCGTACCGGTGTATGGAGTGTGGGAAAAGCTTCATTCAAAAGTCAGATTTGGGGAAGCATCAGAGAATCCATACTGAGGAAAAACCGCACCAGTGCACAGACTGTGGGAAAAGCTACACTGAAAAGTCAGATTTGGTGAAGCATCAAACAGTCCATACTGGAGAAAAACCATACCACTGCACAGAGTGCCAGAAAACCTTCACTTATCGAAAATCCTTGTTATATCATCAAAGGATCCATAGTGGGGAGAAACCATACCAATGTAAAATGTGTGACAAGAGCTTCAGTAGGAGTGCAAATCTTTACACACATCGTAGAATACATACTGGAGAAAAACCATACAAATGTACAGAGTGTGAAAAAAGCTTCAGTCAGAGGGGTAATCTATACTCTCATCAGAGGATCCATACTGGGGAAAAACCATATCAGTGTCCAGAGTGCAAGAAAAGCTGCTCTTTTCTGTCATCTCTAGTACTGCATCTCAGAGTCCATACTGGGGAGAAACCGTATCAATGTACTGAGTGTGACAGATGCTTCATTGATAAATCAGGTTTATTACGTCATGGGAAAGTTCATGCACCGGTGAAATCACGCAAGTGTACTGAGTGTGACAAAAGCTTCAGTCTACTGTCTCATCTCCAACCACTACAGAACATTCATACCAAGGAAAAACCGCACCAATGTACAGAGTGCCAAAAAAGCTTCAGTGGAAACAATGAACTCAGCACATGTGAGATGATACATATTAAGGAGAAGCCTTATCAGTGTTCAGAGTGTGAGAAAACCTTTGCTCAAAGGTATCATCTGGTACGCCATCAGAGAATCCACACTGGGGAGAAACCATACCAGTGTACTGAGTGCACGAAAAGCTTTAGTCGATGCTCAAGTCTTTATAGGCATCAGAGAATCCATACTGGGGAGAAACCATACCAGTGTAGTTGGTGTGAGAAAACATTCAGTCAATCCTCACTTCTTTACAGGCATCAGATGATCCACACTGGATAAAAACCACTCTAGTGTACAGATTGGAAAAAAAGCTTCACTAGGACAGCTTTATTAAAACATTGCTGCATCCATACTACACCTTGTTTAATATTTTAGAAGGGCTTATGCAGTTATCAGCCCTGAGATATGGTCCGAGGATGTAGTTGGGGCACAATTCATGGTTTAAAAAGACCAGCTGCAACTTGCAATGAGCCTCAGAGTTTAGTAATGCAGAATACGAACGCAGCATTGAACTACTTAAGAAACTGCCTTATGCTCATAAGGAGATTTCTCTATCAACATACAAAACATGTATTCCTGTGAGGACGGTGCCGTTATGATATGCCGTTACGATGATTGATATATTTACAAAGACTACCTCCACATAGAACTATAGCTCCTTAGCTGTGGATGGGCAGGAGGAGTCTTACATTCCGGGAACTCCTCAAGCCAGACTGGCATAACCAGTTCACTTCCAACTTAGTTTAATGACCATATTTTTTTTAAATATATTTTTATTAACCTTTAGTTACAACACAATCAACTATTGCGGTGGATCAAGTCTTAATGACAATGTGGCACAGAAGTGATGTGAATTGGAGGTCTGCGTCTGTGAATTGGAGGTCTACATTTGTCAAAAGGATATATTTCTTTCAATAAATTCCAACCCAACAACATGGTGCCACCCCGAGAATCATCTCTATGCCATCAATACTTTTGATTTATGCAGTTCATGGCAAGATTCTTTCAATTTCGAGCCCTCCGTTCATTTCTTAACACCCTCCTGGGGTGGGCAACAGGGCATGCACAACCCACCACGTACCTCATTCCCTTTGCCCCAGATCTTAACCCACTTCCCTGGGCAGCCTCTATTGGAGTAGACAGTCTTTTCTGCTATCATACATGTGCCATATGCGCTTCCCAGTCCCTGATACACAGAGGTAACACCGCCCCCCCAACCACAAGCTATATTTAGATTGACAACGATTAATCCCAGCTTCATCCAAAGTTTCCATAAAGTCACAAAGGAGACCTTGATATCTAAAGAACATATTTTAATCTCGGGATAAGGAAAAGTTTAACCAATCCTTTATACCAGTTATTCTTAACCTGTGGTCTGGGGTCTGCTGTGGTTCTGCGAAGCCTAATCAGGGTGTCGCGAACTGCTTGTAAAATAAAATATCAACAGATTAATCTAGTGTACATCAATAAAGAAGCCAAATGCAAATTTCACAAATTTTTCAACGTTTTGCAAATGTGAAGAATTTGGAATGAATACTATGTGAAGAACCGCTGCACTCCAGGGTAAGCTAGTGTTTACACTGAGTGGGATCAGTAGTCTGGTTTATAGGTGCTTAGAAAATCACCTTCCTGGTCCAGAAGGTGCACGAATATGAAAACAGGATGAGCCTTACAGACAGTAAGGACAAATTCTAGGCACTCTGATGGGCACCGTGGTGCGTAAGATCAATAAAGTTTTGGACTCAAAGTTGAACGGAAACTTGTGATAAGTTTATTTCAGCAATCCTTGTGCAAAAATAGTAGTCATTTGATCACGAATTCAATGTATCATCATCATATTATAGTCATATGATCCAATGAATATAAATATTTGCATGTCTTTTGAAGTTATACATTCAAAGCTGTCCCCGATGCATTTCGTCTTCCGGGTTCTCGAATTTGAGCTCGGTATTCACTCGGATTACTTTGCGGAATGGGTCTAACCTTTGGTATATTCGATTCCCCCTGAAGAAGTGCATCTCAGCACGAAATGCATCGGGGACAGCTTTGAATGTATAACTTCAAAAGACATGCAAATATTTATATTCATTGGATCATATGACTATAATATGATGATGATACATTGAATTCGTGATCAAATGACTACTATTTTTGCACAAGGATTGCTGAAATAAACTTATCACAAGTTTCCGTTCAACTTTGAGTCCAAAACTTTATTGATCTTACGCACCACGGTGCCCATCAGAGTGAATTTGGAATGAACACATTAAGGTGGTATATTCAGATTGATTTTCGGCAGCAGTGCAAGAACATCAAACAGATTATAGGATAGATGATTGGTTGCCCCAGTTAAATAAAAAAAAAAGCAATCCAACTTTCCCATCTAAATTAATATTTTGATTTCTTTTTTTATGTTTTGTGAATTAAATAAATTATTTTATAATTTGTGTATTTGTTTAATGGATGCTTGTTTCTGTAATTTCTTTGTATTGTTTTTGGGGTTCAACCGGAGTCCCTGAATTCCAATAATGACTCAGCGGGGGTCCCTGTATTGAAGTAATGATTGAGCGGGGTGTCCCCAGATTCCAGTAAAGATTAAGTGGGGTCCACAGAGGTCAAACTACTGCTCTAAACAGATAATTTGAGCAAAACATAAGTTACTCCATTGCTATTTATCTTCTCTTCGTCATTTCTGGGCCGATTACCCAGTATAGCTTACATATGCTCACTGTTGGATCTGACTTCCTGGAGCCTGACTCTGAACAATTCAAGATTAGTCTTCCTTAACTTCTGACCCAAGTTAAGTTCAGCAAGTTGTTGACTAGAGTTATTTAAGTGTCAAACTAAAAGTTTGCTCTTAGTCTGACTTAGGCAACCAACTAGGGAAAAGCATGATCCCGTTCTGCACAGCCAGCCTGTAATGTGACTATCAAGTAGTTCTGACCGTCCTCTGCATATTAAAGTTCTCTGTGTAAACAGGTTTACAGAGTGGTGCTGATAGTGGAGCCCCTGACTATTAGTGAAAATGCTACAACTCAATGCAAGGTCAATTCTAATTCTACTACTGAGAACAACACATAAGTAATAATTTTCAACATTCAACCTGAGTCATTTCTGCTTATTCCAATCCTAGTCCTACAATGCTTTAAATCAGTGCTTCCCAGAACTTTTCATACAACAGCCCCATGTTTAGAGCAACAAACTTTCACAACACACTTAGCTTTGGTGGACATGAGCCAGACAATTTTTAATATAACCATAGCTTTGTGTGGTAGTGCAGTGTCATTTACATACTGCACACTTTCCATTGAAATGGCCACTAAATTTGCATTGACACACAGTTTTACTGATAGAACTATATTGGACACAAGTGATGTTTGGAAATCGGATTTCAGTGAGTATTTATAAGGCGTGCATCACCAAGTTAAGTGTCTTTTTTGTTTTGATCCTTTCCAAATCTTTGTTCCCATCACACTTCAGAAGTACAACAATTTTACTTTATTTTTGCGTTCCTAATTTCTGAATGAGTACAGTTCATTTCCAGGTATTTACATTTTTTTGTGTTCCAAAAATGACACCCTACAGACATCCCTTTCACACTATGGCCCAAAAAATTGTCACATAAATCACTTTCATTTTTCTTTTTGCAAATTGAGACGAGTTTGAAAACTCCAATCCCTATGTTAAAAAAAGCAGGAAAGTAAACAGCAGTTTGTCAGAAAACATAGCCTGACATTTTACCTTTGTCTTTAAAGCTCAGCAAATGTGATAAGCACAGAACTTAATGGCATCGTAATTTATTGCCTTGAATGCGACCCGCCAAATTATCTTGCGACTCACAGTTTGGGAAATGCTGCATTAATTGATAGTGTGCTTAATGGTTGTATGTGAATGAAAGGAAAAACGGAAACTGAGATATTACATTGGAGGAAACCAAATCATGGCAAACCAATTTTAAGGGAAGCCAATATTAAGGAAATGGAAATAAATTGAAAATAAAAGCCAACATTTTAGAGTAAAGATCATTTTAAGGAAAAATCCAAATTGACAAATCTTGGGTGGAGTTTAGCAGTGGTGAGGAATGGCTGATGTTTATGTTTGATAAGTTTTTAGGGGTCAGTTGAGGCTTAGAAAGGGTTGTTTGGAGTTAAGTGATGGGCGGAGTTTAGCAGTGGTGAGGGTTTGTCTGGGATCAGGAGTGGGTGGGTAGTGGTAGTGAGGGGATTTTACGGTTCACAGATGGCTGGAGTTTCGGGTGTGGATTTTTAGGGTTCAAGGATGAGCTGAAATTGGCTGGTGATGTTTTTTTTGTGTTGACATTTGTTATTAGCATTTCATGAAGAATATAATAAAATAGCATGTTCTAAAACATTTAGCAATAAAGAAAAATTGATAAATACAGTTATATATAGAAAAACAAATACATCAAAATCCATATAATAGCATAAAGGAAGGACAATTAGGGGTAGAACATATTATCGTAAGTAAAATTGATACAATGACCATTAAATATTAAATATGAAATTGCTAATGTGTTAAGCCAATATATTGTAAGTTATTAAAATATTAATTTGCTAAAAGATTGAATTACACATTGTATTAAATAAATATATTTGAATATTGTAAAATGTAATGCACTGTTAAGAATATAAGATCACCCAGTTGATAAGTATAAATGTAATATAGATATGTACTGACTGAATAGAATGTATTAAGAGTACCAGTCTATGAACTATGTAAACGCTGTAACTAGGCTATGTAATGGGAGGAATAGAAAAGAAAAAGAAAAGAAAATAATTAATTACCAATAAGCTGAGATGGGCAAAGTAAATTAAGCCGTGGAAGTAGTTGCAGAGACAACTTCTGTTTGAAGGAAAGGGTCCCACATTTGTAAGAACAATTGATTTTGGTCTTGAATGTTATATATTGCTCTCTCATGTGAGACAGTTTGAATCATTGATGCTAACCAGTTCTCCTGGGATGGTGGAGACGGGGATTTCCAGTGCCTTAATATACAAATTTAGCAGTAGCCAACGCGTTGTGTACAAGAAGACTTTGTGGTTTGTAGAGAGAAGGGGAATCTCGTAAGTCATGCAGTAAAATAGTTGCTGTCAAGAGTGGTAAACGTAAAGGAACAGTGTTTTGTAAAATCTGACATATATAAGACCAATAGCGATTAACCATGGGGCACTTACATATGATGTGGACTATGTCACAGCCAGAGGCATTACATCGCCAGCAATTAGTATGTGATAATAGACCTGCCTTATTTAATTTTACCGGTGACCAATGCCAGTCATGGACTATTTTAAATAAACAACATTTTAAACTAACCTCCCTGGCACCATTGTCTAAGTTTTCTAATAAGACCACCCACTCTGCATCTTCATAGGAAATTGCTGGACGTGATTTCCACTTATAACGAAGATTACGGGATAGAGTATGAGAAAATAATTGTGTTGTGAGTGTTTTATACAGACCAGAAATAAACCCTTTGTGTCTCCCCCAGGTGTGGATATAAAATACTATTGGCGAGATTTGCAGTGTCAAGGGTTTTGGACCTAGAGCCTTAATAAGAGAGTTATTTAGTTGTAAATATTTGTCTGTTTGTAGTAAGTAAGGGAAGATTAAACTCATCTACTAGTTGCGAGAAAGATTTGAGATCACCATAATGAATAATCTGTTCTAAGGTAAGGATGCCTGCTGATTTCCATTGGGGCCAGGAAAGAGTTTTCCCTTTGATGCGTATTCCTGAGTGGGACTTTTACATGTAAACTCGGATTAAAGCCCAATATACGGTTTGTCCTTTGCCATGTTTTACGCATTGCAGATAACATAGGATTATGGGGTTCTAGGTGGCTTGTGCCTGACCCATATAGGGCTGATAGACCGAGTTCTGTAGACAACTGGAATCTCTTAACATGTACCCATTGTGGTGTGTTTAAAGTTATCTTGGAGCATGTATGTAAGGTGGGATAATTATAATGCAAGTGAATAATGTTCTATCGAGGGAAATCAGACCTCCGCTAGAGTGATGTGCATTGTTTGCTCATGGCTAGATGGAGTTGTATTGAGCCCCATATAAAAGATTTTATCTTAGAGTCTATGAGACGTAATTTGGATAATGGAATATGAAGAGGAAGCATTCCGAGGGTATAAAGAAAACAGGGAAGGGTAACCATTTTTACAGCTTGAACTCTTCCCCACAGAGACAAACCCAATATTTTCCATTTATCGAAGTCACGTTGCATCTGAGTAAGCAAGGGACTTATATTCTCTGTAACCATTGCTTCTGTTCCTTTGTTCACAAGTATACCTAAATATTTTAAACAAGAGGGTTGCCAATGGAAGGGATAATCTTGGGTCACACGTTTTGAGGTGCCCTCTGATATAGGAAGCGCTTCACTCTTGTCCCAATTAATTTTATACTCAGAAAATGAGGAGAAATTCTCTATGATTTGAAGCAGCGATGGTACTGAATGTACTAAATAAGTAATGTAAGTAAAATGTTATCTGCATAAAGATATAATTTAGATTCTCCCACCGGAAGAGGGATATCAATAACAGAGTTTGATTGATGAATTGCTGCTGCCAAAGGTTCAATGGCCAGTAGAAATAAAAGAGGTGAAAGGGGGCAACCCTGACGAGTTCCTCTGCAGATTGGGAAAGTATCAGAAACGAAACCCTCGCAGTTAACTAGTGCAGTAGGCTGCTCATATAACAATCGTACTTTATTTGTAAATTGTTCTCCCAATCCAAATTGTTCTAAAATTTTGAAGAGATATTCCCATTCTACACGATCAAATACCCTCTCGGCCTACTGGCAGATTATCATTCTGTAGTTACTGGGATACCAGGCTGCAGTTAGACTTGGGTGGGGGTGAGGGGGGTGTCACATGCTGAAGACAGCAGATTTAGAAAGGAGTTTGACTAATATTGACATGTCTTAAGCATCTCATTCAGTTTCTGTTTGTGAAACATTGAGAGCTTGCATAGCGCCAAGTGTCCCATGTTATGTATGATACCTTCAGTCGAAAAAGTGAAAAATCAAGTTTCAGAATGCAACCTGCTATAAAGAAAAATGTCTGAAATAGCTGGAGGTGTTCTATCTTCACAAATGTAACAGTCGGCAAATAAATATAATATTTGTTATTTTTCAAATACTACTGAAAGTGATAGGTTGTCTATAAGAAATCTGTATAATTGTACCTCAAAATACAAATCTGTCTTTTAATACCACTAAAAAGGATTGCAAAGCTCTTGTTTCTTAACGTTCAGCTCTTTTTATATAGCTTGACTCAACCCGTTCCTTTATTTTTACTCTTCTGAATGTTTTATTCATAAACTCTTTCGAACACCCTCTCTGGACTCACTGTTAGAAGCTTCAGAGAGTTTGGTTTTCTGCTATAACCCACTGAGCTTCCACTCTAACAAAATGTTAAGGTCTCTTTTCACAGGCCTCCTCCACAACAACAGAGCACCATTTCTGCATCAATGCACCAGCACAGCCCCAAGTCAGCACATGCACAGCCCCACCACAGCATCAGTGCAGCACAACCTCAGCACCATCGCAGCACCACCTCCACACTAATGAAGCATCACTTCAGCATCAGCGCAGCATCGCCTCAGCACCAACTCAACATTACTCAGCACCACATCAGTTTGCCCTCGGAATCTGGAATCTGTTAATTCTCCCCTAGTGTCCATCCGCTGCTTGTGTTGTAATTCAGGTACCAGTTCCCAACCTTCAGCCTCCCATTGTTTATGTCCTCCCCGCCACCCCCGCATAACCATAGAAAAGCTATAACAAACAAGCATTAGAAGAAGTTGCCAGCATTGCAAGAACAAAAACATTTAGAAAATATTTTTTATGTCCATTCTTATTTCTAATAGGGTTGTTCAGTTGTACATAAAGTCTTCTTCATTAAATATATTAAATATATTATGCAGTTTAAAATGTGTTGTTTCTTATGTGGTTTTGCTTTTTACAAAACATTATAGAAATTGATTTCATTTTTGGCCTTGGCAACAACAGTCTGTTTATTATGTCCATTAGTCACATGACCAAGCTGGAGGCGGGATGTAGGAGGGGTGCATTGCATTATAAAAATAACAACATTCTGCTACTCTCTGCATGCGAACAAGGGCTGCTTAGCCCGAAACGCGTCATTGTTGGTTTTTCCACCTAAGCTTTCTGCAGTAAAAAAGAACTGTTACCTAAAATTGTGGTCCGTCTCCTGCTTCGCCGGTCTTGTGGGATTGGAGGTGGCTGTTGGGAGTTTTCATGGCATGTTACTTCGGAAGTTCGTCTTGCTTCCGGTAACGGACCCCCTCTCCTGAAGTTGGCGCCTGTTTTCAAACCGTACTTTTGCTCACTCCTAAACAGGATTCCACTGGCACCCCCTATTGCAGCCCACGAGATTCAAGAAGGCGAATTGCGAGGAACAAGCGGTAGTGGGGTCGGAGGACCTTGCTTCGAATTGAAGAAACGCAACGCGGCGAGTCAAAGGCAGCGCATAGGTGGGGAGGTTTTCAAGGTATATGATTGGCACTCTGCAGTCAAAGCCGCGGAACAAGTAACAAGCGGCTACAAGCGGCTAATCGAGTGCATTGCAGTAAACTGACAAGGTTCGGTGGAAGTCTCAGCATGTCTGCAGAAGCTTTCCGTGCGAGGGAGGTGGAGGCTGAGGAATTGTTTGGACAGATACCGATATCGGGAGTAATATCGAGCAAAGTCCAAGCAAGTGTAGAGGCAAGGGAAGATGCCGGCATAAAAACGTTATACAGAGAGTTAGAAAAACAGAAGCGCTTGGAGATAACCAAATGGTGGGAGCATTATTCATTGACAAAATATGCGGATGTAGGGCGCGTACCTAGAGGACTACGTATCATGCTTGCACCAAGCTTTGATATACCTAACCCCCAAATGTTGAAAGAATTGGGACAGAGCAATTTAGCGGCATCGATGAACCTAGTCCATATTCTTATAAAATATGCTGCCATTGATAGGGCGGAAATCCTGAAAACCATTGAAAAATTAGACGAGGATATCGCGAAGATGAAAGAAACTGACGCAGTGAAAAAGCTGAAGGAAGCAATGGAAGAGAGGCTAAAAAAACACCAGGACAAAATAAAAGTCAGAAAGGTCAGTAAGTTTGCACGCGACCAAGCCGACTATGCCCAAGGCCAAATATTTACCTTTGCCCGTAAGTTTAGTGTGGCTAAACGACAGCAATATAGTGGGAAAGCCAACAAACATGATGCCCCGCCTTGTGGCCGCAATGAAAATGACAACACTGATGATGAAGCCACAAGTGTGGACACTGCGTCTCTTACAAGCGAGTCCAGTCATGATTCAGACAGGAATGTACAAGTGGCCCCTATCCTAAATTTAGAGGAAGAACTCGATTTTTTAGTCGAGGAAAGACTGAGGACATTGCGTCCAAGGCAAAGAAATCTGGCAACAAACGAAGAAACCAAAAAAGGCGAGAAAGAAGGAAACATTCCAAACAAAAATGTGCAGGCAAAGAAAGCAAAACAAGTATGGCAGAGGAAGAGACAGTAGGCGGCAAATCTATAATCAATCTGTCCAGTACTGTTCTAACCAAAGCCGAGGAACAACTTTTATCTCTTGGGCTCAATTATTGCCCGAGACAGTCTTTCAACTACGCTGCAACTCGCATTGACATTTTCTGTTTCATCAGAAAAATCAAGCTTAAGAAATTCTTTGCCCTACAGAGACTTAAATCGAGTGGTGATACCATCACCTCTGAGCTTCCCAGCACATCAGAAGAAGTGGAAGAGGTCAGTGCCGCTGATGTTCCAACTATTCTAAACCTTAATGATTTGCGTCAAGCTACATGCTCCCAACCAATGGGCCCAGATATTGATTGCAACACACAAACCAGACTCGCCAAGATTGGTATGATACAAAAAGGAGCGGGGATCACTCCATTCAAAAGTAAATCAAAATGTATTCCTCTGACTGTCAAAGATGCTGTTGACATATTCCACGATTGTATAGTGTCAGAAATCAAGCAGTTATACACTCAAACCTGCAACCACATGAAAAACAGATTTGATCAAAAACAAGATAACTATTATGCCCTTATGAAAAAGCTGAGTGATTATCCGAACATTGTGGTGAAGACTTCGGATAAGGGCGGTAACATAGTCATTTGGCCCAAAATTGACTATGTAACCGAGGCTTATAGACAACTGCATGACACTTCGTGTTATGAAAAGTCCAGCAACAAAGAATATGTGAATGCCAAAGTAACTTTGGAAAAACTCTTGCACAGATGGCGGAGAGAAGGTCTAATTTCTGGGGAGGAATTTAAATTTATGTTTAAAGAATTTCCAGTTCTCCCAGTTTTTTACCTTATTACAAAGGTCCATAAATGCGTTTATAATATCGGCCATTAACAGTGTTTGTGAAAATGTGGGAAAATATATTGACTATTTTTTGCAGGACTTGGTAACTAGCCTGACTAGTTACGTTCGGGACACAAGCGACTTCCTGCAAAAAATAAATGATCTTGAGTGGCAGGAAGATATGTTGCTGATAACGCTGGACGTTGAGTCCTTAAATACAAGCATTGGGCACAGAGATGGATTGAAGGCAACCAAGCACTTTCTGAACAAAAGACCCGCGGAACTATATGAACATAACAAAGTTATCTTGAGCTTGATGGAGTGGTGCCTCAATAATAACTACTTTATCTTTGGAAAGGACATATGGAAGCAGCTAAGAGGTGTGGCTATGGGATCCTTCTTCTCCCCCAGCTACGCGTGCTTGCACGTGGGCTAGTGGGAGGAGCGGGTTCTCAAGGCCACACATGCTGTATGGGTGAAAGAGAAAATCGTCAGGTATCTAAGATATATCGATGATATCTTCATCTTGTGGCAAGGTGAGGAAAAGGAGGCTCTACTATTTATTGAAGAAATCAACAACAATTCTCTAAATCTTAGATTTACGTCTCATATCAGCAGAGACGAGATAGAGTTTCTTGATGTTAAGGTCTATGTCAATGCCAACAGACTAAAATCAACATTGTATAGAAAGCCCACATCAGGAAACACCACACTGCACGCCTCCAGTCTCCACCCCAAACACACTATTTCTAGCATTCCCTATGGAGAAATTCTAAGGCTTAAGCGAATTTGTAGCTCCCCTGGTGATTTGGAAAATTGCATCAACAATCTTAGGACTTGAATGAAAGAGCGAGGTTATTCTGACAGGATTTTTAACCAGGCTTTGGCTAAAGCCAGGCTGAGAACCAGGGAGAGTCTGTTCTCTAAGGAGAATATTGAAACTAAAACATCTGAACCTAGCTCTAATTTGGGTAATGAATCTAATAGTTGCCCAAGATTTATCACTGCTTTTAGCAATGAAGAGAAATTGGCCAATAGTGCTTACCGATAACATATTGAATTCTACTCTACCTAGTAAGCCTTTGGTAACATTCCGCAGAGCTAAAAGCATGGGAGCAACTCTAGATACTAGCAGTCCGGAGTTAAAGCAGAAGAACATATGGCTGCAGCCTAGGGTTGGGTTCCATAAATGTATTCATTGCAGGGCATGCAAGTTTGGAGTCAATAAGACACACTATCACACACCATTTGACTCTAGAGAAATCCCTATCAAAGGGAACCACTCATGTAAGACTGATTTTGCAGTTTATGTCCTGACGTTCACCTGTGGCTTAAATTACATTGGAAGCACGAAGGCACGTACTCTGACGAAGATTCAGATTCAGATTCAGATATGTATCAAACAGGGATGTCTATTTCTAGCGAATCAAGTGAACAAAGTGACTCAAGCAAAGCCAGTATAGGACCACGAGCGGAGACTTTATCTTCGGAGATTTCTGGATCCCATGACTCGAGAAAAATATGTGAAACAAATCCAAGGAAAAAACTAGGGAAAAAAAGAGGATAAGAAGCAAACAAGAAGGCAACATCATTAATGAAGAGACTACAGACCCAGGCACTAACACTGATCATGGCAGAACCAGAACAAATCTTCCTCGAAAAAGCCCGATCATAAAATTATTGGGAGAAGCATCTCGTCAGAAATGTAGCCCGGCCGAGATAGAAGAAGGAGGTAAAAAAACTATAGTAAACGGCTGTGGGTCTGGATTGATGAGTGAACCTTCACTAAGCGATGTTCTAAGCTCAATAAAGAGCTTTCATAAGGACGTCAAAAAAGATAGCCAAAGGAATCGGGTAGCCATTGACGACCTGCAATGTACAGTAAAAAAAGTAAAAAATATTTGCACGGAGATCTCGGAGAGAATGGCCACAGTAGAAACTCGAACCGAAAACCTGGAAACAGATGTCATCAAACTGCAAAAGTCAGAAAAAGAACATGAGGGAATAATCAAAGATCTTATGGCAAAAGTTGAGGATCACGAGAATAGATCCAGACGGAACAATCTAAGATTCCTTGGTATCCTGGAAAATTTTTAAGGAAATGATGCCAGTGGGTCTATGATTACACTAATTAAATCCGCATTCCCGGAATTGGAGGCCTGGGACCTGGATAGAGAGGTTCAGCGTGTTCACCGCTTCCCTTTGATTCAACCGAAACATTCTCACAAAATACGCCAATATCCCAGGGCTATGCTGATCTACTTTGGAAACTTTCTTCTCAGGGAAGCAATCTACGATCTTGCAAGACCCACAAGCCAAAGGGAATATAAAGGGTTCAAATTCTTTGCTAGGCCTGATTTTGCGCATGCTACCGTAGAGCGCAGGTGGAAAATGTGTCAATTATTTGCACCATTTGAAAAATTTGGTGCTAAGGTTTTCTTACAGAATCCGGCACGGTTGAAAATCATATTTAAAGGTTCAGCCAGAAGCTTTACGAGTGAAATACAAGCCGAAGAATACTTAACGGAAATTTCAGAGATGGAGACCCGAAATGCGGGGAAATAATAACATGTATAGAAGCAGCACATGAAAAATGAACACTCTGGGAATGCATGGGGGAGTACTAGAATGGATAAGCAGGACGGTGCATTCTGGGAGTTTAAGTTTAAATGAATATGGTGAATGATAAACTGCACTGGTATAGAGGTTGTGGTCAATTATATTTTCTTTTTAGAATGAATCCGTCCGGGCAACGGTGTGCGCTCTGGCGATCTGACCATACGGGCGCCCACACCTAGGACCCGGGACCTAGGATGCCTCATGGGATGGTAAGGGAAGGGGACGGTGGGGGGAACTCAGGGGGGGACGAGGGAGAAGGGGGTGGGAGCTTAGGACCAAGGAATGTCAATCACATGAAGGGTAAAAAATACTGCATTATTGTAGTCACAGAAAATCGCCTAATAATTAGGAAACAGACTTGGATACGATATGAGAATGATGGCAATAATTCTAATTTTAGTATGGCTAAGATAAAAATTGTTTCTTTAAATATCTGCGGACTCAACGATATCAAAAAAAGACAGAAGGTGGCAATAGGATTACAACTAATGGAGGCTAATATCGCCTGCATCCAAGAAACTCATATCGAAGGCTCTCAGCACTACTTACTAAAGTCATTAGGATATAACCTCATTACTGCTACTACACAGGGAGTCCGATCAAAGGGGGTGGCAATCCTAGCAAAAGGTGGGGGGCTCCAATTTGATAGAGTACTTTCCGATAAACTTGGGAGATGGGCAATTGCCGAATGCAAGTATAATAAGGGCCAAAATAAAATAACAATTTGCACTATATATGGGAGTGTCTTTGATGAACCAGAGATACTAATAAAGGTCTCCAACGAGCTTGCTCATTGGCCGCTACCCCTTATAGTATGTGGGGATCTTAACCTACATCTCCCCGGGGACTGGACCACCAGACCGGATTTTAAATACAATGGTAGAAAACCAAGAGTTTTTCGGGCACTAAAAGACTTATGTGTGGTACATAGCTTAATAGATGCGTGGCAACATAATCACTGGGGAGATCCTGGTTTCACATTCTATTCATATCCACATTCGCGACATGCAAGACTCGACTACATGCTTATATCAAATTCGCTTAAAAGTGTATGTATGATAGATAAATTGCCACGCCTATTATCAGACCATACCCCCCTAATTTTAAAGCTATCGTGCACTCCGAATAACTATTCAATTAAGAGTTGGACGTTTGAAAGGGCCCTGTTAATGAATGAAAAGTACTGCGAACATATGAAGGCGTGGATCCCTGGCTTTATTGCAGATAATCTCGAAAGCACATCTATAGAAATAGTATGGGACGCACTTAAAGCGGGTATAAGAGGAGAGACATTACAATTCTCTCTGCGAGTTAACAAGGAAGGGAAATCTCATCTGGCTGCATTACATTATAACCTAGGTAAAGCCGAAAAAAATCTGATCGCTGCTGCTCAACAATGTCATGGGCTAGAAAGCGCATTAGCACAGGTAGCCATTGCAAAAAAATGTATTACAGAAATAATAGTTGAAAAAGCTATCATTAAGGCAGCAGTAAACAAGGAAAAGATATATGAGTTGAGTGAACTGGTTGGGCATCAGTTAGCGGTACGTATCAGAGAAGAGACATCAGCAAGCACCATTAGAGAAATTCATGACCCACGACTAGGCTTAAAACCAGAACCAGATGAGGTAAGGGCTGCATTTCAGAGATTTTATCAAGAGCTATATACCGAACCTATAAATGGATTGGGGGATCCAGATCAGTATTTAGATGGAAATCGAGGACCTAGATTTGAGAAGAATGACCAGGAAATGTTGGATGGATTACCGAATTGGGATGAGATCCTACTATCCTTAAAAGCATTAAAAAGCGGAAAAGCAACAGGACTGGATGGGATACCATCTGAGTTCTATCTGAAATTTGCAGATCAATTGCAAATAATAATGATGACTCTGTTTGCACACATATTTCTGGGAGGTACTCCTCCTCCCTCCTGGTCAGAGGCCAAAATTGTGGTCTTCTTGAAAAAAAAAAAAAATTCACTCGATTTAGGCTCATATTGTCCAATCACTCTAATTAATGGGGACTCAAAAATCTACTCGAAACTCTTGGCGGTCAGATTGGCACCGATAATAAATAAAATAGTATCTAAACACCAACATGGATTCATACCAGGAAGGTCAACAACTGACCATGTTCAAAGGGTGATCTCGTTGTTCGACTATGCGGAATCTTCAGGAGACCCTATGGCGCTTATACTTCTTGACGCAGAGAAAGCCTTCGATAGGGTCTCCTGGAGATTTTTATGGACGGCAATGTCCTATAGTGGAATCAACGACAAATTTATTACGGCTGCTCGAGGACTTTATAATAAACCGAGTGCTAGAGTATTAGTCAATGGGCTCCTATCTGAAAACTTTGCAATCACAAGAGGAACCAGGCAGGGATGCCCCTGCTCACCGCTCTTATTTGCAATATATATCGATCCATTTATTCGATGGTTGGATAACTGTGTATGTATGTCACCTATCACAATACGTAGGCATAATACTAAAGCCTTGGTATATGCCGATGATATCGCGCTTGTCACCAGAGACTCCAGTATAGCTATGCCGGTGATAGAAGAGGAGGCATACCTATTTGGATTGGTGTCTGGATATAAACTGAATTCTAATAAAACTCAGATCGTGTTAAACAACAAGATTGTGATGGGGGATCCAAGAGTGACTGAGGAGGCCGTATACCTAGGGGTTACAATAAGTGCAAAAACTCAAAACATTGTCGATATTAACTTAAAACCTCTGATTTCTCGAACCAAGAAGGAAATGGTCCGATTGGATAATTTACATCTAACTATAGGGGGCCGTTGTAATTTGATTAAGATGCTTTTTTGCCTCAATTTTTATATTTCTTTAGGACCATCTGCCTCGAATTCCCCCCCAAAATCTTTAGGACTATTGACTCCATGCTTTCAAGCTTTATTTGGGGATATAAGAAACCCCGTCGAGCTCTTAAAAGATTGGCACTACCGAAGGAAAAGGGAGGTCTATCCCTACCGAACTTCAAATTGTATTACTGGGCCACTGTTTTAAAATACTGTGCCTACTTGATTTCGAATGGTAGTAATAGTCAAGAGATCCCGTCTCCTCAAGAACTTCTATTAGGAGAAGATTGTGCTGGTTGCTTTTGGCGACATACAAATGATAATTATTTTAAGAAAGTCAAATTTAAGACTATTAGAGGGGCGTATAAAGCATGGAGTAGCATTCGTAAGATGTTGGGGCTTGGGCGATTTTCATTTTACACACCGATGAATAGTAATAATGATCTACCACTAATATTTCATGATACCTGTATAAACAGATGGGTATCGGCGGGGATGGTGCAACTGGGCTGCTTTTATAAACAAGGCTGCCTCAAGATGTTTGAGGATCTGCATGAGGAACATAATATTAGCCATAGGGATTTTTTTAAGTACTTGCAAGTTAGAAACTTTCTAACAAAGAAAACTGGTGGGCGGGAGACATTCTTGAATAATCAATTGATTGATAATTTATGTAGAAAAAAAGAAACTCCAGGATCGGGGAAATCTATGAATTTTTTAATTTAATGGCCCTAGATGATATGGAGAAACAATGCGCAATTTGGCAGGAACAACTGGAAGTAGAGTCAAATATCCCCCCCATAGCAAATGACTTAGCTTTGAATTCATTGATGTCAATAAAGCCACAGGCACAATTTTATAAAACCTTCTTCTGCCTATATTACACCCCTAAGAAAATTGCTAAATGGGGAACAGGGAAGGGAACAACATGTCCTCGTTGTGCATTATATGGGCCCGATATTATCCATATATTTGCTACATGTAACACTCTTACTAAGCTGATTAATGATATCTCGGAATTCCTATCAGAGGTCTGTCAAACAAGAATAGAAATCTCAACGGAGGAAATAATGCTTGGGGTAGCAAATCGGGAATTGCAGACAAACACTCAGGGGCTAATATTTGTGGCGATGGCAATACTTCGACTTACAATTGCATCAGCTTGATTAGATCCAGAGCCACCTGCATTTCAACAATGGAGGGCTAGGTTATTAGCCACCTGTAGTCTGGAGGTTGCAATTTATAAAAACAAAGGCGCTAAAAAAAGATTAACGGGCATGCGGATTTGGTCACCAATGCTATTGTGGATCCAGAGACATACATGATTGCATTTAGTGTATATAGTATTATTTACATGTATATTTCTTTGTACCTCTATAGCATAGTGAAAATTACCTGATGTTGTATGTATATAATAAGCATATAGTATTATATACACGTGTACTTCTTTTTATCTCTATAGCACATCTTGGATTATAGTATTATTTACATGTATATTACTTTGTACCCCTATAACATAGCTAAGATTAACTGATGGTGTATGTATATAATAAGTATTTGGTATTAAGTACATGTATACTTCTTTGGATCCCTATAGCAAATTTTGGATTAATTTCTATTGTATGTTTATAACTAGTGGCTTACTTATTTATTTATTTATCTATATTTTTCTTTTTGTCTTTTTTCTCTCTTTTTTTTCTCTTTTTGACATGCTCTTGGTCAGGGAAAGGGGGGGCGGGGAGGGGGGGGGAATGCATTTATTATGTAAAAATTGTCAATAAAAATAAAAAAATTTAAAAAAGGAAGCACGAAGGCACAGGTGCACGTCAGGATCGTGCAACACCTCAGAGCCATATTACACAATGATCCGGCATATCCGGTAGCACGTCATTTCGCTCTTAAACACAATAAAGACCTAAGCTGCCTTTCTTATTATGTGGTAGGATCAGTCCCAAAACCCCGTAGAGGAGGAAATAGGGAATTGCTGCTGAGGCAATTGGAGACGCGTTTTATTTTGGAGTTCGACAGTAAGTGGCCTAATGGTCTTAACACTACTGAGGACATCCATAACTTTCTGTAAAAATCTCCAATAATCTTTCACTAAGTCTGTTGACTACATGGGTGTCAGTTTAATGCCACAATGACACTGAGTGCATATACCAGAGCGTAGTACTAGTAGTGTCTCCATTGGTTAATAGCAGTTTTGGCATCTTTACACACACCCTTCCAGATGAGTAGTCAGGTTCCCTGTTGCTCATCTGGATTCTCTGTTTTCATGGGGACTCTGTGTCATGGGCTATTTATGATTTTAATATATAGTCAGGTTCCCTGTTATCGATTACACCATGAAATTCCTCTGACTATTTAATCAGTCGTTTATCTATTGTGTACCTCCATGTCCATTCTCCCCTTCTTTTAGAATAGCATTCACATGATCTTTTCACATTCTATTTCAATATGATGAATTACTGTTTTTAAAAGTGTTTTAGATTTACCTTTTATTAGAACAATATGGCTTAGTCCAATTTTTTATAGAGGTAACATTCTGATTCATTTTCTATACTCAGATTTTTTTAATCATACACTTTAGCACTTTTTCTGATATAGATCTGTTTGCACTTTACTATAATCTTTTTTGCACACTAGGCAGAGATGTCTGGCCATTGTTTCTAAAATGCTGCACATTTAGCACTTCATGGCCTACGTAAATCCAGCGTAATTTTTATTTGTTCCTTTGGGAACAAGTGACTTGGTACTGACATTTATTTTTTTGAATATGTTGTGGCCTATCTGGTTTACAGGATTTATCCAGTGAGTAACTGAAATTTTGGAACAATCATGTTCATTTATTGCCATGTGAAGTAATTTATTCGTTATTGCATTTATGCAGTTTAAAATGTGTTGTCTTCCTATGTGGTTTTGCTTTTTACAAAACATTATAGAAATTGATTTCATTTTTGGCCTTGGCAACAACAGTCTGTTTATTATGTCCATTAGTCACATGACCAAGCTGGAGGCGGGATGTAGGAGGGGTGAATTGCATTATAAAAATAACAACATTCTGCTACTCTCTGCATGTGAACAAGGGCTGCTTAGCCCGAAACGCGTCATCGTTGGTTTTTCCACCCAACCTTTCTGCAGTAAAAAAGAACTGTTACCTAAAATTGTGGTCCGTCTCCTGCTCCGCCGGTCTTGTGGAATTGGAGGTGGCTGTTGGGAGTTTTCATGGACATTGCAGAGCGAAGTAAGCTCAGATACCGGTTCCAAACAAAGAGGAAGAGGAGCAAAAGATATAAGGCTTGTTGTGACGGATGAATTTTGTTTTTTACAATTGGAGCAACAGACAGATCATCACACCACGAGAGGTTGAGGAAGAGGAAGAGAAAACAGAAGAGGAGAAGACCGATACAGGAGGAGTCCAAGATTGGCAAACAAAAAGATCTATGCGCTCCAACACGAAGAAACCGATGAAAAAGTAAGTGCCATTAAGACGATCATAACTCTGAGTACTATGGTTTTATCTGAAGAAGAACAATCGGTATTAGAATTGGTACTTTCCTACTGTGACGAAAATGATTTTAAATATCCCAACCGTAAAATGGACTTTTGTACAAAAACTCAAACTATCAAAAATGCTGAATAATAAAGAGTGCTATCGAAGAATTGATATAAAGGAATATGAAGTGGTGAAAGAACCATTTTTTACAAGACGAGTTGTGGAGACAACAAGAACTGTTAAGCTGGGATGAGTATAAATTCATCAAATAAGAGAATCTAGTGATACCGGTCTTCTACATGCTCCTGAAGGTGCATAAGAGCACTACCACTCCACCTAGGACATAGATAATGTCTTCATGTGGCAACTTGTTTGAAAACACATGTAAATACATTGAATAATTTTTTTAATCCCACTGTAAGAACATTACCATCATTTATCAAGGATTCAACAGATTTTTAAACATGTATATATGATATACGATGGAAGGAGACAACTATGATACTAGTGACTCTTGACATTGCTACTTTGTACACTAGTACAAGGCTTATTGATGGTTTGAAAGCCACTGAATATTTTCTAAATGGAAGACCCATGAGATTTTTTAGACACAATCTAATGATTTTAGAAATGCAGTGGTGCTTGACTAAAAATATATTTTTATTTGGTGAAGAATTGTTCGAGCAAGAACAAGGGTTGGCCATGGGCACCTGCTTTGTCCCCAGTTATGCTAATTTACATCTAGGCTGGTGGGGGGAGCAGGTGCTCAGTGGGTCGTCGCTGGAACAATGGTCAGAACATGTCCTATTATGGGTAAGGTTCATAGATGACATCTTGGTGCTGTGGCAGGGCACGGAAACGGATATAGAACTGTTCATTAGAGACCTTAACTTGAATACTCTTAATTTGAGGTTTGTAGGACATTATAGTAGAACCTCCATAGAGTTTCTGGACATTAGGATAAGACAAGTGAAAGGGAAACTAGAAACAACCATCTTTAGGAAGCTAACAGCTGGTAATACTATTCTACATGCGGGGAGCTCTCAAACAGCACCACTCATCAGGAGTATACCCTTTGGGGAGTTTTACATGGCGCAGAAAGCATGTAGCAACCCAGAGGAGTATTGTAGAATAGAACAGGAGGTGACCAGCAGGTTCCTACAGGGAGGGTATTCACCAGTGGTTATACGTGGAGCTGCCACAAAAGCTAGGAATCTGGAAAGACAGAGGGTGTTATGTGAACCATCCAGAACCCAACAGAGAAAAAGTAAAGAACAACAGCATCGATTTATAACAACTTTTAATATCAAACATAAAGAGGTATGGTCCATTTAAAATAAGCACTGGCATCTTGTAAGAGATGAGCCGATATAGGGCCCTAAAGTGAGTAAACATCCTGATATATCATATAGAAAGTCGAAATCACTAAAAGATAGGATTGTGAAGAATGAATTTCAAGAAAGGGGGGAGCCCCCACATGTCTTCAACAGAAAATCGTTTTTTGAAAGTGTTTTAAGTGCAAGGCGTGCCCTCATGGAATAAATCGTACGCATTTTAAGACATCTTTTAATTAAACCATTACAATTAAGGGCGTTTTGTAACCTGTCGATCAAGTTTTGTGGTCTACATGTTGCAATGTCCTTGCGAGAAGACTTACATAAAGAGTACCACCTTGCTATATATAAAAGAATTTTGCAACATCGGAGAGCATTTATTAATCAGGATAGGACATATCCGGTTGCTAGACATTTTGAAACTCATCATCAGAGTAATCCCATGTGTTTTGTAACCTGTCGATCAAGTTTTGTGGTCTACATGTTGCAATGTCCTTGCGAGAAGACTTACATAAAGAGTACCACCTTGCTATATATAAAAGAATTTTGCAACATCGGAGAGCATTTATCAATCAGGATAGGACATATCCGATTGCTAGACATTTTGAAACTCATCATCAGAGTAATCCCATGTGCTTGCAGTATAGCTGCATATCCGAAATTCCCAGAAAAAAGAGAGATGAAATAGGGAGAAGGAAATCCGTAGGCTAGAGACATTCTTTATATTGGAGTTCGATAGTAAGGAATCTCATGGGCTGAATGTAGATGAGGACTTGTATACTAGTTTGTATTAAAATGATGATGAAACTAAGAGAATAGAGATGAGCCAGCACATTCAAGAACCATTTGTTTTTTATTCAAGTAAATTTATGGGAAGATTTAAAATGAAGGACATTAACACTTTAGATTGAAACACTTTGGACATATATATATATTTATCACAGTACAGTAGAATACTCGTTTAGATATGAGTTTGGAGAATGAAATTAAATGGATAAAGAAGAAAGAGAATTTTCCTAAAAAACGTTTTTTAAGAGTGTGTTGTAAAGTATATGATGTTTGCTGTTTTATAAAAATAATATACTAAAAAGCCCTTGCACTTTAGAATTGTCTAGTACTGTAGAGAAGTATACATGGATCAGTTTAAATGGAAGCGACTCATGTATACTAATGCAAAAGAAACAGTTGATGGACGGAATGCTGGACAATGCAAACATTCACCCCCAGTCACAAGGATCTGGGTTTAATCCATCATTCTTTAGCTCACCACAGCACCCCAGTTTGGACCCAGCCATATGCAAATCAGTCTTGGCCCTGTTCCTTGTGGGAACAGTCCAGCCCGAACTGCCAATCCAGGTCCTCCCTGGACAGGAAACAGGCATCCTGGGACCAGTTTCAGGGTATCACCCTTCATCAGCCTGGCTAGCTTGAATCAAGAGGTGTAGTGAGCACGGGACCCATGTCTGGGCATACCGTTCCCACTTAGGGCGACATATGCAAAAAAAACAGTTGATGGACGGAATCCTGGATAATGCAAACATTCACCCCCAGTCACAAGGATCAGTGTTTAATCCATCATTATTTTGCTCACCACACCACCCCAGTTGGGACCCAGCCATATGCAAATCAGTCTTGACCCTAAGTCCAGCCCAAACTGCCAAGCCAGGTCCTCCCTTGTATACTAAAGCACTAGCACTTTTGAGAAGATGGTACTGTATTATAGAAGCACTAGCACTTTTTTGTAAAATATTAAGTGAATGTCAAAGTTAAGCCCTAGCACTTTAGTTTGAGGAATGTCTGTCATAAATTAAAGAGTAAATGGCACACATGAAATGAAAAGCGTAGCCAAATGACATGTAGAAATGTAAATGATCAATCAGGTACCATAATAGAACGCAAGTAATTTATTTTGCTGCAAAATATATTTATTCAGATTTTGTGATTGAGCACAAAAGCTTTCCTATGTTGTGTAAATACTAATATAATGCTTGTTTATTAAGTTTAAACAAAGTACATGCACTAGCAGAACACCTAAAATCATTTATAATATGGTTTAACCAAACATGTTTTAAGATGGCGCCCGCATTGAGGATGTGATGAACTCTGTGGTGCCAAGTAAGGTTAAGTCCTTCGTTAATGTCATTAGTTTTGAGAGTTATTTTAATGTTACAAAAATTGTGCTTTTACATCGTGAACAAGGCAGCATGAAGCCGCCGAAACGCGTAGATGTTGTTGTTACAGAAAAAATAAAAACGAGTGATTAGTATTCCTTGGAGTGCTGGATGGTTATTGCGAATAGCGGTGGTCTCATTGAGATATATATGGATATGTATATAAGGCAACAAAACTTTTCAACATGGCGCACAGTAGCCACCCTGCTCTACAACATTGCTTTAAGACTTTGGCAAAGTCAATAGCTCTGGCTAAACACTTATAAGGTCCCAAAGGTGAAACCTATTGGCTATGCCAGTGCTTGTTTGATATGGTATGAGTGATCTTCAGGAAGTCATTCTGTCTGTTCAGCCAGGTTATGAATTGGGGAGCAATGTCTTCGTAACCATGCCAAATGATCAGATTGTTGTTGATGTACAGCTTCCACATGTGTATGTGTACCAGATAGGGGTTGGTGGGACAAAGACTTTGATGTTTTCAAGGTGATGGACATAGAGACCTGCTATGCTTGGGGCAAAGGTGCTTCCCATGCTGGCCCCATGTTTCTGTAAGTATAGGGTGTCTTCATATTGAAAAAAGTTCTGTTAGTGCCCATTTACTGCACTCCATAACCACATGTGAGTGGCTCTTCTGTCATTCTTGTTGTATGTACCCGCAAGTATTCAATAGGGTCCCGGGTAAGTGGCTCATAGTTCTTAGTGTCATTGAGTAGACACAGGCATTCTGTCCGGTATGCTTCCATGGTCTGTATCACTACCGCGCCTCCTTTATCAACAGGCTTTATAACTAGACTTTTATTGACAGCTAGGTCTTTTATTGGCAGTTTGTTTTTTCGTTGTACTGTGATATTCTTTAATTTTACCAGGTTCAAACTCACCTATGTCTTTGAGTACCGCTTTCTCGAAAGCCAGTAGTTCCACTGGAATATATGTACTCGGGGGGGGAGGGGGTTGGGTAAAGGTGGATTTAACCGTCAATCCAGTGTCATCTTGGATATCCATTTCTGCCAGTTTGTTTGCGGAGAATGCTTTCAGTTTGAGTTTTCTGATGAAGTCGTTGATCTCACAGCTCAGTTTGAATTTGTCCAGTTCCTCAGTTGGGACAAAATCAAGCCCTTTTTCCAAAATTTCTACCTGCGAGGCCGTGGGGAGATGGTCAGTGAGGTTAACCACTAGACTGGTCGCCTGCTTGATCCTGGCTGGTTGTTCTGTGTGTTCATCATGCTCCTGGTGGATACCCCACTCTGTTCTTGATCTGTGGTCCAGTGCACTTGGGTTCTCTTCCGTGTTCTTAGCCCTTGAGGACCTTAGCGCGTCCCTAAAAAAGGTCCGAATTGGTTGTGCGGGTATTCTATTGGATGGGCTGTGTCCCAGGAATTGAAAGGTATCGGTGGTCCCTGGGCTGTGGGTGGTCTGTAGAAGTATGGCACCGGGTGTGAGAAGTTAGCCTGGCATATCATGTCCACTAGTTCTAGTGGGCACCCTGCACCAGTCTAATCGACCCTTATTGATGATGGTTGTAAAGTCAACCTTATAGAAAGCTATCCTAGTGGTAGCATGAACCAGCAGTCTTCAGGCTAAGACTTCAGTAGGCGAGTTAAGCAAGTTGTTTTACCATATATAATCCCTTGAATACCAAATGAAAGGACACCACACAAGGTATATATCAAATATATATGTATTTAATCTAAACACAACCCCTCTGCACTCTTTATGAGGTCAGAGGTAAAAATACAATACAAGTCACACAGTTAATACACAATAGGTTGCCCGAGGGGCCTCACTAACCATATACTAAGAAAGTGGTATAAGTACCACGTGAGGGTTAGAAAGCAGGCCTAGGGCCTGTAGAATCGCTGGGGCTACACTAAACAACCAGGAAGTAGGAGACCCACGGGAGCCGCGTGCAGGGTCTAAACACAGGCGCGTGTTCCCATTGACTTTCTATGGTGTTCGTAAAAGTTACAAAGTTAAAGATTAAGGACACTTCCGGATGGACTTGGATGGACTTGGATGGAACCCTTTTAAACTAGGACACTTCGAGAGTCAAGACCCACGGGAGCACCGGAGTACTCGAGTTACCTCACCCAGGGAAGCCGGGTGTATAGGTGTCTTCGTGTCGGGTTTCGTCGTCGTTTTCTATGGAGAGCTGCAAAGAAGTGCTGCAGGCGACCTGAGGAAAAGTGTCCAGGTGGATCCAAGGATGGATCGGAGATGTGAAGAACCTGAAAGCAGAGGGGAAAGAGTCTGGGTCACTAGCCAGTGACCAGGAAGGAACCAGGTGATGGCGGGTGCTTTAAGGTGAAGAGGGTGAGTTTGTTTCTTCATCCACGAGGTCCAGGAGGCATCGACGATGACCAGGAGCTGGATTCGAACTGTCCCACAATGGATCTGGATGACTGCAGCATCGGTATCTGGATTGGACCCAACAAGCCTTGGCAACCGCAACCCACACAGGATGTCGAGATTGGCTTTGTTGCAGACCAGCAAGGTATGTGGCGCTTCTCCTTTTGAGGGTAGCTGGAGCAACCCTGGAGCAACCAGGAAAGCAAAGTAGATTCAAGATGTCGTCTTCAGGGGGCTCACTAGCCAACGAGCAAGGAACCGGGAAGACGCATCAAGCACAAATGTAAAGGCCTTTGTCCACGGGACACTCGCGGAGTGTGGGGTCCTGGGCTTCAGTACAGATGATGCTCGGGGCTTGGGCTTCTCATACCCCAATGCACAACTTACTGAGGCTTCAGGAAAGTAGTGCAGTTAGCAAAATGCAGGATGTCCAAGATGTCCAGTCCCACGTCTCTCGTGTCCGCCACGGGTCTCAGATTTGCTGTGGATGTGGGTCGGTGTCAGAGAAGTCTGGAAGTCCAGTTTTTGAGTCGCAGAGTCTTCGTGTTCCGCCGGGAGCCTCGAAACTGCAGACCGGCAAAGTTGCTGTTGGTGCCTGTTTGCACAGGGTGGTCCCTCCTTGACCACAAGGGAGATGTCTTCCGTCTTCCAGTCGAAATATAACGTCGAAGGTCCAAGATATGTCTTTCAAAGATTCGTCCAGGATAATTTAAAGTCCTGGGGACACAGCTCCTATACTTATACTAAGGAAGGGGGCTGGATTACCTGACTAGGTCCATCCTATGGGTGGACCTGAGAAGGGGGTGGTTACACCCCTTTCTCTTGGTCCAGTTTCGCGCCAGAGCTGGGGCTGGAGTGCCCCAGCAACTGGTTTGAACCGGGCTATGCATGGAGCACCTTGTGTGCCCGAGGCAGTGTCTAGATACATTCACTGAATGCAGCCCTCCCTGCCCCAATACACAAAACCCCTGTCTGGGGAGGTGCTATTGTCCAGGCCCCCCCTCCCGGAGTTTCGTCCAGCAGCAGGAGGTCAGACTCGTGCCTGTGGGAGCAGCATCCATTTTGTGATGCTGAGGCTCTGTTTAACTTTAACCGGGTAAAGCAGTAAACTACATGTCTTTTCCCTCTAGAAGGGTGGAATGCTACCCCCGCCGCCAGAATTGGCGGGGGGTAGTATTCCAAAGTGTTTGACACCTTACACTACATGTTTTGATAAAGCCAAACCAAAGTTACCATTAACCGCAAGGATTATAATGCACTTAAGAGTATATGGTATGGCTATATCATAGAACAGCTATAAGGAGATGGTTCTGAAAGCTGCAGAGGGGCTCAGCTCATGCCAGAGAACCCTCTCACATAAAACCAAGCACTCTGCCTCCAGGATTGTCGAGGCCTACCATAGGAGTGGCTTATAGGTGTATATGTGTCTATATGTTATGGTAGATATAGGTATACTAGATCTAAGTAATGGGTGATTACACCACCTTACCCAGGCTGTGTGAACAGACCTGTGGTGTCAGTTTGGAGGGCAAACCAGGGTGGCACAATACATGCTGCAGCCCCTGGTAGGCCTAGGGTGCACCTATGCCCTGGGTACCTATGGTATACTATACAGGGGCTCATATGGGTGACCCAGTAACCAATCTGGTATGCACCTAAAGTACATGGAGTCCATTTTATGGAGAAAGCAGATAGTCTGGGGCCCTGAATAGCAGGTCCAGGCCAACTAAGTCGAAAACCAGCAAAACACCAGGAAAAAAGTTGGGGTAACCATATATCAGATTCCACCTTCCTACACCGGGTACATTGGAAGACCTTGGCGTGGTCCCCAAACTCTGGGAGGTCTATATCCAAAATCACTCCTAAAATTGCTTTACCCTGGTAGTTGTTACTGCTATCCATTCTGGAACCAGAGCTGCTGAATCCTGTGTCGGATGAGTCACCATCAATGTTGTAGCCTGGGTTCCTACCTGACTGAACATAATTTTCCCTGATGTATGGGTACACCCGTTTGAGGCTGAATCTGCTCGTGTCTTTTTTCAGTTTTAAAAATTTACTTTGTTACAGGAATGTCTCAAAGTCGTTTAGGGTCTGGTTCAATTCCTCTAACCTTTTCTTGAGAGAACTGACCGACTGGTAGGTTTTCAAACGCACTTCAATGGTTTGGATTTTGGTTTTAAGTTGCTGGGAGATGCGTGTGGCTGGGTTTTATAATTAAAATAGGCCGATCCCTAGTGCAGTGCCAGAAAATTAATGACCAATCTGTCTTGAAAATGTTGCCATGCTTGAAAATGAAGGGTTCGTTTTTTACAATTAGACCCTGTGGGGCCGCATTTGCCCTTAAATATTCTGTCATTTTATATATAGAACACAAGGGTACCCAAAGTTGCAATGAGCTAGGGAGCTTGGGTGATTATATATGTACAAAAACAGTGTCCCTAGACCAGAAGAAAATAAATTCCAATAAATATAGACTAAATAGTTCTATATCAAAAGTCCAGCTGGACAGTTTAATTTCCAAAGCAATAAGCGAATAAGCGTCACTCGTGGGGAAACCTCACGGTGAGGTTTCCCCACGAGTGACGAGGACCCCCATTGCGGACCTGTTCTTTTATCCTAACTGAATTGCCCGTTATTTTACACCACAGCAGCGGTTACCAGGAGTGGCGACTATATTAAAACATCGCTTATTACTGAGCATACTCCGGCGTCTCCAGTGTGGGCATTCTGTATATGTTTTAGGCAATTTCTTGTTGTCCTGAGGATGAACCTTGCATTATAATAGGGTTCGAAACATCGTCGACCTTAATACACTAAATGCCTATTTATCTTGTGATTTATTATTTGCATATGTGTATCTTTTGGATTGTCTGTGTATGATTTCTGATATTCAAACTGCTATACTTGCCTAAAAATCTCTTGTTTGTCCTTTCCTGAGGGTGTTAGTTGGGCACCGGCCGGTGTCCCACTTGTATCACAACTAACTTTTATGTATCTTAAGCATTGGAAATTAAACTGTCCGGCTGGACTTTTGATATAGAACTATTTAGTCTATATTTATTGGAATTTATTTTCTTCTGGTCTAGGGACACTGTCTTTGTAAATACTTAAATATTCTGTCATCATTTCTCCATGTAATGCCGTTTTTATCTGTGTTTGCCTTAGTGTATTCAATTCATCCCAGTCGTTGTTTTCTGGATTGGTTTCTGAGTCAACCAAAACCTCAAAAGGGTGTGGTGGCTTGAATCTTCTTCACTTCCTCGGTCTGGTGAGGCCTGTGATTTCTGTCATTTCTATATGTGTGTGATAGAGTGTGTGGATGCATGGTTTCCTACCCCTCTCTATAAATGCTTCTATCAGCTGTTGCAATTTACTTATGAGATGTGTGGGCGGCTGGAGAGTTAGTGTCTGCACAACATATAGGATTTTGGTGAGGAGGATAATTTTGACTGCTGCCACTCTTCCCATTCATGAGAGCACCTGGTGTCCAGGTCTGTAGATGCGAGTGGGCTATTGCTACTAGGTCTGTGTAATTGCGTTCCACTGTCTTGTTTGACAAGGAACACATTTTTAGGCCATAGTATTGCACCCAATGGCTGGCCCATGTCAATGGGTATAGATGTTTCAATTCAGTCCTGCCTTTGAGCAGGGTAGTGAGATTCAGGATTTGTGATTTCTGGACATTGACTTTAAAGCCGGAAACTTTACTAAATGCTTCTAGTTCCACTTACCGGGTCGGTATGGAGGAATGTGGCTGGGAGAGAGTCACCATAACATCGTCTGCATAGAGGGCTAGTTTGTTTTCTTGATGCCCCATAGTTATGCCAGTGATTAGTAGGTCTACTCTTATCCTTACGGCCAATGGCTCCATGTAGAGAGCTAAGAGGAGTGGGCACAGGACATCCCTGCTGCCTGCATCTAGTAATGGCAAAGGCTGTCAACATTGACTCTCATTCAGACTTTGGGTCTTGCATTGTTACTCCACCCCGCTTCTTGAAGTGATGACCTAATTCCAGCTTGTCTAGGGTGCGGTGCAAGAATGGCCAATGGACTTGATTGAATGCCTTCGATGCTCCCACTATTGGAGTACTAACTATCAGTGGAACAGGGTTTATGTTGATGGATAGGTCGGGGTTGAAGCTCCAAACAGTGCTCCTGTTCTCTGCAGTATCCCGACTCCTGTCATTATAGCTTGTCTGCAATCTCTGCACATGCTGGTTGGTGGGTGTCCAGATTGGAGGGGGAGCTGTTACTAGTTGGAGATGTGATGGCTCTCGTTTGTGGGCTTTTGAATATCCTGGAGGGTCTGCCAGGTTCATGTACCATAGTTCTTGTTTGTGGGTGACCTGTGGGTTTCAGTGGCCGAATTATAATCTTCAGTTGGTATCCAAGGCGTAGAATGGATCGGGCTTCTCCCATGGTGCGCACAATGCGTGTTTGTCCCAAATGACAATGAGTCAGAAAGGGTGCTTCTGTCATGTAATTTCCACTAATCTGTAGGACCTGCACGTTTGTTTGGACACCATGAACTTTGGGTGAGGTTCCTAGGCTGATTCTCAGCATCGCCGCAGGATATATTTGCCCAAAGAACAGCTAGCTCACAGTGCCACCATAAACTAACCTTACCAGGGAGCAAATTATTGCTGGCAACCACTGACCAAACCCTGACCCCTCCGGGATCGTGGTAACAGAACCTTTTGCTTAATCACTCGTGCTTACTTGTGCTCAGAGAATATACAGAATACACAGTGGGACATTTTCAATCTATTTATTGACCAATGTTATTTTTTTATAGAACACATGTGTGGCGAGAATCAGTAGATAGAAGTGGATGAAAGTGATTACAAGCACCAAAAGAGTAAATAGTAGATACAGTTCTACCATGGTGCTAAAACAGTATAGATATGCAGGCATATGATACAAGGCTGCAATAAGGCATACTCCTACTATGCAAACCCTACCCTAAGGGTACCAAGAGTGTGTGTAGGTATAAAGCCAGGAATCCCTCCAAGGGACGATCCAACACCATTACCTGGCAGGAGAGAATGTAGGACCCCCGTCTTGGTCAAGAACTGGACACCCCTCACAAGATGTCAGACCACTGCGTGGTGAAGTCTCAGCATGCAGGGACCCTTGGTGTCAGCTGAAATGCCTCCTCTACTAATCTTTTGGGGTGCTCTTTATTCATAATAGAAAGCAGCCTTGCGATGTGCGTATAGATTAGCGATGTTATGGATATGTAGATAGCCTTGTCACCCCGTGGATGAAGATAGAACGACATTTGTACATAGTGTGTAGAAGGGCCTTGTACATGATGTTTGAGGCATCATGATAATGTGTAAAGCTAGATGTGTAAACAAAGCTGTTTCAGAGAAACGAATCCAACATTGCAAAAGGTCACGGCAAAATTGTTATGTGGGAAATAGGCCAATGTAAGATATTAACTGCTTCGCTACATGGGCCTAACCCATGCAAGTAACACCCCCACTTGTGTTTGAAGTTTTTTTCTCAAAAGAAAGTGGTAGACTCTCTGCGGAAACACTGGCGTTGAAGTGTGGTGGGTGACAGATCTTGGTATAACCATACTTTGGTTCCCTGAAAAAATATTGGGCCTAAGTTTCTTGCTGCAGACATTATGTTCTCTTTCTGTCTGTAGTAGCGCACACAGGTCAAGATATCTTGCGGCACGTTGGGGAATATGAAAGGCTGCCCCATTGTGAATGGTTGAGAATTATGTCTATTTTGGCCAAGTTTGGGAGCAGTTGTTTGAATAGTTGAGTGGCATAGTCCTTTGTTGCCTTTCTTTGCATTCAGAGGAACCCCTGTGATTCAGATGTTTGAGCGGCGAGATCTAGTTTTCCAGATGGGTGTGAAGCTTAAGGTTATGCTCTAGGAGCTCATGTCTTTGATTATAAAGTTCTTCATGCTTGGTGTCACTGTTGTCTTTCATCGTTGCCACTTGTTGACCTATCTCTGCCACATTTTTTTGATGGCTGTGGCTACTTCATCCCTCATTGCAGCAAAACCTTCCCTATGTTTGATAAACATGGTTTCCATGGAAGATCTTGTGATGAGTGCATTAGCTCCCTCCTGGTCCATACCCTGTATTGTGGTGTCTTCTGTTGGTTGGTCTCCAGGCGCTATATCCTGCATCAGCTCAGCTTTCTTGGAGGTTACCTTCGAGAGTTGTTCTTATTTCTTGTATCTGTGTGCTGCTATTTTTTGGCATGCGTTATTGCCATTGAGTCTTGTCTTTTGCAGTTTCAGTGCACTTTGGGCTGGTCCTGGAGAGGGGCCGAGGACAGGTGATTATCTAGTCATAGTTCAGTGCGGCATTAGCAGCATGTGTCATCACGTTTTGGTGGCAGTGTGCTTTAGGCTTCCTGTCGTATCTGGGGTGGTCTATCAATCTGAGGGCTAGCGTACAGCAAGCCCTGGGGCCTGATTCACAAAAGTAATCTGAGACAAAATGCTAACTTTGCGACTTTCGGTATTCACAAAAGGGATTTAGCAGTAGTAAAGTTAGGATCCCTAACTTTACTACTTCTAAACTGAGACAAAATCCTAAATGTACGACTTTCGGTGTTCACGAAAGGCATTTAGTAGTCATAAAGTTAGGATTCCTAACTTTACTTCTACTAAATTCCTTTTGTGAATACCAAAAGTCGTAGTTAGGGTTTTGTCTCAGATTACTTTTGTGAATTGCGCCCCTGGTGGTGGTTGGGAGTTGTTAATTGGGTGATGAGTCGTTAACTGTGGCCACGTTAGCTGTCATCCTCGTCATCCTCTCCTGTGAAATGCAGGCTTTGCGCCCTTCCTTAAGGCGTTTGGTGGCTTGGGCAAGTCCCCAGTCTACGCTCAGGTCAGGGGGGAGGTCATCTCTGCAGAGCCCCCATGTTACCCAGTGGCATGTCATCAGCAGCACAGGCCGGTGCTATGCCCCTATGGCCTCTAGAGGCAGGGACTCTGAGACTGTGGAGGGCTGGGTATTTCTGTTCTGGGTGACGCTCTGGCATGCATCCTTTCAAGAGCCCATGTGAGAAGTCCGCTTGCTAGTGAGCTCCAATGTTCTGCATGGCACTAGGGTGATATTCGTTGTGGGAGGCCCAGGTGTGTGTGGCAGGATTTGAACTTGGTGGTCTTTGGTGGTGGAGTCCATTTGCTACGTTCTAGTGCCGAGTTGGGATTGAGCTTGTTAATGTGCGGTCTCCATGGTTGCTTACAGTTCATGAGCGGCCATGCCATCCAGCCTGCAAGGCGGATCGCCCGCTGTGGTGTTGGATGACCGTGGGTAGATTGGCAGATGGTCTCCTCTCTCGAGTAGTCAATGCCTGTGCCCCCCGCCAAGAAAGTTGGTCAGAGATAGACACATGGCAGAGTCGGGCTGTGGATTGGTGCGGAAGAGCTCCTGCTTGGTCGCTGTCTTGGTCATGCCCCCTAATGCAAGATTTTAAATGGACTTGAACGCCTTGATCAAGATAATGGGAGACAAGTTGCTAAAGACTCTTGTATCAGTTAACAGTAGGATTTACTATGGAGGAAAACCACATTTCTTAGAATGAGCCAGTCGTACCCAGAGCCATACTTAGAAATTGTTTCAGTAATGGTGTGTTTTTGTGCCTGATAATAGCAACCAGGCCTCTCAAACTTTATTGAGAAACTAAGTCGTCTTTTTAAGGATGGGGACAGTTAGTGATAGCCACAACCTCACATAATTCATGAAATGTCTTCACTGGGCTCTTCTCCCTCAATAGTTATCCCTTCATTAACTTGGGGGCCTTAACTGTTTAATTTAAGTATTTTAACAAATTACATCAAGAACCTCAGCTCTTTAATATCCTTTGACAGGGAGGGTAGAAGTGGGGGCACAGTTAGGGAGACAAGACAACTACAAAGTACTGAGGATTCAATCGATTTCAGTATCTCTTTCAAGTGCTGGCAATAATCGGTTTTGAGGAGAGGATTGTTTGTAAAGTTCTCAGGTTAGTGGAAGAGAGATTTACCAAGCTTGAGCAGTCTTAGTGAAGTGATTGTCATGGCAAGGCATGTTTTGAAGGTTTGTGACTCTAGTAGGAGAGAGTATTTCTTTACTGATTACTTGATTTTTTATTAGTCTCGTGAGGCAGTAGGTTGCTATGTAGGTTTTTTCATGTGGATGGATTTTTATGCTACGCAAAATATTATAATTTGGATGCTTGGTTCCCAAGTTAGTTATGTAAATCGAAGAGATCAGTTGGACAGTTAAATTAAATGCTGTGATCTGTGATGGGGTAATTGGGTATGGCTGTCAGCAAGTAATCGCTGGAGTCCTGTTGTAAACTGCAGTAAAGTCAGACTTCGGTTTGCTTCTGGATAGAACGTTTTTGATTTTTATTAAGGGTTAGAGGAAAGATTTTGCAGCATTGGTGAGTTTATATTTGAGAAAGAACTAAGTATTGTCCCAGATGAATGCTAGCTTGTCACTGGTGTCAAGATCCATGAGACACCACTTCATTTGGTCAAATCTTTTTGATGTTTTGAAAAGAAGAGGCATGTTGTATGTTAGCAGTCTAGTAGCTGGGTGGGAGGAGCTAGGTGGTCAGGGACAGGAAGAGGCGGAGTAGGGACAGGATGAGGGCAGTTAGAGTAGGGACAGTGAAGGCACTGGAGGTAAATAATAAAGCTCCAGTTGAAACACAACAAGTGTCTGTCTTTACTTGTAGCAAGATGCTACAACTGGTGACGAGGGTGGGATGGGGATGAAAGCAGCCCACAAGACCCCACGAGAGTGCCCTGTCCCGTGCAGCGCCAAAAAGGAGAAAACGCGGCTGTGCAGAGTTGCTGCCTGATGAAGAAACCAGCAGCAGGTGACCCTATCCCTCCCCGCAGTTGAGAGGGACCCAAGAGGGAGCCGAAACACCGAGCGCTGAATCGCTCGAAGAGGAGACGATGTTCGCGCCGAAGCGCGACTCACGCGTGAAGCGTGCAAAACGGGTGAGCGCTGTGCATGCAGAAGTCGAGAGCCCACCCCGACTCTGCCAAGCCCCAAAAGTGAAAGAAAAGTGCCTTGGGGTGGAGGACGTCGCCCCCACGAAGGTCTCCTGCCAAGCGCTGTCGAGCGTGGTGAAATTTGAGCCCGAGTGCGGCCCGACGTCGGAAAACCTCACACCTGATGCGTGAGTGTTGGCACGCTGTCGCTGGAAAAACGCGGGACCCTGCAAAGTAAGGCGGGAGCCCACCCCAACCTCACCTGATGGTGGCGAAGACCAAAGGGAGCCAAATCTGGAGTGTGTTGACCCTGGAAGCGACCGGTGAGTCCTGTGTGAAGAAACAGGGTCGAGTGAAGAGAGAGAAAGTAGTGCCTGCAGACAACTACGTCGGCCATCTTTGAGTCAGGCAACTTTTGGGACAGCCTCCCTGTGCAAACTGTAGGCGGCCATTTTGAGGTCAGGCGAACCAAGTTCAGCAACAAGCATTGGCGAACATAATAAAACAAGCATTGGTAACGATAAGGAAACAAGCATTGGTAACCAGAAAGAAACAAGCACTGTCAAAAACAAATGAACAAGCATTGGCGAGAAGAGACAAACAAGCATTGACGAGAGCAAATAACAAGCATTGGCGAGAAGAGGTACAAACAAGCATCGACAAGTCTCCAACACTAACTTTTGTGGTCCCACAATGTCGCTATCACCGCGGCGAGATGACGTCAAGCCCCTCTTTGCAGGAGGATCACATTTGAGGGCCCCAGAACCAGTCACCATAACAACAGGTGGAAGCATGGGCCCCAAGTGGCAGGAATGGCTCGAAGACTTCGAGGACTACCTCGAAGGATCCAAAGTGACTGTTGACAAGGACAAGCTGATAGCTCTCCGGAATCTAGCTGGGCGTGAAATCAGTAAACTGATCAAGGATCTCCCTGCCGCAGACACCGGAACGTATGACAAAGTGCGCGACGCACTAAACAAGAGATTCCTCCACAAAAAGAACGTGGACTACGAGCGCCATGCCTTCCATCAAGCACGGCAAGGAAAAGACGAGGCAATGAGCACATTCATCACTCGACTGCGGCGACTATCGAGGCACTGCGACTCCGACAATTTTTCAACTGACGCCGCCATCAAATCTCAGATCATAGAGGGGTGCCACTCAGAATCCCTCAGGAGACGACTGCTGAGAAAGCCGCAAGAACTGGATGACATTGAGGAACTGACTCGCATCTACGATCAGGCTGAAGAGCTTGCTGCCACCATTGAATCGGGACGCAAAGTGAGCAATGAGCAAGCACATCGAGTTCAAGACCTGGGTGGCGGGCGAAGACGCTCGAGAGACAGTCAGTGGACATCGCGACCGTCGTCTCGCTCGAGGCGCTCAGATCACAGGAGGCGGGAAACCGGCCAAAGAGAGAAGAAACCTGAAAGGGCAAGGAGATGCTTCAGGTGCGGATATGACTACCCTCACGTGGATGTTTGCCCTGCCATGGGCCAGCGGTGCAGAAAGTGTGGTCGTACAAACCATTTCGAAGCAATGTGTGGCGAATACAACAAAGAAACGCGAAGTGGAACTGGGAGGTCGTCCCGATCGGACACCAAAATGCACCATGTGAGAGCCGTCAATGACACAGACGCAGGGTCCTCCAGCTCACCTCATTCCAGCAGGGAGTCGCACACATCGCGATGGGACCGCAGATCCCCGTCCCGGAGCTCCAGATCTTCATCTCGAGGCTCCGAATACACGAAGCACTATGCAAACATGATCGCAGACCCAGATCAATTGAAGAAGTACCCTCGGTTGCACATCAAAGTAGGGAATCACGACACCAAATTCGTGATGGACAGCGGAGCTTCGCTGAACTACATCCCTGTCACCGAGTACGAGAGGATGCGCCCCAAGCCGTCGCTGGCTCATGCACCTGTACGCGTCTACACCTGGATGTCAAAGAAACCCCTGCAATGTGTTGGCAAATTCCCGACTACACTTGCACATGACAACGTCACTATTGACGCAGTCATTCATGTCATCAAAGGACCCGAGGCTGACTGCTTGCTCAGCCTGCCGACTGCGGAGCGCCTCCGTCTCGTGGAGATCCTCTTCAAAGTCTGTGATGACCAGAACATTGTCAATCGTTTTCCTCGCCTTTTCATTGGGCTAGGGAAGCTGAAGAACCGTCAGATACACCTACATGTCAACAAGCAAATCAGGCCTGTTGCTCAGCACCCCCGGTGTGTTCCTTTCCACCTTCAAAAGGCTGTCGAAGAAGAGATCAATGACCTCCTGTCTGCCGACATCATTGAACGCACGGACGGTCCGACCCCGTGGGTTTCGCCGGTAGTCGTTGTACCAAAAAAGGGCAACACCAGCAAAGTGAGACTGTGCGTCGACATGCGCATCCCCAACACTGCGATAGAACGTGAACGCCATCCAGGGCCACTTCTATGTGACATGATCTCGGCATTGAACGGCGCCAAGGTATTCTCAAAATTGGACCTAAACAAGGGCTATCACCAGCTGGAACTGGACGCCCAGTCACGCCCCATCACAACTTTTGCTACACACCTGGGACTCTTTCGATATAAGAGACTGAGCTTTGGTGTGTCTTCAGCTGCTGAAATTTTCCAAGAAGCTATCAGACAGATCATCCAAAACATCCCCAATACGCTCAATTACAGCGATGACATCCTTGTCTATGGCTCCGACACCCGTGAACACGACATTGCACTCAACCGCGTCTGTCATGCCCTGCTTGATGCGAACTTGACCCTGAACAAGGACAAGTGCGAATTTCACCAATCTACACTGAAGTTCTTCGGTCACATCTTCTCAGGAGCGGGAATGAAACCTGACCCAGAAAAAGTGGCATCCTTGAACAACGCCAAGTGTCCTCAGGACGTCAGCGATCTGAGATCCTTCCTGGGAATGGCTAGCTATTGCGCCCGGTATATCCGGGACTACGCGACCATCAGCCACCCGCTCCGCACCTTGACCAAGCAAGGGCAACCCTTTGAATGGACTCCTCAGTGTGAGCAAGCATTCACAGAGATCAAGAGGGCCATGGAGTCGGCCGATAACCTTTCCTACTTCAACCCCAGACGCATGACTGAAGTCACCGTAGATGCCAGCCCCGTAGGGTTGGGGGCCATCTTAGCGCAATATGACCATGACTCTGACCAGAGACGTATTGTTGCTTATGCTAGCCGCAGCCTGTCCGACCCCGAGAAGGCGTACTCACAGCCTGAGAAGGAGAGCCTTGCAGTGGTCTGGGCATGTGAACATTTTCATGTCTTCCTCTACGGCAAGCACTTTACCCTGATCACGGATCACCAGGCGCTAGTCACCATCTACGGCAACCCCCGTGCAAAAATGCCCCCCAGAATTGAGAGGTGGGGCCTGAGGCTTCAGGAGTATACCTTCACGATCGTACACAAGCCGGGAAAGTCTGAAAACCCAGCAGACTACATGTCTCGACACCCGCCTGCGTCAACCAACTCTCACCCTTCGATTGCCGAGGAATACATCCATTTCGTAGCTGACCAGGCGCTACCTCCTGCCATTCCAATGGATGTGATCCGAGACGCCACCGCACAGGACACCATCCTGCAAAAGGTTCTCAGCAAGATTCGAGCCAACAGGTGGAGGCATGACCCTCAGGATGAAGACAGTGAGCTGGACACCAGACACGAGCTGCAAGCATTCCGGCATGTCCATGAAGAACTGTCGGTGACCTCAGACGGAATCATACTGCGGGGACAGCGAATCGTGATTCCCAGAACTCTACAGCAAGGTGTCATTGATCTTGCTCATGAAGGTCACCGGGGAGTTGTATCCACAAAGCGAGCGCTCAAGGAGCGTGTGTGGTTTCCTCTACTAGACCAAATGGTGGAATCCACCCTGAAAGACTGTCACCCGTGCCAACTGACAAGCAAAGGTGATCCCCCGGCCCCATTGCAAATGACCCCCTTACCGGCGGGAGTATGGCAAGAAATTGCTGTGGACTTCTACGGACCATTGTCTTCTGGCAAGTACGTGATAGTCATAGTCGATGAGTACTCTCGCTTCCCATTCGCACAGTTCGTACCCTCCACCGGTGCCTCCAGTACTCTTAAGGTGCTGGATGAATTATTTGCCACCTGGGGTGTCCCTAGAGAGGTGAAGACAGACAATGGTCCTCCCTTCAATGGACATGACTTTGAAGCATATGCCCGACACTTGGACTTCCATCATAGGAAAGTCACACCCCTTTGGCCACAAGCAAATGGCACAGTTGAACGCTTCATGGCCACAATCAAGAAAACATTTCAGCAGGCCTGTGCCGAAAAGAAGGACCTACAGATCGCTCTCAACGAGGTCCTCAGGGCCTACAGGACAACTCCCCACTCGACCACTGGCAAGTGTCCTGCCACGCTGATGTTAGGTCGCCCCATGAGAAACCGAATCCCAACGTGGGATGGAGCACTGCGAGCTATATCACCCACCCACAACCATCTAGAGATGGCAGAGATGGACAAGAGAAATAAGGACAAGATGAAGTCGTATGCCGACGCAAAACGAAGAGCAAGATCACCTTCTGTGCACGAAGGAGACTATGTACTAGTGAAACAAGACCAACAGAAGAAAACAGACTGTCGTTTTCGTGATGAACCACTACTGGTCACTCGGCAGAAAGGCACCATGCTGACGGCGGAGTCTGACCACCGTCGAGATACGAGAAACGTGTCTCACTTTAAGAAGTGCTCCCAGGACTCGATCGGATCATTGCTTGACCCCACTGTGTCACCAGATCCTGGAACCCCTGATCAACATGATCTAGAGGCTCTGAATAAATTGGATATACCCCAGACTGAAGAGGACACTGTCGAAATGAACGCAAGGCGGCGCCACAATACTCAGCGACCAAAGAGACTCATTGAAGAGATATGATTGAATATGTTATCAGTTTTGTTAAGAAAGGGGGAGATGTTGTATGTTAGCAGTCTAGTAGCTGGGTGGGAGGAGCTAGGTGGTCAGGGACAGGAAGAGGTGGAGTAGGGACAGGATGAGGGCAGTTAGAGTAGGGACAGGGAAGGCACTGGAGGTAAATAATAAAGCTCCAGTTGAAACACAACAAGTGTCTGTCTTTACTTGTAGCAAGATGCTACAAGGCAGACTTCTTTTTCTGTGAGTTTAGCATTTGTAGATTGTTCGATATCTAAATTGTCATGTGGCAAGTTTGTAATATTTTGAGGTCTCTTACAAGTCTTTAAGAACAATTGTATATAGTCTGCATGTTAATGAATCATAACTTTGGAGACTGCTAGAGATGTTCCGAGTGGCCCTAGAAATGGGATGATATTCACTCCTGTTAAGACTAGAAAAAGCTTCTGTCTCCCCTCAATAGTGACAGATGCTGATGAGTCTGTGCAGTGGGCAGAATGGGCTGGTGTAATGCTAAAGACGCTAGGACTGTACTGACTGACGAGAGCTTTAGTAAACTATGACTTGGGAGATTATTGTTTTAATTCCGTCCGCTAGAGTGGCCTTGGCGGTCCTTTGTCGCAGAAGCCTTATGATAAGGAAAGACATATAACTACCCATTTTCTGGTGGGTTTGTAAAAAGTGAAACCAAAAAACCTGTTTAAATTTCGGCTTCCACGCTTAAATAGTTTGATCTTAGGTAAATATTTTATTTCACTAAAACTGTTTTTTATTTATCATGTATAAAAGCACTTTCAAATATGTGAATTCAGACTACCAGTTGTACAAAGCTATCACTTGTAATAAGTAATTGTCAGTGCCATGCTATAAACTCTATAAAAAGCCCAATTAATGTCAAAGCTTCCACATGTTAAAGAAATACGCTTTTTTGAATTTTGAAGAGACTATATAATATTTGATGTGATGTTTGTTGTATGATTCACATAGCAAATATTTTCACGGTTCGGATCGTGCACAGGCTCTAAGATCCGAGACAGACCTTTGGCTGACCTCTAGCTCGGCTCTCCTAGTTAATTTGTTAGCTCGCCCATCTCTAGGTTCTAGCTGCAATGCTTCACTATATTGTGATGTTCTAGAACCTCCTGGAAAGCTCAAGTTTATCTGCTAGGTAACAGGAATCAGATGTGCGTAGGGCCTTTTGAGTGATGCAAGCAGTCTTGTTTATATCCCTGGCTTCAATTGGCAGCGAGGGGATGGAGACCAGCATAGGTTTAATGTGGTCCTTCGTTTTTGCCCCATAGACGAAGCTTGCTCCCAAGTGTTGGATCGATTTCAGGGGAGTTAAATGGGTTTAAAGGAAGACCAGTCAAGAACATGTTACGATAGTTGATTCGGGAGAGCACCAATAATTGGGCGCAAGATTTCAGATCTTGCTCTGGAATGTAGCAGCAGATGCCCCAGAGAAGACATATATGACAGCATGCATTTCTGGCCTTGGTGCTGATTTGAGATTGCAAGTTCAGCTTCTTGTCTAGGATGACTCCTAGGGATTTACCATTGTCAACGATGGTGAGTTTACTGTTGAGGATGCTGAGTATGTCCATCCAGGATTGTAATGGAAGTGTTAATTTTCAAGGAGAGAGGAGGAATTCTATTTTGAAAGGGTTCAGTTTTAGGTGATGAGAGGTCATTCAGTTTTTTAAAGAGTTTAAGCTGATGGCTAGGAGTGAGATGTCTTTTGGTGAGGAGACCTTTAGATATAGCTGTGTGTCATCGTCATATTGACGATACAAAACCCCTGCTTTTAAGGAGGACTCCATATAGCTCAATGTGCAGGTTGAATAGTGTTGGGCAAGAATAGACCCATGGGAGACCCCATGCTCCACCGCCTACAGTGTTGAGGGACAGTCATACATTTTTATCCTCTGCGATCTGCCCGTGTGAAATTATTCAACCCATTTCGGGACTACGCCATTAATGCCCAAACGATTTTTGAGTGTTAGTGGGAGGGTGTGATGGCTGACACATCGAGAAGAGTGAGGAGGCAGGAGTTGCATCCTCAAGCACCTGATTGAAACAGGATTGGTATTAATCTAGGAAATTGTTATCTTTGATGTGTTGCGTAAGCTGCACCGCCACACACCTGTCAGTGATTTTTTTCAGGGAAAGGCAGGTTCAAGATCGGGTGATAGTTTTTAAAAATGTAGATTGATTGTTATTGCACAAACGTGAACATTGCGGGTAATAGAGCGCTTTACAAATGTATGGAGAGCAGCACTGTGATAACAATAAGATCAAATATATAAGTAGCGCCCAGAGAGGGGAGGGCATGCTTTATAAGGTTCAAGGAGTAGAGGGGAAAATCAATCAAAGCCAAAAATAACATTTATAAAAAAAACTGTAGAAAAATAGGCGTCAAGAGACGGTAGGGTACAGTCAGGACTAAATAGGTTGAAAACAAAGAGGCCGCTTGTGAAGGTAGTCATGAGTGTGATTGAGGGAAGAAGGTATCTTAGAATCTAGAGAAGAAATTTGTAGTTATAGTTGTTCAGGTCATTATTGTTGGCACAGGGTTCTTTGAGGCAAGTAGTGACTTGTTCAGTTTTGAGACAGTTGGGAAATGTTCCCTGACTGAAGGAGAGATTTACCAATTTTATCAAGTAGGGGAACTTGTGAATATAACTGTCTTTATTAATGTTACCCCGGATTGTGTTCACATAGTGATATGGTTTTCATGACGGGTTTGAGTAAGTCTTCCTCCATAATGGTGTTAAATATTTTCCAAATGTCTTTGAATTTGCACATCAGGGGAGGGAGAAGGTCAATATCTTGATGTGAAAACTATTTTACTTTGAAGTCAAAGAACTGAAGAAAGAAGATCTTCCGCTTGTGTTGGTTGGTCATAAAATTGTATGGATGTGGAAGTGGAAGGGCTGTTAGCAGTATTGACAGAATCATGGACTTGCCTAGGGTAGTTCTTTGGCTGAGTCCAGTAAGGATATAAAGTGATTGGATTTTTCACAAAAGTTATGTCTTTTGTATAGGGACTTTGCTTTTCTGAGACATTTGAGGTAAGCGGTGGAGTGCAACGGTCTGCATTTCTTCTCTAGAATCCTTAAGATTTTGTTTCCTTATATAAGGCCTTGTTGAACAGTGGGCCCGATGGTTTAGGTTGTTTATTTTTGCTTTGAACTGGAGCAACATTATCAAGCCGATCAGAGACCTCCAAAACTGTGGGAGGTCAAGTCATTGACATCTGTGATGGGGCCGATGGGAGGTGGTACTTTCTAGGCAGCGTTGCTGAATAATACTGCTGTATAAGTTTCTGTGATCTTGAAACCAGGTAATTGCTTCTTTTAAGATGGCCCATCAACACAATATATGAGAGTCATAAGGTGAAAGGAATAAGGAAATAATCAGACAAGTCTACTGGTTTAGGTGCATCCACTAGGAGAAGGTCTTCTTTGGGGATAATGAGGTCAAGTATAGGACCTTTCGTGTGTTTTGCTTTTTGGTTATGTTGGATCCGTTGTCGGAGAGAGTAGAGTCGAAGTGGGTAACGGCAGACTCTTCTGTGGTTCTCCGGTGAAGAGTAAAGTCTCCCAAAAGTATTGCTTTGTTGCTTTGTGTTATTTGTTCATTAATATGGTCAATACATTCCTCAACAAAGGCTGTGTTATCATCTGGTGGATGGTAGATTGCATTGATTCTGAAAGGTAAATTGTGTAGAGCACGTAGAATCAGAGTGCAGCATTATAATGTGGAAGATCACTGTAGGGAGTCTCTGAAGATGCCTGCGCTACCATGGGATATGTCATTGATCTAGGTCGCTATAGGAAGTAAGAGAGTGAGGTTTTAGTGTGTAACAGTATCTGAAAATTCCAGCTTCTGCTTCATTGCAGATCTGCTGTTGCGGATCTCACTGTGTGAAGCTGACGTAACTGCTTTGGGTGAGGATTTTCTGGGGTTTGGGGCATGATAGGAATCATGTTCCTGTTAGAAGTCAACTGCTTTGGATGGATGTGTAGGAAGGTAGGATCTTTTTAGCATGGTTACCCCCACTCTTTGTCTGGTATCAGTATGATTTTGACCTAGTTTGCTGGGTTCCTGCTAATCATGACCTCTGCATCTGTGCTCTCTCCTCTAAATTGGTTCTGGTAAGTACTTTGGTACCTATACAGTTGGCTACTGGTGTATCCTTATAAGTCCCAAGTATATGGTACTGGCGTACCCAGGGCTTCGGTACACCAGGGCTCTCCCATGTGATGTAGCATGTATTGGAAGTCCACTTAAACCGTGACTACTGGCCTACCGTAGCAGCCTGTGTGAGTTGGTGCTTGCACCACTCACAACAGATACAAGTTTCCTTATATCTGAGGTCACTGCACTTAAAACCTATAAGTCACCCCTTTGGCAGGCTCTTCAATCTGGAGGGCATGGTGCTTGGTTACAAGTGTGAGGGTGCCCCTGAATGTCCAGGATACCCCTCAGTCAATTCCCAAGGCGTTTGTAAGTGCAGGCAGCCATTTTAAGACATATAGTGGACATCAATCATTGCAAGATTTCTAACTGTATAATGGCTGCACCGATCCTGGTCATGTTCAGTATCAAACATTTTGCAATCATACATAAACACAAATTCGAGTGTTGGAAGTATGATCCCATGACCTGGGGGGGCTTAAGGGACCCCCCTGTACTCCTAGTAACAGCCTTTCAGGGTCTGCAAGCAAGCTAGTACTGTTGCCGACCACAGACATGATTCTGCCCTCCTGCTGCTGAACTCAAGCAGGGGAAGGAAGAACAATAGGTTTCCTATCGCAGAAAGGTGTGACCACCTCCCAGGCAGGACTTAGTGTATTGGTCTGGGGTGGGTGCACTTGCCAGTGCCACCAGACTTTAAAAAGGAAGGAGCCACGTGTAAGGCAGGTTATGCCGAGCAAGGGAACCGCTGTGACGATTCTGTGACTACAAGCGCCCATTCCTTCCCGGGAAGAGCTCAGGGGGCCTTAATTATGGAACTATCATTTCTTAACAGAAAGTATGCACCAAGTAGGCTTTAAATAAGAGAATACATACCAAGTAGGTATTATAAGTGCATGAAATAGTATTTCATTTATAAGAAACACTGTAACTGAATATACAACAAGACCATAAAGTAACATTTGGAGTGGTACATGGGGTCATTTCCTTTGGTCCGGACGGTACAGCCTTACGGGTTAGGTTTGAAACATGTGGACCTGGAGACATGCACCCATCATAGTGTGAAGTCTCCACCCACCCCCCCTTTTTACTAGTACCAGCTAGAGAGCTTGATAAATAATTCGCTCCAAATATCCAGCTACTTGTTAACCTTACTATTATTCTTGACCCTCCAACTACCTTCCCTCATAGTCAAATACCCAACAAGGTGCTCCCATTTCTCCGTCAGTCGTAGCACACCTTTTCCGGCAGCGGGAAGAACCCGATGATGAAGCATGCCACCATGGATCACTTTGGTGGGTGAGGGTTATTTTAAGAAAACTCATAATTTTCTTTGAAACATCATAGTATACCAAACAAGTAGACTCTACTTTCAGATCTTCAATCAGGGTTACCTGATGACCGCAAGGGAAGTACATAGGAAAGTAAATTTTTCAGACAAAGGACTGCATTGGCATGTGGTTTCTTTTCCATCAGTGTTGTCGAAGTGAGGTACTGGGTTTTTAAGAACCGGCAAAGAACCGGCAACCCAGCGGTGTCAGGGTACACCCAGAGACCTCGAGTCCTTCCTGATTCAGACCACAGAAACTCAGAGTCTTCTAGGTGAAGTCAAGGATCGATTTTATTGGCTGCAACCAAGGTAACAAGTGTCCTAGAAGTACAACACACGGGAAGTATATTCTCAGGAGACTGCTCGAATTCACAAAACCAGGCTTCTCTTTTTATACAAAATATTCAGCTTCAGGCAAACATTCATGAATTTACAATACACTACTAACATTTTTCGAGTACAAGGGAAAAAGCAGAGTCATGATGACATGTCCATATTTCACTTCATCCAGCCCAAAATAAATTACCCAGCAAGGTCCGGTATTTCCATCAGATACCAGTGGACCCCCAATAAAACAGGCACCTCCCCATCATAAAACAAGTGAGAGAAATGAGCAGGAAAGATGTGAGCAAGATTCGGCAGGGTGTGTGTGCGATCAGAAGGTTTTATGGCTTGTTGAGCCTTGATGCTATCTTGTTCGGCCACTGGAGAGGAACTGACCTAACAGGTTTGGCCTGGGGCAATGGTTCCAACTTGCACAGGTCATAGGAAAGTCGATTAAGGTGTACGTGTCCTTTTGGAATCGAATCCAGCTGGATTAAGGCCTATGTAAAGGGCAACTCACAAAATGGCTGGCATACACAAAATGGAAGCCAAGGGTTCAGAACGAAAATGACGATTTTGGGGTGAAATCGTCACTCGAATATGCTGAAAATGCTTGTACATGGTGTACTCGTCATTCTCGGCCTTTTGATACTAAATTCGTCATGTTACGATGAAGTTTTATTCTCGAGTCTGAATTACTACACGAGTTCAGAATGTTTCAGAACCACAAACCCTCCTTTTGCCCTTACATAGGCAATTAATCTATCCTCATGCTAATCTGAGTCCAGATCTATATTCCTAAAGTCATTGAGATGTTGCTGTAACATCATTCTAGTACTTAGTTCATCTCTTGATACAGGCTTCCTTACACATGATGTAACACAGAGGCCACATATTGCAGGAGCACACTGTATGCACAGACAGAACAGGAAAAGAATGACTAAGACCATCCCAATGACCATCAGAATTTTCCATTCCCAGGCGGATACCAGTTCCCAGAACCATCCCATCAACGACCAATCTCCTTTATCTACATGAATAGATTCGGAAATCTTATGCAGTTTAGAGATGGCCTGGTACACTGTTGGAGCGTTATCTGGAATGAAAGCACAGCAACTCGATTGGATCAATCTACATACCCCACCTCGGTCTGCAAGTATGACATCTAAAGCGACCCTGTTCTGAAGGGTCATAAGTCGATCCGACTGGAGCTCAGCAGTCAAGTTGCTAAGGGCACCAGCAGTTTCAATCACGGTGGATTCAACCACCCTTGTCAATTGCCTTATGTTCCTGCTGTTAGCCATGGATCCCCAGAACGGCAGAAAACCCTTTGCAAAGTCCCCAAATTCTTGACCTGCAGTGTCTTCTTTGCTCAAGACACCTCTAACTACCCTTGTCTTGTGGTAATCTGCCGCTGCTGTGTAGGTGGGAGGCAACAGGAATGAAACAAAACATGAGCCCGAAAAGTCAGGGGGCAACCATGTATAGGCTCTATCATGGCAGATGAAATAGGTACCCTTAGCTGCTAAGAACGAAGGGGAAGTCTGGGCTGCAAAAACATACGTTTTAGTGCAGATACTCTTCCCTAACTGAGCTCTGGGATTCGTGCCATTACCTTGCAGACATAGATGACCCTTATGGGGTACAATCCAAATCGGGGAAGATCTCTTAGCTTGCTGTTTCTCACTCAGAGTAGCTCCATATACGGTTAAGTTCCATCCTATGTATACTAGTGTCTCATCTCTCGGGATAGTCTCATAAGAAATACCTTCCTTAATCATGTCTACTATACCCTTAACTAGAGCACTATTTCTAGGATTGTCTGTTACAGAACGTAGGGGGTAGATTTCGTGTGCATATATGAACATTGTCCTGTATGCCCACACAGAACCATTGTGACTGAATGGCAGGACCAGATAAGGGATACCTTTATCCGTTGTGTGAGGCATAAGACCACACACCCAACAGTTAGTTGTGTTCATTACTAGTTGGTGTTGGTGCAAAAGCTGAACAAAGGAATTATTAATGAACTCTAATCTCCTAGCTGATTCGTGTTCAGGAAGGGGTTGAAAAGAGTGAGAGGAAACAGTAGGAGAAGGTATGGGCGATGCAGTGGGTGCAAAGGTTACACGAAAAGAGAACAAAACATAACTTATTAAAAATATCATCACACTGAATAACATACAAATGCACAATATCAAAAAGCTTTTCCTTGTCATGGTTTTACAGATCCTTGTTTTAAAGTTCATGTCCTTGGCAGGTCTCTCCATCTCGGAAAACTCCATCCTCTCTAAAGTGCTGCCCACGACGGGAGGTTGATTCTGCTTAGAAATGCTTCTGTCAGTCCATGGCAACTCCCTTAGGCCAACCAGAACTGCCGACCTAACGTCGTCAGCTGCACCCCAAAGACTTTAAGCAATCGCGGCCCTAGCAGCGGAACCCGGATGGCGATTCGAAAAACAAAAATAAGCAAGTTTTCTCAGATGGGAGAGCTGCACCTAAAAAAATAGTACTTGGAGGGGAAAAAATATTTTATTTGTCCATAGGTCTCGGTCTCAAATTGTAACGTGTGCTTCCAGGTACTGTCTGATCCTGGAACAAAAGTTCAGGCTCCAAAGTGTTCAATCGCTTGGATGGTGGCACAGCTTCTTGCAAAATGTCTTCACTTTCACGTTCAGAGTTAGTTCCTTTTACACGTGCATCATTGAAAGGGATGACACGTGGCACGGTTTTAGGTTCTGGGTCAGCGACACCCTTCTGGACCCACTGGTCATATGGCAGAGGTGAAGGGATTCTTTTGCAGTGGACCCCGTGGATCCAGTTGGCCTTCCCCTCCACTCGAACAGCCGATCTCGTGGAAAGAAGGACGAGGTGCGGTCCGGTCCACCTGGGCTGGTCGTTCTTAGTTCTTTGGAAGTTTTTAACAAGGACCCAGGAGCCAGGGTCGATGGAGTGACCTGGAGTCTCAGAGACCGGAGGCAGGGTGTCGTGAACCTGTTGATGCAAAACACGCAATTTAGCCGTCAATTCATACAGATAATCAAGCAAAACAGGGTGTTCGAGTTCACTGAACTTAGTGGGTCTAGGCACTCCCCATATGTTGGCCGGTTTCATAGGGGCTAAGTTTCACTCGTGAATGCACAGTCATTCTGGTGGACAGGACTGCTAGGGGTAGAGCATCAGGCCATTTAAGACCTGTGCTCGCTTGGATTTTGGCCAGTTTAAGTTTTAAAGTGCCATTGTAGCATTCTACTAATCCAGCTGATTGGGGGTGATTTGCAGCGTGGAACTTCTGCCGAATACCTAGCCCTTCACACACTCTCTTCATCACACGACCCACAAATTCACTTCCATTATCAGACCAGACCATTCTAGGCATTCCAAACCTGGGGAAGTACTCTTTCACAAGGGCTTTTGCTGTGGACAAGGCAGTGTTGTCTTTTAGGGGATAGGCTTCTACCCATCTTGAGAAGGCACAAACAACAACGAGTACGTATTTTAAATTGTTGCACCTCTCCATGTGAATGAAATCTAGCTGCAAAACCTCGAATGGATACGTAGGAGGTGCAAAATGACCAGCTGGAGTTGGGGTTCCCCTACCAGGATTGTGCTTCAGACATACCATGCAATTCTTGACGACATTCTCTGCACACTTGGGAATTCCTGAATTTTGCCATACTGGAGCCAACAACTCGCAAATCCCTCTTACGCTGATATGAGCCATTCCATGAGCCATTGTAACCACTGCAAGCACATATGCATCCGATAACAACCATCTCTGATGCTCTGACAATTCAACCCAACAACCATTTGCATCCATTCTACCCGTACTTTCTCTCCATGTGCTCAACTCTTTCTCTGTGGCCTCAGCTTGAATGGACTTCACACTCTCTATCGTGTCTTCACACATTCCAACATCACCAGTCCATCTTGCAGGGCCTGCAACATACATTCGGCTCATCACATTCCTTGCAGTTTCTTTCGCGATTTCGTCAGCAAATGCATTTCCACGACCAACATCATCAGTCACCTTCTTGTGAGCACTACATTTCACAATCGCCACTTGCAGAGGCATGGTCAGTGATTCAAGAAGCTCATTCACCAACTGACCATGCTGAATCTTAGCTCCATGCGAAGTCAGGAACCCACGTTCTCTCCACAATCGTCCAAAACTATGAGCCACACCAAATGCATACTGACTATCGGTATAGATAGTCACTTTCATTCCTTTAGACAACATGCAAGCTCTTGTAAGTGCAATTAATTCTGCTGCCTGAGCTGGATAATGTGGGACACGTGCAGCTTCAACAATTGTATGCAAAGTCGTAACAGCATATGCTGCAGTCGTGTCACCATTCGGGAGCTTGAAGCATGAACCATTCACCCATAATGTACCATCACATTCAGCAAGAGGAGTGTCGTAAAGATCAACTCTTCCTTTCGTCTCTTCTTCTGTTCTAAGAAAACAATCATGCTGTTCTGAAGCGTCTGATTCCTCTACAATTGGCAACAATGTAGCTAGGTTTCAAGTGTTGCACCTTTTTATGTGTACATGACTCGCTAATAATGTTAATTCGTAACCCGACAATCGAGCACTAGTTAAGTGCTGTGCCTTGGTTCTATTTAACAACGTGTCTACTGCATGTGGGACCATCACGACTAGGGTATTATTCATTACTAGACCAGCAGACTGTCAAATAGAAACATCTGCTGCCGCTGTGGCTCTTAAACAACTTGGCAATGCTCTAGCCACTGGATCCAAAGTTGACGAAAAATATGCACATGGACGCTGTTTGTCCCCAAATAACTGAGTCAGAACTGACAATGCACAACCTTCCTTTTCATGGACATATAATGTAAAGGGCTTACTGTAATTGGGGGTACCTAACACCGGAGCCGAACATAACGCTGTGCGCAATTCAGAAAAACTTTTCTGACACTCTTCAGACCAAGGAATAGGATTGGGTGTATCTTTACATGTTAATGCCACCAAATGTTTGGCTAATAACGAAAAATTTGGAATCCACTGTCTACAGTACGATGTAATGCCCAAGAAAGCACGCATTTCTCTCTGCATTTTTGGCACACTCAATTTCGCTATTGCCTGAATTCTCTCTGGGGTCAGTTTCCTTCCCTCCTTCGATAAGAGGTGACCTAGGTAGGTCACTTCTTGTCGGCAATATTGCAGTTTGGAAAGTGACACCTTGTGATGTAAATCACACAGATGGCGCAACAATGACATCGTTGCTTTCTTACAAATTTCCTCAGTATCTGCAGCAATAAGCAAATCATCGACGTACTGTACAAGAGTAGCACCTTCAGGTAAAACAATCGTATCAAGCTGTGTTTTTAGAGCTTGACTATATATTGATGAACTTTCACAGTAGCCCTGAGGAGCGCGTTTAAAGCGGAAGCTGCGACCTCCTAAACTGAAGGAAAAAATATCCCTGCTCTCCTCAGCAATCGGGATGCTGAAGAAAGCATTCTTCAGGTCAATCACCGAAAACCAAGTGGCAGAAGCTGGAATCATAGTTAATAATGTAGTAATGTCGGGGACAACTGGAAATTGTGGCACCACTATTTTATTCACCTCTCTGAGATCAATCACAAATCTGTACACAGGTGGCTGAGAGGGATCAGTTCGTTTTAAAACAGGCAGAACAGGACTATTGCAAACGTTGCCTCGTGTTTCTTCCATCACATCTTTTTCAATCAATTCGTAAACGATCGCTAGCAAAGCTTTTTCTCCTTCACTAGAGATTCTATATTGGGGAATTCGTGGCATTTGAACATTGGCTTTCAATGTTACAACATATGGTGGTATTTCTAAAAGACCCACATCATTAGGACCAGCAGCCCAAAGAATATCTGGAAGAAACGACAATTCTGCTGGAAGTTTGTCCCTTGACAGATACATGGGAGAAACCACTTTCTTAAAGTAAGTTGTACTCCTGAAGGAGAACAGTACAAAGTCGCATACAATCTTTTTAACAAATCCAATCCTATCAAGTTTTCACCACAACCTGTTGTCAGAATAAGGGGTGCTTCGAATTCGCAAGGACCAACAGAAAGAGACAAAGGGTCAGAAATCGGATTTCTAACTGGGGCGCCAGAAAAACCTACAGAAACGTTCATTTTGCCAGACAAAGGTGCGCCAGGGAGTTTGGAGTGCATAATAGAACTCTTTGTAGCACCAGTATCCAACAGAAAAGGCTCTGACACACCTGATGTAATCACCTCAACGTAAGGTTCACTCTGATCTACTGGAACTGAAACAACTCCCTCTCTTTGTCTATGGCTGTCCTAGCAATCATTACCTTCCAAATACTCATCTTCGGTATAATAATCATCAACATAGTATTGAGCTGTCCTGTCAGATGCGTTGTTCTGCTGATCGAACCTATTCATAGAATTTTGGGGTGGAAGGGGAAGTGCGTTCTGGGGGACGTTTCCACGTCCTCTACCTCTAGGCGCTTGCTGAACACCACGACCTCTTACACTAGAACCACCATTTGCACGCTGTAACAAAATAGGACAACTATACTTGAAATGACCCTCTTCTTTACAATACGAACACTGGTTGGGGCCTACAGGGACACGTGGCTGAGTGTACTTGACTCTTTGCGAGTTCCTCTGATACTGTTGAGGCTGCTGAAAATTATTCTGATAGTTATTCTGACCACTATTGTTTTGACCACCACCACCACGTGGCGGATATGCTTGCTGTAACAAAACCTTTGTTTTCAACTCCTTGGTTTTCTTCTCTGCTCTATCTTTCTCGTCCTTGTCTCTATTTTCGTAATATTGTGCAGTAGCCAATATCTGGGCTGAAGATGAAACAGCCCAAGAACTTTCTGAATCCTTTAACTTTTTACACAATTCTGGAAGTAGATTGTGCACGAATTTATCGACGAACAATCTCTGACCACCTTCTGTGGTCATATCTTGACCGCTGTGGTCGACAAATGTTTCTTCAAACCTGGTGAAGAAATCTGAGACCGTCTCATCTTTCTTCTGCTTACATGCAGACAACTTATCCCAATTTACACGTATTGCAGGCATTATCGTTTTCATGTAATCAACTATTTTACCAGGAAGTTCTGCTAATAAAGGCTCAAGTTTAGCACCACCAACTTGTCGGGCATCTGCAGCAGCAATATTAGCCCATGAGTCACCTAATTCCTGATCATGATCTGTATGACGAATCTTACCCCATAAAGGCTGTGGAACAACATTCCCAAATAACATATCGATATCGGCTAAATTCATGATACATGACCCTGCAGTCTGTGACAACTCTTTGTAATACCCTGCAGGATTTTTACGCGGATCAGGTAATGTCTGTTTAAGGGCTAAAACTTCAGCTCGCTTCCATGGGACATGTACCCATACACGCTGAAAGTGTGGCAGAATGGGGGGGTCAACAGTTGTGTCGCCCTCTCTCCATTGTGGGGGAACTTCTCTCATGGGGTATTGTCGCGCCTTTTTCCTACTAGATGCACCAGGCTCGGGTTGTGACCCAGAACCGCTCCCCTTACTCCGATATGATAACAATATTTCAACCGCTCTCTCGACATCGGGACCTACAATCATACCCTCTCCAAACTTGAACCGCACACGACACAACTCTTGCGGGTTGCATTCCAGATCATTGTCTTCCAAATCCTCACAGAGAAAAACACACATTTGCTCAAAAACGTATCTCTGCGTCGGTGCTTCCCATTGACGGAAGACTTCCATGACAGACTCTACATCATACTTTACAGTGTCCATAACCCATTTATGCGCTAAACGATTCAGTGAATCTCTCTCTTGATAGTCAGGCAGTTGACTTCGCAACTGTCTTCGTCCCATGTTAGGGGTCGTAGTAGGCGACCCGAAAAGAGGTGAGAAAAGGTTAGTAACAGTGTTGGCCATTTTCTGCCGAACGGAAG